>NC_054373.1:40900995-41565995 GCF_017654675.1 Xenopus laevis | reverse complement strand
ATTGGTTAAGATCTTTATAGGTTTAGCTTGGAATAATGCTGACACAATACAATATAGCCTAATAACCGTAGAATTTAATTTTATGTCCTTCGATGACAGGGCTCCACAGCCAAATGTGGTATCATCCCCTCATCTTGACTTTGAGCAAGAACCATGTTTGCCATCCATCTATCATCGCGTAGAACATGAAACCAGTGTGACACATTCTCGCCATCTACTGGAACCAGAGCAATATCCAGCATCCCCCTCTAGTCATAAAGCAAACACTTTTGAGGCTACTTTCTCCAGTCATCACGTTGAAGATCCATGTGCTACAGAGTCTGTTCTTAGAGCCCTCAAAGAATGTTTAAAGAGAAAAAGAATTCGAGATGAGGACTCTGAAGATACTGAAAACAAGAGACGGTTAGTGTTGCATAGATTACTATTACATATCCTAGAGGGTTTGTATTTGTGCCTCGATTTCAATGTGAATATACAAGTGACTTATATATGTTCCCCTCCCCCTTTTATCATTAAAACAAAAATAAAAACTGTACCTGCTAAGCTTACGTAAAAGGCTTTCCAGAACTGATGTGGTAGTGGTAAGGCTTAACTTAACAGCAGTTTCCCCATTTTCAACATGAGATTAGTGAATAAGGTTTGCGCTGAACATACTTTTTGCCTATTTAGCCACTAAAACTGTTTTTTGTTCTCATTTCATGAGATAAACCGGAAGCTGAAACTACTCTATGTTTGATCTTCGTGATTCAATAATTATACTACCAGAACTCAGATAATCCACCTGCATAATAGACTTCTGTTTATCTCTTCTTTGGTAATCTAATTATCTGCCTCAGAAGGACCGAACAGAGTAGCTTCTGTTTTCTAAAGCCTCAAGGCAAAACTGCAGCAGTCAAAACTCCTGCAAATAACGAGTCTACCAATATGGAAAGCCAAAAAAAGCAGCAGTCAATAATAGTGTAATATGTTTTAAAGGACCAATCATTTCCGAGTTGAGCATTTATCTGTCTTACTGTGTATTCGTATACTGCTGAGATGACCGTTTACTTTGACTTTATGCTACTACTTTCTTTTGTCATGTTGAAGATTTAACGTGTTCTTTTTTTCAGGAAGGAAAATGGGGAAGAAAGTAAGCTGCTTGTCAATGATTCCTTGTGCAGAACTTCTAAGTAAGTTCGATTAGGTCTTTATATACTAATGAAAGGAGTGAGTTAATGGAGAACAAAATGGCCAAGGCTGCCAAGTGAACAGTTTAGAGCTCAGCCTCCAATCACATGTATGGACTTGTTCTGCCCTCAATTAACAAGGTTTTTCCACCCATGTCAAACATCTCTCTGGATAGTTGTCATTTTGGGACCCTTAACCCGTCCAGAGATGTCAAATTTGCAGCTATATACGTGCTGATATTGGCTTGTAACTCAGCTACTCATTGAAAATATAAGTTAGGTATTGGTCAGAAGTGCTGGAAACTCCAGTTGGATAGAACCTTAAAAACAGCTCTGTGTGGTCCTTTAATATATGCAGTTGATCCAAAGTCCATTAGCAGTTGCTGTTTATTGCCTGTTTTCATACCTCGAGAACTCTTTCAGTTTTGCTTATTTAATTTCAGGATGGAAGCCAGTCGGGCAAGTTGGAGATCTGAATCCAGTTCTATGGAGAATCTGTCCCAGCAGTCATCCATTTCCATGTAAGTTTACAATAAGATTGCACAGTCTAATTCCAGTGTAGGCATAAATGTGGCCCTTTAGTCTCCCCCCCCCCCCAAACCATTCTCTATAAGGCAATCTGTACCTGGGGATGTCACTGCTGTGTGATATAGATACAGATTTTTATATTAGTATAGCTTTAAGGGTTAGCAAGGGTGGCAATACGTTCTTATTTGGGATCTGTTTTCTTAAAGTGGAACTTCAGTAACCACAGGGAAAGCCTTTAAGTTGTAACTTGTAGTCTGAATTACTGTATTGTTCTGACTAAAACCTTTAAAGTTTCATCTTTAAACATTTGAGTAATCTTTACTTTGCCAACAAAAATGGAAGGCATTCTGTTGTCTTCCCAGATATTTGTCAGCGTGAGCATCAAAATCTTTTGCCAATTCTACAATTCAATTTTTTTTCCAGTCAGGACATGTTGAATGAAGTACAAAATTCCAAAAACAGTGACGGCAAAGTCTCTCCCGCCTCCTCATTCAATTTGGAGAATTTATCAAAACGAAAGATTATCACGGTGCCTGGTCATAATGAAATCACCAGCTCCTTGAGCTCCAGCAGATATCTGCAGGTAAATAGTTTTTTCTACTAAAAAAAGCTTCACTTGAATCATTTAATTAATTTATGGTCTATGCATTTGAAGTAAAGTTAAGAGAACCTTTTTTTTCACGTTTTTATTAAACATGTCCAGTTACATGGTAAAAATAGGCTATAAAATGTTTTACATGATTGTTCATAAAATCATCAATAAAGTTTACATTTCCTTTGATAAGAGAACCATTTCCTAAAGGCACAATTAAAAGACTGCAAAAAGGTACAGTTTACGTATAATTGATTTTTTAGGAAAGAGGCCCCTTTAGGCTTAGCATTGAAAATGGCATGCTTTCATACTTTTTGAAGAAATTGGTAAATGTGATATGTATATTAAGGTTTTCTACCATTTCACGCTATACTTTACAATATCCTTGTGGCTTCTGCTTTCATCTTGTATCATATGAAATTTTGCAAAAGATCAGTTATAATATTTAGGTACTGACTAGGAAGGACCATGTGTCATCACCACTTTTTAAATCTTATATGTGAAATGTATTGGCTAATATTTAGTTTTTGGTGCAACACAATTGCCCATGGTGGCTTTTCAAGTATGGTAACTGAAAGCAAGATCAGGATATTACTTTAGACTTAGACCATTGATGGTAGGGTAGCCTGGGCATCCATGCAGGTGAATCAACAGTAGAACCTTCTCTCTAAGAACTGTGCCTGGGTCACAGTAGAGGGACTGAAGAGCTGGGAGCGTCCTGAGAAATCCTGACTGGCGTTCTGGGGCAGAGAGATGGAGCTTGCCAGATGCAGCTTAGTCATTGGTACTTGGGCTGTAAAAAAAAAATTGTATAATATTTGAAAATACATTATTATTTAGGGCCATACTACTTCCAGGTGGGGTCATAATGAATTTGTAAATCAGATTAAATATTTTTCGAATAACAGATCTTTACTTGAAGAGATGTCACTGTGTATATTTCTTTCTTTTGTTCCTTAAACAGTTGAGCTTGAAAATCTTTACTTCTGATTTATTTGGACATCAAGATAACCCCCTTTCTTCACTGGACAGTATTAGTGACCATTTTATGTGCTTATTTAGGCGTTTAGAAAGTTCAATGTCATAAAAAATGAGTCTGTATTTTGTAATTTTATGAAAAGGCAACACACCCCATGTTTAATGCTGCACATTTTGCAATAAAAATAAATCTATTTATTTTTATAGAAAAAAAAGAGATCATTGGAAATTCCCAGATGTGACACGCCTGAATGGCCAATAAAGAAAATGAGGTGTGTAAAATTTCTAAACTTGTGTTGAGTAAACTTAATTTGGTGTAGCTGTACAGATCTTATGGGTGTTTGTCATGTTTAAATGCTTTTTAAGCAGTCTTCTCATATGGTGATCCAAACTGCAGAAAAGATCCCTTATCTTGAAAACCCCAGGTCCAAAGCATTCTGTATAATCGATCCTATACTTGTATAATATACTTAAATAAAAAAAAATTATATACTGAAGCAATCTATTTGTTTTGAAATTCATTTAAATCAAAAAAAGGATTGGTTCCTCAGAGACCACTGCTACCACTAAAAACTTCACTGTAGGTATGATCCTGCATATCTAGAGCACTTCATAACAGCAGTCCGTATGGGAGGGTTGCACAAAGATACGTGAAGCATTGCTGCAGTGTGACGGCAAAGGATGAAAGTGACTGTAGCCATGTTGAAAAAATGGTTTCAGCTCTGAGATTGTTTATTGTTAAAATGTAAAACGAGTCAAATCTAACTGCACACCACCGCCTGGTTAAAATTGTAGGACGAATGGATGGTGCTAAATACAGTGAATAATGCAAGGGAATGTTTTTTGTTGCCTGAAACTGAAACCAGGGTGAAAACATCTTTTAGCCGGGCAATAATCCCAAACTCAAGGCCAAATTAAAGGAGACGTATAGGATAAATGAAGAAACCCTAAATTTGTAGGCAATTATAAGTAATATATGGTGTTGCTTTTACATAGTGCTAAAAATTATTTAGCTTTAAAAACAGCCCCTTTTATTGGAGCTCCCTATAGATGTTCTCTGCTCCCTGTGTTTTAAAGGAGGGGTGGGTGTGTCCTAACGGTCCCTGACAGAAGCACAGTAGGATGGGGACAGGCAATAACAGCCCTGCAGTCACACGCAGACAGGTTTCAGTTCCCTTTCAGGTCCTGCTAGCTGCTGATTGGTTCCTATCCTACAGTGCAGTGAGCCGAGTGCTGCCGGCTCCCCTGCATAGCCTGGGAATTCAGGAAGTGGAAGGGAATGGAAGGATAATTAGGGTTTTTGCAGAAATATTAAATCCGCCTGAAACACTACTTTTTTAAGCACAATTCTTCTATATCTAAATGAGTATAACGCATTGGTACATTCTTATTTTTTACAAAAAGTGTCTCCTTTAACATTTGAGTGGCTGAGATATCCTGCTATGAACCTATTCAAAACTCTTGCATGAGAAACTTATCTTGTCCAAGCACTATATAACAAATGTAAAACCTACATAACTTTCATATCAAGCAATGACAAGGCAGAACAGAGTGGCAAGGGCAGGCAAGTTGTTAGGTTTTAGCTTCACTGAAAACTTCACTGACCCCCCCCCCCCCTCCCATGAACTGACTGACTTTTTTTCACATTGATTGAACTATTCTTATGAATTATTTATTATAGAGTAACCTCTATTGTTTGTTTATATTGGGATCCATTTACTGAATTATATGAATTTTAAAGAACAGGACATTTTCCATAAACATATTGCGTTGTTTATCAGTCAAAGTCCTCTATATGCTGTACGCGGTTGTGAATTTTTATGCTTGCCTTCCTTCCTCTCAGAAAAGACCGACTTGAAACATCTATGTCACCTTCTCAAGAGACCATGAAAACTCAAATGTCTGAAACCCAAAAAGGTATTTTATTACTTTTTGGTGCCACATAAATACAGAAGAGTGTTGCACTTCACCAACAAAACAATAAACAAGGGAGATCACATTTACAATTTAAGGCACACTATGCTCTATTACAAAATATTATGTATTAGTATTGGGCCAGTTAGTTATATCCTTACACCCAAAGACCTTGTGGAGGGTTTTGCAGCTGACCTGTGTCCAAACCGAGTGTTAATCCATGGCTACTGTTCATTGGTTTATTAGGGTCAGGGAACACAGGCAGATAAGGGGAGATTAGTCGCCCGGCGACAAATCTCTTCTTCGGAGCGAGGTTTTTGCCGGGTGTCTAACCTCCCCGAATCTGCCTTTGTGCCCTGACCCTAGGACTGCATCTCTTTAACTGCAATATATGACTAGATAGTCCGTAACGGGAGTGTCTAGTATTTTTTACAAATTGATTTTTTTGGCTATATGGGAAGGAAACTTGCACTGCAATATACCCACGTACATGGCCATTGGTATGATTAGGCTATGTGGGGCATGTAGTAGTGTGAAATGAAAGCATTGAGATTTTTAGACATTTTACAAACTATCAAGTTTAGCATGGCTTCGTAGTTGGAGAAGAAAGACCTGTTTATCCAATTTAGGATCGAGAGAATTTGTACTTTCCAAAATTATATTGGCTTCTGTGGAAAACTATTTGTGTGGCTTTATACCTTATTAAAAGCAGAACTTGTGTTGGTTTTGTAGTTGCTGGAGCAATAACCATAATGATGAGTAATAGACCACCGTGATTTTGGGGTCCTTAAGTGCCAGATACGTAATTTTACATTTTTTTTTTTCTGTCTACTGGGCATCCGACTGTTCAGAGTACCTCTGGAATTCATACTTATGATTGAGCTACTTATCTAATGAAGTTGTTTTTTCAGAATTTTTATAAAAACTGCAGTTTAGCCAAAGCATCACAGGGTGGTAACTTGGAGTGAAAGGCACATTTACCCATTTTGGAGGGACAGAATATGTTCTGTCCCAAAATATATAGTTTCCTGGGGTAAACCTATTGTCAGAGGTGCAACTCATTTTTCAAGAGCATGCAAAGTGGCAACTTGCCAGTGACGTTTCATATGCTATTTCAGGTTTTACAGTTCTACTACCTCATTACCAAATAAAAACATGATTGATATTTACAATGGTGATTTGTTTGTTTCATTCTGTTGCAGTTGAGGTAAACCCTTCTCCGGTACAGCTGCATAAGCCTAAAGGAAATTTGCCATGGAAGAGAAATGTCCACCTAATTTGTCCAGAACACCCCGAGGAGTTCTACAGATTAGTGGGTATCTAAAATGCTAAATGTGCTATTGCAAATAAATGGGCAACAAATAAGTAAACCTTTATTTTTTTTATAGCCTCCTGGACCGATACCAGGCTACAATGTGACACAGGCTGATTACGATGCAGCAAAAGAAGCAGCACAGCAGAGGTTTCTTAGGCTTTTTCAGGAGCCATCTGGTGAGGATCAGGAGTGTTCTCTTAAGTGGGGAAAAAAACATTTAAATTATAATCTAGGAGTTGAAATTAATTATAATATATAAATTGTTTTGCCTAGCACCTTCTGTTCCTTCGGCTTCTGAATCCTGTAGCAAACAGGTATCTCTAACATTGCAGACCTCCACTTCTCCTGACAAATCTTTTCAAGGTAATTTTGACAGTCTGAGTGACTGTGACTTAAACTTTGCTTTAAGTAAAATCTTGTAGTGTGTTGTAAAATGCATACTATAACCTTTTTTTTTTTTTTTTCCCCAACCCTAGCTGTAAATGAAAAACCAAACATCTCTGCAGCAAACACTACCTTTACCCTTTTCTCAAGCTCATCTGATGCAAAATCAGTTACCAGTTCCAGTTCAACACCCTCTCCTTTTACTAGTGCTACTACATCTATTACCAACACCCTGCTTCAGTCACTGGGATCAGGCCAAACAAAATCGGAATCTCCGTTTCCAAAGAACAGCCTTTTACAGATTCTTGGCAAGACAGAGGGAAATAACAGCCAGCCTATGTTTAACCCAGTATTTGGACCTTTAGGGAGTGCAAATCCTTCCCCTGTTACTGCAGCTCCTGGACTCTCAACAACCACAACTGCCATACTCAAACCAATATGTGGTGATCCTCCTAGCCAACAAGCTCAGACTTCTATGTTTAAACCAATATTTGAGCCTCCCAGTAGCCAGACTGTTCCCTCTGCTTTATCCTCTCCATTTGTGTTCAGCAGCTCCAGCTCCACTACCTCCACAACATCGTTTCTTGGTACAACAGGAAATAGCGTGAATACAGGCAAGCATGAAAAACCAAACTTGGCCCTAACAACCTGCGCCAGTAACACCACCATTACTTCCAGTTTAGCACCCACATTTGGAATTACTTCAAAGGTTGAGCCTGTTTCTCTTGGCGGCCCTGCTTCACAGGCAAATACATCTTTCAGTGTTATTGGCAGTACATCTGTACCCGCTATATCGACAGCATTTGGATCCACCACATCTGCATTTACTGCCGCAGGTCAGACTGCAAATCCTTCTTTTTCTGCTAACACTGCTCCAATTGGTGTATCCAGTGTCTCTGCAAGTGAAGGACAGACTAGCATATCCACAACTGCCACCTTCTCAAAATTTGGAGTACCTGTGGGACAGAATGTGTTTTCTGCTAGTAACCCCTTTGGAAGTGGTACCCAATCTACAATGGGCACCAGTACACAATCTGCAACAAACATCGCCTTCAGTTTTGGCACTTCAACATCCACTCAGTCTGCATTTGGTTTTTCACAGAACCCTACCATGCTTTTCAGCAGCAGCACAAAAAGCAATAACCCTACAAACACAAGTGGTTTCAATTCTATGGGATCTGTATTTGGGAGCTCAACTGTCCCAACTTCTAGTATTGTTACTCCAAACAAGAGCTTGTCAACCTTGGGAATTCCAGAAAAATGTGAAACTAAAAATCAGTTAGGTGAGTTTCCTTTAGAATGCTATTCCAGGCTGTTTATGCTGCACCAATGTGCTGCAAGGATTGTATTGAAAAAAGTATGTGGTGTTTACATGTAAAGCACCTGGTCCTTCTTTTGACATTGTTGTTCAGTTTAATAGTATAGCACATATACATTTTCCTCCCTAGATTAATGAAAGCTATTTAGGTAAAATGGAGAGAGAGTGGACTGGAAATAATTTATCAGCTTTTCATTTGCTTTTCAGGACCTGGAAGTAACAGGGTGTGCTGTGTAGTACAAGAAATGACAAAAACACATTTCTTAATTAAAATCGTAGGCAAAAAGTATGTTCAACAAAAGTCTAATTGATTGAATATGTTAAAAAGGATGGATACTGTCCCCTTAAGGCCTCTGTCTAGGTTGGATTCTAAAATCTCATTGAATGCCATTATTTTACAGTAACAAACCAGCTTTCGTTGGGTCAGGGCTCCACTCCAGCGCCATTTCCATCTATAATGCCCACACAAAGCTTTGTAAGCTCAAGTACTTCGTTTGGTAAGTCTTTTTTTTTTTTTTTTCCCTCAAGAAAATTTAATTGGCAAACGTGCTACAACTAAAATAGTGAGAATGTAGGGCTCAATAATTGGCAGACTTACTCCATATATCAAAACCATGGATATTCCTTATTACGTGCAGTTTCTTTGCCAAGACTTGCATTATATTAAATATTTAACAAGTATAAACACAATTCAGATTTATTTTAAGTGTTTTTTTGTATTTATATTTCTTTACTTAATATGATGTAAGTATTGGCAAAGGAACTGCATGTAATAAGGGGTATCCATGGTTTTGATATATTGAATGTGTGCCTATTATTGTACCCTACATTCTTTCTATTTTGGTTGTAATGAGTCTTAGATTTATATTGATTTTGTATTAGCAGATATGCATTTGCTCTAAATTGTCTTTTAACCGGGTGGTCAGCTTTGGCAAAATGGTCATATATTATGGCAACTTCACTCATAATGTATAGTTTACCTCTCCAGCAGAGCAAACAAGGGTGCACCGAAAATACAATTGGTACAATATAGCATTGAAAACAACACAGAGCAATCACTGGGCAAATTTACACTGTACTCATAAGCCTTTCCCATGCGATCCCCTAAGTTAATGCAGAGAAATGACTAACAAAACCAGTAAGTCACAAAATGAAGGTGAAAGACTGAGGTTAGTGCAATTTAGGACACACATGGAGGATACATGAGAAAGCAGGCAGAATTTGAGAGGTATCCCTGAGGCAATTCGTAATAAAGGCCTTGAAATCTTACCTTTCTAATCTGTTCCAGACACTTGATTGAATGTGGATGAATTTTCGAACATACAAACAGGGTTGAAGAGAAGGAGCCTCATATCCACTCAGACTTTATCATCTGAGCCCATTACTATAAAATTAAACATCTTCCCATCCATACTATACAGCACTCCACATTCCACCATAATGCAACTTTTATACACCTGCCTCAGATTACATTTACTAACAAAAAGACACTACACTTTGCTCAGGGAACATAAAATCCTTAACAGTAGGCATACCCTTTCCTACTTCAAAAACCAAACTCCATTTAAGATATGTCAGACATTCATCATTTTGTTATGCCAGCAAGCATAAAATCCAATATCAAGGGCTATTGTTATGTTAACGTTTGGAAGGCATGTCTTTTATTCAACCAGAATGAATTATGTACCGTTACTTGAAAGTTTTTAGGAGAAAAATGCTGTAAAGTGCCATTTCTGAGTCTGTTTCAGGAAATTTGTTTTGAATTCTTCAATTTCTGTCACTACATACAGTAGGTTACATCATGAAAATCAAAAAGCTTTACAAGATGCTTATTGGTTGCAATTTAACCTACTGTATTTCAGAAATATCAATTTTTATAGTCTTTTCCAGCTGTTTAAAAGAGAAGGAAAGGTTAAAACTAAGCCTTATCACCTTTTCCACCTAAATATACCAGTAAACCCTCAAAGTAATGCTGCTCTGAGTCACCATTCAAAAGAAACACTGCATGTCTTTCCTTCTATTGTGTACACATGGACTTCTGTACCCGACTTCCTGCCTTCAGCTTAAACCTTTTTGCCCAGGGCAAGAGCATGCTCAGTTTGCTCCCCCCCCCCTTCTCTGCTGTAATCTGAGCCCAGAGCTATAAGTGAGCAGGGAGAGACTCAGGCAGGAAGTTATGTCACACCAAGCTAATACTGCAGATGCTATCCTAAACAAACAGCTTCTAGAGCTTTTTACTCTGGTATGGTAAAGCATTCTACAGAATAAATATAGCATTTTAGCTTGCACTATTGCAGCTAATCTATTGGCAATAAAATGCCTCCATAGCTTTCCTTCTCCTTAAAACTTCTAAGCAAACTTTGGGCAGAACCAATATAGTTAACGTCCAAATATTTGGAGGTTGACTGGGAAGTGCATCTGTCCTTTGGAAATCTAGGTAGACGGTTTTAATACAATATACTGATACAATAGGAATAAGCCATACAACCTATGCACCAATATGTTCTTTCTTTACCCTTCCATGATTTTGCCTGCTAATTGCCTCCCTACTAATGATTCTTTTTTTTCTTTTTTCTTTTTCATTTATATTGCAGCACCAAGTACACCAACAGTAAATCAGAGTTCCACTCCAGGCTCATTTCCATCTATGGCAGCAGTGCAACCATTCACAAGCCCCAGCAGTAAGTCCAGTTTAAACATCAGAGAAAAGGATCAATGGGGTTTTATTTTGGGGTGGGAGGGAGGAGATTTACTTTTTCAATTTTTTTTTTTTCTTCAAATATTTCTATCTGCGAAGTGAGGGAAAGAAAGACCTTTCAAACCTTTTACTGCTAAAAGACCTAATTTGGCAAAGCATTTATACTGGTTTGCATTTCAGAAAGCATTAAATATAATGCTGTCTGGAATTGCACTTAAACTGCTGTTTATTATTGGAGCCTTAAATGGGATGGTTCACCTTTAAGTTAATTTTTTGTATGTTACAGAATGGTCAGTTCTAAGCAACTTTTCAATTGGCATTCATTATTTGGTAATTTTTTAAATTTACCTTCTGACATTTCCCAGCTTTTGAATGGGGGTCACTTACCCCATCTACAAACAAATGCTCTGTAAAACTACAAATGTATTAGTACTTATTTGTTACTCACTTCATGGTTGCTAGGGTAATTTGGAATCTCGCAACGAGATAGCTGATATTCCAGAATGGAGAGCTGCTGAATAAAAAGCTAAATAACTTATAAATTGTTGTAAAATTGATATAAATTGTTGGGTAAAAATTAGACTGTGACCTTCGTGGAGTATGGTTAAGCGGCGCATGGTCAAAATTAGCTGTGACCTAATAAGTCTGGTAACCTTAATTTATGGTCTTTATCTAACAAACCATTCTGATAGAACTGTAATGATCAGTGGAATTTACAGATTGATTATTAATCAGATTAATTTATAAGTAGGTTGATTTTGATCTAATTGACCAAACTTAGTCGGTCAAGTTTGAAAGGCTTCATTAAAATTGCTAAGTTTTGCTCTTCAGGCATAGGGAGACTGGCTACTGCAAATCTATGCTTTTGTAATGGTAGAACGGCCTGGTGTTTGTACTTGTAGTATGTTTTATGGACTCTGTTTGCACTGGTACAACAAAGCCGACACAACGACTGCTAAAGCACTAGAAATGCTAGATTTGTAACGCCACTTCACCTTGGGCCCCATATTTTGTAGATTCTGCCCCACTCTTCTGTTTAAAACTAACATCAGATTGGTTGCTGTTTGCACACTCTGCCACTTTCTCTGTCGTCTCACGGGGACACAGGGACTCTAGGGGATAAGCTCCACCTTCCAGGATGCAGGACACTTAAAATAAAAAAATGAAGGGGGGGTGCCAGGGATCCAGCTTAACCCCACACACTGTAACCATACCTCAGTTTTTTTTTTAAGTGTCCTGCTTCCAAGGAGGACGGACTCCTCTTATAAGGCGTGTCTAAGTGCAGGAATGCCTGTTTACTTAGTGAATCCCCCCCCATCAAGGGATACTTCACGGTGGTCATCCCCTAGCCATAACAGGCTATATCCGACCCACACAGATACTACCTGCCACCCAATAGGGACAGCAGATCTGAGCGGTGAAGCACCGGGGGTGAGTACCATGACAGTGTTCATGTCTGTCTCCCTGGGTTGCTCCGACAGCGATGGGAGTGGACGCCATGACATTAGACTGGCGGTTCAACCTGGCCTACGTATTCCCTCCAATTCCCATGCTACCTCAAATCACTCAAAGCCACATCTTCTAAGGCTTACCACAGGGTGCGCATAACTACTGGAAATGGTGCATTTAGGCAGATTTTCCTTTCCTTGAATGCAACATTCTTTCCTGTTCTTTCCTTCCTGCAAATTGGCCTTCAACTAGGTCTTAAGTTTAGTTCCCTGAAGGTTCAAGTTTCAGCTCTCTCTACTCCAGACTCGACTAGCAATGGATGACTCTGTCCGTACTTTTTTACAAGGAGTTGCACACATTGCTCCACCTTTTCGTCAGTTAGTACCAGGATGGGATCTCAACCTTGTGCTGGAGGCTCTCCTCGACCCTCCCTTCGAGCCCCTAGGGGTCATCCCTGAGAAGTTACTCACTTGGAAGGTGACGTTCTTGGTAGCCATTTCTTCTGCCAGAAGAGTGTCCGAACTCAGTTATCGTGTGACCCTTCCTTACTGGCCTTCCACAAAGACAAGGCAGTACTGCGCACAGTGCCTTCCTTTCTACCGAAAGTCATGTCCTCGTTCCACATCAACCAGGAGATTGTAGTGTTATCTCTCTGTCCTGAGACCAAGAATGACAAAGAACGGTGTCTTCACAGTCTGGATGTGGTCAGAGCACTGGTATCTTGCATGCTGTAAACCATTTCAATGCTCCCAAGCCTTGTTCTTACTCCCATCTGGCCCTCGTCTGAGCATTGCAGCTTCAAAGACAACCATTGCACGATGGCTCCGGGATCTCACCCGTCAAGCTTACCTGTCTAAGGGAAGATTTCCACCAGCAACGAGCCCACTCTACAAGATCCATGGAAGTTCCCTGGGCATGGTGCAACTCGGCGTCCTTGGACCAGATCTGCACAGCAGCCACCTGGTCTTCAGTGCACACATTCACAAAATTCTACAGCCTAGACATGTTTTCTTCAGCGGAAGCCGCTTTTGGCAGCAAAGTACTGCAATCTGTTGTGCAGTACCGTGTCCCTATCTGCTAACTCTAACCTTCTTTCGCTCCCTCCCTGATGTTCTGGGGCTGCTTTTAAGTCCACTAGAGTCCCTGTGTCCCCCTGAGACGACAGAGAAAACAGGTTTTTATGATACTCACCATTAAATCTGTTTCTCTGTAGTCGATAGGGGGACACAGGGCTTCCTGTCCCTAGCGAAATGTTGACCTGTTGGTCATACGGAAAAGTTTCCTTGGTTTACCATTTCTGCCAGTTAAGTTAATATTTTTATTCAGCAGTCTCTTTGTTACAAACTGAGGTATGGTTACAGTGTGTGGGGTTAAGCTGGATCCCTGGCATGCCCCCTTTTTTTTTATTCTAAGTGTCCTGCCTCCTGGAGGGTGGAGCTTAACCCCTAGAGTCCCTGTGTCCCCCTATCGAATACAGAGAAACAGATTTAAAGGGGAAGGAAACCTAGTCGGCGCAAACCCCCCACCCCCCACCCGTTTGTTGCCTACCCGTCCCGCGGGGCAAATGCCCCTAACTTTTTACTTACCCTTCTGCGCAGGTCCAGTCCAGGGAGTTCACAGACGACATCTTCTTCCACGCGATCTTCTTCCTGCTGTGAATGGCGCATGCGCAGTAGGATCATTCCACCGGTGCGATCTACTGCGCATGCGCGTGACTTTTGGCGCATGCGCAGTAGATCCGTACCGGCGAAATGATCCTACTGCACATGCGCCAAAACGCCGTTCACAGCAGGAAGAAGATCGCGTGGAGTATCAAAAAATCCTGTTTTTACTGCCATTGTGTTGGGCTGCAGGAATTTTTGACTAAAACTAAAATCGTAACTATATTGCACCTACTGCCAAAATGCCACCTTTGTACAATGTGCCTATAACAAAGCAATAATGAGGTTTTCAAAAGCAAGCATGCAGAATGCACCAGTAGGACACCTAGGCATTATAATATACAAGTATCTAACTCATAAATGTGAGGGAGGCAGCAGGTGGAGAGGGTGTTTAGTATAACTTCTAATAAGCACACACATTTATTTATCAAACTTAGCCAAAAATAATTTTTAATAGTATATGGGAGCTGAAAAAATATTTACAATGAGTGGTTTTGCGTGCAAGTAAACTTGGGTTTCTATAAAATCTACAAAAAACTAATCCTGAGTTTATAAACAAGCAGAGCCATGGAGCTCCAGAGAGAAAGGTATGTGGTCAAGACCTTTTTGGGCTGTATGGGTTGATATTGCTGAGGAATAATAGGTTGAGTTTGGTTTGCAAGAGATTATGCTGCTAGGACTACTGCCTATCTGGAGGGATTATTTAAGGGCTGAAGCTGACAAGGGCTGGGCTTGCTGGGATCTGATAGAAAAGCAAGTAGTGTGGGGGTAACAAAAATTACATATTGAGAGCTGAGTTTAAGGTAACTTGGTATGGAATTAATCTAACACTATAGGACTGAATGGACTAACTTTAAAGATTATTCCACACATGCATCTCCCTAACTACAGCCTTGCCACTCTTATCTACTATCTAAATCTTATCTAATAAGTTTCCTGTTTTCCTGCCTTAGAGTTCTTACTAATTTCTTCTCACTCACATGAGCTTTAACCATCCTATTAGATAAGTGATTTTTGAATACTGCTACAACTAGCTACAGCAGCGGGTGCAGGACTTCTTTGGCCCCACACATTATAGTCCCTAGGAAATTCTCAACTGTGCTTTTCATCAAATGTCTTGTTAAAGCCTACTTTTTATGTTTTCTTGCCATTTTTGCTGTTTGTTGTTCAAGATCAATATGCTGCTAATAGTTTTAATAATACATTTTCTTTTTCCTCTAAAGGTCCTGCTGCTGGCTTTTTTTCCCATGGAACTGCACCTAAAAGTAGAACAGCAGTTCGACATAAACTGCATCCGCGTCGTCCACATCCACGTAAGAAGTAATCTGGCTTCCCTGGATTTCCTTTTTTTTTTTTTCTTTTGTGTGTGTGTTATGATGGTATGAAGGCGTTTCATTAAATACCAACATCCCACCATACCTGAATGACTGACTAATCTCTGCATTTTGCATTTTTTCAGCACTTGTCATCTTGCAGAACCAATAAATACAGCATAGCTTGTATAGCAGCTGATTGCTTATTATGACTTTAACCATTTGCGAAGGCCGTTTTGTCTAAAGTGGACAAAATACTGTTTGTTTAGTGTTTGGGTTACAAAAACCACTGGCTCGTTCCACCACATTTTAGTAGTACAGTACATATTGGGTCCTAGTGGTATACCATAACAAATATAGGAGTAACCAAAACTATGTTGCTCTTTGACTTTTGGGGGGGGGGGGAGTTTACAATAGTTTTAGTAACTTTTCACTTTTTATATGCATCTGAGCAGCTGGAGGATTGCAGGATGGCAAGTGTCCTAATCAAAAGAAAACACAGGTGGGCAGATTTAGGTAGAGCGTCCGCTAAAGTATATCCCAGTAACATCCAGTATAAACATATGATCATACACACGCTTAAGGGTCGGGGCACACGGGCAGATTCGGGGAGATTAGTCGCCAGGTGACAAATCTCTTCTCTGGGGCGACTAATCTCCCCGATCTGCCTTCCGCCGGCTAAAATGAAAATCAACGGGTAGCAGGCACTCGGAGCGTTTTGTTTTCCGAAGTTGCCCCAACCCTAAAGCTCAGTATCAATTGAATCAGAATGGTTGATTTAATCCATTATTGTACGAAGAACAATAGCAACTGTAGCTAACTAGCGCTGAAGTTTTCAAAACCTCAAGATGCGCTGGGATCAGATACATAGAAGTTTATGATGAGGAGGCACATGTAACCCAATTTCATACAATGGTGCTTCCATGTAGACAAAACGTCTTGTAACAATTGAACTGCTTCTCTGCTTTGAATGTCTGTCATTGTATGATTGCAGTGACATGTGTGTAAAATATTAGTTGTCTCCCTGTTTAATTCTTGCACTTTAAAAAAAGAAAATTTGTTCCGGGAGGTTTTGGGGTATTTATGTGGTTCTCTTTGGTCAAGAACATTACCTCCAGTGCTGACACTGTGTGACCACAAAGAATGTTTTCAGATCTATGATTGTCATTCACTTTTATGTGTCTGTGAGATATGTGATGCATGTAGGTTGTTTTAAAGAGAATTGTCATAGGATAGCAAAGGTGCATGATAGAATATCATAGATTGTGCTTGGCTGTTGATTAAATATAATTGTTGGGAGGTTAAGCCAATGAGTATTAGGGTACCCAAAAAATGTATAGTTGTTCAATTTGTCCAGTTTTTGACCTGCCATATATCTGTCCATGTGTTTGGGTCCAATTAACCTGATTTATATTCTGGAACAGGATAGAATTCTGAAAATTCAGATGACATTTGTGTAAAAAAAAAAAAAAATACACACACACACAGAAATCCAAAGGATCCGCACTCACAGGTCTTATGCGTAAAAAAAGGTTTTATTGCAAAGCTTACAGCCTAACGTTTCGAGATATATATATATATATATATATATATATATATATATATATATGCAAAAAGAAGACCAGCAACACCGAGATCTCTTGTGATATAGTCAATTTATGTTGTGAAATCACATGCAAGCCGACGTGACGTTTCGGTCCACACAGGGACCTTTATCAAGCCTTGATAAAGGTCCCTGTGTGGACCGAAACGTCACGTCGGCTTGCATATGATTTCACAACATAAATTGACTATATCACAAGAGATCTCGGTGTTGCTGGTCTTCTTTTTGCATATACTACATATTACCGTGCACCCGAGGAATGCTGCAAAGGCGGAGTGCTGCCCTTACCAAGCAATTATATATATATATATATATATATATATATATATATTCCGGACTGAGAATTAAAAGAAATAGTGACTGTCTATGGCACCTTATATCAGCCCCTCTGGCATTTGCCAGAACCCACAGATTGACAGTCCAGGCCTGTATATATATTTCACTCAAATGGTAGTCTCAACAATAACTTGACAATGTAGAAAGGCAAGGACTTCCAGGCATCTTCAACAGAAATCTGTAGGTTTTATTTACAACGGAGTGTTCCAAGTAACCGCTTGTAACAGAATTAACAGAAACTTACAAGTTGTACTTAAGAATCAAAACAGCCTTTTTTACGGGCCCACTGGCTGCAGAGGTCTTGCTCTTTTCAGTATAGCTCTAGTCCCACTTAGGCAGTTAGTCCATACCTCGGTCTCCTAGAGACTTGTCTCATGAGTGCAGGTCCAGACTGAGAATTAAAAAAGTCCCTGGCATTTTAGGTACACAGAGGCCCAATCAGTCCACAGAGAGGCCCAAACATCTCCAACCAGCCCACTAAATACTGACTTTGTATGGGACCTTATAGCAGCCCCTCTGGCATTTGCCAGAACCCACAGATTGCCAGTCTGGGCCTGCATGAGTGTATCCCAAACTCTTCACAGAACTCCCTTAGTTACGTCTCACACACTACCACTTCCTGCCTTTGGCAGAGAGCTTCCCTCCTTCCAGGTGGTGACATCACTCTCACACCTGCAGTGTTAACTAAATGCAGATTGTTCACAGCATCTGTAATTAGTGGTGCTTGCGAAGCAAAGCATCACTACTGTTATCTTGCAAACTTATTAGTGGTGCTTGCAAAGCATCACTACTGTTATCTTGCAAACTTATTAGTGGTGCTTGCGAAGCAAAGCATCACTACTGTTATCTTGCAAACTTATTTTTATTCTTCTTCCGTATGAAAGTTTGGCGCGTAACTAGTCCCGCACCGTTTGTCCTAGACCCATGAATGAGGTGTCAAATCGTGCGGCTTAATCGGGAATGGGGTGGTATGACTTTTCTAAGGGGTGGGTGGTTAATTGCCCCTTGCGGGGGCAATTAACCACCCCGAAAAGTCCCATAGATTAACATTGAGGCCAACTTTTGACGGATTCTAGCGCAGAGAGGGAATCTTGTAGAAACGTTAAATTTACCACATTTGAAGAGGTTTGCGACCTGTGTCAGATGATACCCCACACGAGGGTATAAGTTTTACCCCCGGGGCAGGAGAGGTCCCCAAATTTGCCCCATTGACTTATAATGGGGAATTTATCGAATAATTAGTTTGTCGCAGACCCATGAATGAGGTGTCAAACCGTTCAGCTTATTCGGGAATGGGGTGTTGTGACTTTTCTGTCCTATTTTGGGGACCCAAAAAAGTGAGCGGAGCCGCAAACAACCAATCAGATTTTCCCTATTGACTTCAATGAGAAAATGTAAACAGCTGTAATTCTCACAGTAATAAAGCCAGAGCTCCCAAACTTGGCACCGTGGGTCACTGGGTGACTGCAGCCAAAATTTACAAAAAGTGGGCGGAGTCTACAACAGCCAATCAAATTTCAGCCATTCAATTAAATAGGAAAATTTTAAACTGCTGCCGCTCTTAGACGGTTAATGGCAGCCTCCTCAAAGTTGGCACAGTTGGTCACTGGGGGACTGGGATTAAAATTAAGAAAAGTGGGTGGAGCCAAAACCAACCAATCAGATTTCTTTGATTGGTTTTAATGGGAAAAATTAAGAAGGCTGCCATTCTCTCAGTATTGATGTCAGGGACCTTGAATATCACAAATGTGGTCGCTGGGGGTTTCCACTTCAAGTTTAGAAAAAGTGGGCGGAGCCACCAACAACCAATCAAATTTCATTCATTGATTTTCAATAGAAAAAAATAGAAATGCTGCCATTTTTACACATTAAATGACAGCATTCCCAAACTTTGGTATGTTAGTCACTGAGTGACTGTGGTTCACAATTAGGAAAAAAAGGGGCGGGGCAACAACAGCCAATCAGATTTGGGCCTGAGTTTTGCCACGGCAAGCACCACTCACATTTTCTTCAGGAAATGTACCTCTCTAGTTCTCTTTATAATTCTGGGACATATGTTCCCTCTAGAGCTCTCCCACACTCTTTATTAAAAAAAAAAAATATATATATATATATATATATATATATATATATATATATATATATATATATATATATATATGGTTCAGCAATAAACACTAGCAGTGTTGGTTGACTTAAAATGTCCCTTTTAATGATTTGCTCTAGAGTCCGTTAATATACACTACACTCAATTAAAATGTGTGGACAAAAAGTGTAAGTGTTCCTGTTCAAAGCAAACCACACAGCGCCTCTGCCTTTGAGTAGTTGTGCCATTTGTAAAAGGTTTCAGTGTTTGAAGTGTGAGCATGCAATATTTACTGGGGTACTGTTGCTTATTTTAAAAGGAACAGTTAAGTGTACAAATAAAAACTGGGTAAGTAGGCTGTGCAAAATTTATAGAATCCAACTTCTTGCTTTTCAGCTCTCTAACTCTGAGTTAGTCAGCAACTTGAAGGGGGGCCACATGGGACCTAACTGTTCAGTGAGTTTGCAATTAATGCTTAGCATCAAAAGCAGACAATTATGACCCATGTGCCTCCCCTCAGGTCACAAATGTCTTACTGTCTGGAAACCAATTAGTGGAAACCAAGAGAGCTGAAAAGTAGGAAGTAGTTTTCTGGCTATTATGTTAGACATCCAGTCACTCCAGCCTTAATACATTACATTTTTGGCTAACTATATTAAGGGGCAGATTTATCAAGGGTCGAATTTTTAAGTTTAAAATACTTGGAAATTCGACCCTCGAATTGAAATCCTTCGGCATCGAAGTCGAAGGATTTCTCAGCGAATTTAGCGTTCGCACGATCGCACGTTCGCACGATCGAAGGAAGATTCTTTGATTAAACGATCAAATCCTTAGAATCAAACGATTCGAACGATTTTTAGCGTACGATCAAAGGATTTTCCTTCAATGTTAAAACACTTTAAAATGCTCTGGAAGGTCCCCATAAGCTAACATAGCATTTCGGCAGGTTTAATTTGGCGAAGTATTGAAGTTTTTTTTTAAAGAGACAATACTTCGATTATCGATTAGTCGAACGATTTTTACTTCGTTCGAGTCGAAGGTCGTAGTAGTCTATTCGATGGTTGAAGTACCCAAAAAAATTACTTGGAAATTCAATGTTTTTTGACTATTCATTCGACCCTTAGTAAATCTGCCCCTAAATGTTTTTTTGTTTGTTTTTATGTTTTTTTGTTTTTTTTTGCACAGACTATTTTACTATTTTTATACTCAACAATTCCTTTAAAGAGGCAGGGACAGAGGTGTAGGATTGACCTCCTGGACTCTTACCTTAGAAGACCACATCTTTAATATTCCTGTACATTGTCCTGCTGTGTTCATTTGATGAGGATCACTTAACTATTTCTGTGTCCATACTTTTTATTCAATGTAGTGTGTATCAACTAATTCTAGTACATATCAACTAGTGCAAAGATGTCATTAGTGTTAGTTTTTCTTCTGCTATCATCATATGGTTTTGTGTCCGGTAATAACACGTGTCTGATTATATTTATTGCAGTCATAATCTGCATAAGCTGCATCTAATATTGTCAAAATGGCCACTTGGTAAAGTTTTTTTTTTGTTTTTTTTTTTTTTTTTTTTTGTTTCTTTAACTATTTGATGGGAATTCAGTCAAATTTTTTTGTTTGTAGGGAAAGTGGGTTTTTTTTATCTGCCAAGCAAATATATTCATTAATATTAGAACAATAGAAAGTTTAAAAAAATATAATAACACTGATAAAGCAACCTATCAACTTGGTTTAATGTCTGTTCAGTACTGATTTTGTGTTTGTCTAGTACGTGTGTAAGGTGAGTTTCACAAGGTTTTTTTTTTATGCACCAGACTTTTTTTTTTTTATTCAGAGAAAGTTTTGTATATTTTGACTACTTTCAATAAAAAGAGAAAAAAATGTGTTGTTTTGTATTTAACAAGACGGTGTGTTCCTCATTTTTATAAAACTAACCCAAAAATATATTTAGCCCAAGTGCTTAGCACTTCCCCATAACACACAGATGGGGGGGAAACAGTTACTAAAACAAAATTGCATATCACCAACAATAGTAGTAGTAAAGTAGATATTGCATCTGAAACTTGAATAGCAGCAAAACATACATTGCATGCATGTCTCCCACATCTAAATAAGAAGTTTCCAAGCTACAATTATCAGTTGATCATGCATTCTTCCATATGTATGATAGATCTATATATAGATATACATATATATATATATATATATAGATAGATAGATATAAATATATATAGATATATATAGATACATAGATATCTATATCTATAGATAGATATATATAGATATAGATAGATAGATAGATATAGTAGTTTGTTAGCATTAGAAATTCTAACTGAGCTATAGGTAACGTTTAATGTACATTAATATTTTGAAGAATAATTTTTTTAGTGTCAGTATCACTTTAAGGACTAGTCAAGTACTATTTGCTATATATATATATATATATATATATATATATATATATATATATATATATATATATATATATATATATATATATATATATATATATATATATATAGCAAATAGTACTTGACTAGTCCTTAAAGTGATACTGACACTAAAAAAATTATTCTTTTTTCAAGTACTATTTGCTATATATATAGTCAAATGTAGCAGATAGCGGCACTCACAGGATTTGCGGCAGTGACAGGGACACTATAGTACTATTTGCTATATATATATATATATATATATATAGCAAATAGTACTTGAAAAAAGAATAATTTTGACTAGTCCTTAAAGTGATACTGACACTAAAAAAATTATTCTTCAAAATATTAATGTACATTAAACGTTACCTATAGCTCAGTTAGAATTTCTAATGCTAACAAACTACTGAAGCTCAAATATGGCAGCCTCCTCATAGAGGAACACGGGGGATAGGTAATGTAGATGCATCTGCAAATACCTTTATGGCAAAATTAGAGATAGCATTCAATGTTATGATAGATGTTACAAAAGGATTAATTTCTGGTGTCCGTATCTCTTTAAGTAAGTTCGCAAATAAGGGAGACCTATATGGCTCCTCTCAATACATGCCAAGAAGCATTTCACTATATAAAATTGGAACTCCCTACAAAAAGTATTGGTCCTCATTGTTTTCCATTTCCACAATAATAGCTCTCTGCACCCCCACAGGAGATGATTTTTCTGTAAGACCCCATCCTGATTTATAACTGAAACCTTTTTGTTTGTAAGCATAGCTTTGTAGTTGAAGTAGAAAAAAATGTTTTTACATTGGGACCTGTTATCCAGAATGCTCAGGACCTGGAGTTTTCCAGATAAACTGATCTTTCTGTAATTTGGATCTTCATTCTTTAAGTCTACCCAATAGGATTGTTTTGCCTCCAATAAGGATTACTTCTATTTTAGTTTGGATCAATACAAAGTACTTTTTTTTTTATTATTATTATAGAGAAAAAGAAACTTTTTAAAATTTCAATTATTTGGATAAAATATAGTCTATATTTCCTTAATTTGGAGCATTTTGGATAGCAGGTTTCTGGATGACAGATCCCATACTGGTACTATGCAAAAAAAACAGTGGGAAGTATGTTGACTGCTACAAAAGGTGATGGAAAAGAGACCTGCAGGGAGAATAAAGTGCTGTAGAACTAGTTTAACAAAAATACACTTGGTTGTAATGTAAATATTTATTGGTAATTTAAACATATAAGTACACATACATATATACAAATTTCAAGGTTTTGCCTATAAATATATGGGGTTTGACTTATTATTGCTTGATTCCTTTCTTGCACTGTTCTTTCCTCAGTGATTTGTCTTTCTTTTTAGTTTGCTTTCTTTCTTTACTTTCTTTCTTTCCAGCCTTTGCTTTCTTCTTTGAGCTTTCTTCCTCCGGGGCCTTTTTCTTTGCTGTTTCTGGGCATATTTTTTCTAAGGACTCTGTTCCTTTTGCTTGTTTTGTTGACTTTTTCTTTTTAACAGGGCTAAGTATTCAAAACAGTAATATGTTATACACTCTAAGGGGCCCATTCACTATGCTCGTGTGAAGGAATAGAGGAAAAATAGTTCGAATTTCGAATGTTTTTTTTGGCTACTTCGACCATCGAATTGGCTACTTCGACCTTCGAATCGAACGATTCAAACTAAAAATCGTTCGAATATTCGACCATTCGTAATTGAAGTACTGTCCCTTTAAAAATTTCTTCAACCCCCTAGTTCGCCACCTAAAACCTACCGAGGCCAATGTTAGCTTATGGGGAAGGTCCCCATAGGCTTGCTAACACTTTTCTGATCGAAGGATAATTCTTCAATCGATGAATTAAAATCCTTCCAATCGTTCGATTTGAAGGATTTAATCGTTCGATCGAACGATATTCCTTCGATCGAAGGAATTGCGCAAAATCCTTCGACTTCGATAGTCGAAGGATTTTAATTCGGCAGTCGAATATCGAGGGTTAATTAACCCTCAATAGTCGACCCTTGATACATCTGACCCTAAATGTTATTTTAAAATATAAAGTACAGCGATACATCTACTAAAAAATATTTTGACACAGACATGGATTTACTCTAGCTGTGTTACCATCACGTATTTAGTAAACTCACCTTTTATGTTTCACATGCGTTTCTTCTGATTCTTCATTATCATCAGGGACTTCATGTATCCACTGCATGTGCCTTACTCTACATAATTGAAAATAATATATAGAGATTACACAAATTAATTAGATTGCTTTTTGTGTCAAATGTAACATAATTTATATACTGAGCGTAAGATCAAAAAATGAAAGGAATTAATTTAAAGCAAAACTAAATAAAGGAGAAGGGGAAATCAGTAGACCCAAAAAGCTTGCGATCTCAGGAAAAAGTGCATCATGGATTGTTTCGCCTCCAATAAGGATTAATTATATCTTAGTTGGGGTGATGTACATAGTACAGAGAAAAAGGAAATAATCTATAAAAATTATTTGCTTAAAATGAAGTTTATGGGAGATGACTTTCCCAGAATTCGTTGCTTTCTGGATAGGGTTTGCCGGAGAATAAATCCCACACCTGTAATTTCTTTAAATTGCATATCATGTATTGGTAGAAATGTATGTTTGTAAGAAGTACAATATTATAACAATGATATGTTAAGCAAACTTACACAGTGTATGACGGGCTCATATCATCCTTATCCTGCTCTGTAAAGCTTGCAGGAGGAGTTGGCAAACTGACCGGCTCTGTTCCAATCTCTTGTGCCCACTCATAAATATCAAACCTGCAAAATGAACACAAATATATACAGACCATGAAAAGCAGTTCAGTATTAGAAGAAGAAACACAAGAAAAGAGATGAATGATGCTTCATATCTGAATACTCACCTCTTATGCACAGGCCTATCTGGGGGGTTTCTATTTTTAATGTACTTGGTCAACAATGGCAGGAAATAGTCTATGCCCGAGTCGTCTTGCTTATCTGAAAGCTGGTCTTCCTCTATCCTGATATGACACCTGTAGAAAAAAAATTATTTGAATCAATTTTAGATTTATGTGTATACATATCCAGTTTTAAAAGGAGAAAATAATAGAATGTTTTTTTTTTTTTTTTAAAGCATTTTCTAATAGTTTTCTAGAACATGTGAAACTGGTCAGTGTAATGTGATTTATATAGTCAAACACAAAATCATAGCTTATAGGCTTACTCTGTCTTTTTAATAGCGGACTCGGGAGTTTGGTCGCTTTCTGATTCCTGATCTTCCACATCCTCTGGTTCTGCTTCTTTCACAGAGGCTTTACTTTTTTCTTTTTTCTTGTGCCTGCCAAAATTGGAAGGATAATGATTCTAAACATTTCTTTCATCTGTAATGGTGTGGAGTAAGTAATTAATTGAATAAAAAGCTTTGTTTAAGCTCAGAAACTCACCTTGCCTGTTTTGGACTAGGAATTCTGGATTTTGATTCCTGCTCCTCACTTCCCATGCCCTCTAACTCCAATGATTTCTTTATGAGTTTTTTCATGGAGGCCCGGGGCTTTTTCTTTTTCCTGGGGAACCAACGGAAGTATGAAACTCAATGCTATAAACTCACACAGATCATTTGGCCATTGTTCAGAAGTATAGACAAGAGCCACTCTTTCTATACAGCAAAGTGTACATAAAGTATCTCAAACTATTTTATTGTTAAAAACACCAAATATGTTTAAAACATAATCCATTATAAGTAACCCCTGAGGTGTAAATGTAACTGTTCTATGAAAGCATATGGAAGCTGCCTGATTTAAGGCATTTAGCACTTTCCACATATATAAATATGAGACATCTGCATAGAGAGAATAGAAATACCCTTATAACAGTTTTTTTTTTTTTTATCTAATTTGAGGCGTACGTACTTTTTAGGAGTTCTGGGCAATGTCTTCTGTTCCTTCTCTTGTGGCAATGTCTTCTGTTCATTCTCTTGTGGCAATTTCATCTGTTCCATTACTTGCGGCATTTTCTTCTGCTCGATCACTTGTGGCAAGAGCTCCTTCATTGGTGGCAATGTCTTCTGTTCTGCTGTTTGTGCTTCTATGTCAAAAACCCATTTAGCCTTTTTCTGCTTGGCAAAGAGATACCTGCAAAATAACAAAACAAAAGTAAAATTCTGCAAATGTGCTAAGGCCTAAGTCTGGAAACTTGAGACAGCCTGAATAGTGGCAATTGTAAATGTTTCTGTCCATAAAAAGAACATAGTTGCAGAAATGACTTACCATCCAAGCCCTCCCATCAGTACAACTGGGAGCAAAACACCCATTGCAATGATATATATAATGTATCCACTGTCATTTTCTTCCAATGTCATTATGTCCGTATCGTTTGTTTTCACATCTGCAAAAAAAAAAATACATTGTTATGTAACTTTGTGCAACAATCATATGGAAGAGCTGTAACGCTGTCATAAACAGATGCACTGGGGGCCCATACGGTCACAAAATGTGTTTATGTGACGAATTATATTATACTCATTCTGCGGGGCAATATAGAAAGGAGAGAAGGCAAACATACTGATGGCAATACAGCAACATTCCATTATATCGTATGATATTTACACTTCAGGCCTGATTTATTAAGCCACAACTTTTTTGAATCTGGTGTTTTGACGCCCAAAATCCAAAATAAGTTGTGGGAGGAGAAAAGTGCGACTTTGTTGGAATTTTTTACTGTGACAATTCCAAATTTATAAATACTCCAGCTGTTGAAAACATGTAGAAGTCAAAGGCATATATCCCTTTTACAACTGGAAGATCTTTCTTTGATACGTGGTTTTAGAGGTTTTCAGGTGTTTTTGACACTGACTTTTGTGTGACAATACAAAAAGGTTGTTTGTTTTCGCAACTTTTCCAGTTTGGATTTTTTAATACATTTTATGACATCCGTGCTTTTAGAGAGAGTGAGTTTTTAGTCGTGGTTTCAAAAACATCTAAACCACAAATCATAAATATGCCTACAAATTTTCTTTATAAAGTATTTACTGTAAGTGCCTTAAACGTTGAAATAGGAATGAAGGCATTCTCCGTGCAGAGTGATTGCCAAAAAAAAATAACATATTGGTCTTATCTCTGCAGCAAAAAAAAGAAAACATGATTTCCCAACTAAAATAAAATTACTAGTCAGTTAACCATTGTTTTATATTTACCTGATATGGCATCTGTATAAATAATAATTCCAAATACTATCCATAAAATATAACTGAAATACATTCTTTTCATGTTCAAAATTGTTTTCTGTCAAAAGAAAAGAGAGAATGTTAGAATATTCGTTAAAATAATTGTACTTTTATAATTATCAACCTATCTAGTACTATTGTTATATAAAGCAAAATGCAGTATTGCAATCCTTATCTAGAAACCCATGATGATGGATCCTATAACTGTACTATTTAGTCATGACGAAATTAAACAAGACATGATGCAAGACAAATGAATAAATAACATGTTGCAAGCAGCAAGAGCTGTGGTGCCTTTGAATTGGACATACAATTCTCCTAGCAAAGTGGGAATGGATACAATCGATGGAATATGAAAAATGGAGGAATTAATTTAAAACAAAAATATGGTCTGTGTGGTTTAAACATCTTACTAAAGTCATAATCATCACCTATTTCCATCCAATGATATCACAATCTCCTGCTAAAAAGCTGAGATAGCATATTTCCTAACAGCCCAGGACTGTGTATGATATCATTGCAACTGTCCACTCACATATTTATCAAAAAACAAGAAAAATAAAATATTAAATGCCATATGCATTGCTAGCCAGAAGTTTAGAGGAACATACACGTTTCCTTACCGTTACTATTAATCGAATTGAAGTTTTTATGTAAGATTGTTTTGTTTAGGAGATGTTAACTGAAGCCAGTGTAACACCTCAAATAAACAAACTCTAGATGTGCTGCCTGTATGTACCAATTTGAACCGGTTTGTGCCAGTTAAGTCTGATGGCCTAATGACATCATAATGATCACTTCCCATTTCTATCCAATGATGTCACAGTGCCCAAACAACTAGCCATAAAGACAGATCTTCATATGATCGCAACACCATTTTCCAACTATCCCCTCTCATTTTCATAAAAACAACAAATATTTTGCATATAACAAAATATATTCATTATCTAATTGAGATTTTTGAAATGGTGAAATCTTTCACTCGTTGATAAATCTATTTTTAAAAATCCCATAAGAATGAATGGAAAGTGGGAGTTTTTCTCTGGTGAACTCTTAGGGGCCTATTTATCAAAAGTCAGATTGTAGTGGTTTTAGAGTTTTGTAAAACCACGACTAACCTCGCAAACTCTAAAACCACGAATGTCATGACATGATAAAAATCCTGATAAAAATTACAAACATTAAATTACACTGAACGATGCCCTAAAAAACACGAATACCTTAACCTCTAAAAACTCTAGTTTTTCTGACCATTCCTAGCAGGAAAGAAAATTATAAAACCTTTTAAAAGTCCGAATTGATTTAAAATTGCCCAATAAGATCAGCGCAGTTCCCATTGACTTTTTTACAAGACCTCAACAATATTTACCTGGCAAAGTGTTGTATTAGAGGTTTTCAAGGTTTTTACACTTAATTCCTCTCAAATTTTTTTTTTTTTTTTTTTTTTTTAAAGAGAAAAACACAAATTTTAGATATTCGTGGAAAAAATGAAAATTCGATTGTTAATAAATGGGCCTCTAGGTCTCACATTTTGATAAATCTGCCCCAACTGTTAACTCACATATTTATAAATAAAAATAAACTACATTTCTCAGCCCAAGATAAATGCTGCAAATTGTATTCCATCTCCAGAAATATTCCCAAATAAAATATTAAATGCCAAATGCATTACTAGCATTGAATTTATAAGCATATAAAAGTTTCCTTACCGTTACTATTAATGTAATTTAAGTTTTATGTAAGATTGTTGTTTTCTTTGGTTTAGTAGATGTTAACTGAAGCCAGTGTAACACCTGCAATGAACAAACTCTAGAAGTGCTAGCAGTTTATACCAGTTAATTGTGATGTCATAATGACATCATAATAACCTCCCTTTTCTATCCAACCAGTAAACCCCCGATTCTCTAAAGAATCGTTAATGAAAGAATGGTAACAACAGTGAGGCAGCAAAATGCGATGGGTGCTGATTCACTCGGCATCCCCAGGCAGCAACTGGCGACGCTAATTTGTGGGGATGTAGAGTGAATCTGTGCCTATTGCTTGTTATTACCTATCTGCTATTAGAATTCTTAAATTTTGAGTTTATTGGTAGTAAAGTGTTACTGAAAAATTTCTTTATAAACAACATTTTTTGTGAAAATGTTCTCCTGTCCTTGAATGAGTTCTCCCTGGTGAGCTGTACTTAAAATCTTGACTTTAACATCAGATGAACGCTGCACTCTTGAAAATGCAACATAAAGTTGACCATGACCAAACACAGGCTCAGATAGGTAAATGCCGACTTTATCCAATGTTTGTCCTTGTGATTTGTTGATTGTCATGGCAAATGCAGCCTTAATGGGGAATTGTCGTTGTTTAAGTTTAAAAGGTAATTCCTGGTCAGAACTGGTAAGGTCAATTCTGGGAATCAAAACAGTATCACCGCTATGGGATCCTGTAAGCACTTCTGCCTTGATAACATTTTGTCTCATGCTCTTCACAACCAACCGTGTACCGTTACATAAACCTTGCTTAGTGTTGGGGTAGGGGCACACGGCGCGATTTCGCCGCGATTCTGCGCTGGGCGAGTTGTCGCTGCGTTTTTTAAGCCAAAATAGCTTTGCTAACTTTGGCGCTGGCGTCAATGCAAATCGCGGCGAAATCGCTGCGCTAATTCACACGCGGCGATTCTTTTTCTACTGTCGCCCGGAAACGCTCAGCGAGGCAACTTCGGACGACAATAGAAAACGAATCGCCGCGTGTGAATTAGCGCAGCGATTTCGCCGCGATTTGCATTGACGCCAGCGCCAAAGTTAGCAAAGCTATTTCGGCTTAAAAAACGCAGCGACAACTCGCTTAGCGCAGAATCGCGGCGAAATCGCGCCGTGTGCCCCTACCCTTAAGGTTTCTTAACAGCATGACTATTGTTCCTACTTTGAGTATAAGATTGTGTTGTGGTAATCCAGCATTGTTGATAGTGTTTAAATATTCTAATGGGAAGTTAAGTTTCTCACTTTCGTCTTCAGAATCAATACAGTCAGTACTCAGAAAGACACAGCTTTGTCCAGGAAGTAATGCAATCACTTGGTTGTTTATCATGTCAACATCAATATTTTTTGGAGATAATATAGCCCGTTTTGCTAAAAATGGCCACCCACGCAGGTACGCAACCGGTTCCCCTCCTAGAGTGACGCTAGCGCCGCCATTAGACAAACTTGCAAAGGAGTAGCAAGATGGCCGACGCTTATACAGACTTTAGTGGGCGGATGACAAACTCGCAGAGGAGTAGCAAGATGGCCGACGCTTATACAGACTTTAGTGGGCGGATTTGGCAGTGGGCGGATGACAAAGTCGCAGAGGAGTAGCAAGATGGCCGACGCTTATACAGACTTTCGTGCAGGTACGCAACCGGTTCCCCTCCTAGAGTGACGCTAGCGCCGCCATTAGACAAACTTGCAAAGGAGTAGCAAGATGGCCGATGCTTATACAGACTTTAGTGGGCGGATGACAAACTCGCAGAGAAGTAGCAAGATGGCCGACGCTTATACAGACTTTAGTGGGCGGATTTGGCAGTGGGCGGATGACAAAGTCGCAGAGGAGTAGCAAGATGGCCGACGCTTATACAGACTTTCGTGCAGGTACGCAACCGGTTCCCCTAGTGTGACGGTGAGCGCATCTGCCTCCCTAGATCCTAACCTTCCAGCGGTCGCCGCCTGAGTGAGCAGGAAAGAAGAGGCGGCGGGAGGCAGAAGGAGACGGTGAGCGCATCTGCCTCCCTAGATCCTAACCTTCCAGCGCATCTGCCTCCCCAATCCTAACCTGTTCTGATCCTAACCTTCCAGCACATCTGCTAATCGAAGGCCGCATCTATGTCTTTCGGCTGAAGTTGCGCGCGCATCTCATAGATCCTAACCGAAGTTGCGTGCGCATCTGCCTCCCCTCCACTCGGGACATAGATAGGCCTTCGGTTAGTATATAGGATAATGTCACAATGCCCTACCAACTAGCCATGAAAAAGTCTTAAAGGGACAGTAACACAAAAAATGAGCATTTTAAAGTAGGTCATTTATGAAGTACTACTGCACTGGTAAAAATTGTCTGCTTCAGAAAGACTACTATAGTTTATAGTCCCCTGTGCTTTTTTCAGACTGAATGGCTGCTCCCATGGATACACAGCAGCTTGTTTATATACACTATAGTAGAATTTCTGAAGCAAACACATTAGTTTTACCAGTCCAGAATATAATATTTTAATTATATGAAAAAAAATTAATTACTGTTAAGGTTACAGTTCCATTTTCATAAAACACTGAACGGTGCATACAAAAATATACAACTACCTCGATAACCTCTACAAAATTAGTTTACTTGTTTTTTCTAATATTTTTCCTGCTATGAATTGTCTGAAAAACTCAATATCTCAGGCCATGATAAATGTTGCAAATTGTATTCCATCTCCAAAAATATTCCCAAATAAAATATTAAATGCTATATGCATTACTAGCATAAAGTTTAGAGGCACATAAAAGTTTCCTTACCGTTACTGGTAATCTAATTGAAGTTTTATGTAAGTTTGTTGTTTTCTTTGGTTTTGTAGATGTTAACTGAAGCCAGTGTAACACCTGAATAAACAAACCAGTTAATTGTGATGTCATAATGACATCATAATGATAACCTCTCTTTTCTGTCCAATGATGTCACAATGCCCTAACTAGCCACAAACACATCTTAAAGGAACAGTAACACAAAAAAAGCATCGCACTGCACAGGTAAAAGTTGTGTGTCTGCTTCAGATAGACTACTATGGTTTATAGTCACCTGTGCCTTTTCTCCTTTTTTCAGACTGAATGTCTGCCTCTATATCAACAAAGCAGCTAGTTTATATAAACTATAGTAGAGTTTCTGAAGCAAACACATCAGTGTTACTAGTCTGGTACATCTTATTTCATTTGTTAAAATAAATTGGTGTTACTGTTCCATTTATAAAAAAATTATTGCAATTCCATTGGCCAACTGTCAACTCACATTTTCAGAAACATAAATAAACGCTCAAAATATATTGCATACTGCAAATTATTACCTTTTCTGATATACCAAAATACATTATTTAGTGGATTATTTACTAAAATTCACATGTATCACAAATATTAAAAAAAAAAAAAAAAGACCAAACACCCAATTTTAGCTAATTTTTTATTTAAAAAAAATTGCTTGAGAAGTTAAAATGTAGGGATGGGCGAATTTTTTTCGCCTAGTTTCGCCGAAAAAATGACGCCCATAGACTCGTATGGCAGCGTGCGTTCAAAAAAAAAGACGCGCGTCAAAACAGTTTCGCCGTGCGACAAAATTTTTTTGACGCCCATAGACTTTAATGGGCGTCTGCGACAATTCGCCGGCGGCGAATTTTTGGCGAAACGGGTCAAATTCGCCCATCCCTATTAAAATGCTTTTAAAAGTTTTTTCCTGAAACATTACACATTCTATGGAAGGGGTTAATTTAACAACAAAATTAGTATGATACAAAATGTCTCCCTTAAAATGAAAGAATGTTGTCTACAAAACGGTGGTCCTTAGTACACCATAAGGTCCCAAGCACCATAAATTGTATGGCATGTGGCTCTTCCCATTACAGAGGTGATTGTTTTCTCTTAGGGACAAATGAAGGGCATTATTTTTGTACCCCCAGCTGCGCCAGAAACACCATCGGTTGTGTAACTAAAAAAACACAGATCTGTTTACCTATAAATGTGCATGCAGTTTGATATGTGGTACTACATCCATATAAACTTAACCTTACAGAACCAAAATACTGTAGAGCCACGTCCGCTGACCTGTTATCCAGAAAGCTCTGAAATATGAAAACGCCATCTTCCCTAAAGTCCATTTTAAACAAATAATTCTAATTTAAAAAAAATAATTTTCTTTTTCTCTGTAATAATAATTTAGTATCTTGAAAATGAAGCTCAAATATGGCAGCCTCCTCATAGAGGAACATGGGGGGATGGGTAATGTAAATGCGTCTGCAAATACCTTTATGGCAAAATTAGAGATAGCATTCAATGTTATGATTATCTCAGGCCATGATAAATGTTGCAAATTGTATTCCCATCTCCAAACAAATAAAATATTAAATGCTAAATGCATTACTAGCATAAAACTTAGAGGCACATAAAAGTTTCCTTACCGTTACTGGTAATCTAATTGAAGTATTTATGTAAGTTTGTTGTTTTCTTTGGTTTTGTAGATGTTACACTGGTTTCAGTTAACACCTAACAAACCAGTTAATGTCATTATGACATCACAATGATAACCTCCCTTTTCTGTCCAATGATGTCATAATGCCCTAACCAGCCACAAACACATCTTAAAGGAACAGTAACACAAAAAAGCATCGCACTGCACAGGTAAAAATTGTGTCTGCTTCAGATAGACTACTATGGTTTATAGTCACCTGTGCCTTTTCTCCTTTTTCAGACTGAATGTCTGCCTCTATATCAACAAAGCAGCTAGTTTATATAAACTATAGGAGAGTTTCTGAAACAAACACTTCACTTTTACTAGTCTGGAACATCTTATTTCAATTGTTAAAAGAAATTGGTGTTACTGTTCCATTTATAATAAAGATTGCAATTCCATTGGCCAACTATCCACTCACATTTTCAGAAAAGTAAATAAACACTCAAAATATATTGCATACTGCAAATTATTACCTTTTCTGATATACCAAAATAAATTATTTAGTGGATTATTTACTAAAATACAAATTTATCACATTATTTAAATAAAAAAACGACCAAGCACCCAATTTTATCTTATTTTTTATTTTAAAAAAATCGCTTGAGAAGGTAAAATTCTTTTAAAACTTTTTTTATGAAACATTACACATTCTATGGAAGGGGTTAATTTTACAACAAAATTAGTATGATACAAAATGTCTCCCTTAAAATGAAATGTTGTCTACAAAACGGAGGTCCTAAGTACACCATTACGTCCCAAGTACCATAAATCGTATGGCATGTGGCTCTGCCCATTACAGAGGTGATTGTTTGCTCTTAGGGACAACTGAAGGGCATTATTTTTGTACCCCCCAGCTGCGCCAGATACACCATCGGCTGTGTAACTAAAGAAAAAACACAGATCTGTTTACCTATAAATGTGCATGCAGTTTGATATGTGGTACTACATCCATATAAATTAACCTTACAGAACCAAAATACTGCAGAGCCACATCCGCTGACCTGTTATCCAGAAAGCTCTGAAATATGAAAACGCCATCTTCCCTAAAGTCCATTTTAAACAAATAATTCTAATTTTATAAAATAATTTTCTTTTTCTCTGTAATAATAATTCAGTATCTTGAAAATGAAGCTCAAATATGGCAGCCTCCTCATAGAGGAACATGGGAGATGGGTAATGTAAATGCATCTGCAAATACCTTTATGGCAAAATTAGAGAGCGCATTCAATGTTATGATGTTACAAGTATTTCACTATATCAAATTGGAACTCCCTACATATTCGTCCTCCTTGTTTTCCATTTCCACAATAATAGCTCCCTGCACCCCCACAGCAGATGATTTGTCTGTAAGACCCCCATCCTGATTTATAACTGGCAGTGGACAGGGATAACTGAAATCTTATTGTTTGTAAGCATAGCTTTGCAGTTGGAGTAGAAAAATGTGTTTTTACATTGGCCCCTGTTATCCAGAATGCTCGGGACCTGGAGTTTTCCAGATAAACTGATCTTTCTGTAATTTGGATCTTCATTCTTTAAGTCTACCCAAATTGTTTTGCCTCCAATAAGGATTACTTCTATTTTTGTTTGGATCAAGTACAAGCCACTTTTTTTTATTATTATTATTACAGAGAAAAATAAACTTTTGAAAATTTCAATTATTTGGATAAAATAGAGTCTATTTCCTTAATTTGGAGCATTTTGGATAGCAGGTTTCCGGATAACAGATCCCATAGTGGTACTATGCAAAAAAAACAAAAAACAGTGGGAAGTATGTTGATTGCTACAAAAGGTGATGGAAAAGAGACCTGCAGGGAGAATAAAGTGCTATCAGATTATTGATAACAGCTGTAGAACTAGTTTAATAAAAATACACTTATTGGTTTTAATGTAAATATTTATTGGGAATTTAAACATATAAGTACACATACATATATACAAATTTTAAGGTTTTGCCTATAAATATATGTGGTCTGACTTATTGCTTGATTCCTTTCTTGCACTGTTCTCTACTCAGTGATTTGTCTTTCTTTTTAGTTTGCTTCCTTTCTCGGGGTCTTTTACTTGTTCATTCTCTTTACTTTCTTTCCAGCCTTTGCTTTCTTCTTTGAGCTTTCTTCCTCCGGGGCCTTTTCCTTTGCTGTTTCTGGGCATATTTTCTCTAAGGCCTCTGTCTGTTCCTTTTCTAAGCTTCTTTTTGCTTGTTTTGTTGACTTTTTCTTTTTAACAGGGCTAAGTATTCAAAACAGTAGTATGTTATACACCCTAAATGTTATTTTAAAATATAAAGTACAGCGGTACATCTACTAAAAAAAAATATTTTGACACAGACATGGATTTACTCTAGCTGTGTTACCATCACGTATTTAGTAAACTCACCTTTTATGTTTCACATGCGTTTCTTTTGATTCTTCATTATCATCAGGGACTTCATGTATCCACTGCATGTGCCTTACTCTGCATAATTGAAAATATATAGAGATCACACAAATTAATTAGATTGCTTTTTGTGTCAAATGTAACCTAATTTATACACTGAGCGTAGGATCAAAAAATTTAAGGAATTGAATTTAAAGCAAAACTAAATAAAGGAGAAGGGGAAATCAGTAGACCCAAAAAGCTTGAGATCACAGGAAAAAGTGCATCATGTACTCGTACTTGAATGGGTAATAAAATACAGGTATGAAACTGGTATGAAACCTGTTATCCAGAATGCTCACAACCTGGGTTTTTTTTTTTATTTAGTATGGGGTCTTTCTGTAATTTGGATATTCATACCTTAAGTCTACTAGAAAATCATTTAAACATTAAGTAAACCCAATTGGATTGTTTCGCCTCCAGTAAGGATTAATTATATCTTGGTTGGGGTGATGTACATAGTACAGAGAAAAAGGAAATAATGTTTAAAAATAAAAATGATTTGCTTAAAATGGAGTTTATGGGAGCTGACTTTCCCAGAATCTGTTGCTTTCTGGATAAGGGGTTGCCTTACCTGTAATTTCTTTAAATTGCATATCATGTATTGGTAGAAATGTATGTTTGTAAGAAGTACAATATTATTACAATGATATGTTAAGCAAACTTACATAGTATATGCCGGGCTCATATCATCCTTATCCTGCTCTGTGAAGCTTGCAGGAGGAGTTGGCTCTGTTCCAATCTCTTGTGCCCACTCATAAATTTCATACCTGCAAAATGAACACAAATATATACAGACCATCAAAAGCAGTTCATTATTTGAAGAAAATGTAATGCATGTAGAGAATGCTTGTATTCTGTGTCCCTCCCACAGAACACAAGAAAAGAGATGAATGATGCTTCATATCCGTATACTCACCTCCTATGCACAGGCCTATCTGGGGGGTTTCTATTTTTAATGTACTCGGTCAAAAATGGCAGGAAATAGTCTATGCCCAAGTCGTCTTGCTTATCTGAAAGCTGGTCTTCCTCTATACTGATATGACACCTGTAGAAAAAAAAAATCCCCACATATAAGGAAATATAATTTGAATCAATTTTAGATTTATGTGTATACATATCTGGTTTAAAAAGGAGAAAACAATAGAGGTTTTTTTTTTTTTTTGAAGCATTTTCTCATAGTTTTCTAGAACATGTAAATCTGCTCAGTGTAATGTGTTTTATATAGTCAAATACAAAATCTTAGCTGATAGGCTTACTCTGTCTTTTTAATAGCGGACTTGGGAGTTTTGTCGCTTTCTGATTCCTGATCTTCCACATCCTCTGGTTCTGCTTCTTTCACAGAGGCTTTAATTTTTTCTTTTTTCTTGTGCCTGCCAAAATTGGAAGGATAATGATTCTAAACATTTCTTTCATCTTTAATGGTGTGGAGTAAGTAATTAATTGAATAAAAAGCGTTGTTTAAGCTCAGAAACTCACCTTGCCTGTTTTTGACTAGGAATTATTCTTGACTCTGATTCCTGTTCCTCATCTTCTCCCATGCCCTCTTCCTCCAATGATTTCTTTATATTTGTTTTCATGGAGACCCGGGGCTTTTTCTTTTTCCTGGAGAACAAACGGAAGTATGAAAAACTCAATGCTATAAACTCACACAGATCATTTGGCCATTGGTGAGAAGTAAGTATAGACAAGAGCCACTCTTTCTATACAGCAAGGTGTACAGAAAGTATCTCAAAAAAGTATTTTATTGTTAAAAACACCATATATGTTTAAAACATAATCCATTATAAGTAACCCCTGAGGTGTAAATGTAACTGTTCTATGAAAGCGTATGGAAGCTGCCTGATTTAAGCCATTCAGCACTTTCCACATATACAAATATGAGACTTCTGCATAGAGAGAACAGAAATACCCATATAACAGATTTTTTTGTTTTTTTTTATCTAATTTGAGGCGTACGTACTTTTTAGGAGTACTGGGCAATGTCTTCTGTTCCTTCTCTTGTGGCAATATCTTCTGTTCATTCTCTTGTGGCAATTTCTTCTGTTCCATTACTTGTGGCATTTTCTTCTGCTCGATCACTTGTGGCAAAAGCTCCTTCATTGGTGGCAATGTCTTCTGTTCTGCTGTTTGTGCTTCTATGTCAAAAACCCATTTAGCCTTTTTCTGCTTGGCAAAGAGATACCTGCAAAATAACAAAACAAATGTAAAATTCTGCAAATGTGCTAAGGCCTAAGTCTGGAAACTTGAGACAGCCTGAATAGTGGCAATTGTAAATGTTTCTGTCCATAAAAAGAACATAGTTGCAGAAATGACTTACCATCCAAGCCCTCCCATCAGTACAACTGGGAGCAAAATACCCATTGCAATGATATATATAACATATCCACTGTCATTTTCTTCCAATGTTATTATGTTCGTGTCGTTTGTTTTCAGATCTGGAAAAAAAAATACATTGTTATGTAACTGTGCAACAATCATATGGAAGAGCTGTAATGCTGTCGTAAACAGATGCACTGGGGAACCCATACAGTCACAAAATGTGTTTATGTGATGAATTTTATTATATTCATTCTGCAGAGCAATATAGAAAGGAGAGAAGGCAAACATACTGATGGCAATACAGCAACATTCCATTGGATTGTATGATATTTACACTACAGGCCTGGTTTATTAAGCCACAACTTTTTTGGATCGGGTGTTTTGACACCCAAAATCCAAAATTAATTTATGGGAGGAGAAAAGTGCGACTTTGTTGGGATTTATTACTGTGACCATTCCAATTTTAAAAATATTCCAGCTGTTGAAAACATGTAGAACTGGAAGATCTTTCTTTGATTCGTGGTTTTAGAGGTTTTCAGGTGTTTTTGACACTGACTTTTGTGCGACAATCAAAAAAGTTGTTTGTTTTGGCGACTTTTCCCTTTCCTGCTTTTTCCAGTTTGGATTTTTTAATACATTTCATGACATTCGTGGTTTTAGAGAGAGTGAGTTTTTAGTCGTGGTTTCAAAAACATCTAAACCACAAATCATGAATATGTCTACAAATTTTCTTTATAAAATATTTACTGTAAGTGCCTTAAACGTTGAAATAGGAATGAAGGCATTCTCCGTGCAGAGTGATTGCCAAAAAAAAAATATATATTGGTTTTAGCTCTGCAGCAAAAAAAAAACATGATTTCCCAACTAAAATAAAATTACTAGTCAGTTAACCATGGTTTTATATTTACCTGATATGGCATCTGTATAAATAATAATTCCAAATACTATCCATAAAATATAACTGAAATACATTCTTTTCATGTTCAAAATTGTTTTCTGTCAAAAGAAAAGAGAGAATGTTAGAATATTTGTTAAAATAATTGTACTTTTATAATTATCAACCTATCTAGTACTATTGTTATATAAAGCAAAATGCAGTATGGCAATCCTTATCTAGAAACCCATGATGATAGATCCTATAACTGTACTATTTAGTTATGACGAAATTAAACAAGACATGATGCAAGACAAATGAATAAATAACATGTTGCAAGCAGCAAGAGCTCTGGTGCCTTAGAATTTGACATACAATTCACCTAGCAAAATGGGGATGGATACAATCGATGGAATATGAAAAATGGAGGAATGAATTTAAAAAATATGGTCTGTGTGGTTTAAACATCTTACTAAAGTCATGGTCATCATCTATTTCCATCCAATGATATCACAATCTCCTGCTAAATAACTGAAATAGCATATTTCCTAACAGCTAGGGACTGTGTACGATATCATTGCAACTATCCACTCACATATTTATCAAGAAACAAGTAAAATATTAAATGCCATATGCATTGCTAGCCAGAAGTTTAGAGGAACATACAAGTTTCCTTACCGTTACTATTAATCAAATTGAAGTTTTTATGTAAGATTGTTTTGTTTAGGAGATGTTCACTGAAGCCAGTGTAACACCTCAAATAAACAAACTCTAGATGTGCTGCCTGTATGTACCAATTTGAACCGGTTTGTGCCAGTTAAGTCTGATGGCCTGATGACATCATAATGATCACTTCCCATTTCTATCCAATGATGTCACAGTGCCCAAACAACTAGCCATGAAGACACGTCTTCATATGATTGCAACACCATTTTCATAAAAACAACAAATATTTTGCATATAGCAAATCATATTCCTTATCAAAGATATTCCAAAATAAATGTGTATGGCAGATTTATCAAAATGTGAGCGATTTTGAACTCATCCGCCAAAAAAACTCACCCACTTTCTATTCATTCCTATAGGATTTTTAAAAGTGGATTTATGAAATGGTGAAATCTTTCACTCGTTGATCAATACATTTTTAAAAATCACATAAGAATGAATAGAAAGTGGGAGTTTTTCCTCTGGTGAACTCTAAGGGGCCTATTTATCAAAAGTCAGATTGTAGTGGTTTTAGAGTTTTGTGAAACCGCGACTAAACTCAAACTCTAAGGGGCACATTTACTTAGCTCAAGTGAAGGAATAGAATAAAAAATACTTCGAATTTTGATGTATTTTTTTGGCTACTTCGAATCGAACTAAAAATCGTTCGACCATTCGATAGTCGAAGTACTGTCTCTTTAAAAAAAAACTTCGACACCTATTTCGCCACCTAAAACCTACCGAGTATCAATGTTAGCCTATGGGGAAGGCCCCATAGGCTTTCTAGCCAATTTGGGATCGAAGGAAAATCGTTCTATCGATGGAATAAAATCCTTCGAATCGTTCGATCACAGGAAATGCAGTTAAAGTCAAAGGATTTTACTTCGACGGTCGGCTATCGAGGGTTAAATAACTAGTAAATGTGCCCCTTAAACCACGAATGTTAATGTTGCAAACATTAAATTACACTGAACGATGCGCTAAAAAACACTAATACCTTAACAACCTCTAAAAACTCGAGTTTTTCTGACCATTCCTAGCAGGAAAAAAAAAAAAAAACCTTTTAAAAGTCCGAATTGATTTAAAATTGCCCTATAAGACCAGCGCAGCTCCCATTGACTTTTTTTGTTTATAAGATCTCAACAGTATTTACCTGGCAAAGTGTTGTTTTAGAGGTTTTCGTGGTTTTTACACTTAATAAAAAAAGTTGTTTTGTTTTTAAAGAGAAAACCACAAATTTTTTAGATATTCGTGGAAAAAATGTAAATTTGAGTTTTTCAGACAATTCATAGCAGGAAAAATATTAGAAAAAACAAGTAAACTAATTATCTCAGGCCATGATAAATGTTGCAAATTGTATTCCATCTCCAAACATATTCCCAAATAAAATACTAAATGCTATATACATTATTAGCATAAAGCTTAGAGGCACATAAAAGTTTCCTTACCGTTACTGGTAATCTAATTGAAGTATTTAAGTTTGTTGTTTTCTGTTTTCTTTGGTTTTGTAGATGTAAGTTTGTTGTTTTCTTTGGTTTTGTAGTTGTTACACTGGTTTCAGTTAACACCTAACAAACCAGTTAATGTCATTATGACATCACAATGATAACCTCCCTTTTCTGTCCAATGATGTCATAATGCCCTAACCAGCCACAAACACATCTTAAAGGAACAGTAACACAAAAAAGCATCGCACTGCACAGGTAAAAATTGTGTGTCTGCTTCAGATAGACTACTATGGTTTATAGTCACCTGTGCCTTTTCTCCTTTTTTTCAGACTGAATGTCTGCCTCCATATCAACAAAGCAGCTAGTTTATATAAACTATAGTAGAGTTTCTGAAGCAAACACATCAGTTTTACCAGTCTAGTGCATCGTATTTGAATTGTTAAAAAAAATTGGTGTTACTGTTCCATTTATAAAAAAGTTATTGCAATTCCATTGGCCAACTATCCAATCACATTTTCATAAAAGCAAATAAACGCTCAAAATATTTTGCATACTGCAAATTATTACCTTTTGTAATTTACCAAAATAAATTATTTAGTGTATTGTTTACTAAAATACAAATTTATCACATTATTTAAATTAAAAAAACGACCAAACACCCAATTTTACCTATTTTTTATCAAAAAAATCGCTTGAAAAGGTATCATACTTTTAAAACTTTTTTCCTGGAACATTACACATTCTATGGAAGTGGTTAAATTTACAACAAAATTATTATGATACAAAATGTTTCCCTTAAAATGAAAGAATGTTGTCTACAAAACGGAGGTCCTAAGTGCACCATATTAGGTCACAAGCACCATAAATTGTATGGCATGTGGCTTTGCCCATTACAGAGGTGATTGTTTGCTCTTAGGGACAAATGAAGGGCATTATTTTTGTACCCCCAGCTGCCCTAGATACCCCATCAGTTGCGTAACTAAAAAAAACACCGATCTGTTTACCTATAAATGTGCATGCAGTTTGATATGTGGTACTATATCCATATAAACTTAATCTTACAGAACCAAAATACTGCAGAGCCACATCCGCTGACCTGTTATCCAGAAAGCTCTGAAATATGAAAAGGCCATCTTCCCTAAAGTCCATTTTAAACAAATAATTCTAATTTTAAAAAAATTTCTTTTTCTCTGTGATAATAAATCAGTATCTTTAAATTGATGGTTACTAAACTGCATGGATCTGTATTAGTTGCAAAATAATCCCTTTGGGATTATTTCATGTTAAAATGATTTTTAATAGCCTTAAATTTGGTGATTCAAATTATGGAAAGATCCTGTATCCCAAAAACTCCAGGTCCGCCAGGATTCTGGATATAGATTCCATACCGGCATTACAAAGAAAGAAAAAACATATAGCAATACAGGCAGTCCTTGAGTTATATACTTTTGAACAATATAACAGGATGACTGGGGAACTGGCAGCTATGCTCTCAATCTCAGCGAAGCACCCCCGCTCCAGGTGTAGGATATATGCAAATCACAGAGAGAGCTGAGAGAAAGCAAACGAAGAGGCAGAACTTGCTGCTAAGTGCTCTTTATTGCACACAACATGTTTCGGGCCCAAAGCCCTTTATCAAGTGTACAAATCATTATGTGAACAGACTTTTTAAGGTGTAAAACAGGAAGTGAGATCATCAAACATCATATGTCAATCAAAAGTGGCATGGTATTCATGTCGTCATAATTTATGTTAATAAAAATATATAAAATACCTTTGTTATAGTTCAACCGTGATACAGTGCTTATGTCATCACAATACGTGCTCATAAAATCGATAAAATATAAAAATAGTACAAAAATAGTCCAAATGGTCTTTTGACTTCATTCCAAGGTTACGAAATTTATATAAGTATTGCACAAAGGTTGTATCTACATAGTGTTTCACTAAAGTGCTGGTATGCTAATGAACACAAAAGGAACTGCCCATTTCTAGGCCTACCACTAATACAACAAGATCACATGTCTATTTTACATAGAAGGATTACCCAATATTCTTACCACTAGTGTAACTATCTTGGGCTCAGTAATTCTGTTATCTGCAAGGAAAAATAGAATATAAGTTTTAAGGGAGAATACATTACAAATGTATCAAAAAGGACGTCTCAATGGGCTGTAAAAAAGTTAAAAAGTTATCAGTCATCGTATACACAAAATAGAGATAAGGGATGTTACAATGTAGTTATAAGAAACATTTGACACTCCAGCTATCATTCATGCCTTTTGGATAGAGAGTATCCAGTTTTTTAATCCAGTATGCCTCCCTCTGTGACAATTTTTTCCTCTGATTGCCTCCTCTTTGCATTGGGTTAACAACTTCAAGTATAGCCCATCTTAGCTGGGACTGATTATGGTTGGCAGTATTAAAATGTCTAGATACTGTTGTGTCGGTGGCTGCTCCTTTTTTAAAATTCCTTATATTCCCTTTATGTTCCTTTATGCGTGTCTTAACTGCTCTTATGGTTTGACCAATGTATGCAAGCCCACAGGGACATTTTAGCATATAGATCACATAGCTTGTGTCACATGTGGCAAAGTGATTTAGCTTAACAGGAGTGCCGTTTGCTGGATGTCGCAAGGTTTCTCCTTTAATGATAGCGGAGCAACAATTGCAATTTAGACAGGCAAATGTTCCCACTTTAGGCTGACCCAGAAACCTCTGGGTACCCAGTATACGGGGCGGGTTAACTTCCGATGGGCATAATATATCTCGAAGACACCTTCCTTTGTTGTAGCTAAATATTGGGGGTTTTGTCAGGGAACTCCTTAATGTTTTTTCCTGTAATACCAATGGCCAGTATTTGTGGATTATACGTTCTATATCTTTGCTTTTGGTACTGTATTGGCTTACAAATGGGAAGACATCCCTTCTGTCTCTAACTTTATATGTAAGAAGTTCTTTCCTAGGTATTGTGCCTACTTCCCTGGCGCAGTTCTCAATATTTTTAGGTTTATAACCACGTTCAATAAATCTATGTTTAAGAGTATTTACTGCAAGGGAATAGTTGGTCTCTTCAGAAGTGATCCTACGTGCCCTTATAAACTGGCCCTTAGGGATTGCTCTCATTACTTTAGGGGCATGGAAACTAGAAGCATGTAAGATATTATTTTTCTCAGTGGGTTTACGGTACAGATTTGTACTGATGTTACCCTCATTTACAGTTATGGTAACATCAAGGAAGTTAATGCTCTGCCCCCCCTGCTCAGTGGTGAATTTTATGGTAGGGTGTGCCTCATTTGCTTTGTTAACCATTTCCATAAAGGCAGAGTCTGAACCTTCCCACAATATGAGGATATCATCCACAAATCTATAATATCCCAGTATGTACTTTAGATATGGTGCTGTCAGGAATAATTGCTTCTCGATTCTGTGGACAAAAATATTGGCAAATGATGGAGCGACGGCTGCACCCATCGACGTCCCCTGTCTTTGCCAATAGAATTCCCCAGAGAATCTAAAATAATTCCTCTTTAAGACAACCGACAAACAATCAATGATAAAATACACTAGTTGATGGGAGACATTTGTTTCTAATAAAGCTTCCTCTACATATCGTATACCCTCTTCTTGCGGGATAGATGTGTAGAGGCTCTGTATGTCAATACTATACAGTTTAACATTGGTACTCATTTTCCCAAGATCCCTTAATTTACAAAGTAAATCTGTGGTGTCAGTGAGGCAGGTAGGAATATTGGCAACCAAGGGCTGTAGAAACTTATCCACAAACTTGGAAAGAGGTTCTAGTACAGAATCTATTCCAGAAACTATAGGCCTGCCTGGCGGATTCTCTAAGGACTTGTGGATCTTAGGTAGCAGGTATAGCACAGGTATGCGCGGATGTTCTTTACAAAGGAAATCTTTTACATGGTTTGGAATAAGGCCATTCTCGGCTGCTTGCGAGACCATCAATTCAACCTCTTTTTTTATATTGAGAGTGGGATCAATCTCTATTTTCTCATAATGGCCTGGCATATTGAGTTGTTTATAGGCCTCCTGTAGGTAAGAGTCCTTATTCAATAATACAATTGCCCCACCTTTATCAGCTTTACGTATAACAATTGACTCATTCGTTTTGAGTTTTTGAAGTGCCGATTTCTCCTTATAAGTAAGATTTGTCCTGCACCCCTTGGTTGCATTCTTTTCCCAAACCTGTTTCACCTCATGTGTAACGATTTTTTCAAAGGCAGACAAAAATTCATTATTTACTTCAGGTACAAAAGTGCTAGTATTTTTTAACCCATTAAACACTTCAACTGGGTTAGTAGTTTTAATACTACTAGCAGCCCCAGGTGTGCCAAAATGTAATTTTAATTTAATATTCCTTAGAAACTTTTGAAAGTCAATTTCCCAGGTCACAAATTCAGGGTTATGTGTTGGTACAAAGCCTAGACCCTTATTAAGTACTTGTATTTCATACTTGTCTAGTTCATAGGAGGATAAGTTCACCACAAGGTGATTTACCTTGTTGCCTTGCGATTCCTCGTTGGGTATTGCTCCCTGGTGTTCTGTGGCTTTTGATTGCGTGGTATACCCATCGTGTCCTGGGGTGCCGCAGCTCCTAAAAAAGGCACAGAGGATTGGGAAGATGAGGCAGAGCATTCTTCGCTGCTGGATGTTAGCTCCGTCGGTGCGCGTGATGTGCCCTGTCGTGGGGTTCTATAACGCTGTTTGCGCCGATACTGGGGCTGTGCGGTGTCAGTTGAAGCCCAAGGTCTTCTTTCCGCTCGATCCGTTCGTCTGTAGCGCGGACTATACTGGCCTGGCTGTGTACGCTGGCTGTTCCTGTCTTCTCGCCACGTGTATTCGCGGCCCTCTCTGTAGTCACGCGCGTCTCTTTCGAACTTGTTGCGCTTTCGGAGGATGATAGTCTCGCGTAATTTGGCCAGTGCACGCTCCTGTTCGCTGATCACTTTCTCCGCTTGATCCTTGCCTTTCTCTAATAGTAGCTGTTCTTTGTATTTCTGGACTTCAGTGCGGATATCCACCAGTTTTTCAGTAAGTGTTTCAACGGTTAAAAGCATCAAATCCTGGCTACATTTATTGCATATTTCATGCCAGCGTTGTTGCAGGAGATTATTTTCTGCACATAAATTAGGTTTGATGTCAAGTCTTAGACCTCGGGGAATTCTTTTAACTTTGATATATTCAGCCAGAGAACTTACATGCAGACTGGTGTGTATTTCCTTTCGTCGTAGGTTGAACAGATCCTTCTCTGTATCTGTAGTAACGATGTCTTGCGTTGAAAGCAGATTTACTGCATCAATTTTACTTAAAATCCTTCCAATATCTGCTTCATCATATGCAAACGTAGTCGCAGTTGAAGGGATAGAATCCTCAGACATATTAAACTGCTGTCCTTCACCCACAGTCTAGCGGTACTCACTTTTGAACAATATAACAGGATGACTGGGGAACTGGCAGCTATGCTCTCAATCTCAGCGAAGCACCCCCGCTCCAGGTGTAGGATATATGCAAATCACAGAGAGAGCTGAGAGAAGGCAAACGAAGAGGCAGAACTTGCTGCTAAGTGCTCTTTATTGCACACAACATGTTTCGGGCCCAAAGCCCTTTATCAAGTGTACAAATCATTATGTGAACAGACTTTTTAAGGTGTAAAACAGGAAGTGAGATCATCAAACATCATATGTCAATCAAAAGTGGCATGGTATTCATGTCGTCATAATATTGTGATGACATAAGCACTGTATCACGGTTGAACTATAACAAAGGTATTTTATATATTTTAATTATGACGACATGAATACCATGCCACTTTTGATTGACATATGATGTTTGATGATCTCACTTCCTGTTTTACACCTTAAAAAGTCTGTTCACATAATGATTTGTACACTTGATAAAGGGCTTTGGGCCCGAAACATGTTGTGTGCAATAAAGAGCACTTAGCAGCAAGTTCTGCCTCTTCGTTTGCTTTCTCTCAGCTCTCTCTGTGATTTGCATATATCCTACACCTGGAGCGGGGGTGCTTCGCTGAGATTGAGAGCATAGCTGCCAGTTCCCCAGTCATCCTGTTATATTGTTCAAAAGTGAGTACCGCTAGACTGTGGGTGAAGGACAGCAGTTTAATATGTCTGAGGATTCTATCCCTTCAACTGCGACTACGTTTGCATATGATGAAGCAGATATTGGAAGGATTTTAAGTAAAATTGATGCAGTAAATCTGCTTTCAACGCAAGACATCGTTACTACAGATACAGAGAAGGATCTGTTCAACCTACGACGAAAGGAAATACACACCAGTCTGCATGTAAGTTCTCTGGCTGAATATATCAAAGTTAAAAGAATTCCCCGAGGTCTAAGACTTGACATCAAACCTAATTTATGTGCAGAAAATAATCTCCTGCAACAACGCTGGCATGAAATATGCAATAAATGTAGCCAGGATTTGATGCTTTTAACCGTTGAAACACTTACTGAAAAACTGGTGGATATCCGCACTGAAGTCCAGAAATACAAAGAACAGCTACTATTAGAGAAAGGCAAGGATCAAGCGGAGAAAGTGATCAGCGAACAGGAGCGTGCACTGGCCAAATTACGCGAGACTATCATCCTCCGAAAGCGCAACAAGTTCGAAAGAGACGCGCGTGACTACAGAGAGGGCCGCGAATACACGTGGCGAGAAGACAGGAACAGCCAGCGTACACAGCCAGGCCAGTATAGTCCGCGCTACAGACGAACGGATCGAGCGGAAAGAAGACCTTGGGCTTCAACTGACACCGCACAGCCCCAGTATCGGCGCAAACAGCGTTATAGAACCCCACGACAGGGCACATCACGCGCACCGACGGAGCTAACATCCAGCAGCGAAGAATGCTCTGCCTCATCTTCCCAATCCTCTGTGCCTTTTTTAGGAGCTGCGGCACCCCAGGACACGATGGGTATACCACGCAATCAAAAGCCACAGAACACCAGGGAGCAATACCCAACGAGGAATCGCAAGGCAACAAGGTAAATCACCTTGTGGTGAACTTATCCTCCTATGAACTAGACAAGTATGAAATACAAGTACTTAATAAGGGTCTAGGCTTTGTACCAACACATAACCCTGAATTTGTGACCTGGGAAATTGACTTTCAAAAGTTTCTAAGGAATATTAAATTAAAATTACATTTTGGCACACCTGGGGCTGCTAGTAGTATTAAAACTACTAACCCAGTTGAAGTGTTTAATGGGTTAAAAAATACTAGCACTTTTGTACCTGAAGTAAATAATGAATTTTTGTCTGCCTTTGAAAAAATCGTTACACATGAGGTGAAACAGGTTTGGGAAAAGAATGCAACCAAGGGGTGCAGGACAAATCTTACTTATAAGGAGAAATCGGCACTTCAAAAACTCAAAACGAATGAGTCAATTGTTATACGTAAAGCTGATAAAGGTGGGGCAATTGTATTATTGAATAAGGACTCTTACCTACAGGAGGCCTATAAACAACTCAATATGCCAGGCCATTATGAGAAAATAGAGATTGATCCCACTCTCAATATAAAAAAAGAGGTTGAATTGATGGTCTCGCAAGCAGCCGAGAATGGCCTTATTCCAAACCATGTAAAAGATTTCCTTTGTAAAGAACATCCGCGCATACCTGTGCTATACCTGCTACCTAAGATCCACAAGTCCTTAGAGAATCCGCCAGGCAGGCCTATAGTTTCTGGAATAGATTCTGTACTAGAACCTCTTTCCAAGTTTGTGGATAAGTTTCTACAGCCCTTGGTTGCCAATATTCCTACCTGCCTCACTGACACCACAGATTTACTTTGTAAATTAAGGGATCTTGGGAAAATGAGTACCAATGTTAAACTGTATAGTATTGACATACAGAGCCTCTACACATCTATCCCGCAAGAAGAGGGTATACGATATGTAGAGGAAGCTTTATTAGAAACAAATGTCTCCCATCAACTAGTGTATTTTATCATTGATTGTTTGTCGGTTGTCTTAAAGAGGAATTATTTTAGATTCTCTGGGGAATTCTATTGGCAAAGACAGGGGACGTCGATGGGTGCAGCCGTCGCTCCATCATTTGCCAATATTTTTGTCCACAGAATCGAGAAGCAATTATTCCTGACAGCACCATATCTAAAGTACATACTGGGATATTATAGATTTGTGGATGATATCCTCATATTGTGGGAAGGTTCAGACTCTGCCTTTATGGAAATGGTTAACAAAGCAAATGAGGCACACCCTACCATAAAATTCACCACTGAGCAGGGGGGGCAGAGCATTAACTTCCTTGATGTTACCATAACTGTAAATGAGGGTAACATCAGTACAAATCTGTACCGTAAACCCACTGAGAAAAATAATATCTTACATGCTTCTAGTTTCCATGCCCCTAAAGTAATGAGAGCAATCCCTAAGGGCCAGTTTATAAGGGCACGTAGGATCACTTCTGAAGAGACCAACTATTCCCTTGCAGTAAATACTCTTAAACATAGATTTATTGAACGTGGTTATAAACCTAAAAATATTGAGAACTGCGCCAGGGAAGTAGGCACAATACCTAGGAAAGAACTTCTTACATATAAAGTTAGAGACAGAAGGGATGTCTTCCCATTTGTAAGCCAATACAGTACCAAAAGCAAAGATATAGAACGTATAATCCACAAATACTGGCCATTGGTATTACAGGAAAAAACATTAAGGAGTTCCCTGACAAAACCCCCAATATTTAGCTACAACAAAGGAAGGTGTCTTCGAGATATATTATGCCCATCGGAAGTTAACCCGCCCCGTATACTGGGTACCCAGAGGTTTCTGGGTCAGCCTAAAGTGGGAACATTTGCCTGTCTAAATTGCAATTGTTGCTCCGCTATCATTAAAGGAGAAACCTTGCGACATCCAGCAAACGGCACTCCTGTTAAGCTAAATCACTTTGCCACATGTGACACAAGCTATGTGATCTATATGCTAAAATGTCCCTGTGGGCTTGCATACATTGGTCAAACCATAAGAGCAGTTAAGACACGCATAAAGGAACATAAAGGGAATATAAGGAATTTTAAAAAAGGAGCAGCCACCGACACAACAGTATCTAGACATTTTAATACTGCCAACCATAATCAGTCCCAGCTAAGATGGGCTATACTTGAAGTTGTTAACCCAATGCAAAGAGGAGGCAATCAGAGGAAAAAATTGTCACAGAGGGAGGCATACTGGATTAAAAAACTGGATACTCTCTATCCAAAAGGCATGAATGATAGCTGGAGTGTCAAATGTTTCTTATAACTACATTGTAACATCCCTTATCTCTATTTTGTGTATACGATGACTGATAACTTTTTAACTTTTTTACAGCCCATTGAGACGTCCTTTTTGATACATTTGTAATGTATTCTCCCTTAAAACTTATATTCTATTTTTCCTTGCAGATAACAGAATTACTGAGCCCAAGATAGTTACACTAGTGGTAAGAATATTGGGTAATCCTTCTATGTAAAATAGACATGTGATCTTGTTGTATTAGTGGTAGGCCTAGAAATGGGCAGTTCCTTTTGTGTTCATTAGCATACCAGCACTTTAGTGAAACACTATGTAGATACAACCTTTGTGCAATACTTATATAAATTTCGTAACCTTGGAATGAAGTCAAAAGACCATTTGGACTATTTTTGTACTATTTTTATATTTTATCGATTTTATGAGCACGTATTGTGATGACATAAGCACTGTATCACGGTTGAACTATAACAAAGGTATTTTATATATTTTTATTAACATAAATTATGACGACATGAATACCATGCCACTTTTGATTGACATATGATGTTTGATGATCTCACTTCCTGTTTTACACCTTAAAAAGTCTGTTCACATAATGATTTGTACACTTGATAAAGGGCTTTGGGCCCGAAACATGTTGTGTGCAATAAAGAGCACTTAGCAGCAAGTTCTGCCTCTTCGTTTGCTTTCTCTCAGCTCTCTCTGTGACTTGAGTTATATACACCTGATTTACATACAACTCGCACTTATACACTTACAGTAACATACTATGGTTTGCTTGACTTTTATTAGCATTTAGCTTTAATAAACAATCTGTCCCAATCCCCTCAGGTGTGTGTTGTCTACTGCAGAGCCCAGAAAGGTAAAAATAAATTCTATGTTAAGACAGACCTATATGGAAGTTGAATTTAATAAGTACGGTAAATGCATATGTTTCAACATACATACAAATTCAACTAAAAGGAGTGGTTCACCTTTAGTTTAACTTGTAATATGTTATAGAATGGCCAATTCTAAGCAACTTTTCAATTTGGCTTCATTTTTTCTTTTTTGTATAGTTTTGGTGTCTTCTGACTCTATCCAGCTTTCAAATGGGGGTCACTGACCCCATCTAACACAAAAGCTCTGTAAGGCTACAAATGTATTGTTATTGGTACTTTTTATTACTCATCTTTCTATTCAGCCCTCTCCTATTCATATTCCAGTTTCTTATTCAAATCAATGCATGGTTGCTAGGGTATTTTTGGCCCTACCAACCAGATTGCTAAAATTGCAAACTGGAAAGCTGCTGAATAAAAAGCTCAAAATCCACAAAAAATAAAAAATTAAAACCAATGGCAAATTATCTTGTAATACCACTCTTAATATCATACTAAAAGTTAGTACTCTTTACTCTAATAGACTCTATCTTGTATGTAACCTGGTGACTGCCCGTATACCTATTGAAAAAAACATGCTACAATACTGTAGCAAATTATCCATGCCATTCGAGTTAGCCTGGTAAGGTATGGGTTCCCAGCAGCCTGGTACAAAATAAAAGATGCCACACTTTCTGTATTTATAATGAGTGAATGCAGAGCTCTCTGTTATACTAAAATGTGTAAATCAGAATCATAAACAGCAATTAAAAAGAATTTCCGTAAAGAACAACAGTGAACTATTCATTAACCCTATGGTGCACCACATATAACAGAGTTCAGGCCTGCTTGTTGTGTACACTGCGTTGGTACGAACTTATCTGTATCTTATCTATATTGAAAAGATGCATCTAGATAACTGAACACAATCGTCTGAATGTGTCACTTGGGTGCCTTTCTCTGGGTGCATTTCTCATAGCGGCAGGCATGCACGAAAAGCAACTCTAATCAGGGGAGCAGGTATAGGCCGGAGGGAGCCCACTGCGTTTTTTCCCGTTGTCACGCTGGCCTAGTCTGACCCTGGGACTGGGTCCTTACCTGATTGACACTTACTGGCACACTAAGGGAGTTATTAACTAGACTCCGAATGCAAAAATCACGAAAAACCCAAGCGGATTTGATCCGAGTTTGTAACAGAAAATGTTGAGATAAATCCGGACATTGATAAATAACCCCCTAAGTGGAACCTGCAGTTGCTGCAGCCTCTCCTGCAGTTTACCAACTTTAAATCACAGGGGATCTCTTTCTCCCTGTTGCTGCGAGATCTGTGCATGCTCTGTTCTGCCCTTGTTGCCTTGAATTCCTCTTTCCCAGCATCCCTTACATCCCGTCGCATGCATCAGCCTTGCTGTTTCTGGATCGCTTTTAACACTGCCATTTGCAGGCTGGAGGTGACCTTTGCATATTCTTTATTTATCTGCCTAATACTATAAGTGGATAAAAGTGGTTGGATTAAAAAACTGGTAGTCAGGGACATATGGATTCAGGCTTTCGTCAGGGCCTATAGGCTTCTAGCTGTGACACTGATATCTCTATACCGTATCAAGACGTATTGTAAAGGTTGTTATTCCTATTAAATCCCATTCTATTGTCCTGCTCAGCAATTCATTTTTTTTCTACCTGCAGCCAGGACTTCTGACAGTATTATTTTTATATGGACACTTTATTTGTCATATATATAATCAGTCAGTGCTGCCTTTGCCTAGATTACAGCTCTTTGTATGCAGCTGCAATGCAAAGCAGCACCAAGTGCAACTATGCGGAAGTTCAATTCCTGAAGTAGCACAATGTAGCCCTCACCATGTCAGAAGCCCTGCTACAGTGACAATAACCCACTCCCGAATAACCCACTCCCGTCTGTATAAATTACTTTTCAGTAATATAATAGTAATGGGTATTGGACAATGGGGGTTTTTGAATAATGAATCTTTCCGTAATTCGGATCTTCATACCTTAAGTCTACTAGAAAATCATGTAAACATTAAATAAACCCACTAGGCTGGTTTTGCATCCAATAAGGATTAATTATATCTTAGTTTGGATCAAGTACAATGTACTGTTTTATTATTACAGAGAATAAGGAAACCATTTTTAAAAATTTGGATTATTTGGAAAAAATGGAGTCTATGGGAGATGACCTTTCCGTAATTCTGAGCTTTTTGCATAATGGGTTTCCATATAACGGATCCCATACTTGTATGTAATTTATTAGATGGGCTTGACCAAAAAATAATGTATTCACTTTATTCCAATGCTATAGCTCATATAAAGTAAGAGCACGGTATCTTTAATTTAAATGGGTTGTTCACATTTAAAGTAACTTTAAATGTGATATTCTGAGACAATTAGCAATTGGGTGTCTTTTTGAATTTTTGTGGTGCTTGAGTAATTTAGCTTTTTATTCAACAGCTCTTCGGTTTCCAATTTCAGCAGCAATAGTTGTTAGGGTGCAAATTACCCTAGCAACCATGCATTGATTTAAATAAGAGCCTGGAATATTAATAGGAGAGGACCTGAATTGAAAGATCAAATAACATTACATGTGCAGCCTTACAGAGCATTTGTTTGTTAGATGAAGTCAGTGACCCCCATTTTGAAAGAGTCAAAAGAAGGCATATAATTAAAAAAAATATAAAAAATAAATAATGAAGACCAATAGAAAAGTTGCCATTCTGTAACATACTAAAAGTTAACTTGAAGGTGAACCACCCATTTAGTGTACTGTGGTTTTTCTTTCTTTTGGTTACAATGGAATATTGTCTCTGCTTATGAAGCCTACTTTGCATGGGGCAGGTATCCTTGGAATGGATAATCTGTAACTTTTAGTTTTGTCCGCATTTTAAACAGAGATATGAGTTCGTAAGAGAATGGTTCCTTGGGTCTTGCTGCCTTGACTTCATTGACTGAGGCAAAGACATCTTGCAATATTAATAGTTGGGGATTCTCGTAAATTACAGACAGTACGTTCAGACCAGTTCCTCTTCTTTGAACGTGGCATTACAGAATTTCCATTTAAAACAATACATTTGTAAATAATCATAAACACTTTCTGTAAGGGGGGGCATGTATGATTTGGGTGCTGCCTGATACCTAAGCACATTTACTCATGCACTCGAGCAGTTCCATTCTCACAGCAATGCGAACATGCCATCCCAGTGGGAGGAGTCGGATGTAACGGGCGACAATTGGAGGACGCAAGAAATTTTGCACTGTAGACGATCTGTCAGAATTTCCATAAAATACCTACAAGAATAGAGAGAATTTAATTTGTTATTTAAATAGTTAGACTCTGAGGGAACAACAAGCTTAAAAGGTTTGTCTTTTTTTCAGCCTTAAGCTGGCCATAGACACAAAGATCCAATTGTACGAATCGAGGATTCTATCAGGGGCAGAACATCTGAATGGTTAGTGGCAGGTCGGGAGATGGGGAAGTCCAATTGTTCGGGGATTTGAACAATCGGATCTTTGCATCTATGGCCAGCTTTACTTACTATGTCCCATCTTTAGCTCTACAACAAGCCTGTAAAACAGTTATGTCTCAGCCAGTTATTTGCATATTTTTTTTTTATCAATCATTTTTTTAAACATTGGGCCTGTTCCTATTTTAGCAAAAGTTTTGAATTTGAGGAAATTCAGGTATCCAGAATGGTCCGGACCTGGGGTTTTCCAGATAACAGATCTTTCTGTAATTTGGATCTTCATACCTGTAATCCACTAGAAAATCATTATCCAGAAAATCCCAGGTCATGAGCATTCTGGATAACAGGTCCCATACGTGTAATAAAATTAAAGTTTTATCTGGTATTTTAGGCTATATGTATAGTGTGAGTACTCGTATATTAAAATCTCTTCTCTCTAGAATGTTAGAGAGGTATAGTAAGTAGAGGTATTTGCTGCTCAGTTCCAGTTTAGTATAAAATGGCAAGTGAGGTTCTATGTTGATAAAGCCAAGGTTAAGCACTTTGGTAGAAATAACATATATGTGAGTTATACACTAAATTGACATCTGTTGGGGTATCCTTTATTGAGAATGATTTGAGTATATTTGTGGATAACAGTGCCTTCTCAAGTGAATAAGGTACTCACTTGCCTAAAGAAGGCATTAACTTGAGGGAAGGAAAACACATTATACAATGGACATATATATGTATGTGCTATGGATCATTTGGAGAGGATAAACTCGATAGACTATTTTCTTTTTTCAACTCAAGTTAACTGTAAATATCTTCTTTCCATAAAACAGAGTGACTGTAAGAAATAGGGGAACTCTTATGCCAGCATTAGCATATCCCTTATCCACCCTAACTACACCCAGGTCCATACAAGCCCTGTCCACAATCAGCCCAAACCCTGCCCCTATGGTAAGAAGCCTCGGCTCTTAGAGGGCATTTTGGTTCCAGGATTACTGTTGGTCCTTACCCTGATGGGAGCCCTGAAATAATCTATAACCTAAAACAGGTGTCCCCAACCTTTTTTACCAGTGAGACACATTTAAATATAAAAAAAAGTTGGGGAGCAACACAAGCATGCCAAAAGTTCCTAGGGGTGCTCAATAAGGGGTTTAATTGGTAATTTGGTAGCCCCTATGTGGACTGGCAGCCTACAGGTGGGTCTGTTTGGGAGTACACATGGTTTTATGCAACCAAACCTTGCCTCCAAGCCAGAAATCCAAAAACAAATCACCTGCTTTGAGGCCACTGGGAGCAACAACTAAGTCCTTGGCAAGCAACATATTGCTCATGAATTACTGGTTGGGGACCACTAATCAGTGCAATATCACATATAGCAAACAAGACTAAGGAATGTACAAAACAGAAATGCCTTATGTCATCATGTTTTGAATTTTTATTGCTACTGACCCGATTGTTTCCTGTTTGATCCTTGTAGTAGACCCAATTTAAGGTATCATCAGTTTTATACTGAACACTGTATTTAGTCATCCACTCGTCTATGTCACACCTTCCCTGTGTCATTATGCCCGAAATCACCTTGATTTCCTTAAAATCAATCTGAAGCCACTGCCCATTATCTTGGAATTTTGACAGCCATGCACAACTGTGAAGACATGAAAATAGGCATTATCAGCTATAAACGCTTGTATATTTAATACATATCAAGTGTGGGTAATAAACTCCATCTGGCTTTTAAACTCAATGAATAGACTGTCTCACATTTCAATTTTAGTTTGTTGTTTAGAATTTAATGGCATACGTACAGTTCTAATTGTGTAGAATTGTGCCAAGTATTTTTTTTTTCTTTTTATTACCAAGAAAAGTCAATAGGAATTACTGGCAAGACAGACCAGCTATAATGAGTGTGATTTTATTAGATTGCTCAAAATGTGGCAGAAAACAGCACACATGCACATTTTTACCATAAATGTTAACAATAGATTATTATCAGTCTTCAAACTAATTTCTGGCTTTTTTCAAAGAAAGATTTGTGTTTTCAATATTATTTTGCTTAATGCTACTGAGACTTTTCAGTTGTGTGAACCACTATTTGTACTTGACTTGCCAGACTCGTTAAAGGGGTTGTTCGCCTTTGAGTTAACTTTTAGTGTGATGTAGAGAGTGATATTCTAAGACCATTTGCAATTGGTTTTATTTTTTTTATTATTTGTGATTTTTGAGTTATCTTTTTATTTATCAGCTCTCCGGTTTGCAATTTTAGCAATTTGGTTGCTAGTAACCATGCACTATTTGAATAACAGACTAGACTATGAATAGGAGAGGGACTGAATAGAAACATGATTAATAAATAGTAGCAATTACAGAGCATTTGTTTTTAGATGGGGTCAGCGACCCTCCCCCCCCATTTGAAAGCTGGAAAGAGTCAGAAAAAGAAGGTAAATCATTTAAAAACTCTAAAAAAAAAATAAGTAAAGAAGAACAGTTGGAACGTTGCTTAGAATTGGCCATTCTATACCATACTAAAAGTTAACTTAAAGGTGAAACCCATTTAAAGGTATCTAAGTAATGTAAAGTCAGTATTTTGTTGAATATTAATTTCTCCAGTGGTTTATGTTGAAATTAACTTGGCATCGCCTACTGCAATACATACTCTAAAATAACTAGAATTCCAAAGTAGAAAGAGAATAACAAGATAATGAAATCTACACAATATAATCATTTCCCCAATCCTCCTCTTAAAATGGTTTAAACCCTCTTGTTAGACCTTCTACAAGCTGCCAATCTTCTCTAATTTATAAAGTGTTGGTGTTGGGAAGTAACAAGCCCTTCTCTACCCAATAACCTTGATGCATGAACCATGTTTGCTCATGATTGGACATCCAAAATGCTACTTTGTGATATAGAGACTAGCCAGGTTAATAGGTACAGATGCATAGTAGGAACACTTGAGAGATCAGTGAACGTTGAATTCTAGAGCAGGTAACGCTTAGAAAAAATGAGTACATAACTAAAAAGTCTGGTAATGAAAATGTTACGTCTGACAAGAATCAGTCATTTAAAGGCCTACTACAGTATATTTCACTATTGAGCATATACAGGGCATTCATGCTAAACAAATGCGTGTAGCGCATACATTGAATTAATTGCCTTACCCAAATCCTTGGCCATTAAGTCTTGCCTTGTTGGCAGTCCATGACGAGTACCATCCTGTGTACTGATCCTGATTGGAACAGCTCATCTGATCTGAAATCACGGCCCCTGATTCAAATCCTAAAGGTTTATGATATGGACATTCTGTGAAGCGAGATGCAAAAATGGGATATATATCTGTAGCTCTCTGTGCCATAATAATACTGAAACAAGTAGAATCACTCAATGATAAGCACAAATATACCCCCCCCCCCCCCCAGAGTTAATCCTATTAGGCCCTTGAAAAAACAATCCTGCACATACAGTAGTTGCATCTACTGTATAAAATGGGGAAAAACCCCTAATATGACCAGCCAACTGCTGTGACTGATATTACCAGAATTGGAACTACTTACCAGACCATACGATTTTGATGGGCAGATTTTAGGGCAGAATTAGACATAGTACAGTTCACTGCCAATTTAAACCTCTCCAGCACACCTACAGTCTTTAATACCACATATCAAATAATTATAGACGCAAGCTGGAGAGGTGCTTAAGAAGCTTCTTTCACAGTAGTCCTTTAACTCTATAATCATGTGCTAAGTGCATTATTTACAAAGATATGTATATTACAAATGGTGTTACTATGAATTACTTAAAGTAATGGTTGTAGTTCAATGCATAAAATATATCCAAAAAGCCCCAAATAGAAGACTGTATCCCAGAGAGTCCACTTCAAGCTAATAATTTTTATTTTCTTTACTCTCCAATAATAAAACAGTACCTTTTACTTGATTCTGGTTTTCTTGAATTAGATCTCCGTACTTTGTTATGGTTGTAACCATTAGGACTTCTTTATTTTATTTTTTTAATGGATATAAAAAGAGTTATGTTTTGACCACGTTGGATCTAAATAAAGTCAGTGTTTTTTCAATTGGCAAAGGCACTGCTGTTTAATGAATTTAAAGGGACAGTATCACCTGAAAATGAAAATGTAATGATTGCCCTGCACCGGTACAACTGATGCTTTGCTTCAGAAACACTACTAAATAGTTTATATAAATGAGCTGCTGTGTAACCAAGGGGGCAGCCATTGAGTCTAAAAAAGGAGAAAAGGCACAGGTTACACAGATAATGGACACATTCTGTAGGATCCCATTGTATAGAGCTGCTATGTAACCTGTGTCTCCTTTTCAGCTTTGAATGACTGCCCTCATGGCTGGCTACGCAGCAGCTTGTTTATATACACTAAAGTAGTCTTTCTGAAGCAAACACACCAGTTGTACCAATGCAGAGCAACAGTACATTATAACTTATTAATTTTTTTGTGTTACTATTCCTTTAATGAAAGTCACTCTAGAAGTCTCGGGGTAATTTCAGCCCCCATGTACATGTTTCTATCACAACATTATCAAATATTGGTTCTGGGGGAAAAAACCCAGATAATCGTGATATGAAAATTACAATGCAGGCTCCACTAGGCTACAGACTGACGTGAATGATTAAATGAAATCATTCACACTTATTGAATGATTGAATGATTTCCTTTTTCTCTATAATACAGTACAGTACAATGTACTTGACCCCAGTTAAGATATAATTAATCCTTATGGGAGGCAACACAATCCTATTGGGTTTAATTAACTTTTTAGTAATTTTTTAATAGACTGAAGGTATGGAGATCCAAATTATGGAAAGGTCCCATATTCAGAAAACCCCAGGTCCCAAGCATTCTGGATAATAGGTCCCATATCTTTAAACTTTAAATAATAATGTCTGTTTGTTCGTCCCCTAGTGTCATGCTTGTTTTCTTCATAGTCCACGTGTATTTGTTTAGAAGTAATTCTCACCATAAGGGAAGATGTGTCATGAATTACGGAGGGATTCTCCAAGCCAGCATAATAAGAATGTATTAGCTTAACCCCGGATCAGCTCACTAATTAAAGGCTTTCCCTAATCTTCTTACAGGTAATTCCATGAGTTGCTTTACTAAGAACTCTTTAACTTTTGTTGTTGCAATATTAAGACCAATGCAAATATCCCTCTAAAATGTATTTTAAGATTTTGCTTTGATTCATATATTTCAAACAAAAACTAGTTTACAACTTTTATTTAACTTGCGCATATTAACAATAAAAAATTGCATTTGTGGTTCACCTTTAACTTAACTTTTAGTATGTTATAGAATGGCCAATTCTAAGCAACTTTTTAATTGGTCTTCATTATTTATTGTGTATTTTTTTTTTTTTAATTGTTTGCCTTCTGACTCCTGTTTTTAGATGGGGTCAGTGACCTCCATTTGAAAGCTGATTTAAGGCTACAAATGTATTATTATCTACACTATGATTTATATCCTTTGCTTGCGCCATAATGGACACATTGCATTTTTAGTTAAGTGTTAAGATTCAGTTTTAAATTGAATAAGTATATTATGGCTCTGCTACCAATTGCAATAAAACATAAGTCAGGCACAGTCTATATATTAAACAATAGGAAGAGAATCCTACATAGATAATCGAGTAAATATGTTATCAGGATAAGTGCAAGTACTGTGAATATAATACATGGATGTTGTGATTTGATCACAAGTACAGTTCAATATAAAGAAGAAGTTCCTATTCCAAGTCAGTGAAATATGTCTGGTATAATTAGAGCAAGTTAATCCTCCAAATGTGAAGCCATGCAATAAATTCAAAGTTCTTTTTTGCAAGTTAGACAGATGTAAAATGGGTGTAGAACCAACAAACCATGAAGTTTCTTTATTGTACTAAGTCCAGTAATAAATAAGTGGATACCATCTATGCATCTATCTACAGTTATAGGACTTGTTATAGGACCTGGAGTTTTCCTGATAAATTATATTTCTGTATTTTGGATCTTTATACCTTAATTCTACTATAATATAATTTAAATATTAAATAAACCCAACAGGCTGGTTTTGCTTCTAATAAAAATGATATCTTAGTTTGGATCAAGTACAAGCTAATGTTTTATTATTACAGAGAAAAGGGGAGTCATTTTTACAAATTTGGATTATTTGGATAAAATAAAGTCTATGGGAGACGGCCTTCCGATAATTCAGAGCTTTCTGGATAATGGGGTTCCAGATAACAGTTCACATACCGGTATCAATCTATCTCTATCTTTCTATCAATCTATCTAAAATCCTATTTATACAGTCTCAGGAGACAGTTTGATAAAAATTAACCTAAAAAGAAGTAACTAGACTAATGAAATCAAATATCTGGCTCTAGGTTACTGCACTCCTGAATATTTCTTACTCTTATATCTACATGACATCAGCACCAAGTTGATTAGCAAGAGTGTAAACCAATCACTGATTGAACATCCAATGCTCCAACATGCAATAACCAGATGTGCAGATATTAAGCAGGTCACCTATGGGAAGATATTGCCATTTTCAACCGTTTGCTTCACTTTAGTTGGTAAGGCCTACAAAGCTGTTTATACTGCAGAATAATACAACAGGCTTTTATAAGTGGATATCTTCTATATAAGGTGTTTACTTAATAAGCTTGGAAAAACACAGCTTTACTTAAAAACTACCCTCAAATATTCTTACCTGGCATACAGTCTGATGCAATTACACGGCTAATCAGAGAGGATCCAGAGCCGCCCTGGCCCTCAAACTTGCCACTTATACTTTGCCACTGTGAAAACCATATGTAATTAAATATAAAGGCACTTTGACATGTTTTTATTTTACATTTTTGTAAAATGGTGAGTGAAATTATTAATGAATACAGGTATGGGATCTGTTATCTGGAAACCCGTTGTCCAGAAAGCTCAGAATTACGGAAAGGCTGTCTCCCATATAATCATTATGATCAAATAATCCAAATTTTTAAAAATGATTTCCTTATTCCTCTGTAATAATAAACCGATTGCTTGTACTTGATCCCAACTAAGATATAAGTGATCCTTATTGGAAGCAAAACCAGCCTATTGGTATTATTTAATGTTTACATGATTTTTTGTAGTCTTAAGAAATGAAGATCCAAATTACGGAAAGCTCCCAACCCTTCTGGATAATAGATCCCATACCTGTAATAGGTACAGGTATGGTACATGTTATCCAGAATGCTCAGGGCCTGGAGTTTTCTGGATAACAGATCATATTGTAAATCTTCATACCTTAAGTCTACTAAAAAACATTTAAACATTTAATAACCCCAATAGGATTGTTTTGACTTCAATACAGATTATTTATATCGTAGTTTGGATCAAGTACATGGTACTGTTTTATTATTATTTAAAAAATTTGAATTATTCCTGTAATTTGAAGCTTTCTTGATAATGGGTTTTCGGATAATGGATACCATACCTGAATAATCAAAATAAAAAAAGGATTGATTTGTCAATAAAATGGCTGAAATCCCTGCCTGATTTGTTTGCACAAGAAAAGTGAGGAATGATTAAGCAAAAACTGAATGCACTCTCGGCATGACAATGTAATGTATGAAGTGAGCTCCATACAAAACTGGTTTGCTAAAAAATTTGACTGTCATGCATCAAGCCCTAACCCAGCTGAAAATCTATGGGATGAACCATTAACTTCGGGCCATGCCTGGTCACCATCAGTACCCAATCAATAAAACTGTTGTTGCCAAACTGAACAAATCCCACAATGTTCCTATCTAGTAAAAAGCCTTTGTGGAAAAGTAGCAAATGTTAGGAGATGACTAATGGTGGCCATACACAGGCAGATAAAGCTGCTGATATGGGTCCAGCTTATCTGCCTGTATATGGGGGCTTCCGACGGGTCTTCCCGATCGATATCTGGCCACGATATCGATGGAGAAAGTTTAATTTTTCGTGCGATCGACCCATCTGAGCCCATTGCTTCTCGTTGTAATCTGATCGTTCGGCCTTATGAAGCTTAACTTTATAATAATGATATTGTTTTTCTAATGATTTTGAACAGGTAGACAAATTAGAAGGATAGATGGAAATACAGATAACTATTACTGTGTCCTTTAAACATAAAAATCATACTTACTTCATTTGGCATCACTGCTTAATTAGGAGCAAAATATAAAAGAAGACAACATTAATATTTATCATACAGCTTTTCTTGTTAACAGTAACATATTCTCATTACTGTCAGTCATTTGAGTTCTTTATTAAGAACCCCCTGCAGTAAAATCATTCATTTTGACACATAGTAGATATAAACAAATACAGTATGATATATATAATATCCAGATATTCCTAGAATCTTATCAAGGATTTATTGTGGCTCAATTAACAATATAAGTAAAGTGGTCCATACATGCTAAGATGAAAAAAAAAAGAGCTCCCCAAACAAGTATGTCTCTGCTCATTTGGCTCATGCCAAATAATGATCATTTATAGGAACCAAGACTAGCTGTATGCAATACACGATTTCCAGGTTTGTGAGGTGATGTGGTGTTAGTTCACACGTAAATATGCTTTATGAGTTTAAAAAATATGCCATTTATATGGCCTTAGACATCATATTTTTATATGGCTGTGGAACTCTTCTGTAACTTATAATATCCTTATATTTTACAAGAAGGGGTACTTTATTCACGATATCTATCTATATATATATATATATATATATATATATATATATATATATATATATATATATATATAGATATATATATATATAGATATATATATCTATATATATATATATATATATATATAGATATATATCTATTTATATATATGAAAAAGTTTGGGAACCCCTCTCAGCACAATAATTTACTCCATTTTCAACAAAAAAAGATAACCGTGGTATGTCTTTCATTTCCCAGATACATCAGTACTGGGGTGTTTCCTGAACAAAAATTTTTAGTGAAGCAGTATTCAGCTGTATGAAATTAAATCAAATGTGAAAAACTGGTTGTGCAAAAAATGTGGGTACCCTTGTTATTTTGCTAATTTGAATGCATGTAACTGCTCAATACAGATCAGTGGCAACACCAAATTGGTTGGATTAGCTTGTTAAGCCTTGAACTTGATAGGCAGGTGTGTCCAATCATGAGAAAAGGTATTTAAGGTGGCCAATTACAAGTTGTGTTTCTGTTTGACTCTCCTCTGAAGAATGACAGCATGGGATCCTCAAAGCAACTCTAAAAAGATCTGAAAACAAAGATTGTTCAGTATCATGGTTTAGGGGAAGGCTATAAAAAGCGATCTCAGAGGTTTCAGCTGTAAGGAATGTAATCAGGAAATGGAAGGCCACAGGCACAGTTGCTGTAAAATCCAGGTCTGGCAGGACAAGAAAATTACAGGATCGGCATATGCAGAGGATTGTGAGACAACCCAAAGATCATCTCCAAAGACCTGCAAGAACTCTCTGTAGATGGTGTATTTGTACATCGTTCTACAATTCAGAGCAATTTGCACAAAGAACATCTGTATGGCAGGGTGATGAGAAAGAAGCCGTTCTGCACTCACGCCACAAACAGAGTCACTTGTTGTATGCAAAAGCTCATTTAGACAAGCCACAGTCGTTTTGGAACAAAGTGCTTTGGACTGATGAGACAGAAATTTAGTTATTTGGCCATAACAAAAAGCACTTTGCATGGAGGATGAAGAACGTATTCCAAGAAAAACACCTGCTACCTACTGTCAAATTTGGTGAAGGTTCCATCATGCTGTGGGCTGTGTGGCTAGTTATATATTATACATCAAGTGAATTGTAGGTTACAATGAAGCAAAATGATTACAGGCATTTGTATTGCCAATACCAGAGCTTTTGTGGATGTCTCATTATCAACATAAGCTGCTGATGTATCATCTCCAGGTTTGCCACATTTTCCAGCTGCAGTAGAAAAATAAATATTAGCTGAATTATTTCCAGGACATATTGTTTACACAACTCTACAAAAAAAAAAGCTTAATGGGCCCTACCTTGCCTGCTTAAATAATCTCTTGCCCAATGTGAAGCCAATAGCATTAGACTGTGTGCCCTCCCCAAACAGATGGCATTTATGTCTTTACTACTAATCACATCTCCCAGTTAAGCAAGGGTGCTTTATACATCACATGATGCCCATGTATAGCTATAGAAAAAGAGCAGGAGGAAAGAGAGATCAATATCTTATACAGCAGTGAGTTTGACAGCTGCAATGATCATTTTCATTGCCCAGCTCCCTGGGGGCTGCCAGATGTGTTCATTCTTGTTTTCTATTGTCCGTTATATACTGGTGTTATCCATTCTTGTTTCATTGTGTAAGAATAACAGGTTCCCTCTGTTTGATTTGTATCAGTCTAATTTCCTACTTATAATGTGTTTTGTGATCAATGGTATCAATAAAATAAACGTACGTAGAGAGTACAATTTACTGTTGTAAAATACTAACTAAACTATATTCAGAGTCAGTTTGTAGTCGCACAAGTATGGCACCTGTTATCCAGAATGCTTGGGACCTGGGGTTTTCTGGATAAGGGATCTTTCCATAATTTGGATCTTCCTACCTTAGGTCTACTAGAAAATCATGTAAACATTAAGTAAACCCAATAGGCTAGTTTAGCTTCCAATAAGGATCAATTGTATGTTAGTTTGGATCAAGTACAAGGTACTGTCTCATTACAGAGAAAAAGGAAATAAGTTTTAGAAATTTGGATTATTTGGATAAAATCAAGTCTATGGGAGAGTACTTCGGAGCTTTCTGGATAGTGGGTTTCCGGATCACAGATCCCAAAACTGCATCTGCTTCCAGTGCAGACCCATAGCAAAAATGCACCTTTACTCTTTTAAGGGCCATGGTTGCCAGTGACTTATTATAAAGGAAGAATTTGCTTCTCCTTTATTCATAGAATAAAGATTGAGGGAATCAAAAGTACTATGAGGACATTTAGGTTCAATAAGCTACTACTTTGGCTTATACTTTAAGTAGATAGGAAATTTTAATTCCTTTACCAGCATATGCAGCTGGTAAAGGTATGGGATTCTTTTTCCGGAAACCCGTTATCCAGAAAGCTCGGGATGGCCATCTCCCATATACTCCTTTTCAGCCAGATAATCCAAATTTTTAAAGATTTCCTTTTTCTCTTTAATAATAAAACAGTAGCTTGTACTTGATCCACAACTAAGATATAATTAATCCTTATTGAAGGAAAACCAGCACATTGGGTTTATTTCATGTTTAAATGAATTTCTAGTAGACTTAAGATATGAAGATCCACATTACAGAAAGATCTGTTATCCGGAAAACCCCAGGTCCCAAGCATTCTGGATAACAGGTCCCATACCTATAAATATATGTACACTGAGCAGGGTATGTGCAGAAATCCTATACGTGCTGGTTTGTAACGCATTTCAAGGACGTTTATTCATGATGCCACATAGAACAGGCAGAACCTGTATATAAGGAAATAAGTGCTTTGCACACTCTACAAGGAATCCCTATACAAGTGCATCCAGTGGTGCATTTACTATAGGAATTAATTCATCTGTAATGGAACAGCAGAATTCTTTGTGCAAGTGCTCCCAACCATCAGCATCGCAGATTGTGATTTTAATTTTTTATATTTTCAAGATACAGTATGTTAAAGGCCCCCAGTATTTATTATAGGAAATGGTGTTGCTTAGCTAAATATGAGGCATTTTAAGAACTGCCAGTAACCAGATTTTCAAGCTCTTGGAGAGCCATGTAGACCCCAGCACCCATACAGTGGAATATCACTCTTGATTTTAACCAAATATAATCCCAGGGTAGTAATTGGGGCTGTGTCTGTCCACTCTGGTTTACTCCAAAATCATGAATCATTTTGCCTTGTCAAAGCACAACCAGTACAGCAGCAGAAAGGCACACTATGGGGAGTATTTATTAACACTGGAGACAAACATCACCAGCGATGTTGCCCACAGCAACCAATCAGCAATTAGCTTTGAACAGTCACCTACACATTAGACAAAAGCAAATATCTGATTGGTTGCTATGGGCAACATCACCGGTGAGACTGAGTCTCTCAGCCAGAGAAGTCACACCTATTAATTTATCTCCGCTCCAAATGATCTAAACATGTGGATCATGAATAAGCAAAGGAATTTATTGAGCCAGTCATAAATTGGAGATTTATAACAGCGAGAGTACTTGCAGCCCATAGATAATAAAGAGATACTATAGAATATTTCCCCTAACCCTTATTTATAGCTGCCATCCAGCTGCACCCATTTAACATGGAATATACAGAATAAGTAAATTAATCTTAGATACTGTGAGCACGTGTATTCAGTTGTAAAGAGTTGAAGTGGCAGCTGTAGGCTGGGCATACACAAACAGCAGACTGGTTGCAAACTGAAATTCATTACTAAATATTTTATAAGATTTGACTACAATGTCAATTTCTTATAACTAAAATAGTAGATTAAAAATGTTTACATTTTTTCTTAAAAAATTTAAAATATTTTACCTTCAAGCAGAAAAAGTAGACCCAGTACATTGTTCCAGTGGAGCTCCATCTCTGCTGCCTTTTCATTCAACAATATTCATATGATGGCCGAGCACAAGAGCAATTTAAGCCTTCCCTAATTAAGCACTTTAAGCTGATTTTATTAGTCTTTCCTTTAGGGTCACCCTATCCCATACCTGTGACACTGCTCATAAATCTCTAGCTTACACTTCTATTCCATACCCTTATCCCACGTCACTCCTCACAGGCACATTTTATACACTCTCCTCATATACACACTTAATCATGTTACTTTCAATTCAAGGAGAAGAAACTTCATGTTACAGTTCCAGTCCCATACTCCAGGGCCTGCAGGAGAAGCATATGTATGCTGTAGTTTACCCTCTACACCACAGTTAAAATTAGGGATGCACCAAATCCACTATTTTGGATTCGGCCGAAACCCCCAAATCCTTCGCGAAAGGTTCAGCCGAATACTGAACAGAAACTTAATTTGCATATGCAAATTAGGGGTAGGAAGGGGAAAATATTATTTACTTTCTTCGCCCGAATCCTGCTGAAAAAGGCAGAATCCTGGATTCCGTGCATCCCTAGTTAAAATACAGAAAGATTGGGGGGGGGGTATTTATTAACAAAATTGTTTCCACAAATTTCTAAAAATGTATGCATTTTCTATATTTCTGTAACTCTACAAATTCAACATTTATTAAGTGTAAAAACCAAGACAAACTCTAATGAAAAATTCACCAGGTTAACGTTGTCATGGTCCTATAGAAGTCAATGGGAGCTGCGCAGATCCTATTGGACCATTTTTAATCAATTAGGACTTTGATGTTTTCGGATTTTTTTTTTTTTTTTGCTAGGAATTGTCCAAAAAAATTAAAAATTTTCAAGGTTTTTTTTTGGGGATTGTTATTTGTTAAGCACTTTTTTACCATTCGTGCTTTTTAAATTGGATCTTTTAATAAATGTTATGACAATTAAAGAGAAAGCGAGTTTAGTCATGATTTCAAAAACCTTTAAAACTGCTAAAATGAGACTGTTGATAAATAGGCCTCGAAGTGTCAGTGTGGTAATTCAGACAGGACTGCTCAAATTGTGTAGCAGACAATCCTATTTATAGATCTGTACAGAATGGCATGGTCACAATGTGTACGAGGACTTCTGGATAAAAACTCCAGCATAAATCTGTAGGCACATGCAACACCTACACAAGTGAGTAAATGAGTGCCTTCTAAATGATCTGAGCTGTCCAATGCACATTATAGCATAGATGTGTAGAGTAAGCTAGGATATTATATCACAAAATAATGCTTAGTCAAAAAAATATATTGAAATATACACTTTGAATTTCTTGATTTCCTTTGAAAAACATTATATATTGTACATGGAATATAAATCTACTCTAAGGACCAACCGTAGTACACAGGGATAGATTTATTGCCTCCCAAGGCAGCATTTTAGCGACACATGTTTTTACACCGGTGTTTTCGGGGGCAACTAATCTTCCCATGTGCCATCAGCCTTAGGGAACAGCACACACAAGGCAGCAAACACGTGGCTTTTCACTAGCCTTTGCAGTGTGCTACCTTTCATTTCAATTTTTTTATTTCGAGGTAAAAGGAAAATGTGCTTAAGGCCTTTTTCTTTCACCCTACATGACATTTTCGTCAGTAATGGAATAGATAAATTGTATCTGACTCAGTGACAACTACAAAAAGAAGACAATACACAGTTGTAGATGATGCCAAAAGTTACAGAAAAGGTAGGTGTGTGTGTATATATAGAGAGAGAGAGAGAAATACAAGAGTCCTCTGCACTCAACCCATTATCAATATATTTAAGACAGCGACATTTTGTGCATACTGCTACTAAAAAATGCCTTACCCTTTAAACAAAACAGGGATTGTTTGTCCATATATTGCAATATATTTAAGCTGGCCAACTACGTCAAAGTCATCCCATATCTGGCCAGTCCTATGCTCAATTTTCATCTGATTCATTAAGAATTCTATTGCTTGATTATATATTTTATATAGTTTTACCTGCAACTTACTAGCTGCTTTCAAAGTAAAACTCCCAAACTTGGCTGTATATACACACACAAGAATGCAGTTTAATATTATTTCTCTATTAATGTTAGTTTTAATACGCATTAGTGAACATACTGCCTGCACTTTCTGTTTAGCCAGTGCAGCTGCATTAGGTTTTTCTTGGGTTTCCCTGCACTCCCCCAGGAGGGCAAACTCTATATTACAGGGGTAGATTACCTTTAAATTAACCTTTCATACGATGAAAACAAAAGTAAGACAATTTTAGCTGTTTTTGAACAACACATGTTTATTTTCTGCAGCTCTCCAATCTGGAATTTCAACAGCTGTCATGTCTGGTTGCTATTTATCCTATGATCCAGACAGAGGTTTGTAGTAAGAATGGGAGACAAATAGGGGCAGGTCCCTATATTTAATAACTATATATAATAATAATAATAATAACCTAAGCTAAATCAGGGATCCCCAACCACAAGGGCCGTGGGCTGTGCTAATTGTTTGGACAGTTCTTTTGGTAAGTTTAAAATGCACCCATGTATCTGCATCCCTCCCCCCGGTCCTCTTTCTTGAAACTGGTCCGTGGTGCAAAAAAGGTTGGGGGCCGCTGAACTAAATGATGAAAAACAGGCTTCAAATCTTTAGTTTTCCGGACAGATTTAGCTGGAGTCATTTAGTACTCCACATTTATAAAATGGTGTCCAAAACAATAATTTCCCACCAAACTGTATAGAAAATCCTCTATTTGTGAAATAGCATGCCATTTTAAAAACAATTGAACCCCTTTATATCTATCTATCTATCTCTCTCTATATCTATCTATCTATATATATATATATATATATATCAGTCTTCGCCCAGAAGTGAATGCAATGGTTTCCTTAAACTTGTGGAAAAGAACCTACAAACTAAAAGCAGCTGAAATGAATATAAATCAATTCCAATGACGTTGTGATGGTTTTGCTAGTTATTTGTTCTCTAAAAATAACAGCTTGTTCTGTTCATATAATCACACAGACAACAACATAGTATTAACAAAATTCATAGAATTTTATTTGCAAGCAGTGTAAACAAATACCGATCGATTCATATTAAAAAAAAACAGAAATGTCAGTGTTGTTTATCAAAATATTTCAGTTTTCCGGCTGGGTCAGGAATGATCTAAAATACAAAAAAGGAAAATAACTTTAATTGCATTCCTGTTGACTTTATCATAATTACAGCAAATCAAATGTTTAGCATTTTTTAAGATCATCTTAAAATCCCCATTAGCCCTAATAATACTATGTAATATAGAACTGGGACGTTTTCAATACAGATACAATCCTGTACAAGAGAAAGAGAAAGCCTTGAACGACAGGAGGAATTACTAATTATACTAATTAAATACACAAGCAATTCATACTTCCTATCATCACATTATTATGTTGCACGTTATTCCATTCTGATTGATAGTAAACTGACATTTAGGGGCACATTTACCTAGGGTCGAATATCAAGGGTTAATTAACCCTCGATATTCGACCGTCGAAGTAAAATCCTTCGAATTTCGAAGTCGAAGGATTTTGCGATATTCCTACGATTGAACGATCAAAGGAATAATCGTTTGAACGATTCAAAGGATTTTAATCCATCGATCTAAGGATATTCCTTTGATCAGGAAATTGTTAGGAAGCCTATGGGGACCTTCCCCATAGGCTAACATTGGCCTCGGTAGGTAGGTGGCAAACTAGGGGGTCGAAGAAATTTTTAAAGAGACAGTACTACGACTATCAAATAGTCGAAAGCTTTTTAGTTCGATTCGAAGGTCGAAGTAGCCCATTCGATGGACGAAGTAGCCATATTCGACCATTCGAAAGTCAAACTTTTTTTCCTCTATTCCTTCACTCGAACTAAGTAAATGGGCCCCTTAGTGTGCATGAGGATTTATTGGACCTTTATGCACTATTTACATTAAGTTCATACTCTAGACTCTTTTTTTAATATTTGGTTTCAACTAAACAATTTAATTTTATTCTACAGTTTCAAATGCTCCTCTGATCTGGCCTGATTTTAGAGTGTGAACAGCATGTTCTTAATTACTAAGGGTATACTATGCAATATGTTCATGGAAAACAGTATACTGTATTATATACTTACAGTTTCACTCCCAGGTTTCCAACCAGCAGGACAAACTAATACATAAAGGGAAAGAATTAAATGGAGAATTTAGTGTATCGCCTTATAAAAGGGCTACAACAGTGGAAAACTAGAAACCAGATATCCATAAAGTTCTCAATTAAGTGATTTCCCTTTTCTCTGTAATAAAATTGTCCCTTGTACTTGATCCTAAAGCAGATATTTTTTTTTTTTTTTTATTTCAGCAGACTTAAGGTATGGTGAACGAAATGACAGAAAACACCATTATCTGGAAAACTCTGGATAACATTCTGGATAATAGACCTCATACTTGTAGATCTTTATAAATCTGTACATAAACAACTATAATTTCTAAATAAATTCTCCAGATTAAAAAAAAAATACTCTTAAAGGAGAACTAAACCCTAAAATGAGTGAGGCTTAAAAAAATGCCATATTTTATACACTGAACTTGCACCAGTCTAAAGTTTCAGCTTCTCAATAGCAGCAATGATCCAGGACTTCAAACTTGTCACAGGGGGTCACCATCTTGGAAAGTGTCTGTGACACTCACATGCTCAGTGGGCTCTGAGCAGCTGTTGAGAAGCTAATCTTAGGGGTCGTTGCAAATTCTCAAGCAGAAAATAAGATTGGCATGTAATATAAACAGATGCTACAAGACTGATTATTAAATTCTGATGCTAATTGCACTGGTTTCTGTGCTGCCATGTAGTAATTATCTGTATTAATCAGCCTTATATTGTGACATTTATATTCTATGTGTACTGTATATTGTGAGTCAGTCCCTAAACTCAGTAAGTGACAGCAGCACAGAGCATATAAGTAAATCAGCAGAAAAGAAGATGGGGAGCTACTGGGGCATCTTTGGAGACACAGATCTTTACTGCTAAAGGGCTGTGGTTGCCTTGGGCTGGTACTGAAGCCCAAAACATAATGTACAACATTTCTAGTTTCTTCTTTAGTTACGCTTTAGTTCTCCTTTAAATTTCTGATGAAATTACAGTGGCTGCAAATATACAGCTCAAAGCATATTCTCCATGTTTCTCTGTAAAATGTAATCTACCACTGTGGGGTGTGTGAATATCCTTTCAAACCCCCCAGTAATAGAAGTAAGTGAGACATTTAACAGTTCCAATCCTCACTTCCCTATTCATTGACTGTTTTTGTCCCTAGACCCAAATAAATACCACATGCATTAAATAAGAGAACATTGTGCTCACATATGTGCATTTAAGATAGATAAACTCAATATAAACGAACTAGTGCCACAACATTAGCACTCCCTTTGGCTTCCTTCTCCAGTAAGAATGGGTGTGTGGCTGCAACTCCTCCATCACATTATTGATTATGGAAAATAATGGCTGTTCTATCAGGGAGGATTTCCAACCTTCTTCCCTTAACAAATAATGGAGAATATACAAGTGGAAGTCGTTTTCATTTAATGATTCGATTTCTACATGCGAATGTATTTCTATAAAAGAACTGAGGTACATGTGACATATGCACACTAGATTGATTTTTGAAGTTGCCTTTTATACGACTGTTCAATTATATTCACACACCGAATGCAAATGTAGACCTGGGAATAGGCACTCTGTTTAGTTAAGATATCCATGCATTATGTATAATATAATGAATAAAGTAACCCCTCTTGTAAAATATAAGGATATAAGTTACCAAGGAGATTCATGACCATATAAAAACACGAGGCCGAAGGCCGAGTGCTTTTATACAGGTCATGGAACTCCAAGGTAACTTCTAATATCCTCATATTTTGCAACTGCGAGTACTTTATTTATTATAATACACAAGTTTCAGTGAGTCATGTGACAGAAATGACATCAGAACTCACTGTTTTATAAGTATATAATTTACAAGATATTCATAGCTTTTGTGTATTATATGGCTGTATCAGTTGGCTGCATGAGTTTCTAAGAGTGTTGACATTGGTTCACAATTTTCAATTTGGACTATTTATTCTAAACTCCTCAATCTCAGTTTGAATGATCAATTCAACGATTTGTCAATGATAAACATAGATTTATATAAGTCAATACAGAGCTGGGGTAAAATGTTTAAAAAGCAGTACACAATCCAGTTATATTTTATTCTGTAGCTGACAAGAGCCAGGCCAACTAATATTTCCAGTTAATGGTAGCAAAACCGAAGACCATCACTAGATCGGGCCAATTGAAACATCACTTATTGTGGATTGTGTTAACAGATTATATTATAGGTGAGCAACCTAGATGAAAAGCCCTGCAGGAGCCTTGCAAGTCAAAATGTTCCATAATACAGATTCTTCTTACTTCCTGTCATTTGTAATCAAGTCATGTTATAGGCATAAGTCCTGTGTGACTAAATTCTCACATATTACACAGTGTAAGAACTTCTAGGGTCTTTTTTTTTTTTAGGGCAGAGACACACGCTCAGATTTGCATTCTAGCTGGCTGAGGCAGTTCGGGGAGATTAGTCGCCCGGAAGATGAGATTTGTCGCCGGGCGACTAATCTCCCCGAACTGCCTCAGCCAGCTAGAATGCAAATCGCCGGCGGGATGGCACTCGGAGTGCTTCGTTTTCCGTAGTCGCCCGAAGTTTCCTTGTGAGGCAACTGCGGAACACGTAGTGCACTGATTGCTATCTCACCACGATTTACATTCTAACCGGCAGGAGGCAGTTCGGAGAGATTAGTCGTAAGGCGACTTCGGAAAACGAAGTGCACCGATTGCCATCGATTTACATTCTAGCCGGCAGGAGGCAGCTCGGGGAGATATTTCGTTGGGCGACTAATCTCCCGAATCTGAGCGTGTCTCTGCCCTTAACCAGGTGGTGGCGAACAATCCAGAGATCGGATTTTGAGCAATTTCACCAAACAGCCTAATTACATGTTTGCAGTCATTTGCAGTGTAGGATGTGACAAAGAACTTTTACATCTGTGTGACAGAAGACACGTTATAAACACTGATCAATTAGATCTTTCGTTTTTAGACACTGGCTTACAACACTCACCTTCTCCGTGTTTGTCTGTATACTGGAATGCCTGAACTAGACGTAGTGTTTCATCTACAGACCTCCCAACAGGAAGATCATTCATTGTAATCTGACGAAGGACTCCTTTGTCATCAATAATGAAAAGTCCTCTGCAGATATTAAAATAATGTTTAATAATGGATTCACACAAAACTTTGTCATTGCTTAGAAGTTTTAACATTGCATTTCTTGAGGTCTTTTGAGGGTAAGAACTGTGCTCTATATACATATCTATGACAGTGTAAATTTGTCTAAAAACCTCTGAAGGTGGCAGAAAATTACCAGGGAAAAAGAGCTCAAGAAGTTTGGGCAGGAATTGTGACAAAGTAATTTTTGCAAGGAAGAAGGTCTGAAACCTGCAGCAATATAGCCTTAAAGAAGCTAAAACCTCCTAGGCGCAAAATCCCTCGCCCTCCCCTGTATTGCCACTCCTCCCCCCTGGCCTACCTGTCCCCCCTGAGCAAATGCCCCTAACTTGTTACTCACCCCTCTGCGCAGAGGCGTTTTTTTGGCGCATGCGCAGTAGGAGCATACTGTAAATGCTCCTACTGCGCATGCACCAAAAAACCCCAGTCAAAGCAGGAAGAAGACCGCTCGGGAAAAGATGGTGCCTGTGAACTCCATGGACAGGACCTGCGCAGAGGGGTGAGTAACAAGTTAGGGCCATTTGCTCGGGGGGACAGGTAGGCCAGGAGGGAGGGGGGGCAACACAAGGGAGGGATTTTTGCACCTAGGGGGTTTCCTTCTCCTTTAAAGGAGAAGTAAAGTTCCAATTCAAAGGCGGATGCCAAATGTTAGGGCTCCCCCAAGGATTGTAATGACGTACCTAATACCCTGGGCTGGTGATACTTTTAGCAGAAAACTGCACCGAGTGTTTGATCTTCTTCCCGTCTTCAAAATTCAAAGTCCAGCCTTTAACGCTACTGCTCATGAACGCCCACGTGAAAAGAGAAGAACGGAAGAGGGTAGCTCGCAAGTGCCTCAAGCTGGTGCAATTTTCTGCCAAAAGGAGCACCGGCTCAATCCTTTGGGGTGCCCTAACATTTGGCAACTCCTTATATAACAACTTTCATTCTTTTTTAATTCCCTGTGTAAAAAAGTACTACTGATTTAGACTGCACGCAAACCCCGGCACGTTCCTTTAAAGGAACTGGCCTTCTCCAAGATGAGAGCTGCACACACAAGACTGCACTATATAAATTTGAGAAACCAGAGAGCCACAACATACAAAATTATGCTATTCAATAAATAAATAAAATAAAGACAAATAAAGTCTGCAAATAAATATTAATAGATTAGAAACCTTAGTGTGTGGCCTTGGTCTTCTAAATATACTCCATAATCCTTTGAAATCTGATGTGTCAAATCAGAGAGCAGAGGAATTTTCATGGGCCCAAGCCCTCCTTGTTTGCGTGGTGTATTTATCCTAATAAAACAAAGATATATTTAGACTATACTGCATGGTAGAAATACAAACGAATATGCGCAGCAACCAAATATTAAATCACAGCCAACAACATTTTGACCTTCTTTATCCATTTATTTTATTATTTTTCTCTTAATAGATAGTCTGGCAGTGCAGAATGTCTGCTCTAAATTACATCTTTAATCGAATAATACCAGGGTGTCAAACAGAGTCGTTCTCACAACAGCCCTTAAAACAGCACTGGGCTATTGTCCCATGATGCACTGACTATTCCGATTATCTACACCAATTAACAACTGGCTGCTTATGCAAATAAATGGTACTAACCATGCCAAGTGTGTGAACTGAGAATCCACAGAGCAGGCGACAACTTCGGTGTTTATGGATCTAAATTCTTCAATTCTGTCTCCAAACGCGATGATTTCAGTTGGGCAGACAAATGTACTGGAAAGATAAAGGATATTTTGTTTAAGTGTTGTACTGCACTGCAACTGTGCAGATAGATATATATATAGATATATAACTGATATAATAAGAAAACTGCAAAAATATAGCTCCGAATTTAATTTTAAAGGGGAAGTAAAGTCTAAAATAGAATAAGGCTATAAATGCTGTATTTTGTATACTAAACATAAACATGAACTTACTGCACCACAAGCCTAATAAATGATTTTGGTTTTCAAAGTTGGCCGCAGGGGGCACCATCTTGTAACTTTGTTAAACATCTTTGCAAGACCAAGACTGTGCACATGCTCAGTGTGGTCTGGGCTGCTTATAAAAACAGCACAAGTCAAATAATATCTGCCAGAAGCCGATACAGCAAGACTGGTTAATAAACAGACAAGGGAAAGTTGTGCTCACCACTATTTTTTAAAACCATTAGGCGGGGGTGCAATGAGGGTGTGACCACAAAAAAGACTTTGACGTAGTTGGCCAGCTTAAATATATTGCAATATATGGACAAACAATCCCTGTGTTGTTTAAAGGGTAAGGCATTTTTTAGTAGCAGTATGCACAAAATGTCTCTGTCTTAAATATATTGATAATGGGTTGAGTGCAGAGGACCTCTTGTAGTTGGTTAATAAACAGAACATGCAGACTGCACTGGGTCTTGTGTTGTAATATAATCTAATGTGGATTTTATAGTTTTTGTATTGTTTAATACAAACTTTCTCCAACTCTGCAATCTTTCTCCAACCTCTATGATCTTTGTCCCTGCAGCTGGAGCTGGAAACAGTAAAGGGGGTGGTGTAAAGGCAAAAATAAAATCCAATACAAATCTCTACACAGTCGCCGAATGCTCTACAGGGAAATAAACAAAGCTGCTTGAGTTCTGCATGGTTGGGAAGTAAGGTGGGGACTCCCTGCAGTTCATAAGTATGATTGTTTCCCTACAGAGCAGTTAGGGACCGTATGACAATTCCTATCCACAGCAGTAAATGAAGGGAGAATTTCACTGCATACAGTCAGGTTTCTTATAAAAACAGCAATAGAAAATCTTGCTTTCAAAAGGCACTGTACTGCAAATCCACAAAGGGACACCCACTGCTATGCACTGTACCACTAAATGCGCCCATTAAAGCTGAAGTTTTGAGAAGATGTAGTCAGTGTCCCTTTGTGGATTTGCAGTACAGCGCCTTCGAGAGTGGGATTTTCTGTTGCTGATAAGCTGTACCGGCAAGGAGATGCCAGCGTCCTGCAAGACGCAGCGTCTGGACGGACACAATCACTGGGTGAGCTCTGATGCGGCCCACATTATTTTCTTTATTTCTTATAAAAACAGTACACATTTTTTAATTAAAGTATATTGGGTTTCTTTTTCATTTAAGAAAGTAAAAATTGGATTTTATTTTTTACATGCCCTTTAAACAATAGTTTTAACTTGCAATGACCATAAAGAATGTGCCTCGCTAGGAAATGTTACCTAAATGCATAATGGTTTCCATCTGTCTTTTCCTTTGTCTATTTGCTGTTAATTGCTGTTTCAGAGAACTGGCAGGCAAAAGCATGCACCAGAGCCAAATATACAATTCACATATATTTATATATTTAGCGCAATAACATGCAGCTGTGTCTAACATCCCAGTGGCCAAAAAGTTACACTGAGGAATGACAGAAAAAATTTTGGGAATGAGCTAAAGGGAAATATATGGTGGGTCACGTTTAAGTTAACTTTTAATATGTTATTGGATGGCCAATTCTAAGCAACTTCTCAACTGGTAGTCATTATTTTATAGTTTTAGAATTACATCAGAAAAGCTAAAATATTTAAATGTCACAGTTCCCTAGAACTAGACAGTACTACCTCTTTAACTAAATACACGCCAGCTTCTAACTGTAAATGATTAACAGGTTTATGTAGAAATATTGTTTAAAGCACAGCTGTATTTATTCACACACACACCTAAATATAAGGCAGTAAGGTCTTAGTTTTATTTATGTAAAACATAGGTTACATTTTGTTTGCTGTAATAGTTTTATTTCAAAGCACTTAAACTCAAAATAATATTTTCAAAGTGCAAATGTTTTGTTTTACATAAGTCAGTGTAGTGTATTTTTGAAAGAAATTGTCTATAGGGTGCTTGATATGGGTGAAAAAGTGAAGGAATATGTGCACTGGGTGCTGTGTAATTATTTACCTACACTCAGGACAGATTTATTAAGGGTCAAAGTGAAAATTCGAATTTTCTAGTATTTTTATAGAGATTTTGGAATTAGATTTGAGTTTGCTGGCCGATCCTATTCACCCGAGTTTCGATAATTATTTTTTTTTTTTTTGCAATTGGTCGAATTTTAAATAACTCCCATGAACTCGAAATTCGACCCTTGATAAATCTGCTCCTCAATTTCATAAACACCATATTTCTTTTTTATAAATGTCTTTGCACCAAGCAGATCCATGTTAATCACTCAAATCGAAGTAAGATTGTATTACAATCAACTTTGATTCAAAGTATTTTCAAAAAAAAAACTTCCAAAATCTACCAATTGACTCGAAATAGGTTCTAGGAGGTCCCCCATAGGCTAAAACAGCAATGTGTCAGGTTTTACATGGCGAATGGTTGAAGTCAAGGCTTTAAAGAGGCAGTGCATGATAACGTTCGATATTCTAATTTTTTTCAAATTCGATTTGAATTCGGAATATTCCCTAGGCGAAGTACACAAAAATAGCTTGAATTTCTAATTTTTTTACTTAGACCCTTGATTAATCTGCCCCTATGCATTGCACATAAAAGTGCTTTTCATAGATAACCCTGGACAGAAAAACATGCCAAATTTAGTGCTTTTTCATTCTTCAGTGTTAAGACTCCTTTTCATTACTGCTAGAAAAGGGCATGATGAGCAAACTCTGTAAAGCACTACATGACATATTGGTGCAGTACTTTATAGTGTAAAAAAAAATCAGGACATACAGATACTGTAAATAACACAGTGAAACTTCAATTTTACATCACCGGATTTTATGTTTCCCCTCAATAAATAATGCATACAGCATTTCCCTGTTTTTATGTTTTCCTGGATTATACATCATTTTTTCTGGTCCCCCAAAAAGCTCAAAATGAGGGTGCCTGCTGGTTCTGTGGGGCAGAGGGAGTGGTTCATTCACAGGTGGGCCCCCATTACTCCAGTCCGACCCTGCCTGGATACCCAGTCTGATACTGGTGGAGCCCTACTTCATACGGCAACCCTGATACGTCAAAAAAGATTAGAACTGAGAAGCAACTTTTGGATGTGGTTACCCAGAGAACATTTGCAAAACACATACAATAATACCAGGAGCAGAAGAACAGCATACTCACAAATCAAGAGGATAAAAGAAGAACACCAGGTATTTCCCTTTATAATCTGTAAGTTTCAACTCTTTGAACTCTCCATTTATTACTGCTGTTCCTTCCCAGTATGGAGCCGGCTTGGAAACTATAGAAATGCAAAGAAAAAAAACATTTAATTAAGGAGGAACTACAACAAACATTTAAAGGGGCTGGTCATCTTTAAGTATGATGTAGAGAGCGATATTCTGAGACAATTCACAATTAGTTTTCATTTTTATTATTTGTGGTTTTTGAGTTATTTAGCTTTTTATTTGGCAGTTTGTAATTTCAGCAATCTGGTTGCTAGGGTCCCAATCACCCTAGCAACCGTGCATTGAATTCAATAAGAGACTGGAGTATGAATAAGGAGAGGACCTGAATAGAAAGGTGAGTAATAAAAAGTAGCAAGAGATGTGCAGCCTTGGAGAGCATTTGTTTTTTTAGATGGGGTCAGTGACCCGCATTGGAAAGAGTCAGAAGAAGAGTGCAAATATTTTGAAAACTTTAAAATTGAGAAAATGAAGGCCAATTGAAAAGTTGCATATAATTAGACATTCTATAACCCACTAAAAGTTAACTTAAAGGTGAACCACCCACTGCATGGAACTTTGAGATGCTATTCACTATCAGGCTCTGTCTGTACCTCCACATGCAGTACTGTGTCAAGTCTTTTTCTTTATTGGCAGCTCAGATATATCAGTGGCCCATACTCCTTTTGCTTATTACTTTCCCAGCTCAAAGGCATATGGAGATGTCCCACTTTGTGAACATAAATAGAGGCCATGATGCAAGAGATGATGCCTAGGGCGAGATTTTTAAAAACATGCAGCTGAGCGTAACTATGCACAAAATAAAAGCCTTACTGAAAATAATGGAATACACACTATAAAGCAATTCCCAAGGGGCACTTGAAAGCCAACATCTGCCACTATTTGTGTTTTTCAGCAGAAACAGCAATATACCAAGGAAACACCATATTAATGAACTCTATGGGATCTGCAGGTTTGGAAATACACTTTGCTGAAATACGCTGCATATTTTCAATATGGCGAGCAAACTCTCGTGAGTTGCATAGCGCATATGCCTATTTGCACTGTTGTATGCTGGTGACATAATTACATTGCTTATTGATCAGTCTGGCTACATTTTCCACTTAGATTTTTTCACAAGAGTTAAATAAAACTGTGGGGAATGGGAAAAAACAGATGCATTTTGGGAAAATAAAACTACAGGCTGAAAAACACACATATCATGTGGGTGTGGTTTCATTTGCGTATTTACGCTCGACCACGTGTTTTTAAACACGCAACGTAAAAACGTCCTGTGTGACCTCGCCCTTAGCCTGAATTGTTAGGGACAGAGTTAGAGTGACTGAGATGAGGAAAGATTGATAATTCATGTGTACATGGGATACGCAAATGCAGACCCCTTATACAGTGGCGCATACCCCTACACCAAACGCACACACATCACATCATGTGATTCCAAAGCAACATGTCCAGTAACAGAGGTAGAGAAGAGAGGGCCTCTGGCAATGAGGCAATGATGGAACCATTCAGCTTGTGTGGGATGGGAAATAACATAAATGAAGGGTGTCTGCAGTACTACTACAACTCCCATCATCCCTCGACAACCAGTGCCAGTCAGTTGTGTAGTCAGAAGCTGTAGCTAGCTAAGTAACAGCTGGAGGTCATATAATCAGTGGCAGATATAACATTTTCCAATTCTCACCAGGGGGATGCAGGACATTTACACTTTGGGGTAGATTTACTAAAGGGTGAATTGTCGCCAGCGACTGCTTCGCACCCATCGCGTCACTTCCCCAGGCGCAAATGCACTCAAACTACACTAACTCACTAGCGTTATTTCGGCAATGTGAGAATTTGACAACGAAGATGCACCAGCGTTCATTTCTGTCTAGCGAAACTTCGCTAGGGATCTTGCATGCAGGTCAATTTGCATAGGGCGGGGAAATTTAAAGTTGTATGGACGTCTATGTTAAATATTGGTGCATATACTTACAAATTACACTTAAACACATGTCTAGGAAACCTTAATAAAGACAATAAGAGTTATTCTAATGCCCCATACATGTGCCCATTGTAAAATGAATGTTCCATATGGTCACAAATGTATGGTGAAAACCGGTTACCTAAAAAAAAGTTAGTTAGGACTTTTGCAGGCAATCAGGTTGAAAAAAGGAAAAGTCGCCAGCGGTTTTTGGACTTTGATTCATTTTCGGCTCACAGAATATAATGTAAGTGACAGAAGCTTGAGCTACTTAAATGCACTTCGCCTGGTCTGAGGTGGCGAAGGCGACTCTGGCGAAAGAGGTAACGTTCAGTAAAATGTGCATTTTAGTGAATTTGTGGAGTAGCATCCGTTTGCAAGAGCGAAAAGTCGCCTGGAGATACAGTGCAAATGAGCACTGGCGCCAGTCTCTTTCACTAGTGAATTGGCACCTGCGCCCGTTAGTAAATCAGCAATGTCCCTACGGATGGCGGAAAGCCTCTAGCGTTAGCCACTTTGCCCCTTTAGTAAATTTGCCCCTTTCTTCCTTCTCCTGCCAATTGTAACAGATCCGCACTGCTGGACGTGACACAATGCACAGCTAATCCTATCTCTTGTAGTGCTCGTGCGACCAATAGGATTTCACTTACGTGTCCTTAGCCAATGGTATGGGCCATGCAAAGCACACAGACTTTAGAGGGAAAAGAAAAGCAGTGCACCCCTTCTGTGGGCAATACCAACTAATAAAAAGCACAGGATTGCCTACAGCCAAGTGACCCCAGCCTCGGGTGTATGAGTGGGAGCAAGACTCATATACAGAGGGCTAAGCAGCATCAGGACAATAAATACCCACTTTTAGCTTTGCTGAGATGCAGAGAATGATCGGACACTGGCACACGACTCGCCTCCCCGGGGTACACCTGCCCCCCTGCGTAGAAGTGACATTCTCCATCCGGGGCAGTGCGGCCAGGCCGGGCTTGAGACTGCTCTTCCTCACACGTGACAGCGGCGGCTGACAGCAAGAGGAGACAGAGGGTGACAGCTGGGCTGCCCCTGAGATAACGCCGGAGCTGAAGAGCCATGATTAGCAGTGGCACGTCGTACAGCAAGCTGCAGCCACAGCACATCCGGGAAGACAAACGTGCAGGGAAATGTAGGCGGAGCAAGCTTACGGACCCGCCCACAAGGCGTGCCTCCTTACAGTCACTTTTCTATTGTAAAAAAAAAAGTCATTGAAAGAAAGAAACTCGTCTTTCAGTACATTTACACTAAATCCCTGCACGAGAAACCACCGTCTTCCCTTTCATCTATGTACAAAATGACGGGATTTAGCCTTCTCTCGCGAGATTATCCCCCCTCAGCTTGTATGAACGGGGGAAGAGAGAATGATGTGGGGAGAGACTGCAGATGCTATAGAATTAGCTGCAGCAATAATCAATGGAGCCGGTAAAGCTGCTGCTTTCTGCAAACTGCCATTACATTTCTGAGCTCCTTCTTGCTTTGTTAGCTACATCTTTAACCCTGTGTCCATGGGCAGCAGCAGTGTGCTCTTCTTTTATTTATACAGGCTCTCTGCCCTCTCTGCACATGCAGCAGTCTCTCAAGTCGATCTCAATCTGTTACTGGGATAGAAAATGCCTGAAGGGAGGAGGTAGAAATTTAGGACAGGAAAGAAAATCAGAAAGGAAAGACTGACATAAAAAAAAAAGATGCCAAAGGGAGGGAGGATGCAGAAATCAATAAAGGAGGGAGCTAGGGTTGTCTGAAAAAAATTCTGGCCTTCCTATATATTTATCTTTTTTCCCTAGTAACATTGGGATCTGCCATCATTTTTATCGTCCAGGCTGATAAAATACCAGCCAGGTGGCAACGCTAAAGGGAGCACAACGGCAAACATTCAAACGTTTGAGAGGTTTCTCCTTCATTTGAGGATTACTGCTGATTCACTTGAGTTAGATTTTGTTAGTATGTCCACTAATATCTATCTCCTGGCTAGGGCTAGGTATCACATCTCAATCTCCTCTCTATCTAAGTGGCCAACTGCATAGAAGTATATCTGTAGGCTGGTTCTTACAAAACCTCTCACTGCTGCATATCTACAATTTTATTCTTGGAGACCAACTCTATACACTGAATTACAGGGGTTCAACAGCCAAACAATCTCATTGTCAAGTATATACTCATCAGGGTTTCCTTTTCTTTGTGTTTTTCTCATTTTACTGAGCACTAGTATGCAAAGTAAATCATTTGGGACACTGCACAAAGGTGTAACCATATTGTTAAATTATACTACACTGTATTTTAGAAATTGTGTTGCATGTATCCCATAGCGTTCGGCACTGGAGTTCTTGCACCTGTCTACACCGATTTTGAAGGATTGTTTGGCAGCCCAATTAACTTCAGCAGGGATAGTTTTAAATTTATGCTCACTTATTGCTTGTTAATTACAGGTAAACGACCAGTTATGCAGAATGCTCAGGACCTGGGGTTTTCCAAATAAGGGGTCTTTTCATAATTTGGATCACCATGCCTTAAATCTACTAGGAAATCATGTAAACATTAAATAAACCCAATAGGATTGTTTTTCCTCCAATAAGGATTAATGATATCTTAGTTGGAATCAAGTACAAGGTACTGTTTTATTATTACAGAGGAAAAGGAAACTATGTTTTAAAATTTTAATTATTTGATTAAAATGAAGTCTATGGGAAGTGGCCATCCTGTAATTCAGTGCTTTCCGCAAAATGGGTTTCCAGATAACGAAGAAAATTAGGCAAAGTAACAAAGGTAAGATTAAAATAAGAGATTTAAAATAAAATCTAGAAGAAACATAATCAAAAAAAGGGTGAGGGAGAGTACAGAAATCAGTTAAAATAGAGTACTATGACAAAAATAGAAAACTGAACAGAATGGGCAAGAGAAGAGATAAATATGGGAGAGGACACGAGAAAGAAGAGCAGAGTGAGGGAAAGTGGGTGATCCACAGACAGGAAAGAGTAATGGAAAATAAGAATGGAAAATATTTGAATTGTGAAGAAAAGTAGGGAGGAGAAGCACACAAGAACAAAAAATAATGGAAAGAAAAACAAATAGTGCAGTTAAGCAGGAGGAGAAATATAGAAACAAATAAAGGTGAAAGAGAATAGCAGAGACCATGGATCTACAACAGAGAAGGCACATTGGGTATTTTATGTCCGTTTGGGATGTACATGGTTGTGGGCCTGTGATCTGGTGGTAGTGGTAGGGCAGTGCTACATTAGTGGAACTGTACCCCCATTATCACTACAGTCACAGGATGGTCCCCCCCGCTAGAGAGATGCTGCTATAGCTCCATATACCTTGCTCTTAGGGAGGAGGAGTGAGGAATGTGTGGGCTAAATGCTCATACAGGTTTGGGATCCGTTATCTGTAAACCCGCTATCCAGACTGGTGAATTGCATAGGTCAGAATAGTATTAATGCATTTAAACACGTTCTGATGATCTGACACAGGGAGGAGTTCATTAGAAACAAAAAAATATCCCTGGCAGTCCGGAAAGTTACAGTATCACTGTGAGGATTCCTTCAGGATTTCTTGGTTCGGTATTTGATAAAATTAGCCAGTTAGCTCACGATTTTTATAGAAGATTGTATCTTCATTTTCCTTCTTATTTTATACAGGTTTTGTTTCCAGCATCTCTCCTGATTCTATCTGTTCAGGGCCAGTTACCCTTTATTCCACCTGCCTCTTCATGTAGTTTGTGTAGCTAGAGGCCTGTGTGCCCTTTCTTCCTTAGGTACTCTGAGAGAGAGAGAGTGATATTTGCTCTTGTAGAGAAGTAAAGTATTGCTGCACTTGTGGGATTACTGATTAAGATATTTTAGGAAATTCAGTCATTTCTCAGGCCATAAAGCACTTAAGAGGTGCTCCCTCATTTTTGAATTTTCAAATGTGCAGCTGGAATTTCCATTGCTTAGGATCTTTATGCCAAATCAATTGCACATAAGACACATTCATTACAACCCTTAGGTTGTGTTTTGACACCATCAATATATACAGTGTTATTCACTGGGTCTGGAACCACATTTTTATAAATGTCTTTGATCTGCTTTAGAGCTGACTGTGAAACTATAAGTGGGACAGAATGTACAAGCTCTACTCACCCACTTCTGTAACAAGAAGTAAAGCAGTGTCCCTCATTCTCATCTGCATGAATCTGTACAGCTGGTCCAGACACAGGGTGTAAAACAAACAAGGGGTGTTTGAAGGCTGGAGCCCTTCAGCTATAAACTGCAGTTTTAGAAGGTTTTATGCAGCTTCAGCTACTCTGTAATTCAGAGTATATGGGGAATCTTCAGCAATGCATAATGATATAGTGTTAGGCCCAGTTCAGAGATCCAATGAGATGTTTGATCGTAGATAAAAGTTTGCAATGCAGACTCGGTAGTAGCAGAAACATTGCCAGGGCTGGTTTTCCTCTTCCTTAAAGGAGAAGGAAAGTCCTTTTTACTTGCATGACGTGAATTTTTGTTTTTTAAAGCACAATTAGCCAGTGTGCATGTGTCTATGGAGAAGTTCTGCCTACCGCATTTTGCATAAGATTTTTACTGAAATGTTTTTTCTGGTTATCCTTCAATACAATTAGGGATGAGATGAATTTCTGGTGACAGCCCCATGGTTCCTTTGTCCATGCCAATGTTGTGAATAATCCATATTATTCAGTTTAGAATGACTTTCTTGTGGGTGTTTTGTAGTTGGTAAGATCTATTTGCTGGCTGCAGGGTAATCATATATAGGGCCAGATTCAATTCAGAGAGAAAAAGTTATCTTATGGTTTATCACGAGAAAACTCAAGTACAAGATTCAATTCAAGGAGAAAAAACTTTCCTCCTAATTCAGTTCCACGTGATAAACAGTGAGATATTTTTTTCTGAACTGAATTGCATCTTAAATTGAATCTCTTCCATAAGTTTTTACTTGTTAAACCTTTTTTTCACTGAATTGAATCTGGGCCATAATGTGTGTATTACAGTATAATTGAAAGTCTAAGTAGATGAGTATGTGCCATCTTGTGGCCTTAACGTATATTGTATGTCCTGCAAAAGCACAATGTATTTTTAGGAAGCATACAAAGATTAAAAATCTAAAGGCCAAAGGTATCCAAACATAATTGTGGGAGGTTGCAAAGGCCTTGTAGAGATGAGAGAACTGGTGGCAAGGGGAGAAGATAGAATAGAGAGAAATAAGTACGGAGAAGGGAAAAAGGTGTATTGAAGAAACACAGGAAGAGGGGGAGCGCAGAAGGAAAAAGAAAACAAAGCAGAGAGCAAATATATCATGTACAATATTATTTGAAATGAATATTTAGGTGTCGGTTTGCCTTTTAAATATATATAGCTTTAGTGGAATGTTAGATGAATGCCATGAATCTTTAATAGTCAGATCTGAGCAGTCTGTAAGGTTACAGCTTTCTGCATGAAAAAGGAATATTTTGACCATAACCTGGTAACTAAAAACATTTTTGCAACTATGCCCTTGCACATAATTAATTGTCAATTAAACACACGTGGCGGGGGAATGTGCAATGATTTGAAGTAAATTCAGTTATGACCAGGTGTGTCTCACTTCCATTATACTTGTACATTTGTGGACTTTGGAGTGTTTCCCTTGTATTAAAGGGAACATTTATCACTGTACCTTCATTTTATTAAACACTTTGTGTAAAAGAAATAGTAAGAACTGAATGGATATTTTGCTTTTGATTTATCCTTTCTAGCTTCTATGAAGTGTCACTCGCTCAGCTTTTAATTGTAGTCATAAACTGACTGCACACAAGCCTCCTGCTGTGTCATAATTCCCTTCCAAGAAGTCAGAATGGGTGTAGCCTAGAAACTTTGAACGATGGTATGATCAAGATAGTAGGGTATGATGTGTGCATGTGCACTAGTGGTTAGCGAAACAAATCTTTATGTAGCACTCTTCACTGCAGGGATGATTGTCAAGGTTTCTCATTGCCTATACAGAGAGAGATCCTTAAGGGTAGAGACACACGCTCAGATTCTGGGAGATTTAGTCGCCCGTCGATAAATTACCTCTTCTTCGGGATGACTAATCTCCCCGAACTGTCCTGCCAGCTAGAATGTAAATAGCCGGCGGGACGGCACTCGGAGCGATTTGTTTTTCTAAAGTTGTCTGAAGTTTCCACCTGAGGCTACTTCGGGCGACTTCGGAAAACGAAGTGCACAGATTGCCATCCTGCAGGCGATTTACATTCTAGCAGTTCGGGGAGATTAGTCACCTCGAAGAAGAGGAGATTTATCGCTGGGCGACTAATCTCCCAGAATCTGAGCGTATGTCTCTGCCCTAAAGGGTGCTGATCATAGCAAAATTGTAGTTTATGACTAATAAAGCCCTTGTTACAGGGAAACAATAGTGCTATTGTCAGATATATTGGTGCACACACACATGACCATGGGGAATTCGGGCTGGTGTTATTGCAGTATTTCTTTAAAAATATGACACTGTTCTTTCTTAATTACAGCTCCCAACATGCTGTTAGATTTTACAATATTTTAAAATATTCAGAAAGTTGTAGTCTAGCAAGAACTGAGTAAAAGCTTTGCTTAGCTCTCCTTTGAAAGGGCACCGGTTGGGGTTAACTCTCCTTTCCAAAATAGCAGCAAATTATCATTTTTGTTATGTTGTACACCTTTGGGTTAACATTAAGGGGCCCATTTACTTAGTTCGAGTGAAGGAATAGAGGAAAAATAGTTTGAATTTCGAATTGTCGATTATGGCTACTTCGACCATCGAATAGGCTACTTCGGCCTTCGACTACGACCTTCGACTTCGAATTGATCGATTCAAACTAAAAATCGTGCGACCATTTGATAGTCGAAGTACTGTCTCTTTAAAAAATCATTCGACCCCCTAGTTCGCCACCTAAAACCTACCGAGGCCAATATTAGCCTATGGGGAAGGTCCCCATAGGCTTCCTAACAATTTTCTGATCGAAGGAATATCCTTCGATCGATGGATTAAAATCCTTCGAATCGTTCGTTTTAACGATTATTCCTTCGATCGTAGGAATAGCGGTAAATCCTTCAACTTCGATATTCGAAGTCGAAGGATTTTACTTGGACGGTCGAATATCAAAGGTTAATTAACTAACCCTCGATATTCGACCCTAGGTAAATGTGCCCCTAAGTATGATGTGAGAGTGATAATCTGAGACAATTTACAATTGGTGTAATTTTTTTTTATTATTTGTGATTTTTAAGTTATTTAGCTTTTTTATTCAGCAGCTCTCCAGTTTGCAATTTCAACAATCTGATTGCTAGGGCCCAAATAACCCTAGCAACTATGCACTGATTTGAATAAGAGACTAGAATATGAATAGGAGAGGCCTGAATAAAAAGATGAGTAATAAAAAGATTAGCAATAACAATAAATTTGTAGTCTTACAGAGCATTTGTTTTTTAGAAGGGGTCAGTGATCCTCATTTAAAAGCTGCAAAGAGTCAGAAGAAAAAGTCAAATAAAAAACAAAAATTAAAAAAAATAAACAATGAAGACCAGTTGAAACGTTGCTTAGAATTGGCCATTCTATAACATACTAAAAGGTAACTTAAAGGCGAACCACCCCTTTAACATCGATATAAATTCATTTGTACAGTGTATATTGATATGAATTCTTTCAGCAATCACATTTGGAAAGGACAATGGAATACAAGCTGTCTTTACTGGTTGACAATTTGTTATTAATAAAATAGGAATTGCGCATGCACAATATGGTGAAAAGCCAAAATTTAATGAAGAAGTGGGCAATATCCTTCTACTGTGCGTGCGTCTACCCTGGGAAATTTGAAGAAAGAAGAAGGAAGCCAATTGCTACGTGGTGCTCGCTGGAAGAACCCCCAGACCGGTGCAGTTTTCTCCTGATAGGAGCACCTGCCACAGGGGTGAGGTACATATATATAATCACTTGGTGGTGCCTAACTTTTGGCACCCCCAATTAAATATACCTTTCCTTTAAAGGGATGGTTCACCTTTAAGTTAACTTTTAGTTATAGAATGACCCATTCTAAGCCCTTTTTTTTTTAGACAATCATTTTAAAACAACCATTCTAAGCCCTTTTTGAACACAATCACTTTCAGGGGCTCAAAAGCAATTGGACAAATTTAAAAACTGAAAATAAAATGTTCATTTCTAATACTTGGCTGAAAAACCTTTGTTGGCAATGACAGCCTGAAGTCTTGAACTCATGGACATCACCAGATTCTGGGTTTCCTCTTTAATAACTTCTCTGCCAGGCCTTTACTGCAGCGGCTTTCTGTTTGTTTGTGGGTTTTTCTGTTCGAAGTTTAGTCTTCAACAAGTGAAATGCAGCTCAATTGGGTTCAGATCAGGTTACTGACTTGGCACATTCAAGAATATTCGACTTCTTTACTTTAATAAACTCCTGAGTTGCTTTGGCTGTATGTTTTGGGTCATTATGAAATGCCTCCCAATCAATTGGACTGGATTTAGCTGGATTTGAGCAGACAGTATGTCTCTGAACACATCAGAATTAATTCGGCTGCTTCTGTCCTGTGTCACATCATGGATAAACACTAGTGTCCCAGTGCCACTGGCAGCCATGCACGCCCAAGCCATCACACTGCCTCCGCCATGTTTTATAGATGATGTGGTATGCTTTGGATCATGAGCAGTTCCACGCCTTCTCCATACTTTTTTCTTGTCATCATTCTGGTAGAAGTCTATCTTGTCTCTGTCCAAAGAATGTTTTTCCAGAACTGTGTTGGCTTTTTTAGATGTGTTTTAGCAAAGTCCAATCTAGCCTTTGAATTCTTGATACTTATGAGTATGCAGTGCACCCTCTGTATTTACTTTCATGCAGTCTTCTCTTTATGGTAGACTTGGATATCGATACACCTACCTCCTGGAGAGTGTTGTTCACTTGTTTGGCTGTTGTGAAGGGGTTTCTCTTCACCATGGAAATGATTCTGCGATCATCCACCACTGAATCTTCCGTGGACGTCGAGTGCTTTCTTACTTTCTCAGGATTTACCAAACTAGATATTGCCACTCCTAAAATTGTAGCAATTTCTCGGATGAGTTTTTCTGTTTATGCAGCTTAAGGATGGCTTGTTTCACCTGCATGGAGAGTTTCTTTGACCGCATGTTGTCTAAAATCTTCCACATACAAGCCCTCCCCTTCAAATTTACTGCAGGGCTTTTATCTGCTTCATTGATAATGACATAACAAATGGATTGCCCACACCTGCCCATGAAATAGCCTTTGAGTCAATTGTCCAATTGAAATGAAGTGATTGTGTTAAAAGAAGGCTTTAGTTTCTCACATTTTTGTGCAATCTTTTTGTTCAACCCACTGAATTAAAGCTGAAAGTCTGCAGTTCAACTGCATCTGAGTTGTTTCATTTAAAATTCATTGTGGTAATGTACAGAACCAAAATTAGAAAAAAGTTGTCTCTGTCCAAAGATTTATGGACCTAACTGTATGTATAGAAACTATTTTTATGTGGGTTTTTCATTGTGCACAAAAAAAGGGAATAGTTAGGAAATATGTATAATGTGCAGTACATTTCACCTACTTCCTAACTATACAGTAATGTACTACCACTGGGGGGCATTAAAATAGGATGTATGGAGGCTGCACAGTACTGGAGCACTTTAGGAGGAGTGAATATGCTGTGTGTACAGTGCTGAGACAAGGTATTTATATATGAATGACCATATTTACAGTATAAAGTGCTACTAGGATAAAGGATACTAGGATAAAGGACCACCATCAGGGGAGCACAGGGGGTATTGCTGTAAGGGGCGTAGTGGCAGAGGGGGAGCCTAAGAGATGTAACAGTGTAATTTGTGGGTCATAAATGGGTGGGGGTTGTGGAAGGTGGGACATATAATCTCTATAAAGAGCTGCATAAACGTGTCTGTGCTATACAATTAGCAGATAAGAACATATTTCATATAATGCATAGTTTTTAGTACTGTAACATGGAGGGCCTGAATAGAATTCAGTGATATGTAGGAATGTTGTTATGAATCTGTGACTACTTCCTGTACATCCTGTGCACTTCCTGGAATACAGCAATATCAGTGAGGACTGAGGCCTCAGACACAGCGACGTTACCCACATTTACTCTCACCTGCCCGGAAACTCCAACGGCTCTGCGTAAAGAAATTCATTCTCAGCATATTTGGATTCAAATCAGAGATCACGCTCGCTGCTGCAGAATATCCTCTTCTCACTTGAGATCACTAGATGGTGCTGCTTCTCCTAACACACTATAACCTGACTATTGCTGCCTTATACAAGCCCATCGGTTTGATTGTACAGGTATGGGACCTGTTATCTAGAATGCTCGGGACCTGTGGTTTTCCCAATAGGGGATCTTTCCGTAATTTGGATCTCCATACTTTAAGGCTACTAAAAAAAAATAATTTAAACAATATTCTTCTGTATACAGTGAAAACTCAATTTTAAGATGGGTGAATTTTTTCGCCTCGGAAATGACGCCCATATACTTGTATGGCGTTGTGCGTCATTTCGCCGCCGGCAAATTTTTGACGAAACGGGTCAAATTCGCCCATCCCTAACCTTGACTTTAAGTTTTCCCGTATTATACATTTTTTCATTTGTGGTCCCACCAATTTATAATGCATTTCCCTGATTTTAATTAATGTTTCCCCAGATTGTATGACAAAATGTTGTCCTGGTGTTCCCAAAAACTGCTTTTTTTTCTGCTATGAATGTTATTATTTGTGAAATAAATAGGTTTAAAATATTAACCAGATATATAATTTGCCATGGTTCTGCCTGTAAATGGTGAATTCCAATAAGTCTGCCCTTATACAGTCCTGCACCAATCACTTATTGCTTTAGGTTGTGTATGTGACTGACAGAGAGTCTTGCACATGCCACCCTTGTTATTAACACAGTAAATATTGTATCTCAAAGTAAAACAGACTCATTTGCTTATATCCTTTCAGTACTTGAAGAAAACGTTACTTTAACACATTTCTGATTTTACATTTTTTCCTGGTCCCCTGAAAAACATAAAATGGGGTTCTACTGTATATCTCATCACAGATAACCCACTAATTGTTATAAACAATTGCATTACATAATGTTTTTATCTAATTATAACAGTGCAAATATACAGGTATGGGACCTGTTATCCAGAATGCTCGGGACCTGGGGTTTTCTGGATAACGGATCTTTGCGTAATTTGGGTCTTCATGCCTTAAGTCTACTAGAAATGTGTTTAAACATGAAATAAACCCAATAGGCTGGTTTTGCTTCCAATAAGGATTAATTATATCTTAGTTGGGATCAAGTACAAGGTACTGTTTTATTATTAAAAAATTTGGATTATTTGAATAAAATGGAGTCTATGGGAGATGAGCTTTGTGTAATTCAGAGCTTTCTGGATAACGGATCCAATACCTCTACAGCATTACATTTTTATTTCCTATATTATTTAGTATTTTTTTTAGTAAAGTATACCTTGTATAATTGTATTTGTACCATTAAACTTTGCCCTATTTATAGAACTTCATTTTATGGGGGAGATTTCACACTATGTGGGCACATGCCACAAAATGATCTGATATCCATGGACATTAAGCAGTTTGGACCCATTACTTGTGCCTGGGTTTGACAGATGGATTTACTATGGGTTGTGCAGGCCCTTTGTATTCAAGGTTTGCTTCTATCCCAATGCACATTTTGATGTGGGGGATTGGCTGGCCAAGTTTTCCAGGTTGGATGGTCCATTCTGCTGTGCACAAGAGTTTGATCATTAAAAATACTTGTTTTTCTGCCTTCCGCTCACATAATTATCATAGAACAGCAGATTATAAAGTCATGTAACAGTTGTTCTTTTCTTACTAATAAACCTTTCTTTTTAATGTGCACCGTTGGAGTCCATACAGCCCTGACATTCTAGAAGAATATTGTTCATTACTGCCATCCCAGTGCATTGATTGATAGCTCTGCTGCCAGGTCTTTGACAGATCCAGAGCAGCCCCTGCAAATCTGGCTCTTCAGCAATTCCCACCTGAGGAAGGCAAGTGCTGAAAAGTAGGCTACGAAACCAAGAGAAATGGTCAATGCAGTTCATTAATCCTTAAGGATACTTTCCAAGGACATATATTTCTTTTAATAACCAGCAAAATAATAAATAATAATAATAAAACAGTACCTTGTACTTGATCCAAACTAAGATATAATTAATCCTTATTGGAAGAAGAACCAGTTCATTGAGTTTATTTAATATTTAAATGACTTTTAAGTAGACTTAAGATATAGAGATACAAATTATATAAATACTCTTTATTCCAGGAAAAACCTGAGCATTCTGGATAACACGTTCCATACTTGTATGAATAAAACCGAAACCTCACACAAGGAAAGTGACCCCAATAGCATTTTCAGTGGCAGGACAGAAAAACAAGAAGAACAAAAAGGCTAAAAATAGAAGCATAATGAAGATCAAATAAAGAGTTGCTTAGAATATGTTCATCTCAGTGTTGTGACAGATATTGCTCAGAAAATGTATAGTACATGATAACTCCTATTGGCTAATTTATACTATACTATTGAAGTATAAAATATGAGCTTTCAGTTGCTGATTAGTTCTCTGCTTCAGCCATAGTACAGGGAACCAGAAAGTTTACTAGAAAATCATGTAAACATTAAATAAACCCAATAGGCTGATTTATATATATATATATATATGTGTGTGTGTGTATATATATATATATGTATATATATATATATATATACTTCCAGAGTCTGGGAGGGTAGAGGGAAGTGTCATTACCAAGGGACATCAGTGTGCACAAGAATAGGAGCAGTAACAACTCATGGAATTATACAGAAATCCATAATAAACATAGTGGGACAGGTTAAGTCACCAAAAATATACACTTGTATAATAAAAAAAATAATTTTGCATCAAAGTTGGAAAAAACTCCAAAAAGCTTCCACTTATTATTATAAAACTTCCATTTACAAGGGAAATTTCACATTCTCTCTCACTCTCTTCTCTCTATATATATTTCTTTAACCAAAATATAGCTGAAATGAACGTCACCATCTCAAATACAGTTATTTTCTATGGGAAGAGGAAGTATGTCTGGCTGGCTGGCAAAATGAAGAAGAAATCATTGATATATTAATATTTTAACGGGATGTTATTGACATTTTACTGCTATAATGACATTGCTTTGCCGTTCCTTTACTTCTCCAGAAAGATTTGGATGATTTAGAAAGAGAAGTGTGAAAGTAGCAAACGTAACGTAACTTCTATACAGGTCTGAAATACTCCTATACTCATTTAGCTTATATTCACAGTGGAGGTCCTTATCACAGCTGTAATATTATGAGACAGGTATGGATCCATTATCCGTAAAACCTGCTATCCAAATTACAGGTAGACCATCTCCTATACACTCCGTTATTCAAATAATCAGATTTTTTTTAAAAAACAATTTTCTTTTTCTCTGTAATAATAAAATAGTGCAATGTACATCATCCCAACTAAGATAAAATAATCCTTATTGGAAGCAAAACCAGCCTATTGGGTTTATTTAATGTTTAAATGATTTTCTAGTAGACAAGGTATGAAGATCCAAATTACAGAAAGAACCCTTACTGAAAAAAACCCCAGGTCCCGAGCTTCTGGATACCTGTAATAATGTTGCCTGATGCAATTGTCAGAATTTGTTTACAAAATGTTATATATACAAATATACCTATATTAACAAGTTATTTCCCAGTTATATGCGAGGGCATTGCTAAATATGATATGTATTATAATATTAAGCAATTCCAATTGGCCTGATTATGTGCCGGTAGATTCAAATGAGTTTTACTAATGTATATCTGATAGAGAAGCTTGACAAGAGTGTGACTATTAAACACTGAAATGCAATTATAATAAAACCAGACTCCAGGAACCCGAGGAACTTGCTGGACCTCAAATGGCATCGCTTTCGCTTTAATATTGTAGGAAGCAAAAATGGATGCAAACATATTTTTTGAAAGCCTACAACTGACTGACCTTGATTTCATTGAAAAACATTGAAATAAGTGATGCATGATAGTGCTGATGATCATTTGCACACCTAGGTCACTTGTTTTGTGTTTTCTACAGAGCTTTATTAATGATTCGTAGCTATTTTTACCCACAATACATCATTCCCCCAATAATTCCACTGTCATTGCGGCATGTGCAACTGCACTTGTCATAAATGTCCATGAATGTTATTCATAAGATTCTCAAGTCTAATTCAGGCCTGTGCGTTTTTAGGTTGTCTGATTTCTGATATTCTGGTTATTTGACTCTTGATCCGATTCTGATTATTTTGCTGATCAATGACCTGTGCCGAACCTTCACATTAGGACTGTTCCTGAATCCCCAGAACCTACTTCTTCCTAAGACCCTTCTTCCTGTTCCTGACAGCTGGGGGGTAGAAATGCTTATTTAAAGATGAAGTTGTTTTCTCATTCCACATTCAACAATATTTTATGGGCAATAAAACCACTAAATGGACCATTATGTATTCATATGAATTGGAATAATATTAAAACATTAATCACTTAAAGGAGAAACAAACCCTTAACAAAAAAAACCCCTACCCTACATAAACCCCCTCCCTCCTCCCCCCAGCCTAGCTGCCCCCCCCCGGCAAATGCCCCTAACTCTTTACTTACCCCTCCTTGCAGATTCTGTCCCGCAGAGTTCACAGGCACCATCTTCTTCTCCTCGTAATCTTCAGAATAAGACCAGAAATGCATGCATAGTTGGAGCAATTTTCAGTTTCACGACAACTGCGCATGTGCCGATACTCACAAAAATTGTCAAAGTGCCGGTCTCATTCCGAAGATTACTGAGGCGGCACCTGTGAACTCCATTGGACAGAATCTGCAGAGGGGTAAGTAAAGAGTTAGGGGCATTTGCCTGGGGTAACACTTAGGGGTAGAAAATAAGCTAGCGACGCCTTCGCCAGGGCGCCGCTAATTCACTAAAATCCGAAGTTGCGCTCAGGGAGGTGAAAAGTTGCGCTACCATTAATTCGTCAGGCAAAGAAAAGTTATGCTAGCGATGCCTAATTCGCATTCAGCGCCAAGTTAAAGTACAATGGACGTATATGTTGCAACAAATACATTACACTACACAAGCCTGGGAAAGCTTCATAAAATAGAGTTGTTATATTGCCCAGTGTATAGTTTATGTGCCATATGTTAGGAAATGTAGGGGGGAAGGAGGGTACTCCCAAAAAAAAATTACGATCTTTTTGAGCCTATCACCCTTAAAAAAGGAAAAGACGCCAGTGTTTTTTGGGACTTAGAAAAAATTTAAACTTTTTTTGAAGCAAGCCCTATCTACTCTATTGCACTTCACCTGGTCTGAGGTGGCGAAGGCAAGTCTGGCGCAAAAGGTAACGTTCAGGAAAATGTGCAAGTTAGTGAATTAGCGTAGTTACGTCCCTTCGCAACTTAGCCTGGTGTAAGGGTGCGAAGTAGCGCTAGAGTAGGTCCACTTCACTAGCGAATTTACGCCAGCACCCATTAGTAAATCGGCAAAGTAACGAAATGACGTCACGCTGGCAAATTTGCACTAGCATTAGCCACTTTGCTCTTTAGTGAATTTGCCCCTTAGAGGGTTGTTTATCAAAGTCCGAATATCTCAATATTTTCTGAAAAAAACTCAGACCAAATCTGCACGGGATTTTTGGGCTTATTTATTAATACACTTTCCCGAAAATTTGGTTTTGTGGGAAAAAAATCCTAAAAAATCGGGGAAAAAATAATCCGATTTTTTCGGATTCTTCACCCGAAAACTCAGAATTTTGCCCTAAAACTTCGGGGTATTGCCAAAAACCCAGCACACATCAAAAATTCATTGGGACTTCTCCCATTGACTTATATGCAACCTCGACAGATCTGAATGTCGGATTTTCAGATTCTGACTTTTCCATCCTCAGGGTTTAATAAATTCCGAATTTTTTTTTGGTGATTTATTTCATTCGGAGTTTAGTAAATAACCCCCCTTAGTCTGGGAGGGAGGGGGTTAGGGTTTTTTATATTAAAGGAAAACTATACCCCCCAAACAATGTAGGTCTCTATTAAAAGATATACTGAGTAAAACAGCTCATATGTAAAACCCTGCTTCATGTAAATGAACCATTTATTATAATAATATACTTTTTTAGTAGTATGTGCCATTGGGTAATCATAAATAGAAAATTGCCATTTTAAAAAAGAAGGGCCTCCCCCTGAGATCGTAAGATTCACTGTGCACACATACAAACCACATGTAAGGTCACATGAGCCAATTAACAGACAGAGTTCTGTCTTTTGCTTCCTCACTTCTTCCTGTTACAGTTAGTGTTGTAGTATTTCTGGTCAGGTGATCTCTGAGGCAGCACAGATAGAGTCACAAAATGGTGGTTCAAGGCAAGAGATGTAAAAGGGCAATAATTATGTAAATATATATTCCAGTTTGGTAAGATTCTTTAATATGTCATTCAATTTGATATAAACTATCTGTTGCTTAAGTATTCATTTTGGGGGTATAGTTTTCCTTTAAGGTTTTTTTTCCCTTGATGATATTTCTATATGTCCATTTGCACCTTTTTTCCAACTATTCAAGTTCTAATAAATGTTAAATGTCTTTGCACAGTAGAATAGGAAAACTTAGCCACTAGCTAAAACTGTATAAGAGCTTTATAACCCATTTCCACTTTATTTTATCCGCAGTCACAGCAACATTCAGTTTTCAGACTTTAAAGTCCTTCTTGTAAGGTTTTGGACTACAGTGAGGAAGGCATAAAAGATGTTTTACAATTTTAAATTCTAAATTAGCTTAATTAGCTTGTGTGATCTTGCCTTAACTACCATTACTTTTTTCCTAATGTTGCTCATGTGATGAACAAAACGTCTTTGAAGTACACAGGGGTTGGTAACATTTAGTATGATATAGAGAGTGATATTCTGAGACAGAACATCATTTGTTGTTATTTAGCTTTTTATTCAGCAGCTCTCCCGCTTGCAGGTTCAGCAATCAGGTTATTCCCCTAGCAACTATGCATTGATTTGAATAAGAGACTGGAATATGAATAGGAGAGGGCCTGAATAGAAAGATGAGAAATCAAACTAGCAATAACAATACATTTGTAGCCTTATAGGATATTTGTTTTAGATGGAGTCAGTGGGGGCATTTGAAAGCTGGAAAAAGTTAAAAGGTATATAATTAAAAAATGATAATCAATAAATAATAAGGACCAATTGAAAAGTTGCTTAGATATGGCCAATCTATAACATATGAAAAGTTAACTTAAAGGTGAACCACCCATTTAACTTTATACACTTGTATTACAGCAAGGAACCATATTAAAGGGTCTAAAGTTTGCCCATATCTAGTAACTCTAGCAACCAATCATATGTGTGTTTTCAGACATCTTCCCAGTAATTGCTACCTGCTCATCAGTTGCTATGCACTACTAAACAAGAAGCAATCTTTTATCACATTCATTAATAAGAATTCATTAATAAGATGCTGCAGATTCCTTGAAATGATTTTGTTGTGTTTGGGAGACATGACGAAGTCTGAATACTGTTTGAAAGGGAACATCTATATTGTGTCTTACTGAATCAGGCAATGTGCCTATACAAGTGTATATGTGATGTGCGTGATGACCCAAGACTCGTCGTGATCCATGGTTTGACCACCAGTTGGTCGGGTTCGGATTAAAATTTGGCCAACCATTGTGGGTTAGGGTTGGGTGTGGGTCAGACTGGGGAAGTACACTCCTCTACTGCTCCTGAAGTTTCCTTCGCTTTGAGTCTTTCCTGACCCGCACATCACTAGTATGTAGGTAAAGAACACAGTATAAAGTTCTGCAGTTCTATGCACTCTCTTAGCAGTCTTCTAAAAGACTTTCGCCAGAAATCCCATCCGCGGGGACATCGCCAATTTACTTACAGGTGTAGGGAACAATTCGCTAGAGAAAGAGACCATCTCTATTGCCAGGCGAATTTTCACTCAGGTGAACTATCTTTACTCCGCAAATACACTAAAGGGCGAATTTTACAGAATATTATCTCTTTCGCCAGAGTTTCCTTCGCCAGCTTAGACCAAGCGAACTGATAAGATGAAGCTGCATCCTCCTCAATCTTATGTCAGTGACATCATATCCTGTATGCCGAAAAGTCATACAAATTCTAAAAAAAAACGCTGGCGGGATTGCCTTCAAAAGTCCTAATTATTAAAAATTTTTGTGTTAACATTTTTTTTTCCAACCATTTGAGGGGCATCCCACATTTGTTTTAGGGTGGGCTCATGTCTAGGACATTAGATCTCTTTTGTCTTTATTTTGCTTCCTTGGACATTTGTAATAATAAGTGGCCTCTTCAAGCATTTCCACCAACATCTCATTCCTCTGAAGAAGCCAGTTGATTGGTCGAAACATGTAAGGCAGGAAGTGACATCACATCAGATTCACAGGAAGAGCCACAGGGGAGCTACATACGCCGGCAGGACCCTCCATAGAAGCTGCAATAGCCTGTGCAACACAGATGCTGATATGTGATTTTACTTCAAAACAAACGTGAGTGCAAACTTGTTTTTAAAGTATATTTTTAATAAATGGCGTTATACTATTTTGGATTTATGTCTTTCTATATTGGGATTAGTCGAAATGAGCTAAAAGGAGAGGACGGATCTGCTAATACTACAGGCAATATAACTTAATTTTGGCCACATGATGGATACAACTACTTGGATATAAAGGGATCTTTCTTTTGCATGTTTTCAACAGCAGTGAAAGATTTAAAGGGGAAGCACACCTCATAAAGAGATTTTTAAACAGCGGGTGCCTTCCAAATATCCAAACATACTGCACTATTTTGGTTTTCTGTTTTTCATTTCTCTGTTGCCATAGGCGCTGATCTATTTACAAATTTTGGATTTGTAAAATTTTTTGGATACAGCTGAGAGACTGTGTGAAGATGGGCAGGAGAAAGTTTCAAGACTTTTTCCTTGTCATTTTTTGTTTTTTATCTCTAATAAAGACGTCCATACGACCTATATGTACCCGCCCTATTCAAATTGACCTAAGCATAAGAGTACTAACGAAGGCAGAAATGAACGCTAGCAAAATTCGCCCTTTAGTGAATTTGCCCCATTGGCTTTTAGTAGTATATATATATATATATATATAATACTAATAATTCTTAACTGTATTTGCTCTTATAACTGAGCCAGATGCACTCCATCGCAGTCACACTGACATCCATAGTTTTACTACTCCCCTTTATTAGAAGTATAATACTGCACAAATGTATAAAAATATGGCAGAAGTGTCATAACAATACTTTTTTTTCCCTAAATGTTCATAATTATAAAAATGACAGTTATTTAACATATTCACATGTTACACACACCCATGTGTGAGTGTGTAAGCATATATATCATATATATAGAGAGAGAGATCTATATAATATTGAATATAATACTCTTAATGCAATGTATAAATGTTATATTGTAAGATTTTATATAAACTACTTTTAGCTGTGGTACGGCTTCACAATGTTCGGAACAGCTCAAAATAACTTGACATTGTAACAATGATATGAATTTATGGAAATAATTCATCATAAATAAATATTACAAAAAATATCAAATATGGAAGTTTTTTTTTTTCCTAGAAAAAAACCCCCAGACAGGGATAAACTTGTATCATACAAAGTCCACTTTTTAGTACTTCGGCAATGTGAATGGACAGGTGTCGGCATTTATGTTCACACTCAGGAATATGATCAAGGCTAAGGTTCTTTGTTGTCCACCTTTAGGTGCTCTATGTAAATCAGATTTAAACTTTAAAGAGTAATATTGTTGATCGCGTGGCTCTACAGACTCAATTTACGAAAGTTTGTCAGGACAGCCCCCGTTTATGCTGCCTTGACACAACCATATTATTTTTATCCTAAAAAAAACGGCCTCTCTGCACGGGTATCAACCAGAAGAAAATGTTTTAACCTTATAGAGGGACCAATAGTTTAGCAGTATCTTCTGTTAATGCCACAAGGAATATTGATAGGAGATAACCTAAGAATTAATAGAAGTAGTTGGGGTGGTTTGCTGCATATTGCACATATCAATAGCTATAAGTACTTGATTACATTTTAGTTTGAAGCCTCTTCTCCAAATCAACCTTAACTTTCATGTATACCGTAGCAACTAAAGAGCTGTCTCTTTTAAGTCATTCAGGTTTGGCAATCGTGTTCTTTTTGTCCGGTTAAAAGGGAGCCCGTTTTGTCCAGTCTTTGAAGCTAGCGGGTCAGGAAAAGGAGCTCCTTCTTTGGTCCCTCTGTTTAAGGGTGAAACGTGCCAAACGGGTTCCGCTTGCCCAGGGATTTGAAGACCTTGTCTGCTTTTTGGCTGCGGATCCTGCCGATGGATGACTCCTCCACTACTTGAAGTTTGACCCACAGGATGAATCCTAGCTTCAGGGAAGGATGGGGTTTTAGGGGGCTGATTTGGTAAAGGCTGAAAACGAGGATCTGGCGGCATTGGGTGGTTTGAAGAGGACGATGGATGCAGAAGCTTCCAAAGAGATTTTAGTGGTTGACTCTATAAAGAAGGAAAAATAATGAAAAAAAACGAAATTCACACTGGAAAAATATAATCAAAAAATTTGAATTTTTTTTTTTTTTTTTTACAGATTATGTCAGCTATCTGATATTCTCAGTAAGGGACTGAATTACTAAAATTCGGATTTATATTTTTTTACTAATCATATTTTTTTTCTAAAAATCTATTTTTTTTATTTCTCTAAAAATCTGAGATTTATTAAGGGGCCCATTTACTTAGTTCGAGTGAAGGAATAGAGGAAAAAAAGTATGAATTTCGAATGGTCGAATAAGGCTACTTCGACTACGACCTTCGAATGGAACGATTCGAACTAAAAATCGTTCGACTATTCGACCATTCTATAGTCGAAGTACTGTCTCTTTAAAAATTTCTTCGACCCCCTAATTCGCCACCTAAAACCTACCAAGGCCAATGTTAGCCGATAGGCTTCCTAACAATTTACTGATCGAAGGAATATCCTTCGATCGATGAATTAAAATCCTTCAAATCGTTCGATTCTAAGGATTTAATCGTTCGATCAAACGATTATTCCTTCGATCATTCGATCATAGGAATAGCGCAAAATCATTTGACTTCGATATTCGAAGTCGAAGGATTTTACTTTGACGGTCGAATATCGAGGGTTAATTAACCCTTGATATTCGACCCTAGGGACATGTGCCCCTAAGTGTAAAAGACTTTTAGAGGTTTTCAGATTTTCTTTTCACTAGTCATTCCCAAAAATGTTTTTTAATTTTTACAGGTTTTAGAGGTTTTTTGTATTTTTTAGCACATCGTTCAGTATTTTTTTCTGTTCATTCTTTTTATATTCAGATTTTTCAATAACGTTCATGGCATTCGTGATTTTAGAAAAAAAGAGTTTACTTGTGGTTTTAAAAACCTTTATAAACATTAAAGTTTGATCATTAAACGAGAAGTAAAGTCTAAAATAGAATAAGGCTAGAAATGCTGTATTTTGTATACTAAACAGAAACCTGAACTTACTGTACCACAAGCTTAATGAAACAAATGATTTATGCTTTCAAAGTTGGCCACAGGGGGTCACCATCTTTTAACTTTGTAAAACATCTTTGCAAGACTAAGACTGTGCACATGCTCAGTGTGGTCTGGGCTGCTTAGGGGTCATCATAAAATATCAAAACAGCACAAGTCACATAATATCTGCCAGAAGCCGATACAGCAAGATTAATAATCAGAATATGCAGACAGCACTGGGTCCTGTGTTGTCATGTGATCTAATGTGGATTTTTATAGTTTTTGTATTGTTTAGTACAAACTTTCTCCAGCTCTGCAGGACCAGTGGCTGCAGCAAAATAATCCTACAAATAGAATCCCAGTTTATCTGTTTAAATCTGGCTCCATGATCTTTGTCCCTGCAGCTGGAAACAGTAAAGGGGATGTAAAGGCAAAAATAAAATCCAATACAAATCTCTACACAGTCGCTGACTGCTCTACAGGGAAACAAACAAAGCTGCTTGAATTCTGCATGGCTGGAAAGTAAGGCAGGGGATCCCCCTGCTGTTCATGCGTATGATTGTTTCCCTGCTCAGCAGTTAGGGACCATCTGACAATTCCTATCCACAGCAGTAAATGAAGGGAGAATTTCACTGCATACAGTCAGGTTTCTTATAAAAATGGTACACATTTTTTTAATTAAAGTATATTGGAGATAGGTTTCTTTTTCCTTAAAGAAAGTAAAAATGGGATTTAATTTTTTTTGCCTTTACATCCCCTTTAATTTTTCTTTGTGATCAAGGACCGCGTCGGCTACTTGATGCCGTTCTTGTCCTGTTGGCCAATATCGTCCAGCCTTTCGTGGGCATATCGGGTTAAGATCCGCTTGTTTGCCAAACGAGAGGATATTTAAGTGTATAAAAAGACAGGTCTGTTAATTAGCTGCCTTCTCTTACATTGTATCAACAGCCTGAGCCACCAGGGCAGAGAATAGACAGGGACGGACACTGTTTTTAATAGCAATACATATACAAATAACTTAAAAAACATAGAAAGTTTCTAATGAATGTATATTACAAAGTTGTTTAGAATTATGTTTTCTTTTATTAGGCAAACACTTTCTTTTTGGGTTGACATTCCCTTTAATAAATGTGCCTCGCCGAGACTTTGATCTAATACTTAATTTTTTTAATGAGTGATGAGTACATTTCAGATTGTTGCCATTGTTATTGTAGTTGGCTACCAGGAATTATTTAAAGCTGTGCTTGAGAAATGTGCTTCCTCCCATTACAGGTGTACAGTAAGCAGTTATCAAGCCAATGACCAGTGTAAGTCATTAGTATTGGAATATTTGAAAACTGTCTTCAGCCTTTTAATTAAAAAAAAAAAAAATTAGCAAGGAGGTCTTATTTAATGGCACACGCATGGCAGATTTGACTTTAACATTTCTTACACTAGCTGGTACTTTTGAAGCATATTAATTTATTCAGAAAGAGTGTTCAATTGCTCTGAGACGAGTAAATCGTGATTAAGTAAAAACTTTCCCAAACTGTTCAGGAGAGCTCCATGTTTTTATATCCCAATAATAAAGTAGGTATGGAGTGATATATATACATCTTTCCAAAGCCTTTGGTGCACCGTCATCCCTCCTACCCAACGAATAACTATATGTTGTGTAGGACATCTATTAATTTCATGAAACTTGCAAAATTCTAAATCTCAAAATTCAGGTTCCTTAAAATTTTAATATAGTATCTGGCACATATTATGGCACAGAAGTGGTAATTTTATTATTGAAGCTGTTGGGGGGTGCACCTCACCTTTGCTGATACATCCCATTGCTATGTGCTTTGGCTACACTATGCTGCTAGTAGAGCTGCATTTTTTAAAATGCCATGTGATGGAAGATGAAAGTAGGTATCTTCTGTATCTGGGATAGAACGTTATCCATTTGCTCTACCATTTTTTTTAAAAAGTCCACGCAAGGTGGCCCTTCTGAACTGCTACTCATTAAGGCCCAGTAGAAATTCAGTTAATGCTATCATTTTGAATTAAAAATGTTGAAAACAAGAATGTAATTTTTAAAAAAAATACACCGATTTTTGTACACTTTAACTGAAAAAAGAAAATATGTCCCTTCTTTTGAAATGAGTCACAGTGCTGTTAGGACACAAATAGGTAACACAATGGCATATTCATTTCATTAATCCCAAGAAATAGCAGTTCTTTAAATTTAGTGTTTTTATTGTAATAAGCTACAGTACAGGGGAATCGACAGGTTTCATCTGATTTCAAACCATACAAAAAAAATCCCTGAAAAGAATTAGTTGAATAAAAAAATATTTAGGCTGGGGGTGGCACCCCAAATAACCCCAGCCTCCATCAATCACACAATTCCTTAAAACCAGGGCACCTAAAACAATCAATGTTAAGGTTTGATACTCACATGGGAATGTATTTCCGCCATCTTGTCTGGGCGCCATTCTTTTTGCCGACTACTTTTGTGACTTGAAGTGTGCACACCTTTCTGAACAGGGAGATGATCTTGGCCGTCAGAACTAGGCATCTGATAAACAGTAACCAGTAAAAAGATCAGTATAATTATGCTGGAGAGGGAAGCAGTCACTTTGTGGATCAGTGCAAGTTACAGGCAGCACATGTAGTTTTTCTGTAGCAGTTAAATCAGCAAAGGCTATTTATTATATACTGTATATCTCATAGGTCCAGATTCAATCCAGTGAGAAAATAGGTTTTATCACATGAAATCTCATGGACGAGATTCAATTTGAAATGCAAATCAATACAGATAAACGTATCTCACTATTTATCACGTGAAAATTCTATTGTAGAGAGAAGTTTTTTTATTTTTCAGTTCCTGCCTTGGAGGCAAGATTTGGTTGCATAAAAACCAGGTTTAGTGCCAAAAAGAGCCTCAATAGGCTAGCATTCTATATAGAGGCTACCAAATAGCCAATCACAGCCCTTAATTGGCACCCCAGGAACATTTTTCAAGCTTGTGTTGCTCCCCTACTCTTTTTACATTTCAATGTGGCTCAGGGGTAAAAAAAAGGTTGGGGACCACTGCTCTAGCCTGTCCCATTACTGACCAGTGCTTGGTACAGTCATGCTGGAGCCAGGCCCAGGCTCCTAGATAAGAAGCTGAGTGCAGTGACTACAAGTGAAGCCCAATAAGGGCTGTGTGTAGTCACATGCCAGATGACACCAGTCTGAGTGGTTTTGTGGAAACAATGGGCTGCTGGAAAAGGCAATGAAATCAGTCTGGGGGTCTCTTGTTTTAATGGGCTGGCTGCTGGGAAAGGTGGTGAGACCAGTCTGGGGGTTTTCTGTTGGAAAACAATAGGCTGAGGGGTGGTACTAGGATAACAAGGGTACTTAGAGGGATAGTAAACAGAGGCATCATTAAAATCCCTCCCTCCCTAAGTTTTTTTCTAGGATTGACAAGCCAGTACAAGTATTAAAACTGAGAATATGTGGAGAGTAGCGGCAATGCTGGTCCTATGTGGGGGTTGGCAGGCCCTGGAACTTTGTGGGGTCAACTACAGGGAATCCACCTGGCACTGATCCTGCTTTCTGGCCTTGTGGGTAAACCAGGCAAAGCCCATTCTAATGGCAACCACTGAGGTGCTCACTGGTACTGGGTTTGCTTTTGGGTCAAGGAGTACACATACAGGAGAAGCCCTTAAATGTCTACTATGGTAACTGGTGGTGGGCCTGGCCATTTGCAACTGTGCAAAGTATGTTGTCCCTGAAACAGGAATGCCGACCTATTTCGCAATGGTGCAACGGCAATGTGGGCCCAATGTGGTGCTTGGCAGGCCCTAGAACTGTGTTCGGCAACCACTGGGAATGCACCTCGCACTGAATTTTGCTTTAGGGTCTTGGGGGTAAACCAGGTGAAACCCATTTTAATGGCAACCACTGAGGGGCTCACTGGCACTGGTTTTTGCCAGTATTTTGATTACTGTCTTATGGCATTTGGTCATTTGGTTTTAACTTTAAGTCAAAGGTGGCAGATTACACACTACAGACCTTATATAGGGAAAGAGCTGTACTCACAGGTCATTAGTTGTGTAAGTTATCTATGGGCTAGGACAGGGGTACCTGTGAGCCACATTCAAATGTAAAAAGAGTTGGGGAGCAACACAAGCATGGAAATGTTCCTGGGTGCCAAATAAGGGCTGTGATTGGCTATTTGGTAGGCTGGCAGCCTACAGGAGTTTCCCATTGACAGTAGACCATTTATACAACCAAAACTTGCCTCTGAACAAGGAATTCAAAAATAAGCCCCTGCTTTGAGGCCACTGGGAGCAACATCCAAGGGGTTGGGGAGCAACATGTTGCTTATGAGCCACTGGTTGGAGATAATTGAGCTAGGAGGTGGTGAAGCAGCTCAAATTTACAGAAAAACCAGAGGAGAGTTTAAACTACACTGAAGCAATTACAAAGTTAAAATTATTCCTATTTAACTCTATCTTTGCAGACATTTTATTTTTACATGATTCACAATATTATCTTTTTTTGATTAAATTCTCATAGTTACATGGAAGGAAAAATATGGAAGCCAGGCAATCTTTTTTTTTAAATTTCCTTGACATGGTTGAAAATATACAGTATGTGTACTAGAAATGAAACTGTATACATTCCTCCTTCTTTTAATAGCACTGTCTTGGGTAAATTATTTGCAGTGCAAACAGAGGAGTCTGAAGGTGCTGCGAGTGAACTGGAGCACAGAGGTGATTTATTTGTGGATGCCGCACTTCTGTCCTGTTCTTCCGCTGTTCATATCTATTAATATATCTACTAGGCTCCCAGGTGAATTCTGTGTCAGGAATGGAAGCATTGTAACAGCTCAGATTGGCTTTGCCAGTTCAGCCCCAAGAGATTGTGCCGGCCTGAAATAACTGACATATAAAGACTTCAGGAGTCAAGGTAATTTAGAGAAAAAAATGTAAAAGATAATTGGGCCGGCGGAATAACAAATTCTCCACCAATCCTTCTGACTGCCCAATGGTTGTGTCAAGACTGCTACTCCCAAAATTCCCACTTCCTATGTGCAGAATACTGAACATGATTCTGTGATTTGTAGTTTGAATTATTAATAAATGAAACTCTAAGTGATGCCGCTCTTCGGCCTATGCTTTGATCATCACTTGGAGGTAAAGTGACAGTGGATAAGGGTTAAGTCAACACAGTACAGAGATAATTGTCTATTGCTTTATTAGCTGCCTGGGACCTTGAGCTAGTCATGGAATCTGTATGTGCATATTGGAAATATTGGGCAGGGATATACAATGCATGAACATATAGGCGTACAGCACTATGAGATTTAGGGATTATTTACTAAACCTCAAATTTATCTGGTCAAGGCTTTTGGGGCAAAAACTAGAATTTTTTGTGAAAAAAAAAAAAACCTTGAAATTTTTCAAGATTTTTTTAAACTCCGATGCTGCAAAAAGCCTGAATCGGAAATCCCACCATCTCAGACCTGTCGAGGTTGTGTATAAGTCAATGGGAGATGTCCCTATCCCAACTGGAAGATATCGTGGTTTGCGGTGGGTTTAGCTTGATAATCCAATAAACTCGTGGGTTTTCGGGGAAAAAACACAAAAAAATTGAGCGATTTGGGAGAAAAGTCAGAAAAAATATTATGATTCAGGTTTTTGGTCGATTTTATCAAGTTTTTTTACTGGTCTGATTTATTCGAGTTATTTTATTAATAAAGAAGACAAAACAGGCATGAGAGTTGGGTTGAGCATTTTTTTTATTAAATTATGAGATAAATTCGGATTTTAGTAAATAACCCCTTAAGAGTGTGATTTCTGCAGACATAGAGTAAGCCTATAGATGCACACACATCTATATACATCTTGTCTTGTACTGCTGATTTATATTTCCATATATTATAAGAAAGTAAGACTATTCTCCTGAGAGAGGCAGGAGTATTTATAGCCAAGGATTTAACTGCATCAGAAAGACTCGATGAATACATTCACAAAAGAATGCCCTTATTATTCATCCATGTGCTGCGGCCACCTTCAGGAAGAAGAGATGATCATGCAGGGGTGGCCCCTTACTGAAGCATTGCATGCAGTTAGTTCTGCTGCTGAAAGGAAAGGAATCCAAGTGATTATAATGAAGCAGTGCAATGATAACATTGAGCCTTTTGTAGGATAGGATAGAATTATCGATAGAAACGAAACACCTGACATTGTTCTACCTATATCCAAATTAGTTGTCCTCTCCAAATTGCTACCTGCGCCCGCCTACCGGCTTCTTTTTTAGACCTGCGCCACTCCACCGATGATGTCACAAAAGGGGCAGGGTGAGCAGGAGCGCGGTTATAAAGCCGGAAGACAGAAGTCGGAAGCTGGCAGTTGAAGGTGGACAGCAGGAGAAGAGCTCAACCCTCACCCGCCCGCCACCCGCTAAGAGGAGAGCGAGGTTGGCCCAAGCCTGCGGGTCCCGTGGGTATCGGGCCAGACCACACATCACTACCAACCTAGACTTGATCTCCCCTTATCTACTTTGTTTTTATTTCTATAGACACATTTTACATACATTGTTTATGATTCACATTAGTCCCTGCCCCAGTGAAGCTTACAATCAAAGGTCCATTTTACACAAGCAAAAGGGTAAATTTTATCAAGAGCCAATTAGCCTGCATGGATATTTCGGACATACAAACTTCTAATAGATAGTGCCTAGGCTGAGCTCAAACGCGGACCCCCAATGTTACAAGGCAGAAGTGCTACCCACTGAGCTACCTTGCAGCCTAATCCTGAGAAAGCAAACCATGCAGTTTAATAGACGTATACATTTCAGGTTTGGAAAATGACAAATATTCCAAAGTTATTGAAACAGTCATTCTAACCAATCAAATGTTTGCTTTTACTATTCCTACTGCTCTAGGCCCACAACATGTTAATGTTCTGAGATAGCAGTTGTCAGAGCATAGTGTTTTTGGCTATGCAGATAGCTATTCATAATGCCATTTTTAGTGCAGCATTTTAAGGTTGAAGTGGGTGTTTTTGTGAAGATGAGAGGGAAGTTCATTGTCTGTGGAAAGCAGCAGAGCAGATTTGAACAGCAAACTGTGTCCAAGAGTGCGAAGCGAGTGAGTTGGCTTTTCTTTCGCTTATTTCATAATATGTGATATTTGCAGATGTATGTTAGATTTATCAAACTAGTGATAGAGAAGGAAAGCGCTGCCAGAGTTAAAGACCATGCGGTTCCCTTCATGGCAAAAAAAAAAAGAGCTTTCAGTTGCCCACTTAGATAAATGAAATACCATTGGAGGACTGACTACAGGCAGCTTTTTCAGAGAAGAGCTGCGCTTTAAATGGTTCTTTGAACTAAACAGCGGGAAGAGGCTTTTCTTGAGTCTCGGTTTCTCAGAGTCATTGGAGTCTGTCTGCAATATAAGATACAAATAAACTAATTGTACAGTTACAGTGTCATAGGGTAGAGACAGTCAGGGACTGCTGACTTGCAGATACAAACCACTTATAATACAGATATCTATCTATCTATCTATATCTCTATATATCTCTAAATCAATCTATCATCTATCTATCTATCAAGCCATCCATCTATCTATCTATCTATCTATCTATCTATCTATCAATCAATCTATCTATCATCTATCTATCTATCTATCTATCTATCTATCTATCTATCTATCTCTATATATTTCTAAATCAATCCATCTAGCATCTATCCATCTATCTATCTATCTATCTATCTATCTATCTATCTATCTATCTATCTATCTATCTCTCTATCTCTCTATCTATCTATCTATCTATCTATCTATCTATCTACCTATCAATCACTTTCTATCTATCTGTCTAGCTATCTAGCAATCACAGATGTCTAAATCGAGGCCCTTTAGTTCATCAAGGACTTGATGTACAAGGTCTTGAACAAATAACTATAGGGCCTCAGGTTGGACATTACTGTGTATATTGAAGTCTTTATACAAAGATAATTATAAAGCAGCATCATATCTATCACCCCAGAAGAGCAGAGTATACAGGCATGAGCTAAAAACATAAAAAATGAACATTAATTTATGCATTAAAAGGAATAACAAGTAATTATAAAATAAAAACAGATGGACTGTCAGACAGGACTGCATTAAATAAAGCACGAATAAACCCAAATTTTAAGTTATCCCGAATTTAGCATTTTCTATTTGTGGTCCCACCAATTTATAATGCATTTCAACGGGTGTATTTCCCTGATAAGTAATGTTTTCCTGGATTTTACATCATAATTTGGTCCTGATGTACCCAAAAACAGTTTTTTCCCCTCTTTGAATTTTATTATTTGTGAAATAAAGAGGTTTAAAATACTAACCAGATGTATATTTTGCCATGGTTCTGCCTGTAAATAGTCAATTCCAATTAGTCTGCCCCTTTTACAGTCCTGCACCAATCACTTCTTTAGTTCAAAATGTTTTTATTGTTTTCCACGTTAAACAAGCAGAATCACTTCTTTAGGTTGTGTATGAGAGTTTCGCACATGCCCCCCCATAGTGTAACATTAACACTGCAATGCTCGACCCTTGTTATTAATACAGTAAATATTGCATCTCAAAGTAAAACTGACTCCTGTGCTTATATCCTTTCACTACTTGAAGAAAAAGTTACTTTAACACATTTCCCTGATTTAACATCTTCCCGGATTTTAAAAAGTAAAATGGGGGTTATAGTAACTGTAATAGTAACTGTAAGTACTGAACTATAGAGCGTTTTCTATGCAGGTCTGTGCTTTTCTTCCGAGCTGTTGGATACTCAGAAACCCATTGCAACATCCACGTAGTGAGCACCAGGGCAGCCTTAGAGTTAACGATCCTTGTGCAAAATAATTCATACAATTTGGAATAACGGAAAATATTCCAATGCTTACTCACAGGCTGGTGTTTATATATTAGTATTTATAAAATTAGTATTTAGTTACATTGGACTATTTTTTCTGTCTTTCTCCAGCATGAAGCTTAAAATAATTTCTGGTTGCCAGGGTCCGTGACCCCAAAACTTAAAACAAAGGCTAATCACAATGCTAGTTTTGTATTGTTTATGCATTATGCATTCTCTTTCTATTAAGGCAAGCCCTATTCATATTGCCATCGGTTATCAAAACCCCTACCTGTTTGTTTGTGTAGGTGGGACAATAATACCTAAATAACGTATTCAATTCCATGATGGAAAGGGGTGGAGGTACATGAAAAACAACAAAAATACACACATTATAATTAATATCTATCAATTATAATTATAGTCTCAGCCATACGAAAAAGTAAATATCTCCCTGCCTATAGATGACGGTTAAAGAAATAAATAAATGAATGAGTCAGGCACTCACACCACTCCCATATGAGGCAGCCACACAGATTAAACACACAAAACCCTTGATGTGTAAAAGAAGATGTTTGTAATGAGTTCCAATAGGTTTCCAGTGAAGGATAGAATTGACTCTGTTTATTTGTGGCACTCCCCTCTGTGATATATATATATATATTCGTCCTCGGACTGGAGCACTACAAACAGAGGCCAACTGCCTGGGTGCAGGTTTAAGAAAAATGTGTACAAGGATTGGAAAAACCGCACACACAGGACTTGTATTGAATGAAAGAAAGCAAAATTTTATTGCGACGTTTCGGCTCTGATCCTATGGCCTTCCTCAGCTGAGGAAGGCTCTAGTATCAGAGCCGAAACGTCGCAATAAAATTTTGCTTTCTTTCATTCAATACAAGTCCTGTGTGTGCGGTTTTTCCAATCCTTTATATATATATATATATATATATATATATATATATATATATATATACGACAAAAAAGCTGAAGCACACCAGGATTTTCTTCAAGAAATGTAAAACTGTTTATTCCATCAACGTTTCGGCTCTCGAGTGGAGCCTTTATCAAGATAAAGATTACAACAAAGTGAAAACTATTTAAAGACTCACCCAGCTCACTCCCACCTCCCAGTGACGCCCCCTTTCAGGTGTGAGGGATAATTAGAAAATTCATTAGTGTGACTGGTTCTTCCAATAGATACATTCTGTAGAAGCAAATACATATAAAACACAGAATGTGAAATACAGTGTATAACGTGCTATATATAAATATTAAACATCAAAATAGAATTTATATATAAAAAACACTTAAAAATCCACAAAAAGGATTACCAGTATCAAAACCTAAAAACAAACTGTTTGCAGAGATCGCTATATTATACTTGACAATCATTTTACAGAATCTACCCCTTTTATCTTTTATCCAAAAAAGGAGAAAAAGAGCAATATTCATTGAGACCGCGAGGGGCCACGGTGTCCAAAGTTTTAATCCAATAAACTTCTTTTTGCAAAAGTAACCGGTCCCAGTCACCCCCCCTATTAGGTTCAGGTACCAAGTCAATCCCCATGAATCTCAAAGTGGGTAACCCATGTCCCTTTGCTAAAAAATGTTTGGGTAGTGGTAAATCCGATTTTCCCGATTCAAGTGCCCGTTTAATTGAAGATCTATGATTGCCCATTCTCTCCCGTAGATTGTTTTGAGTTTTCCCAACATATGTTAACCCACACGGACAAGTTATAATATAGATGACATGTGTTGTCGTGCAGGTAATACGATGTTTGATGGGTATTTCTTTCCCAGAATGGGGGTGTCTAAAAGAATTACCTGTCGTCATCTGTCTACAAGTAATGCACCCCGCACATTTAAAACACCCTTTCTTAAGTTTACTTGAGATGGCACTGCATGTATCATAACATTGAACAGGATCTGTTTTCATCAGTAAACTTCTCAGATTAGGGCCCCTTTTGAATCCCCATAGTGGTTTTTCCTTCACTTTATGGGCCAAACTTTTATCGCTTAATATGATGGGCCAGTGATTGTCTACAATATTTCTAATTGCTGGGGAACCTGTGGTATAAGTAGATGTTACAATGAAGCGGTTTCCTTCATTAGGTGTCTTCTTGCCCTGTCTCGCCCTCTCTTGTGCTATGTGTGCTCGTGCCTTAGTCAAGGCAGCCGATAAAGTATTCTGGTCATAGCCCCTTTGTACAAACCGGTCAAAAGTTTCTTGTAATTGTAACTCACAAATATCTTGTTCAGAATTGTTCCGCATAGTGCGTAAAAATTGAGAGAAGGGAACTGCATTTTTGGAACTTGGGGGATGAAAACTTGTGGCGTACAATAAAGTGTTCCTATCTGTGGGTTTACGATATAATTTGTACCCCAAGCTATTATCCCTTCTAAAAATTTCCACATCTAAAAATTGAATTTGTTGCGGATGTATTGTAGCAGTAAACCTAACTGGACTATCCAGCTTGTTAAGGTCTTCGACCATCGCATTCAATGTTGCTTCGCTGCCTCGCCATACAATTAAAATATCGTCAATATAACGTAAATACAGTAACAGGGAATCACCGTATAAAGGGACAATATTATGCTGTTCGTACATGGCCATATAACAGTTGGCGTAGGCACTTGAATCGGGAAAATCGGATTTACCACTACCCAAACATTTTTTAGCAAAGGGACATGGGTTACCCACTTTGAGATTCATGGGGATTGACTTGGTACCTGAACCTAATAGGGGGGGTGACTGGGACCGGTTACTTTTGCAAAAAGAAGTTTATTGGATTAAAACTTTGGACACCGTGGCCCCTCGCGGTCTCAATGAATATTGCTCTTTTTCTCCTTTTTTGGATAAAAGATAAAAGGGGTAGATTCTGTAAAATGATTGTCAAGTATAATATAGCGATCTCTGCAAACAGTTTGTTTTTAGGTTTTGATACTGGTAATCCTTTTTGTGGATTTTTAAGTGTTTTTTATATATAAATTCTATTTTGATGTTTAATATTTAATATTTATATATAGCACGTTATACACTGTATTTCACATTCTGTGTTTTATATGTATTTGCTTCTACAGAATGTATCTATTGGAAGAACCAGTCACACTAATGAATTTTCTAATTATCCCTCACACCTGAAAGGGGGCGTCACTGGGAGGTGGGAGTGAGCTGGGTGAGTCTTTAAATAGTTTTCACTTTGTTGTAATCTTTATCTTGATAAAGGCTCCACTCGAGAGCCGAAACGTTGATGGAATAAACAGTTTTACATTTCTTGAAGAAAATCCTGGTGTGCTTCAGCTTTTTTGTCGTGGATATTTTACTTCTGGATTGCACCCAGGTCCCTAACTCCTGAAGTGTGTGCTAAAGCCTTCTACACTGTATATATATATATATATATATATATATATATATAAATAGTGCATAACATATCAATATCTCCATAGATTGGGCTAGAGCAGCAGTCTTGGTAGTCATAATTAACAATGCATTGGGTTTTTTTCCACCTCCCTCTCTATAGATTTTCTACTCCCCTTTTACTTGTCTTGCTTGTATGTGGAGTAAAACTCTGTAGCACAAATCTAAATTGGCATGCTGACCATTGTATTGAAAAAGCCAAGAGCTGGCAATCTAATCTGGAATACTAACCACACACATTGTACAAAGCCAAAGCTGCAATATAATTTGGCATTCAGGCCAACTAATCTTTATGAGCAAAGGGCACAGAGCCATAGTAATTTGGCACTGCAGCAAACTGCAATGTATAAATAATCAGTTTTCAGACCAGGGGCCGAGAGCCTCAGACCAATAGAGAAAATTATTTTTGTCACGTCTCAATGCTCTGGCAGTTTATCCCCACTTCACCTTCCCATCTCATTCTACAGTACTACTTCTACATATTCTCTCTCCCCCACAGCTCCAAGTTACTTCTAAATAGGAAGAGAAATTTATGCCCAAAGGCTACTTGATTCTGCATAATTTTTTATTACCTTTACAAGCAATTTCTGGCACCCTGGGATAAAAGAGCTAAGCCTTAGATCAAGGGCCCCACTCAACAATATTCTCTCATGTCTCACCTATTTACTCAATCCCTGCTCTCATTTCTAATCCTCTGTTTTTGGGGTTATTCCCACCATCTTTAAGAACGACACATGTTTTAAATAATACACATGCTCTGCTGTAAACAACTATAACTTACTGTTTGAGATTTCTTCTTTTTCTTTTTAATAACTCGGAAAAATCCCTGCTTCTCCTTCTCCTTAATTTGTTCGGAATGGCTTTTTTCCGCCCCTGTCCTGCAAAGCACAAGGAAAAAAGGAGAGTCTTATTAATTGAGTTTCATCAGTCAACTGGAAAAACATGGGCCACAGACCAACAGCTACACCTTTACATTTCATATGGGAACCCCATGGCCAGCCAGACCCTGGTATTTGGCTGCAATGCATCTGCATGGTTTACAATACAGGTATGAGACCTTTTTTCCAGAATGCTCGTGACCTGGATAAGGGATCTTTCCTTAATTTGGATCACCATACCTTAAGTCTACTAGAAAATCATTTAAATATTAAATAATCCCAAAAGGATTGTTTTGCCACTATTAAGATATGTATTAATGTGTGTGCTCTTATACAGTATCATAGTAATCTGATACTAACACTGTGTCATGTAAAGGCCCCCATAGACGGGCCAATAAAATCTGCAGGCAGAGTCGGGAGCTTATTGGCCTGAGTGTGGGGCTTCCTCGATCGATATCTGGCCAGAAGTCGGGCAGATATCGATCAGGCAGGTTAAAAAATACCTCTGTGTGTCCCTCGGTCTGACCGCAAGTATCGGATCCATTATGATCCAATTGTTGGGCCCTAGGGCCCACGATCGGTTCAGCCCAATATCACCCACTTCAACGAGCGCCAAACGAGCGGATCTCTACGTCTATGGCCACCTAAACATGATCTTTGTCTGCTAATGCAGAAGTGTTAATAAAGTTATCTTGAAGCAAGAGAAGCATGGTGTCTGTGTGCAGTTACTCCTCTGTCTCACATGAGATTGAGCTGACCGTTATCTCATCTCTTAAGCAGAATGGCAACAGCCACTAATAATGATTAGTGATATCATAGTTGGGATCAAATATAAGGAACTGTTTTATTATAAGTTAGAAAAATTAAATCATTTTTAAAAATGGGTCTATGGGAGATAGCCATCCTGTAATTCAGAGCTTTTTGGATAATGGGTTTCCGGATAACGGATCCTATACCTGTAAAAGCAAGTTCACTTTTAACAAAGTATGCATGCATTAACATGGCACATTGAATCAGTCTATAGAAAAAGCATAGGCAGCGTTTTGTCTGCATGGGATTTAAACCCCAGGTATTTGTAAGGATCCCTTCCCATTATATTTAATGTGAGTCAAGCTAAGTATACTGTTCTCTGTTTCATTCAGAATAATCAGATCTGTTTGCAATAAGCAGCAGGATTGTTGGGTAGCAATGTGCCTGGCTGTGTCTTGCATTAGCGGATTACTGTCTCCTGCAAATAAAGGAGAAGCGTAAACAGACATGACGTCCCGTAGCTTGCAGAAATCAGAAAATACAAGAATTCTCTGACAAGGTATACACATACTGTATCTGGGAATATAAGTGTGTTAGTGAAATATAAGGGCCATTGTGCCGCATCTACAGCTCAGATCCTGCATGTCTGTGAGACGGGGGAGCTGCTTCATCAGGCTGCAGCCATGTTATATGGTGTAACACGGCTGGTCTCTTTTTTTTTTTCATGGGAGCTGCAGAAATGATAGCATGGTAAATTATTAACAGCGTTAACTCAGCAGATATGTATGACTGGAATCCCAGGAGGAATGAATGCTAAGAGACACAGTCAGCGACCTCATTTTACAGCTTCCCAGGAGCAAAACACACTTATTATGTTCGCTGGACTTGTAAATTCATCCGACAAATGCTGTGAGCCGGGGGGAAACTGTAGAAACCCACCTAAGACCTTGCAGAATAGCTGGAACAGTGTTGGCAAATCCCACATAGTGTTGTGGCTCTTATATAGATATATTCACCTGTAATAGAACTGCATAATACACACATTTACATGCCATGTAATATCCATCTAATATTATTGCCTAAAATGTTCTTGTTTATTAATTACTGATCTTATTTACATCATTTTATGTTTAATATTCCTCTGATACCAGTGATTCCTCTCCTGTTCTTCTCACACAGGATCTTTTTTGTGTTCAGAGTTCAGTATTAATGGGGCTGTTCACCTTTAAATTATTAGTATGTTGTGGGATAGATAATGCTATTCTTAAACAATTTGCAATTGGTCTTCGTTTTTTATTACTTGTTGCTTCTGATTTACTATGCTTTTTGTGCAGCATCTCTCCAGTTTGGAATTCCAGCAGCTATCTGGTTGATAGGGTCCTATTTAACTTAGCAACCACACAGTGGCTTAAAGGAGAGACAGGAATATGAATGGAGACAGTAACAATAATTTTTTGGCGGCAGGTGACCCCCATTTGACATCTGAAAAAAAAAGACGAAGTCAAATAATTAAAAAACAATATAAAATTAAAAAACAAAGACCAATTGAAAAGTTGCTAAGAATAAGCCATTCTATAAAAGATGAAAAGAATTCTTGATAGTAACTAAGCTAGAAAATTTCCATGTTGATGCCAAAACAATGGGCCACATTCAATTCGGTGAGAAAAAGTTATGTGAAAACTCATGGACGAGATTCAATTCAAGGAAAAAAAACTCCAAATTCAGTTCCAATATTTTTCCCATAGACTCCAATGGAGTTTTCACGTGATACACCAAGATACGTTTTTCTGAATTGAATTACATCTCGAATTGAATCTCGTCCATGAGTTTTCACGTGATAAACCTTTTTCTCACTGAATTGAACCTGGCCCAATGTTTGGATATTTTTACTAGCCTTGGGTATGGTCATACAAATAACAGAAAGATCCCTTATCTGAAAAAATCCCAGGTCCCAAGATAACAGATCCCAAAATAACAGATCCTATACTTGCACTAGAGAACATTTCCCAGGCCATATTTTATGGTTTGTGTGAGCAATACAGTATATTTCCTTCTATATTACCTTTAGTACAGTGTTATAGAATGGCCAGTTCTAAGCAACCTTTCAATTTATCTTCATTATTAATTTTTATAGCTTTTTTTATTTTGACTTTTTATTCTGACTCTTTCATATTCCAAGCTCTTGTTCAGATCAGTGCAATAGTTGCAGAGAAAGGCCAAGCTGACCGGGAGCCCTAGGCCTCCCCCTGTGAGTGCACGTGAATGACATCACATGAATGAGTTCACGTCTGAGCTATGATGTCACGCACAGGGGTTGGGGAGCAGGTTACTGGGCACGATGACTGTTTAAAAGGTACATGCCCCGCGACCCCCCATCGTTGCACCCTAGGCAGGTGCCTATGCCTGGTACATACCCCTAGTTCTGGCTCTGCATGGTTGTTGAGTAATTTGGACCGTAGCAGCCAGATTGCTGAAATGCCAAACTAGAGAGCTGCTAAATAACTCAAAAACCACAAATAATAAAAAATGAAAACCAATTGCAAATTGTCTCAGAAGATCACTCTCTACATCATACTAAAAGTTAACTCAAAGGTGAACAACCCCTTTAATACTCTGTCTATAATATATATTTATTCTATTTATCTCCATATAGCTCCATCTACGGGGTATATTTATCAAAGAGTGAAGTTAATAGTGAAGTTCCGCCACTAGAGTGAAATTCCACCACTCTCCATTCATTTCTATGGGATTTTTATAGGCGTATTTATCAAAGGGTGAACTTTCACTTTCACCCATTGATAAATACGCCTTTCAAAATCCCATAGAAATGAATTGTGAGCTGCGGAATTTCACTCTAGTGGTGGAACTTAACTCTTTGATAAATTTACCCCTACATTTGATACAGAGTCTACTATTTTCATGATCTGAAGCTCTGGATATTGCTAGACACAGCAGACTCTCATGTATATTCCCACACAGTCCTTCTATTTAGGGTTCAAGCACACAGGCAGATTCAGGGATATTTAGTCGCCTGGCGACTAATCGCCTCTTCTGCGGGGCGACAATCTCCCCGAACTGCCTTCCCCCTGCTATAATGACAAAACGCCAGCGCCAATGCACTCGCGACGCTTCGAATTTCCGAAGTTGCCTCACGAGGAAACTTCGGGTGAGTGCATTGGCGCTGGCGTTTTCACATTATAGCAGGCAGGGGGAAGGCAGTTCGGGGATATTGTCACCCCGCAGAAGAGGCGTTTAGTCACTAGGCGACTAAATCTCCCTGTGTGCTTAAACCCTTATACAAAGAGCAATAAACTGAATCTTTGCACAGGACAGTTTCTACCCTTATTGTGCTTGGCAGATTTGCATTTAGCCATAGAAACCAGAGCTGCATTATTGCTTCCACCATTCCTACAAATATAAGTAGCCACTGACCAGTGATCAAATGTAGTCTGCCTCTTGGAGTGGTTTGTTACCCCGCTGCTATCAACTGGGTGAGAAGTGCCACGGCTTGATACAGTGTTTTCATGAAACGTACCCTCTGGGCGCGGCGATGGAACTGGGTAGATTAAATAGATGAAAATGTTGTTAGTGATCCATAAATATCTAGAAAGCTTTCAAAGTCAGACATACTAAACTCTTTTTTGTCAAACTTTGCACCACTGGAAAATGAGCCGAACTAGTAGTGGGCCACATTTATCAACACTGGGCAATAATCCATAGCAGCCAATCAGTGCTTGGCTTTTTTTTTCCAGCCATCTACAGGTAGATCAAGGAATGCAACCATTTGATTGGTTTCCATGGTATACTGCCCTCAGGCAAATTTGCCCTGTGTTGATAAATGACCCTCAGTCATTATATGACTTACAGTATATGTTCTGAACAATACAATTATTATTGGTTACATACATCACCTGCTCAGGGCAACATGTAACGTCCCCCAGTCTTACCTCTGTAGAAGCTGCCAACACGTCTGGGAACTGTGTCACTGTATATGTGCCGGTTTTCTTTAGATGCAGCTCCATCATCAGGGTGAGAATCATGGTATGGACCTCCCTAACCAAATATTTAACAAAAAAAAAAACATTAATTGTTAGGCTATTGTATTTTTTAATACACTTTTTGGTGGGCTGATGCCACCAGTTTCCATGTATACAGGAAAAGAAAAGAGTAAACTCAAAGCACTTTGAAGTAGGTTGGCTGAAAAAATATTAATTCTGGAGTGGCTATTAACAGCTGTAGATACACAGCCATTGTTGGGAAGGAACCTGGTGTCCTGGGTCCACTCTCAAAGCAATTAGATATAAATAGTGCCAAGTTCTATAGGTTTTTATATAGGCCCATGGTGAAAATGAGGATGGGCTGATGAGCATTGATACTCTGGTAGGACAGGCCTACAGGTATTAAAAAAAACAATTAAAACGACAGTCAGTGCTTTGATAATGTTCTGTAGACTTTTGCAAGGAACTGTATATAATATTATGAAACATGCAGACTTATAATGCAACATGGGTCTCATTTACCTCGCAGGCAGCTGGTCAAATGAGTGGGGTTTCTGTGCATCTACCGTATACACCACTATTACTCCACAAAAACCATAAATATGTCTGCTTTTGGTACTGACATTTTGTCTGTTTGGCATGTTTCTGGTAATGTTTGCCTGTTTGACACATTATGACTGAATGCGACAAAACTTAGAGACCATATTTGATGCAGGAGAAGAAGGCCAACAAAAAAAAACAGCAGGATCCCATGTGCAATGAATGGCCTTATGTATCTCTGCTGTGCTATGTTGTGATACCGCATGCCGTTCATTTGAAGATGGAATGGAACTTCAGGAAGTTTTCTATTGCTTGGGAGGAGGACAACAATGATTTTATGTTGATAAAACAAGGTCCCACCAATCTAATATATTTAGCATTCCATAATGCAGTGATCCCCAACCAGTGGCTCTTAAACAACATGTTACTCACCAAGCCCTTGGATGTTACTCCCAGTAACCTTAAAGCAGGAGCTTATTTTTGAATTCCTTGGAGGCAAGTTTTGGTTGTATAAAAACCAGGCGTACTGCCAAACTGAGCCTCCTGTAGGTTGCCAGTTCACATAGGGGTTACCAAATAGCCAATAACAGGCTTTATTGATACCCCCAGGGGTTTTGTTCATGTTTGTGTTGCTCCCCTACATTTGAATGTGGCTCATGGGTAAAAAAAAAGCTGGGGACACCTGCCATAAGGTATAAGCAAATGCTTAATGTTCTACCCTAGAGCCTAGATATTGAACTTGGTTATGTGATCAATTAGCCTGCAAACCTAACTGGATTCCTGGGTAATGCGAGTAAAGTAAAAAAAAACAACAAAGACCAAAAGATCCAAATTTTTAGCTCAAATCTGGCTCTTTGTTGTTTTCTAGTCTGTTGTTTATGTTGGTTAGGTTGCACCAGCATCCTGACAAATGGTTGTGGTTTGGACCTATACATTTTTTATATCAATACAAGGTACAGGTATGGGGTCCGATATCTGTAAAGTGGAAACCCGTTATCCGAATTACAGAAGGGGCGTCTCCCATAGACTCCATTTTATCCAAATAATCCAATTTTAAAAAAATAATTTCCTTTTTCTCTGTAATAATAAAACAGAAGATTGTACTTGATCCCAACTAAGATATAATTAACCCTTATTGGAAGCAAAACCAGCCTATTGGGTTTATTTAATGTTTACATTATTTTCTAGTAGACTTAGCGGCACATTTACTTAGCTCGAGTGAAGGAATAGAAAAATTTTTTTATGTTTTTTTGGCTACTTCGACCATCGAATTGGCTATTTCGACTACGACTTCGAATCGAACTAAAAATCGTTTGACTATTCGATCATTCGATAGTCGAAGTACTGTCTCTTTAAAAAAACCTTCGACCCCCTACTTCGCCAACTAAAACCTACCGAACATCAATGTTAGCCTATGGGGAAGGTCCACATAGGCTTTCTAGCAATTTTCTGATCGAAGGAATTTCGTTCGATCGATGGATTAAAATCCTTCGAATCATTCGATTCAAAGGATTTAATTGTTCGATCGACCGATTATTCCTTCGATCGTTCAAATAGCGGTAAATCCTTCGACTTCAATATTCGAAGTCGAAGGATTTAACTTCGATAGTCGAATATCGAGGGTTAATTAACTCTCGATATTCGACCATTAGTAAATGTGCCCCTTAAGCTATGAAGATCCAAATTACGTACAGATACGTTATCTGGAAAACCCCAGGTACCAAGCATTCTGTATAGTCATGCCTGTCTACCTATCTGAATAATGACATTGCGGAATTCTATAATACTCAGCAGGGAAAAATATTTGCAATTTTAATTCTATTATTTTAAAGCTATAACATCAAAATTGGCAGGACAATGCTGGGTACCTCAATTACTTATTATTTTGTTTGTTTAAAAGTGAATTAGTGTTGAAGATCACATGGTCAGATGGCGTGTTTTATTTACACAGTCTTTAGTATAGAATTTTCCACTGGCAGAAATAAAAAGCTGGATTAAAGTACATAGCTGGATATATTGCTTTATATTACACTTAAAGCACAACAAGTGGGTTGCAGAGGCAACATATACCTTATGCAGCAAGCTACAGCACATATAGAAACATAGCAATGCACATGTGCTCTTGTTGGTAAGCAAAACATTTACCCACAATATCTAGGGAGTGGGTTTAAGGACTATATTATATTGCTTCCCCTTATTACCCATGTCTGGGCCTGATTATGGATAAAATATAACTGAAGATGAAGTGGAGGTAGCTATCAATCATGTTTTTAGGAACGTCAATGAATGTGGCCTGTATATCCTCTGATGTGCATGAAACACCTACAATAGTTAATAGAGATGGTGATGACAAATTCGTAGACAATTCCCATTTCGGAGAAATATAATAGGTTGTGTAAGACACTAGAATATATGTATTTACTTACAATTTTAGTTTTTCCATTATATATATATATATATGCAACTATGTTCATTTATATTACTCTTTACTTGATTCAGACCTCAGTCTTTTGTCGCGTGTGAAATGAAGCTGCACCATCTCTGTTGGGGTCTTTAGCTAATGTTCTTGAGTGGGTCACCTCAGATGCAACCTGGTCACCCTGCTAACAGCAAAAAAAAATAAATAAAAGGTTTCACGTGGATTTGGGGAGCAAGACGTTACACGTATATTGACTGACAGGGCAGACACAGCATTGTAAAGCAAAAATAAAGCAGAAATACATCAAAGAGGCACAAAGAGACACAGTTCAGCTCAGATTCAATAGACTGGAATCTGGCCAACAAATATTTTGCCTTTGTAGTTTTTCTAGACATAACTATAGACACAAAAACCATCTTATAATGAGGTAGCTATGTATCCCTTAGAAAAATGTTAAATAGTGATGGGCGAATTGCTCCCGTTTTGCTGAAAAATTTGCGAATTTTGACATATTGTCAATTTCCCAACTGCCCCAAGTCATGTAAACTTCAATCAGTCTTTACTGCTGTACTGCAAGTTGGAGTGATATCACCCCCTCCCTTTTCCCCCCAGCAGCCAAACAAAAGAACAATGGGAAGGTAACCAGATAACAGCTCCCTAACACAAGAAAACAGCTGCCTGGTAGATCTGAGAACAACACTCTATAGTAAAAACCCATGTCTCACTGGGACACATTCAGTTACATTGAGAAGGAAAAACAGCAGCATGCCAGAAAGCATTTCTCTCCTAAAGTGCAGGCACAAGTCACATGACCAGGGGCAGCTGGGAAATTGACAATATGTCTAGCCCCATGTCAGATTTCAAAACTGAATATAAAAAAATCTGTTTGCTCTTTTGAGAAATGGATTTCAGTGCAGAATTCTGCTGGAGTAGCACTATTAACTGATGTGTTTTGAAAAAAACATTTTTTCTGATGACAGGATCCCTTTAATGGTATGATGGGAGGTACCATATGAACAATTTAGTAAAGCCAATGGCTTTTTGTCTAAATACGTTTTATCGGGACATAATAAAAGAGAAGACGGGAAGACGCCTTAAGACACACAAGCAAAACTCATCTAGCATGCCCTCTGAACGTAGAACAATGTATTTTTATGGAAAGGGTTTACACTATATTCTTTATACACCGAATACAGCCGAGTACACTTTTTCTTAAACTGTTTTCTATAAAGTATTTCTACCCAAGATACATAGACCTGACATCTGTCGAATATTCTGTGTGACATGTATAATGTATTTGTCTGTTTAAACCAAACCATATTCACAAGCTGCAGGACTGATGAGCAGCGTACAACTGTATTGAAACAAGCGCAGCAGACTGTATTCATTGGAGCAGAAATTAATAACAAGCCCAAAGACATGGGGATATTGGTCATAAAATAGTTGAGACAAAAAACCCCAACTAGAACCTTTCATGTTAGCAGATTTTGTGGCATAAAGAATCCTGATGTAAATTATGTACAATCTAACCATCTACAGTAAAAACATAATTAATGTAACCAATTGCATGTCTAGAGGCAGTCAATAATCAGAAAGTATTGTTTTTCAGGCAAAACATTTTATTTCTGCAACACTAGAGAGTAGATTTATGGACACATTTCCTACCTGGCCTTGTCCTTATGTCCATAGCCACAAATATTTAGCCTGTTTCTTCAGTGAGCACATTGCATGTTGCATAGGAAGAGGTTGGATAGAGCAGGATCTTTTCCAGCACAAAAATAATAATTTAAATCTTGATAAACTTTCCCCTACAGTCTGTTTTTTTTGCAAGTGGAATATCTCAGATTTTTTGCATAAATGTTTTAGATGCAGTATTACAGGTATAGGATCCATTATCCGGAAACTCAATATCCAGAAAGTTCCAAATTACGGAAAGGGTGTCTCCCATAGACTCCATTTTATCTCAGGTTCAGGATTCTGCCATTTTGAGCAGGATTCGAATCCTTCTGCCCGGCCGAATCAAATCCGAATCCTAATTTCCCTAGGGGCGGGTAGGGAATCACATGACTTTTTGTCACAAAATAAGGAAGTAAAAAATGTTTTCTCCTTCCCACCCCTAATTTGCATATAAAAATTAGGATTCGGATTCAGTATTTGGCCGAATCTTTTGCGAAGGAGGTTCAGCCAAATCCAAAATAGTGCATTCGGTGCATCCTAATCCAAATTTTTTAAAAATGATTTCCTTTTTCTCTGTAATAATAATAATAAAACAGTAGCTTGTACTTAATCCCAACTAAAATCAAATTAATCCTTCTTGGAAGCAAAACCAGGCTATTGGGTTTACTGTATTTAATGTTTACATGATTTTCTAGTAGACTTAAAATCTGAAGACCCAAATTAGGGAAAGATCCGTTATCCAGAAAACCCCAGGTCCCAAGCATTCTGGATAACAGGTCCTATACCTGTACTGCCATTATATTTAGATACCCTGTCCCAATAATTGACCTTATTGTAGACATGTACTTCTATTATACTAATGGGGGAATGTAATAAAAGTCGCAAAGAGCAAAACAATTAGCAGAAATAAGAATAAAAAGTCTCATTTCGCAATGTAATAACCTTCCTTAAACTGTCATTACATTGAGAATTTTCATTGCACATTGCCCACTTTTAAGGGCAAGGCCAGACGTGGCGTTTTTAAAAAAGAAATGCCGGGCGTAAATACGCCACTAAAACCACATGCATTTTTCAACACGTAGGTTTCTTTTCCCAACATGCACTTCTCATTGCTCTCATTGAGAATTTGGATGCCATATTTAAAATATGCTGCGTATTTACACAAAGTGTGGTTTCAAACGTGCAGAGTCCTCCATAGAGTCTTTTGATTTGGTAGTTTCTTGACACATTGGCGTTTCTGCTGAAAAACACCAATACTGACGTCCTGCGGCGGATTTTGGCTTGCAAGAGCCCTGTGTGAATTGCCATAGTGCGCTTTCCATTAGTTTCAGTGGTAGTGCAGTTTATGCGTATTTACGCCTGGCGGAGCTTCTTTAAAAATGCAGCCTAAAAACGCCACGTCTGGCCTTGCCCTAAGAAGTGCTTGAAGGTGTTATAATCTTTTGGAGCAAACATAACAATCTTTTCAGTAAGAAGTTTTATTACATTCACTGCGCAATGGCGCTAACTATAAAATTCGCAAACCTTCTTCCACTGTTGGAAGTGGTCGCTAAACAGTTTCTGGATTTGCAAAAGCTTTTCATTGCCAATATTTTTTCCGTTGCAGGCTTTTATTACATTTCCCCATACAAGTTATACATCTTTGATTTAAAGACAGATTGCACTACAATGGATAAGCCATACAAGCTGGATATTATATATATATATAGATCTATAGATATTTTTGTTCAGGGCCTCAGTTTACTAAACACTGGTAAACATCAGGCTAATTAGTGTTAGATTATCATTAAGCAAAAGTGACATTTCGTTTGGATACGAATTAAGCAATGAATCATGAGATCATATTTGCAGAACAGCCTGTAATCTTTGGACGCCATTTAGAGCTAAAAAAATGTTTACTTTCTTTATAAGGTCTAGTAATTCACAGCATCCAATCAGCGGGTTTCTTTTGTTTGGCATCTGACTGGCTGCTATAGACTACTTGTCCTGGGCAAACATTGTACCTTTTATTAAATGACCCTATTTGATGTTTCAGTTGCACAAAATAAATAAATAGATCTTAAAATGACAGTAAATACAAAGTTCTGAAGAGATGAAATAACTTTGTAGATGTAAACTCACCCTAGTAGTGTCTTCTGTACAATCTTCTCGTGAAGATCCAACAGACCTTGTTAAAGTTCGATGCTGTACCTGAGGTGATAATAGCTGGAGACTACTGGCTCTCGATGCCATGCCCTGACCAACATTAAGTCCTGCATCTGTACCCTTAACCCGCACTCTATCCCGGGTTACATACATAGAGTGTCTGTGAGGGCGTTGCTGCGAGGAGAAAGGACTAGTATAACCAAGGCCATAGGAAAAAGACTCATGTGGAGCTGACAGAGAATGTGAATGACTATTGTCCATTTGATCGGGAGGTTTCAACTCTTCCATTGCTCTTGAGTGTTTTGTAGTGGGTCTTCGAGACTCCAAAGTTCCCTCTTTTCTATTTGTTCTCCCAGAGGGGCTTAGCATGCCTCTACTGTCCACGTGCCTAGGGGCTGCTGGGCTTGTTGGAGAGTTTAAGTCATGACAACTAGACGGAAAATATCTACTGTTAGGTTCTAATATTTGGCCTCTAGCTTCACTAAGATTGCCAACTGATTTAGAGTCTGTCAGGACACCATGACTTTTGGAATAGTTCATGTAGGAACTGCTCTTCTTTGATGACTGAGGAATGGTATCAATATAGCTGTGACGAGTATGCTTTTCACCTGGCTGCCAGCTCCCTGTTTTCCCTTCCATGAATGAATGCCGATTATGTTGAGAACGTGAACTTGATTTCATGTATTTGGTCCCTGGTACATCTGAAGTCTTTTGCTCCGGACTGAAATCAAACTCATTCTTTGACTTTGCTTCCTTTGGACTAAGCAGGTGCGGTAAGTTGTTACTGGCAGAATCCTTGTTGCCCGACCCACTCTGACTGGTTTTTTTTTGGTGGACTTGCGGACTATGGGATCCTGCAGGATGGGCTCCATTTATAAAGGTTTCATTTGGAGGATGAGATTCTTCACTTCGTTTTGGTCCAACTGAAAGAGTCTGTGTATCTTTGCTGTTTGATCGATGGTGTGGCTGACCCGAAGAGCTTTTGCTAGACTGTTTTCTGTAAAAGACAGTTGGAAATTACCTAAAATGATGATGATATTGGTATTTGATATGAAAAATGTATATGTATAAGGAATATTAATAAATATCAGAATACATTCTACCTGCTGATCGGTTGCTATGGGTTACTGCAACTGCTGAAACTTAGGGGGGCATATACTAAAATGTATCAATTTTTTTTTTTATTAAAACATAGTCAACCCAACTCCTATCCACGAATTTAACTCATTCATCAATAATTATTCTCGAAAAAGTCAGTGCAAAAAACATTGAGACAAAATCATGCGTCAATTCGAATGGTACGACTTTTTCCGAATTGTTGTTCCGAAAACGAGCGCAGCTATCTGCAGCAGATCTCTTCCTGTTCATGGCATATCTGTGATGAATTTCAAAAAGGGGGGAAGCACACAATATATTCAGTAATGCCTTTAAAACATTTATTCACCAGAATGAATGCACCCGGATGAAGGAAGTGGTTTGCCAAAGATTTACTATATATGTGTGTGTGTGTGTGTGTGTGTGTGTGTGTGTGTGTGTGTGTGTGTGTGTGTGTGTGTGTGTGTGTGTGTGTGTGTGTGTGTGTGTGTGTGTGTGTGTGTGTGTGTGTGTGTGTGTGTGTGTGTGTGTGTGTGTGTGTGTGTGTGTGTGTGTGTGTGTGTGTGTGTGTGTGTGTGTGTGTGTGTGTGTGTGTAATATATTTATATATATATATATATATATATATATATATATATATATAAATGCTGCTGTGATTGATACATTTTGGGGGTTATGTATTAAAATCAGAATGCCAAAAACCCCAAACTGTGTGTTTTTTTACTATAACATCCAAATTTTTAGTGGAAAAAAAACCTCAAATTTTTCTGGATTTATTATACCCCGAGGATGGAAAAATTCTGAATCTGAAAATCCAGCATCTCAGACCTGCCGAGGTTGCATATAAGTCAATGGGAGAAGTCCCAACGATATCCTGATCTGTGCCTGGTTTCGTGCAATAATCTGAAGATTTTGTGGTTTTAGGCAAAAATATGAAAAAATCATAGTTTTCTGGTGGAAAAACTTGAAAAACTAATACGATTGTTTTTTTTCACAATTTTTTCAGGTTTTTTCCCGCACAGGAAATTATCGGGAAAATGTATTGATAAATAAGGTAGTCGTTTTCAGAGAATAATGAGAAAAATGTGGACTTTGATAAATGGGCCTCCCCAGGTTAAAGTACAGCATTTCCCTACCAGCCTTGGAGACTTGTCATTTTGCCAATACCATAATATAAGCTTTGCAATTTCATCTATATATTAGTCCCAAGGGAAGCCTATGATGTTGGAGGTCCAGCTGGAGGAGAATCGATGCCCTAATAGAAAACCAGCCCTGCATGATAAAGTATAAAGTGGGTACCCGTACAAGCAGCTTACTATCGGACTTATAATGGATCTGTAAAATTCAATTACCTGCTAGCAGAGTTACTGTCAGAATGGTGAGTTTTCCTCTTAGATGACCTAGGAGAGGTTCCACCACGATCCAAGAGCCTCTGGGTTTGGAATGCTGGATGGTTCAAGCTCTGTTCAGTCAGGTATCTATCAGATGGATTCAGCTTCAGTAAATTCTAGCCAAAGAGAAACACGCATTTAGATTTATTGTTTCCATTCTAAAAATTGAATGTTTATGTTCAAATAATTATCCTACCTTCATTAGGTCAAGCAAAACGCTGCTGATTATTCCCAGATATCGTCTCTCCAGTGACTGAGGATGATTAACTGCGGGAAACTTAAAAAAGATAATAGATAAAACATTACTATGAGAGACTTGTGTACCAATCAGCAATAACAATACATTTGTAGCCTTGAAGAACATTTGTTTTTAGATGGGGTCAATGACCCCCATTTGAAAGCTGGAAAGAAGGTAAATAATTGAAAAAATATAAAAAAAAAATCAAACTAAGGCCAATTGAAAAGTTGCATAGAATTAGCCATTCTATAACATACTAAAAGTCAACGTAAGGATGGTGGCAGACGAGGCTACTGGGGGAGATTAGTCGCCCATGATGGGGTCAATATGCGATCATTTGTGAAACAAGTTTGGTTATAATAGGACTAGTTGAAAGGGGTGGTTCACCTTTAGGGTGGTGGTAGACGAAGCTACTAGGCGAGATTAGTCGCCCATCAACAAACCGCCTCTTCTTCAGGCGCCTAATCGCCTCTAAATGCCTTCCCGCTGGCTAGAATGTAAATCTCCGGCTGGATGGCACTTGGATAGCTTCAGCTTTCCAAAGTCGCGCAAAGTTTCCACGTGAAAATTAAGTTATTATCCAAGTGCCATCCCACCGGCGATTTACATTCTAGCCAGTGGGAAGTCATTTAGAGGAGATTAGTCGCCTGAAGAAGAGGCGATTTGTCGATGGGCGACTAATCTCCCCTAGTAGCCTCGTCTGCCACCACCCTAAAGGTGAACCACCCCTTTTAACTAGTCCTATTATAACCAAACTTGTTTCACAAATGATCGCATATTGACCCCATCCATTTCCGTGTAGTTTTTCCATTTTGTATATATAGTGAATAAAGGACCCCCTATTGCAAAATATAAGGATATTGTAAGTCACCAAGTAGTTTCATGATCATATAAAAGGCTACACTTAAACGCAAGTGAGTCAATGTGGCTGAAATAATATCACTGAACACAGATTATAACTAATGACATCACTAAGTGATGTTTATAAATAAATATAAATATTTATATATGTTATAACATTTATAATATTTTATCCCAGTGCATAACCCCCATAAGATAAACCCCCTGACAACTAAAATAGGATTAATGCACCTTTAAATAGCATACATTCTCTAAAATAAACTAGAGTTATATTTATTTTTAATATTTTACAAAAAAAAAAAGTATTTTTTTCAAAGCTCCACGAAGGCACAGTAATGTTAATGCTCCATGAATGAATGCACTTTGATCATTTAACTTAGGCACAATTCAAAGGAAAGAGATTCTCCCAAAATCTGACTGGAAGGTAATGGTCAATAACTGCTGAAGAATTACTTAGAAATCGCTATTAGCAAGCCGCTGGCTTTACATGGCTCAGCGTTGCCCCGAGGAAACCTGCAGGCGTATGTAGATGTTAGTTAAGGTACTAACACTAGGTGGTCTTTCAGATCTGGATTCATTTGTACTTACGGGTGTATATGTCTGCTACAAAATGAGATGATTCCTTACAGCATAAAAATGGAACAGGCTGCTCCACACGTGGTATTTCTTAATCGGTTTAAAGGCATAATGTCGTGGGAATACGTTTTTTTAAAAACACATCAGTTAATGGTGCTGTTAAATTCTGTTTTTCAAAAAAGCAAATATTTTTTTTTTAGATTTAATTTAGAAATCTGACATGGGGCCAGGCATGGGGGGTTATTTACTAAAATCAAATTTTTTGGATCAAGCTTTTTTGGGCAAACAAAATTTTTCGTGGAATTTTTTTTTTCAAAATGTATTATACCCCGATGCTGCAAAAAGCCAGAATCCAAAAATCTGCCAACTCAGACCTATGGAGATCCTGTATAAGTCAATAAGAGAAGCACCTATAGTAATTTAAAGTTATTGTGGTCTGCTCTGAGTTTAGCCTGAAAAATCTTACTTTTCCTGGAGCTGCGTGCAAAAAAAAGCCTGAAAAATATGTGCAATTCAGGTTTTTGCTCCATTTTATTTTTTTCACGATCCAATTAAATCGAGTTTTTCTTATTAATAAGTAAGCTAAAATCAGGCATGGGAGTTTGATCGAGTTTTTTATTAATATTATGAGATAAATTCAGATTTTAGTAAATAAACTCATGTTGTCCATTTCCCAGGTGCCCCCAACCATGTGACTTGTGCTTTGATAAACTTCAATTACTCTTTCCTGCTACACTGAAAGTTGGTATGATATCACTCCCTCCCTTCCCATCCCCCAGCAGCCTTTCAACAGAACAGTGGGAAGGTAACCAGATATCAGCTGCCTGACACCTCTACTGAGGGATTTGTTTGCATTGCTAAAACCCTTTTCTTTTGCTTGGGTGCAATTCTCTTGTCTACCAATAGGGGCTAGGGAGAATGACTTGGGCCGTGTTAAAGTACAATGGGAAGGAGAGAAACAATAGCTGTCTCAATGCGGTTCCATCCGGAAGTGCTGGCTCCTTCTCAAAGCTCAGAACTAGACATAATGATCTGAGATGGCTGCATCCACATCAATATTACAGCTAGAAAATAATACATTTATTGGTTCATGAATAAAAGTTTAAATGATAGAGTGAATTATTTGCAGTGTAAACAGTGTAATTTAGGAATAAAAAGTAAACCATAAAAATAATGACAGAATCCTTTTAAGTACCAATATAACAATGTATTAACTGATATAGACTAACAAGCTGACCAATGTAAAAAAAACTGAATCTGAGAGAAAATATTAAGGGCCTTGCAAGTCTTTTACTGTGTAATAAAAATGTTAAATAAATCCTGCACGACTGTTCCGCTGTGGTTGTACCACTGTATATTATTAACGGCTCACCCTAAAATAATGGGCTTGTTAGAAAACAAGGGAATAAAAACCCAGATGCCATTTTCGGTTTCTGCTATAAACCAAGAACCCGGCACAACTTAAAAATTATATTTAAAACTTTTCCTTTCAGCTTTGTACATTTATGCAGTAGAAAGTAGAATTGCAAAAATGTAAGAAGCATTGTAGAAAATCTGCTAGCAATGTACTAGTTGTATTTTACAGCTATATGGCAATTCATGCTTTAATAGCTCCTTTTGGGATAAGAATATAATGTGAATTGGGGACAGCAGCAGAATGCAAATTCATTAAGTGTTCTTAGAGTAAATGTAAAATGCTATGTTTCCTCATATGCCTTCCAGCTAAAGAAATGTATTTTTCCCCGCACTCTTCCCAGAGGAATCTGCCAGACGACGACTGGATGGCAGCTACTGTGGGTCGCTTATTGTTCCAAGACTGAGTACAGACTTCACTGCGGGACGCACGGGACTCAGAAAATATGTAATGTTATTGCCTCATTGTCTTGGTATCACAGAGAAGACATTACTCAAGATATGGCACGATACACTCAAACTGCAGACAGGTCCCAAAGTAGCGAGCACTGTATAATGTACCAAAAGATGTATCTCCTTTCCCTGCTGCTCAGCAATAAACTCGATAAAATGCCTCATGTGGCAGAAGGGAGGAAGGAATCCATTTCTTAAATAAGTCCGCATTTGTACTTACATAGGGATAAAGCCTCCTTCCTTCTCTCACAAAGCAGTAGTGCTGTCATGCTTTATGGCTGAGAGTATACAGGGATTTGGACCGCAGTCACTATTGTTTACACCACTTTCCTGTTTTTATCCTAAGGTTCTTATACTACAGGTATGGGATCTGTTTAAAAAAAAGCTCTGAATTAGGGAAGGCCATCTCCCATAGACTCCATTTTAATCCTATTTAAATTCTTAAGAAATGATTTCCTTTTTCTCTAATAATTAAACAGTACCTCGTACTTGATCCCAACTAAGATATAATGAATCCTCATTGGAAGCAAAACCAGCTTATTGGGTTTATTTAATGTTTAAATAATTTCTTAGTAGAATAGAAGGTATGGAGATTCAAATTATGGAAAGATCCCTTATCCGGAAAACCAGAAAACATTGAGATAAATTGGGACTTTGATAAATAACCCCCTTTGAGTGTGCAACAGAGACTCTCCTGTGTGCTGGACTATATGTATTCTCAGTGGGCTGTGTTGCACCCATACTAACTTATCCATGAAAGGCATCAGCATGTTTTAAAGAAGACCATTTTAATTGCAAAATGAATGGCCAACAATGTGTGACTAAGCAAGAAACAGGCACAAACATGACAAAGGCTAATTAACCCTTATAGGCCTGTAATAGGATTCAGCACCAAAAATATGTGACACTTTGCAGGCACATAGGGCTATATCAGTGCTAAGAGTAATTTCAAAGAAGCGGAAATGTATTATAATGAAAACACAGATATTACTATATGGCATTTTCTCACCCACCCGCATTCCATGGAAACGAGGGTTGCTGTAAAAGAGTTTCATCTGCTCTGCTGGAAGGGGTCCTAAGACTTTTTGGATAGTGAACAGCTGGTCGATTTCACTTTCTCCAGGAAAAAGGGGTTGCCCGTCACTGAGCTCTCCTAGAATACAGCCCACAGACCACATGTCAACTGCCTTTCCATATGGAGCCCTAAAATAAAGCAGAATAATATGGGTAGTCGTTAATGAAAATGTATTAGCGTTTGTATCAGATAGTCAAGAACTTTCTTGCAAATGGAATGACAGAGACTTCACCGGCCCTTTTAGATTTTACTGAGTAACAAACAAATCACAATTATTTATAGGATAACCCTGCATATCATACACATCTAAGTTATAGTGTAGTTTGTGTTGTCATGCCAATGATAAATCATTGCGGTGCACTATAAATAAGTTATCATTTCTGCAAGCACAACCCCCAAGGCAGACAATTCCATAGTTTGAAGGATTTCACGGTTTCCCTTAACACTAAGGGGCAGATTTACCAACAAATTAATTTTTAGTGTACATGGACTAGGGAATAGGGACTAGGGAATAGTCCAAATTCGATTCAAATTTGAGAAAAATTAGAAAATTCGAATATCGAAATTTATCATGTACTGTCTCTTTAAAAATTCAACCATCTAAAACCTGCTGAATTGCTGTTTTAGAACTTATTTGGAGTCAATTGATGGATATACTTTGAATCAAATTCGATTGAATATGATCTTAATTCGATTCAACGTTTGAATACAGCCTATTCACCCAAAGTTAAAAAATTCGATTTTTTTTTTTTTTTTAATACATTTCGGTTGGTCTTTTTTAATTTGAATTTTGAGGTGATGGGAGTTTAAAATAACTCCCATGAACTCGAAATTCGACCCTTGATAAAACTGCCCCTAAGCCTAAGGATGGCCAGTTGCTCACTACAACTAAATATTTGAATAAACACAACTAAAATTTTGAAGTTATCGTGGTCTGTGCTGGGTTTAGCCCGAAAATCCCAGCGATTCAGGATAAAGCCGAAATTTTTTTTTTATGATTTGTGTTTTTGCTTGATTTTATCAAGTTTTTTCACAAACCGATTAAATCTAGTTTTTTTTTTAAATACATAAGCTAAAATGGGGCAAGGGAGTTTGGATGAGCTTTTTAAATTAATATTATGAGATAAAATCGGATTTTAGTAAATAACCCCCTCAGTGTTGAGGTACCCAGAAACGCTACATGTATGTGTGTAGTTGGCTTCTGGAAATTACATTTCTGCCTTAGGAATAAGCTTTATAAGGTTATATTGGAAATATGTAATTTACTGTGGGCGTCAGTATTTATCTCAATATGAGCTCTACAAACTTCAGCCAGTGCTATTAGAGGTCAATAAGGGGCAGGTCTATTACAGGTCGAGTTGTGTTTTCCACAAACAATTTACATTTTCGAGTTGATTTTTCGGGTAAAAAAAACTACAATTTTTCTCAATTTATTATACCCTGACCCTGGAAATAGCTAGAATCCAAAAATAAACCATCTAAAACCTGTCGGGTCATGTAGGAGTCAATGGAAGAGGTCCCTTGAACCATTTGAAGATGTTAATAGCCTTCATGGTGTTTGAGTTTTTTCAGAGGGTTCCATTTGAAAACTCGAATAATTCGAGCCATTCAAGTTTTTTTCTGCAGAAAACGCAATAAATTTGAGTTTTTGGGTTGTTAAGCCAAACTCGCTGATTTGGGTTTTTTTCCAAGTTTTTTCTTAAATAAAAAACCATTCAAAAATAAAATCTATCATGTACTGTCTCTTTAAAAATTCGAATTTGACCATTCGCCATCTAAAACCTGCTGAATTACTGGGGGACCTCCTAGAACCTATTTGGAGTCAATTGGTGGACATTTTTGTGGGAAAAACTTAGAATCGGATTTAATCGAATGCACTATTACTTCGATTCGTACGATTCGAAAATAGGCCTAATACGGACCTATTAGATCGAAAACGGACCTATTTGACCAAAAAAACTTAGACTTCATTTTGGTTGGTCTTTTTGAATGTCGACGTTTTTTCAATCGAAATTTGACCCTTGATAAATATGCCCCTAAAATTCAACGTTTGATAAATATGCCCCTATGTGTAAAGGATAATCGGTGGGCCAATACTATTGGGCTGCCTGTATAAGGGTAAGGGTACATGCTGCTATTTTTGGAGATTAGTCGCCCAGCGACAAATCGCTTCTTCTTTAGGCAACTTATCTCCCCGAACTGCCCTCCTGCCGGCTAGAATCTAAATAGCCAACAGGATGGCACTCGGATCGCTTCGTTTTCCGAAGACGTCCGAAGTTGCCTCACGAGGAAACTTCGGGCGACTTCAGAAAGCCGAAGCGATCTGACTGCCATCCTGCCGGTGATTTACATTCTAGCTGGCGGGAAGGCAGTTCGGGGAGATTAGTCGCCCGAAGAAGAAGCAGTTTGTTGCTGAGCGACTAATCTCCTGAAATATCAGCATGTGCCCTGGCCCTTACACACCAAGATGGAGAATGCATAGATACCAGCACTTTTTCTTGTCTGCTATCCATGTCACTGTGCCTTTAAAGTCTTTCTAAACCTCTCTAAATCATTTTATATCCCTATCTAGTGTGTTTTTCATACGTGACACGACTAAAGCACGTTTACAGTAAGAACAAATTATATGGTTTTTGCCTAGACAACAATAGATTGAAAATTATGGAAATAAATCTTGAGAAAAAAAGTCAATATTTTTTAGAACACTAAAAATCATTCATTCCAATATTGTTCCAGTGCATAAATATAAGACTAACGACATAAACATTAATTAGATTGGAGAAAAAAAAAGAAAGGTACTTTTCAAACAGCCTTCATGTTTTAGAAAATGATTTGATATTGCATTACTAAAGTACTAATTATTTCGCTATCCTTTGGAAGAATTCCCAGACTGAGATGGAATAATCCTGGCAGGATTTCTTGCACTTATGGACACTTCAATTAATCCTTAACATCAACGGAAACAGTTCTTTACACATGGGCTTTTCACAAATCACAACCCGGAGTCACATATTCCAAAACTTTCCCACCTCTGCTAATTGCCACATGGCTGTAACCGTTAAAGCTTACTATATATATATTGGGTTGCTAGAGCCCGGGCCAGTATAACAAATTTACCAGCAAATATATATATATATATATTTAGCCCTCAGTGAAAAAACAGCGTTCAATGGACATTGATTACAGGTAATGCTAAAATGCACATAAAAAATAAAACAAGTTAGGGACCGCCATTCGGGGTTTACCTTGACGTGGTATATTGTATATATATATACATGTAACTGTCTGTCTTTTCCTCCCCTCCCTTAATTTTTCACTACCAGACCCTGCCCTTTAAAGTAATACTGATACTAAGGGGCAGATTTATCAAGGGTCGAAGTAAAAATTTTAATTTTCGAGTTTTTTTTAAGTAGAATTTGACTAGGGAATAGTTAAAATTCTATTCGAGTTTTTAAAAAAATTTTGAACTGGCCCTTTAAGAATTCGAATTCGACTATTCGCCACCTTATCCTGCAGAATTGCTGTTTTAGTCTATGGGAGACGTCCTGGGATCAATTTGGAGTTCTTTGCAGCCTTCCTGAAAACCAAGTGAATTCGAGTTCACCCGAGTTTGAAAAATTCAAATTTTTTGATAAATTTCGAGTTTATGGGAGTTTTTACAAACTCCCATGAACTCTCAATTTGACCCTTGCTAAATCTGCCCCTAAAAAACTACTCTTCGAAATATATTAATCTCCATGGGGAGGCCCATTTATCAAAGGTCAAATTGTGAATTCATGTGAATTTTTTTTTTTCTCTAATAAATTCGAATATACTCGAAAATCGATTGGGAGGTTATTTTATAAAATATTTGAACGTCTAAAAAATATTAACGACTCGAAAACTCAAATCGAGTTGAATTCGACTAAACTTGAATCAAGTTTTTTCTCCGAAAAAAACTTGAATGTCAGGAAGGCTATTAAATAGATTTATACATGAACTCGGCAGGTTCTAGGTGGCAAATAGTCGAATTTGAATTATTCCCAGGGTAAAGGTTTGATAAATCTTTAATTTGAAATTTGAATCGAGTTTGGATTATTCCAAATTTGAATTTGTAAATTTTGACCTAAAAAAAAAAAATCGGAAAATTCCAATTCAAATTTACTATTTGACCCTTGATAAATCTGCCCCTAAAAGTCACCTTTAGGCCATGTTGATTGTTTCTGGCTGATAGGGCTGTTTTGTAAGTAAATGTTACTTGACATTCCTAAACCTAGAAAGGTAATGTAAAAGCATCGGGCAAATTCTTTTATGGCAAAATTATAAACAGCAAAGATAATTTTATTATAGATCTCTTCCATCCCTCTTCCACTACTTTCTTTGACCCTCCCCTGACTAGTTCATTCCCCACCCCCATAACAATAACAGCCTGCCTTTCCGCACAACATCACAAAGCCACCCATTCACCTCCCCCAACAAATAATGTCCTAATTAGCACCTCCCCCTGCAGGCTGTTAAAAGAAATCATCAGAAATTTGGCAACCCTAATATATATATATATATATATATGAGGTTAATTGCGAAACACGCTTCAGGTGGCAGCACCCCACAAGTTACCAGGGGCAGCAAAATGCCACTCCAGATTTCAAACCAGAAATTCGGCTTTTGTAGCAGTGCCGCAACTAGAGTGAGCCCAGCAGTTGAAATTTTCACTTCGACCCTTGATAAATCTGCCTTTAAGCATGCAGCATAAATAGACAGAAATGAAGATCTGAGACAAATGATCCGGATATACTGTATATGGTTATAGATACAATGTTGTGTTATTAATACAGGTTTGCGGGGCTGTTCCCGGTAAATATACATTCGCCCAGTAACGCAATTAAGAGGCAGAAAACTCACCCAAGAAGCAACTCTGGAGAGCGGTACCACCGTGTAGCCACATACTCTGTATAGTTGGCATTGCTGCCTTCTGACAGGTTCCGTGCAAACCCTGAAACAGAGATACCATAATCTTGAATAGACTCACATAAAGTAGCAGTATACCCCTCCCCCGTTCCATTTCAGTTCAATGAACAGGGCATATGCTGATGATACTATTTTCCTATTATTTTAAAAGGGGAACTCCACAAAAACATTTGAAAAGTAAATTTCAAGCAACTTTGCAATATATAGCAATTAATTAATTAATTAATTTAATGGTTTCTGACAGTTCCCTAAGCCTAGCCCCCTGCTCTCCTGCTGATCTGTCTGACTACTTTTCTGAGCTGGCTGACTACTGTTACTTTGTATCAACAGCCAGCTGTCCTCAGCCTGCATCCTCCAAACCCCACAATTCCCTGCACATGTGATTTCAATAAGGAACAGAACATCACAGTGCAATGCATTGTGGGTTATGTAGTTCCTGCATGCTGTCTGTAAGCTGTGGAGAAGTTGTTACAATTTGTAACATCAGTGTTTAGTCCCTCCTTCCCTGCCAGGATTTCAAATGATCCAGAAAGAGAAGAAGAGAAAAAAAAAGATAAATTACATTTATTCATACTTTTTGAAGAAACCGATAACTGTGATGGGTATATTAGGGGTTTCTGTGTTATGTTATCAAATTTTGGTTTGGAAGCCAGAGATCCCCTTTAATCATGAAAAATGTTTTTTGTTGTGCTGAACAGGGAAATTGGAGCTACTCCATGTTTGGTTCTTGCGAGGCAAATAATTAGATTTCCAGTATACAATCCCCTTCCCCTCCATGCTTTATTGGGACCACTTTGGCCTACAGATAAGCAGAAGTCCATTATTTATACTCAAACTATGTTAAATCAAATTTGCAAGGGAAAAAAAACCTCAACCTTCTACCACTGAAGCGTTTGCATGCGAAGAAATTTAAAACACTGAAGCTTTTGCATGGGAAAAAATCAAAACAATCATGGATGTTCTCAGTGTGTAACTAAATATTACTGGGCCCCACAGCAAATTCTTTTTCAGGCCCCCAAAATGTCTGGAGATTGACCCGTTTTACCAATATTTATTGAAATTGTATATAAATTAGGGCGTCATGGGGTCCATTTACATCCTGGGCCCCCCTGCAGCCGCAGGGTCTACTTCCTCTATAGTTCCACCCCTGGATGTTCTCGACAAGCATAGCATTTTTTAAAATAGTATTCAATCTGAAGTCATGTTTTTATTTGTACTATATAAAGATATAAAATATTTCTCTCTGAACTTACCAAAGTCACACAGCTTTAGGACATCATTATAGCTAATTAAAAGATTTTCTGGCTTGATGTCTACAAGGAACAGGCAAAACATGACAAATTAGGAATCACAAACGAACATGCCAACGTTGGAAATGCGATTTTATTGCTCTTTCTGCTTTAACAAGGCAAGCTCAGATATATATTGGGAATGCAGATTTAGCACTTAAAATATATTGGAATATATGATGAACTTTGAATTACACTGCACTGATTTAAATGCAAAGAGGACTGTGCACTATCATAGAAATACCCCAGTGCACTAATAGCAACAGTGCACCACAATTACCAACCAGTAATTAGCTTTGGATATAAATACTGTTTGGATTCTATGGCTGCTGTTACTTTGAAGCCCTGAAACTGATTTATGCAACAGATCTACAAGAAACATTTGAGTATTTCTAAAGCTTTTTTGAAATTAAGGGGCAGATTAATCAAGGGTCGAATTTCCAGGTGATTCAAGTTTTTTTTTTATAAACTCCCATCATATCGAAATTCGAATAAAAAAAGACCAAACGAAATTTATTTAAAAAATAAATAAATAAAAAATTGTAACTTTGGGTGAATAGGCTGTATTCGATCGTTTGATTTGAATTCGGGTCGAAGTCCACCAAATGACTCCAAATAAGTTCTAGGAGGTCCCCCATAGGCTAAAGCGGCAATTCGGCAGGTTTTAGATGGTGAATAGTCGAAGTTGAAAGAGACAGTACATAATAAATGTTGATATTCGAATTTTCTATTTTTTTTTTCAAATTTGAATCGAATTTGGACTATTTCCTAGTCGAAGTACGCTATGGGGCAGATTTACATATGGTCGAATATCGAGGGTTAATTAACCCTCGATATTCGACTGCCGAAGGTAAATCCTTCTTCTTCGAATATCGAAGTCAAAGGATTTACCTCAATTCGTTCAATTGAACGAAAAATCGTTCGATCGAGCGATTAAATCCTTGGAATCGTTCGATTCGAAGGATTTTAATCCATCGATCGAACGATTTTTCTTCGACCAAAAAAAGCTTGCAAAGCCTATGGGGACCTTCCCCATAGGCTAACATTGAGGTTCGGTAGGTTTTAGATGGCGAAGTACTTGGTCAAAGTTTTTTTTAAAGAGACAGTACTTCGACTATTGAATGGTCGAATAGTCAAACGATTTTTAGTCGAAGGTCGAAGTAGCCAATTCGATGGTCGAAGTAGCCAAAAAAACCATCGAAATTCGAAGTTTTTTTTTATTCTATTCCTTCACTCCAACTGAGTAAATTTGTCCCTAAAATTATCTTGAATTTGGAATTCAATATTTTCACTTCGACCCTTGATAAATCTGCAGATTAATTCATGGATATGGCCATTTTATCTATGCAAATCTAACTTCCAAGCACAAAGCTACTGAAGGACACTACAGAAAGTCTCAGAGCTTAAAATAACTGATCACCGAAGACAACATCTTGCAGTAAAGAAGATGACAAGGTTATATGCTACATTATGTCAAAGCATCTAATGTCTTTCAAGGTTAGGGAAAGTGAGACTATGGATACACAGGCTAGTATGCAACTCAGTGTTTCCCTATAACATGCAATTACTTTAGCTCTGCATAGGAGCGAGTTACATCTACACTAGGGGGGTTATTTATCAAAGTCCGAATTTATCTCAATATTTTCAGCTACAAACTTCATTCAAATCTGCTCGTGTTTTTTCGGGGTATTGCACTCAGAAAACTTCCGGGTATTGCACGAAACCCAGCGCACATTAAAAAATCATTGCCACTTCTCCCATTGACTTATATGCAACATCAAAAGGTCTATGGTCAGAGTCAGACTTTTTCATTCTCGGGATTTAATAAATTCCGAAAAATTCATGATTTTTTTAAAAGTCCAATTTTATTTAAAAAAAAATCACAAAGTTTTCATGATTTTTGCATTTAGAGTTTAGTAAATAACCCCCTAACAGTAATTAGCTGCATTGCCAAGTGTCCTGCAAAGAGTAGGATACTCATGGGATGGAGACCCGCAGTGCAGGGATGTTTGAAAGGAATTCCATATGGAATTACCAAGAGTATTCCTTTACTTCTTTTTCCTAAAGATTCATCCTTTTGAGTTGTGAACACAATACAGAACTTGCAGAGTTGAGATGCACCTTTTTTTGACAATTAACTCATGAGGATTACAAGGCTAATGACACTCGAGGCATTTTGACCATCTCTGTGCTGAAGGTAGAAAATATTGTTAACCAAAACCAAAAATGTTATTGAGAAAAGTCGTGTGCTCTGCTCAAGTCTAAAAACAGATGTAAAGAGATGAGGCATGACATCACAGAACAAAACTATGTAGATTCTGCACACTCCTTTGTGATTCCATTTCTCAGAAAAGTCCTTATGATCAAGAAGAAGACGTTTGTATATCTTTGCTTTTGAAGCTGTTGATGGCTGCCTCATGATCACATACAAGCTAGCTGTAATAAACTGTTCCATTCAACTAAAAATATCACTGCCAAGTCACGCTGCCCCCTATTCGCTAGTGCTCGGAATTGAAAAGACTACAACGGTGAGCGGGTAAATAATTGGTGACAGTGACAACAGGATAATTAATTCCTAAGACAAGAGCCGTAGAATTTTTATAGATAATGTAGCAAGAATTAAAAAACCAACAGCTAAAGCTTCATGTATAATTTCATTTTTTCAAAGCAATAGTACAACGAAGACCTTTCTATTTCTCTATTATTTAAGGAAAAATAAAACAACAATGTATTAGAACTGTTGTGAACATTTATCCTGTTCATATTAATTCTATATTGACCACCAACATATGACAAAGTGCTTTTTAGACCCGGGAAATACATACACTCACTCGTTTGAATCAAGCCCAGGGATCCACTATCACAAGGCAGTAATGCTGCCCACTCCACCCCTATGAGACCTCCTATAATTAATATAATGATGCCACCAAAACATCACCAAGGAGTTTAGCCCTGAGAACCACATACAGTAGGTTAAGTAATGAAAGTAGGATTTTTTAATCTTCATATAATACACAAGAGCCATGAATATCCTTTAAATTACATCCTGTAAATTATATCCTAATATAATTATATATATCCTCATTTCCAAAAGGTGAAAAAATTTGGCCATCCATATATAAATATTTTACAAGAGGGGGTACTTTATTCACTATTATTTTGCCAGTCTTCCACTTTATGTCCTTTGGAAGAAGCAGTGGAAGTATCTGATTACCTCACTAAGCCCAGTTCATAAGGAAGTCACAGGTAAGAACAAGGTGTTGGCTCAAAGACCACAGACCATTTCATCTATAGAGGGACAATAAGCTTAAAATGGTTGTTCTCCTTTAAGCTATCAGTATAATATAAAGTATATACAGTATAATGTAGAGAGTGATGTTCTCTGCAGCGCTGATTCTACTTACTGCCCCGCCTGAAGCGGCTCCTTCAATGCCGCCCTCCCTCGCCGGCAGGAACACTAATTCGAAGAGCGCAATTGCGCTCTCTCGCAATAGTAAAGCTGAATTTCCGGTTTAAAAAACGGAAATTCGGCTCTTAAAGGTACCAGGAGCGGCTTTTTGCCGCCCCTGGAAACCTCTCCTGCGTTGCCGCCTGAGGCGAGTTTCTCAACTCGCCTCATTGGCGGCAGTTCTGCAGTTTGCAATGTCAGCAATGTAGGGTTCAAATTCCCCTAGCAACCATGCACTCATTTGAATAAGAGACTGATATATAAATAGGAGAGGCCTGAATAGAAAGATGAGTAATAAAAAGTAGCCATAATGATATATTTGTAGCCTTACAGCGTAATTTTGTTTTTATATGGGGTCAGTGACCCCCATTGGAAATCTGGAAACAGTCAAAACAAGAAGACTATAATTAAAAAACAATAACAAATAATTAATGAAGATCAATTGAAAAGTTGCTTAGAACTGGCCATTCTATAACATACGAAAAGTTATTTTGAAGGTGAACTACCCCTTTAAATTTGCCAAAATATGGTTTGAGTTAACTGTTAGTATGATCTAGAGAGTGATATTCTGAGACAATTTGCAATTGGTTTTCATTTTTTATTATTTAAAGTTTTCAAGCAGCTCTTCAATTTGCATTATAAAAAATCTGGTTGCTTGGGTCAAAATTATCTAGCAACCATACATTGATTTGAATAAGAGACTGGACTATGAATAGGAGAGGTCTGAATCAAAAGATGAGCAATAAAAAGTAGCATTAATAATAAGGGGCAGATTTATCAAGGGTCGAATTTCGAAGTAATGGGAGTTTTTCTAAACTCCCATAACTTGGAAATTTGAATAAAAAAAAGACCTTCTAAACTTATTCTAAAAATAGAAGTTTTTTACTTCGGGTGAATAGGCTGTAATCGAATCAAAGTTTTAGTGCATTCATAACAAAGTATTTGCCCCAAAAAACTTAGATTTTTCAAAGTCCACCAAATGACTAGGAGGTCCCCCGTAGGCTAAAATAGAAATTTGCCAAGTTTTAGATGGGGAATGATCGAAGTCGAAGTTTAAAGAGACAGTACATGATAGATTTCGAATAGTCTAATTTTTTCCAAATTCAAATCAAATTTTGGCCAATTCGATAGTCAAAGTACATTAAATTAGCTTGAAATTCTAATTTTTTACTTCGAATTTTCACTTGATAAATCTGCCCCTAAGTGTGTATCCTTACAGAGCATTTGCTCTTAGATGGGGTCAGCGACGCCCATCTGAAAGCTGGAAAGAGTTAGAAGTAAAAGGAAATAATTATAAAATGATAAAAAATACATAATGAAAACCAATGGAAAAGTTGCTTAGAATGGGCCATTCTATTACAAACTAAACGTTTGCGTAAAGGTGAACCACCCCTTTAATACAATTCTATCACTTTTAAGTGTCAGCAGTTACATTTGTACAATCAGAACTATCTGTATAGAGAAATAGAGAATGTTCTTTGAACACACACATATATATATATATTCCTATATTCAGACTGGCAAATCATGTGACTGCCAAAAAGTTGTTAGAAGTTCGCCCGCTGGGAGGCAATTCAATTGAGCAAGAGTTTCTTAGGATAAAAGTGTGCCTGCTCCGCTTGGAAGCACAGCTTCATAAACTGCCTGAGGAAATTAATTGCCTAGATTGATTATCTGTATTTACTGCATGATAAAAGGACGCCGGGATGCAACTAAAGAGAAATGTATTTTGGTGCATTACATTAACCAAGGGTGTGCTCTATAAAAGGGAGCTTTTTTATCATGTATTTTAAAGGCGTTCTAACGAAAAAAAAATGATCCTGTACCTACCAAAACAGAGGAAAAACTTGAATAAACGAGGGATACAAATGATACTAATGCATCAGTGTATGAACTGAATGGCCAGTAACACCAAGAAATGCAAAAGTTACAAATAGGATGTTATTAACTTAAAGAGTTCAAAGAGTTTAAAGAAAAGTGTGCCATTCATGTTTTTACCCACAATGCAATATCACTCCCCAGAATTCCACCATAACTGCGCCACAATCAGCCATTAAACACCTTTCTGGTATGGGAATGTTTTATCAGACATGCAGAAGGTTTTGAAATAAAACTCTTGAACATATTTTTTGATCTAAATGTTGACCATATTATTTCGGGATGTACCTAATGCAGAATGTTTACTTTTGGCAAATACCAAACTGAAACTGAGGGGGTTATTCTCTAAACTTCGACTTTTTATGGTCAAGATTTTTTGGGCAAAAACGCCACTTTTTAGAGGAAAAAAAAAACCTAAAATTTTTAGCGATTTATTATACCTGAAGCTACTAAAAGTCAGAATCCAAAAATCCACCATCATAAACCTGCTAAGATCATGTAGACGTCATATATATGTAGACGCTAGATGTCCCTTTTACAATTTGAAGATATTGTGACCTGCAATGAGTTTCATCTGATCATCTAAAAAATTCGGGGTTTTCACCCAAAAAAAATCGAGAGACTTGGGCATCAATTCCGAAAAATTCTTATGATTCCAGTTTTCGCTTTATCTTATCGAGTCTTTTATCGATCCAACTTTTTTGAGTTATTTTATTGATAAATAAGATAAAATAAAAAGACAAGATAAATTTGAGTTTTAGTAAATAACCCCAATAGTTTTATTTTACATTCAAATTTCAGAAAACCTCATCACGCTTAAACAACAAATTGTCATTTTCAGTTGTCCAGAGCTTTAAAGTTCCATGCTTTTACGGGTTCAGATTCAGTTTTGCTAATTCATTTTGAAAGATTTGTCTAAATCCTTACAAAAAAAAAATGGGTATCCAGCCAAATCCTGGATTTGGTAAATCCCTAAACTCATTGCATTCCAAGCACCAGCAAACATATTAGATATTTATGATAATTAACACATCACCACCTACCAGCCTTGCCTAATTAAAATAGACCATGGAATTCCTTTTACCCCTACATGATACACACAAAACTATACTCAGCTAACCATTGTAGATGTTCCCTGTTCTGGACCAACAGCAGATGGATGACCCTTTCCTGTTCTGGTAAATCATGGTTTTATGTGAAATTGGAAGACTAAATAGGTCAATCAATAAAAAGATTCCTCACCTCTATGAACAATATCATTCTTGTGACACCAGTGAATTGCTTTGATTAGCTGATAAATGTAGTTTGTGACCTTTTCTGGAGACACTCCATTCGGCATTTCTTCCAGCAACTCGAGCATGTTCTGATTAAAGAAAAGCACAACAGTTCAGGGATGACCCAGCGGCAGTGTAATCATTTACATTCAGAAACAAATGCATGTAGAACGTTTAGTTGAACATTTGAGGGCTGGTGACTCAAGAAACAACTGCCCAGTGAGCATTAACATGTTTTAGCTACCTTATATTCCAAAACGTCTACAAATAATATTTTATTCCCAATGTTAGATCTATAAGTAGGAAAGACAGATCCTTGACATACCGTAAACAATTTGTATACAGAGCTGGCACCTCATTGAGCAGAAGATGCATCTCTAAATTCTTTCCCTGGGTCTAGTCACCCACTATACTCTATAGCAGTGATCTCCAACCAGTAGCTCGTAAGCAACATGTTTCTCACCAAGCCCTTGGATGTTGCTCCCAGTGGTCTAAAAGCAGGTGCTTATTTTGGAATTCCTGGCTTGGAGGTACGTTTTGATTGCATAAAATCCAGATGTACTGCCAAACAGAGCCTCCTGTAGGCTGCCAGTCCACATAGGGGCTACCAATAGCCAATCACAGCCCTTATTTGGCACCCCAGGAACATTTGTCATGCTTGCTTGTTTGTGTTGCTCCCTAACTCTTTTTACATCTGAATGTTGCTCACGGGTGAAAAAGGTTGGGGACCCCTGCTCTATAGATTGCAGGCACTATGTAATTGCCACCAGTCTATGGCTTAAATAGAGCGCAGCGCTCCCCTGTAATCAGCCCTACTAGCAGCTGGGATATTGAAAATGAAGCAAGAAGTTGTTATGGCTGCAAATACTTGTCTGTGTATGTCCTCCTACTTGTGTCTCCATCAAAATATTATTAGGCCAACTGCAACTGTTTGTAATTAGCCAGGAAAAGTGAAGGGGCTCTAAGACCCTTAAGTGGTCAATAACTGAAGACTTGAGCCTGGGGCAAAGCTGCACTCAGCACCTCACATAAAATCTGCAGGGAAATGTCTATGAGAAATGCTCCTATGGGTTCTCAAGGCAGAGCAGCACAAAAAGTGCAAAAACATGGGGATTGGGTTTGATTATTGCTCTTTGCACCATGCCACACCACTTGCAAATGAGCCATACAATGCTTTTTCTTTTGTTTCTTTTTTTTCAAATGCTTTAAGTACATTTTTAAAAGGCCCCCTATGCCCCGAGAGGCCCTTCATTTCTCATATTGTGCAAAGGCTAGCCCTCTACAGTCCCAGCATAGATAGAAATTGATGACTGGGAGGTAAATAGAAGGGTCAGGTGAATAAAATACTGTGTGCCTGAAAAGGATTCTCTTAGGTATTACGAGCAATAATCAACGACCGAAATGTTAAGTGTTTTTAAGGGCATTATCCCACACCATGCCAAAATTGTAGGTATGACGATTGTTTTGTGATTTATATGTGGACAGTTTTAACAGCAGGTAAAATAAAAAATTCTGTTTTAATGTCAGCAAAAAGATAAAAGAAAGATGAGATTTCTTCACTTTCTTATCCCACCTGACTGCAACGCTATGATTCAAAGCCCTCTGGAGCTGTAAACCATCATGCCTTATATGAGTCTAGACAACAAGCATAAGAAAGAAGATGCCACTGGCCCTGAAACCCCTCCTCCGGGCCAATAGTCATAGGATGATTGAGGCTTATCAGATGCACTCAGACAGTGATTCATTTACAAGTAAATCTTCCATAGAATTGCTACCTTGGTTAATGTATCTAATTCAATCTAGTTTGAAGCTCAGCAGGTTCTTCTGTTATAGTAGCAATTCCACACTTTATGGCTTTATCAAAATGTGAGATTAGAGCTCACCAAGGAACACTCACCCACATTCCTATTTTTAGAAGTGTATTTATCAATGGGTGAGTTGACCATTTGATAAATATGATAGATATGATATTAAAATCCCATAGGAATGAATGTAACCTGGGTGAATTTTTATTGTGGTGTGCTCTAATCTTACAATTTGATAAATCCGCCCCTATATGTCTCTCTATCTAAACGTAGGGCACAAAGAAGGGTATACAGTATACAAAGATATATGTATTCATAAAGAGCATTAGAGACATCAGTAAGAAATAACGAGGAGCAAATTTTTCAACAGCCATTGAATTATGCATTTTGCCATCTCCTCGTTTTTTTGTGAAATTTGTTGTTGAAAAATTTACAGCGACAAAAAAGTCGCCATAAGAAAAATTGCCCATTGGCTTTAATGCATTTGGACAAAAAGTCGCAGAGACAGAAAAAGTTTCCACAAGAAAAAACATCCATTGACTTTAAAGGAGAAGGAAAGGCTAAAATCAAGTAAGCTTAATCAGAAAGGTCTTTATAAATACACCTGTAAACCCTCAAAGTAATGCAGAGTCCTGTCAAAAGAAACACCATATTTCTTTCCTTCTATTGTGTCCTCATGGGCTTCTGTATCAGACTTCCTGTTTTCATCTTAAACCTCCAGGGCAGGGCTTGAGCATTCTCAGTTTGCTCCTCTCCCCCTCCCTCCTCCCCTCCCTACTGTAATCTGAGCCCAGAGCTATGAGTGAGCAGGGAGAGACTCAGGCCGGATGTGATGTCACACCAAGTGAATATGGCAGCTGCTATCCTAAACAAACAGAGAGCTTCTAGAGCTGTTTACTCAGGTATGGTAAAGCATTCTATGGAATAAATTGTGTTATAGCTTGCACTATTGTGGCTAATCTATTGACAATAAACTGCTTCAGTACCTTTCCTTCTCCTTTAATGCATTTGGACAAAAAGTCGCCATAAGAAAAACACCCATTGACTTTAATGCATTTAGATAAAATGTTGCAGAGACAAAAAAAGTTTCCACAAGAAAAAACGCCCATTGACTTTAATGCATCTGGACCGTGAAAAATTGTCGAGCATTTACATTTTTGACACTCATTGACTTCAATGCGTTTCGCTAATTTTCCACAGTTTCCACAGTTTTTTTGGCCCGCTTGCAAAGTTTCCGGTGAAGCGAAACAGGACAGATTCGCTCATCACTAGTAATAAAGCAATCCAGCCTTCTTTTTGCCAAACCATTAATTGGGACTTGTTTAGTCATTTGCACCAGAGCCACTGCCCATGGCAGCCAATCATCAACTAGTTTGAGACTAGTACAACCCTTGTAAATTTTCCAGAAGGCCAATGATTTTCTTGCTGCATATTAAAATTATGGACTATAAGAAACACAACGCAAATCAGATCTCTATAAAACTCCATTAAAATAAAGTATATTTTCATCAAGTGGGGGATACAAGGGTTAGGGAAAACCTAAATCCAATTCATCAGAAGCCGGTTTGTCCATAATTCTGGGAAATCTGTATCTAAATAGCTCACCAAAAATATACAAAATTTCTTGAAAACTGATAAGAGACTCCAAAAGGTTCCAAAGTACTAGTCCTTTGTTTTGGATTCAGAGTACCTAACTATACCTTACCTTATGAAATAATAGCATTGCACTTTACAGGTCCAAAACAAGGGAGTTTATTAAGGAAATATAGTCCAATGTTTTGATCACTAATTTGTGACCTTTCTCAGGCACAGCAAACTGGTTTATGTTGTTATGAGACCTCTTTGGACATTTTAAAATATATAAATCATCACTCCAAATCTGTGGAAATCTGCAGAAAAATACTTAGCAAGACTCGATGAATAAAATATAGAAACCACCCAAGACTAATGAGGATCCTTCCTAACTTTAGTTTCTACATAACAAGTAGATGAAATGGCACATATTAGCCACGTTCACAAAAAGACAATGCTCTATATTCAGGTATATTGTCCCAAATGACTTTGCCATCCACCTACTTTTTCAACATATTCAAATACTAGGTATAATTTTCCTCGTCGTCTAAATGCTTCCTTCAGCTCCACTATATTTTCTTGCTTCAGGGTGCGAAGCATTTTAAGTTCTCGGAGTGTCGTCTCCTTGACTTCTTCATTTTCTGAGAAAAGAGGAAAAGAAAGATCAAATTATAAGTGTGATATCCATTACTGCTCCAGTGTGGCACCTTGTTTGAATGTCATGCTAGCGTTCCCTCAGCGCTCTGCTGAGTTCAATCATCCCTCAATTTCACTCTCTTAGGAAACAAGATGTACGTGTAAAGAATGCACAGCAATTCATTGTACAGGTATGAGATTTCTTATCCGGAAACCCAATATAAAAAAAAACTCAGAATTACTGGAAAGCAATCTCCTGTAAGTCAATTTTAAGTAAATCATTTTTAAAAATCAATTTTCTCTGTAATAATACAATAGTACCTTGTACTTGATGGTAACTGAGCTGCATGAATCCATTTTGGTGGTTTAATTAATCCTATTGGGTTTAATTCATAATTAAATACAGGAATGGGGCCTATTATCCAGAATGCTCGGATCTAGGGTTTTCCGGATAACGGATCTTTCCGTAATTTGAATCTTCATACCTTAAGTCTACTAGATAATCATGTAAACAATAAATAAACCCAATAGACTTTTTTCGATTCCCATAAGAATTAATTATATTTTAATTTGAATCAAGTACAAGCTACTGTTTTATTATTCGAGAGAAAAAGGAAATCATTTTTAAAAATGTGGATTATTTCATTATAATATGACTATGAAGATTTTCATTCATCCAGGTCATAGTATATCTAGTATAGGTCAATCTAAAAACAACTGGACTTCTATTTTGTACACATGGGCTTCCGTATCAGACTTGCTGTTTTCATCTTAAACCTCCAGGGCTTACTCAGCAAGTCCAGTTGTTTTTAGATTGACCTATACTAGATATTCCATTATAATGGAGTCTGTAGGAGATGGCCTTTCCATAATTCTGAGCTCTCTGAATAACGGGTTTCTGGATAATGGATCCAATACCTGTATTTGTTTAGCAATCCTAAGGTTCAATTAAGAAGGGGCAATCCCTTATTTAGGAAACCCCAGGCCAATGCATCCTGTATAATAGATCCCATATATGTACCATTTGTATGTTGCATTAAAATGTATTATTTGAAGCCAGTATCATTCATAAAGATATTTTTATATGCATAAAAAGTGCAGCAAAATGGCCAATTTTTTTTTTGCACTTTGAACCCGGCCCTATGGATTGTACTTTTGCACTCCAAGAATGGAATGCACAGAGTTGTGCCTTTCTGAATGCAGTGCCGTCTGCATATTTATATGGGGTAGGTGGTGTCCATATCCCCTAGCATGGACACATAGGGGCAGATTTATCAAGGGTCGAATTTCGAAGTACAAAAAACTTCGAAATTCGACCATCGAATTGAAAAACTTCCAATTCAAATATCGAATTAGAAGTTTTTTCACCGAATTTGGCAATCCTACGATCGAATAAAAATAGTTTTAATCGATCGATTCGAAATGATTTTAGCGTACGATCAAACGATTTTTATTCGATGTGTAAAGACTTAGAAAAAGTTTGTAGAAGGTCCCCATAGGCTAACATAGCAATTCGGCAGGTTTCATTATGCGAAGTATTGAAGTCTACGTTTTTTAAAAAGACAGTACTACGATTATCGAATGGTCGAATATTCGAACAATTTTTACTTCGAATCGAAGTCGAAGTAAATTCGAAGTAGTAGCATCCTATTCGATGGTCGAAGTATCCAAAAAATGACTTTGAAATTCGAACTTTTTGTACTTTTTGTACGAAAATTCACTCGAACCTTAGTAAATCTGCCCCATAGTGACTTCACCTGGTGCCAGATTTTCAATGTAATTTATAAGCTCATTTGTAACACTGTAAACATTAAATAATCTATGAATTCATTACTGTATAATCTTGTTTTTCGGGTAATATATTGTATATTTTTACATTATATATGCATGTGCAATAAATCAGTAAAAAAGAGCATCTTCAGATGCGCAGATCTTCACTGTTAAAGGGCTGTAGTGGTCTTGGGCTTGTACAGAAAGGCCTTGGGCTAGTACAGAAGCCTAATGGGGCATATTTATTAAAACTGGACAGAAACATCACCGGTGCTGTTGCCCATAGTAACCAATCATCAATTAGATTTGAACAGTCATCTACAAGTTAGAAAGGCAAAGATCTGATCGGTTTCTATGGGCAACATCACCGGTGATACAGTATTTGTCGCCAATGTTAATAAATATGCCCCATGGTGTCTACACTAATTTTTGTTGATCTTTAGTTCTCCTTTCAATGGCTATTAACGTCTTGCTGTTAACATCTTGCTTCAGAAAAGGGGCTTTGATAAATGAGAGTAAATATTTCATATTTTTTCCTTCCTGGCATTCAGAAAAACACAGTACAGAGTCCATCAATAACATGGAATGTAGGTTTGTTAAACTAATTGGCTCCCTAGTTGGCAATGCAGTACTTTCAACAACGGCACTTTATTTTTAAATATTAGATTTGGCTGAGGCAGATGTATATCTGCAACTTGAAAAGCTGCGGGAGATTTATAATGGCAACAAATGGATGGATGCAAGCTGCCTTACCTCCCGTTCCCAACCTGGAATAGGAGATCATAGGGGTAGGACTTTCAATTATATTGCTTAGACAGAGATAATTATTGTCTGATCAAAGACCGACTAAATTAGTTGGGGGATTAAAGGCGTGGTTCACCTTCAAACAACTAGTCTGAACACCAGAAATAACGACTTTTTCCAATGACTTTCTACTTTTTATGTGTGACTGTTTTTCTAATATTGAAGTATAAAGTGCAATTTTTCACCTTCTGAAGCCACTCTGAGAGGGGGGGGTCGCCGACCCTGTAAACTGTTCTAAATGGATACATTTAGTTGCAGGGCTGATCCTATCAAATGTGGGGCCCAATTGGGACCATGTTGGCGGGGCCCCTAGACAAAGTGTTGCTGGCTACTGACACACCAAGTATTTAGGAAAATAAGGGCATACAGGCACAAAATAGAAAGGAAAGGGGCAGACAAGGTAAGAGAGTGAGAGGGATGAAATAGGGGCACATAATAGGGGCACACAGGGTAAGAGAGAGAGGGAGGAAATAGGAGAGTGGACTGGGCCAATTAGTTTGGGGCAGGCTGGGCCGATTCAGCTTGGGAGCAGGCTTGGTTGGATTGGGGGCAGGCAGGGCCTATCAAGGTTGGAGGAAAGCTGGGCCTATGAGAGTTGGGGGCAGGCTAGACCTATGGAGTTGGGGGATAGGCTGGCTTATCAGAGTTGGGGGTGGGCTGGACCTATGGATTTGGGGTTGGGCTTGACTCTCAAAGTTGGGGGCAGGCCAGGCAGCATCATGTGCTGAGGGAAATATTATCTTTGCTGCCCTGTGGTGCGGGGCCCCCAGAGGTGTGGGGCCCTATTGGGCCCAATTGGTCCAATAGGCCTAAGGCCGGCCCTGTTTAGTTGAAACATTTCTTATCTTTGTCCCTGCTGAGCAGGATCTCTACGTCTCATTAAAGCAGCTGCTAGAATTGATACAATAGTTCAGTGATACCCAACCAGTAGCTCAAGCGCAACATGTTGCTCTCCAACCCCTTGGATGTTGCTCCCAGTGGCCTCAAAGCAGGTGCTTATTTTTGCATTCCAGGCTTGCAAGCAAGTTTTAATTGCACAAAAACTAAGTATAGTGCAAAGTAAATCCTCCTGTAGGCTGCCAGTCCACATAGGGGCTACCAAATATCCAATCACAGCCCTTATTTGGCACCCCAAGCGACTTTCATGCTTGTGTTGCTCCCAAACTCTTTTTACATTTGAATGTGGCTCACGGGTAAAAAAAGGTTGGGGACCCCTGCAATAGTTGCTAATACTCCAGAGATGCTGCTGAGAAATGTATCGACTAATTGTTGCAAAATTGTAACAGTTTAGCATGTGTGCCTGAATTACTGAGCTGCCAGACTCAAAAACCAGAGACACAAACATTCTACTTTAAACTTAGATTTTGGAAAAAACAGTAAAAAATAAATAATGGAAAGTAAGTGAAAAAAAGTCTATTCGGCAGGTTTTAGATGGCGAATGGTCGACTTCGAATTTTTAAATTGCTTAGATTTTCGAATTTTTTTCAAATTCGAATCGAATTTGGACAATTCCCTTATCGAAGTACACAAAAAATAGCTCGAAATTCGTATTTTTTTGAATTTGAAAATTCACCTCGACCTTTGATAAATCTGCCCCTGAATGTAAACCCTCTTTTAAACTTTCTTAATGTTATAAAATCCTTAATAAACTTGAATTTGAAAAAAAAATATATCCTTTTTACGCAGCATTATTCCTAGATGCCAATGTGCAAACACAGCTAAACATGCTTGGTGCAGGAGGGGGACAGACCATTCAGCTTATCAAGTCAAATGTACTAAGGAATAATTCATACAGTTCTCACTTCCAGATTTAGTAAATAGCCAGATTAGGATTAGTAGGGGCTACAATGTGAGACAGGACCCCATCAGCAGGAACACCCCCAATGGCACCTTGACAAAGGCACTGCTGCTAGTGTAAGCTTTGGGGAATGTGCAAAATACTGCCAAACTGGCGTCCCAAGGACCAGATCAAGTAGCAAAATTCTTATTTTTAATTTGGGAAGAAAAGTTAAAAATGAAAAATAATGTGAGCTCCAATTGTATTGAAGTTAAAAGCATTACAGATTTCCTAATCTATGCTCTTAAATTACAAACCCAAACATTTTTTGACAGCTGAATGTTAGGAGTTTTTAGTTGAACTATGCTTGGGCAACCAGCTGATGAACAATGGCAACACTCAATAATACAAGGTTAGGGCGAGCATGCAAAAACAGTGGGGGTTTCTCAGGGATGTCGCAGACGAGCTTGAAGAGTATACTCATGCATGGATAATACTCTATTTCAATAATTCAGTTAACATGGGCTTGGGTAAAAATTCCACCTAACAACCGTTACTGATATGCAGAGGCAGGAGAATAACAAACAGTTTTTTACTAAGAGACTAAACTATGAAACATTGCATAGTCTATTGGGGACAAAGCTTTCCCTGGGTACAGGCAGTTGTACAATAACAAGCACCAAAATATAAATGGTTGGCTTAAATAAATGTATATAGAAACAAATGTATTAAAAAAATAAATAAATGCAAGTTAAAAGAATAGATGAAAAGCCTCAGGTGCAGAATATATTTCAAAATCATCTGTAGTTACACTGAGGTGGTGGTGAAAGCAAATAGAAATCCACTTCCACGAATAAGTATCTGTTGTGGTTAGAGTTTTAATTTCAGACCAATGAAGAGAAAGAAAATAAAAGGAAACATCCCATTACATACTGTATATTTTCTATGTTTCTAGACTTTTTTTTGTTGTTTTTTTATATAGGTATGGGACCTGTTATCCAGAATGCTCAGGACCTGGGGTTTTCCAAATAATGGATCTTTCCGTAATTTGGATTGTCATTCCTTAAGACTACTAGACAATTATGTAAACAATAAATAAACCCAATAGACTGGTTTTGCTTCCAATAAAGATTAATTACATCTTAGTTTGGATCAAGTACATGGTACTGTTGTATTATTACAAAGAAAAGGGACATTTTTAAAAAGTGGGATTATTTGGATAAAATGTAGTCTATGGGAGACAGCCTTTCCGTAATTCAGAGTTTTCTGGTTTAACGGGTTTCTGGATAATGGGTCCCATACCTGTACAAAGAATAGAGCACTTTGTACAGGTATGGGACCCATTACAAGAAAAAGATTATTCACTTACAAGTACTGCTTGAAGGGATAGTTTACCATTATGTTAACATTTAGGGGGTTATTCACTAAAACTCAATTTTTTCTGGTCTGGCTATTTGGGGCAAAAACTTGAATATTTTGGAAAGAAAATTCAAATTTGCTGAGGTTTATTATACCCTGATGCTGTAAACAGCCTGAATCCAAAAATCCGCCATCTCAAACCTGTCGAAGTTATGTATAAGTCAATGGGAGATGTTTAGCCCGATAGTCCAAAAAATTCATGCAAAAACTCCAAAAAAAATGGGGTAAAGGTCTTGAAAAATCGCACGATTCGGGTTTTTGCATGATTTTATCGAGTTTTTTCCCGATCCAATTAATTCCAGTTATTTTAATGATAAAATAAGACAAAATCGGGAATGGGACTTTGGTCAAGCTTTTTTTCAATTAAAATAATGAGATAAAATCAGATTTTAGTAAATAACCCCCTTATTATGTTATATAACTTACAATTCTTAGGATCTTTTCATTTGGTCTTCATTTTTATTTTGAATAGTTTTTGAATTAGTTGAATTTGAATTAGTTCATATTCTTTCCAATTTTCACATGTGTGTCACTGACAACCAAAAAAACAATTGTTTTGTGAGGCTACGATTTTATTGCTTTTGTTACTTTTATTACTCATCTTTCTATTCAGGCCCTCTCCTATTCATCCTCCAGCCTCTCATTCAACCCAATGTCTGGTTGCTTGGGTAATTTGGACCCTAGAAACCAGAGAGCTGCTGAAATGCCAAAATGAAGAGCTGCTGAACAAAAACTGAAATAATTCAAATACCAAAAATATCAGAAAATGAAGACCAATTGCATATTGTCTCAAAATACTCTACATCATACTAAAAGTTCATTCTAAGAAGAGCAACCCCTTCAAAGCTTAGGTTAAGTTAATGGCAAACTTGCATGATTTAATGTTTGCAATTAAGATGCATAACGGCAAACAGAGATAATACCCTGAGTCCAGAACTGACGTGAAATATAAAAACATAACTGGGAGTTAGGTCTGGACAAATATAGAGGAAGAGTGGATTCACACATGGGATAAGTTCAATGCTTACTAAGGCATAATCACCTAAAATAGTAGTACCTTGTATATTCTACAAGAGATAAATATATAGTCTACATAACAGATAAAATACAAGTACAGTAGAACACAGCACTGGACTCTGTTAAATAATAAAATGGAAAATCTCTACCGTAATATTTATGCAGTTTTGCATGTATTTGCACAGCAGTTTTCCATAGCAACTAGCTTCAGCTGCAATAACCTTTTAATTATTAAATAAGCCCCGATCCTCATATGGCTGAAAGTGTTTCTAAGCTATTCCATACAGTTAAATGTATCTTCAGTTAATGCAAAAATCCTTTTAACACTACAAACCTTTAGGGGCATTGGGTCCAACAGTAAAACAGACTTCTGGGCCCTGGGTGTTGAGTTATGAAGTGCTTGTTGGTTGGGTAATTAGCACACTAAATCATTAATGCATTTCTGTGGAAAATGTCATTTTTATAGTTAGGACTGCCAACTCCAAACCTGTTTTTATAATAAACAGCGGTAAGAAGGATACTTTTGCACTTTTGTGCCTTTATGTGCCCCATGAGTGCACTGATGAGCATTAAAAGCCCAACGTGTGACACTAGCCTTAATATTCATACAAGCAACACTTGAGCTACAAGGCACAAGACAATTACAGTAAGGTTTAAGGCTAGGGCCACACGGGAAGATTGGTCGCCTGGCGACTAATCGGTGCGTCTTTGAGGCCTCACGAGGCAATTTCGAGCGACTTTGGAAAACGTGTTGCCGCGTGTGAATAGGCGCAGGCGACTTTAGCGCTAGCTACCAGCAAGCCATTCAGGGAGATTAGACGCTGCGATTAGTCGCCAGACAACTAATCTCCCTGAAATCTTCCCGTGTGGCCTAGCCCTAAGACCAGTCTCTAAGTTGCAGTCCATTGTATAACAAAGAGGGGCAAAAAGATCTGGCATGTGAAGTGCGGCACATATTTAAACACGCCCATTTTGTGGCCACACCCCTTAAATACCATGTCCATTTTCCAAAATTTGTCAGGTTATGGAAAGTTTGAACAAATTACAGTTTTCTAATGTAGGTGACATTGCCCTTTAAAGGGCACCGGTTGAGTAAAAACATTATCCCCGCCTCGGGCGGCAAATTGGGCAGGATCGCCCCTGCTCCCGGTGTGGGTAGCCTAGCGCTGGCGGGGGACCTTATTTTTTAAAAAACCTACTGTTATCCCCAACCGGAATGTGGGCTCTATTAGCCTGCACCTTCGGTTGGGGATAACATTTTTATCCAACAGGTGCACTTTAACCTTGCCTCAGGCGGCAGTGAATGGCCAGTTACAAGGGGTGGCAAAAAGCCGCCTCCTGTAACTTTACGATTCGGTTTTTTAAACAGCAACCCCGATGCCGTCTCCTGCTCCGCGCTTAAAAGTTTAGCGTCGGAGCGGGTCAAAAGGGGCGGTATCGCTAGTGCAATGAGCGCGTACTGTGATTTCTGCACCAGCGATACCGCCCCTTTTGACCCGCTCTGACGCTAAACTTTTAAGCGCGGAGCAGGAGACGGCATCGGGGTTGCTGCCTCAGACGGGAGCAGCCCACGGATCGCCCCTGGTAAAGGGTTGTCAAATTCAATAACTACATGAAGTAGAATCCTGCAGTCACAAAATGCTGTTCAGAAGCTACCTGTACTGACCCTCCTGTTATGGATAGCAAGTTACATACTCATACATACAGAATCCTCAGCAGCTCACTGCACCCTGTCTATGCCCAGGTTACGCAGCAACCCCACACAGTTACACTATGTTATAATATTACTAATTCTAAGCACTATTTCAATTGGCCTTCATTTTTTTCTTTTTATAATATTTGAGTTATTTGACTTCTGACTTTTTCAGGGTCACTAAAAAAACCAAATACTTTATAAGGCTACAAATGTATTGTTATTGCTCCTTTTTATTACTCATCTTTATATTCAGGCCCTCTCCTTTTCATATTTTTCATCTTTCTTATTCAAATCAATGCATGGTTACTAGGGTAGAACTCAACCCCCACCCCACTAATAAAAACCCCTACCCAGTCCCCTACATAGTCCCCCTCCCTGCTACCCCCCGCATAGGTGATAACATCTATAAGTGCCCCTAATCCTTTAATCGGTGCCGATTAAGCACAGCAGAGCTCATGGGCACCATCTTCCGGTAGGGGTTTTTATTAGTGGGTTTTTAAAGTTCTCCTTTAGACGGCATTTCCAAAGCACTGGATCCCTTTTGATCTTTGTCTAATCTTTGAAAGTTTCCAGCAGGGCCAGATCTAGGGGTAGGCAGAAGAAGCCCATGCCTAGGGTGCAACACTACGTCTTTTGCCTGTATTTCTCTAGTTTCAGGCCATCTGAAGTTAGTTGTTTATCTTTTATTTATATATTTTATTTATTTATAAAAAAAATCGTACAATTTTTTTTCAGATTTGAAAAATTTCGAATTGGAAAAGGGACATCTGCAGGACCTCGACAGGTTTGAGACGGCAGATTTTCTGATTCATACTTTTAGCAAATTTGGGGTATAATCAATCTTGAAAAATGTAAGGGGTTTTTTTCCTCTAAAAATTCTAGTTTTTGTTGAATAAACCTTGACCAGAAAAAAAATTAAGTTTAGTAAATAACCCCTTAAGTGTCTCTAAGACATGAAATGAGTAAGGCTTTTTTGTGGTACCCATTTTTCCTGTTTCAAATAATGTTTGTTGGCTGAGGCACCTGGACCACTGTGTTAACTTGGTGCGTTTTCTATTTTGGATTGTGTATCTGGTGCCCATACAATATTTATTCCATCCCTGACCATAGGCACAGCACTAGTTCCCGGCATTTTCAGACATCTCAATACACAACCTTAAAGGGGTTATTCACCTTAGAGTTAACTTTTATTATTATGTAGGGTGATATTCAGAGAAAATTTCCTATTGGTTTGATTTTTTTTTTTATTGTGGTTTTTGAGTTAATTAGCTTTTTATTCAGCAGCTCTCCAGTTTGCAATTTCAGCAATCTTGTTGCTAGGGCAATTTGATTTGAATAATAGACTGGAATATGAATAGGAGAGGGCCTGAATAGAAAGATGAGTAATACAAAGTAACAATAACAATTTCGGAGTTCTAAAGTTAGTCCTTTAATGGTGCCAGACCGTGTTTCCTTTTTTATTTCTGCCATAAAAAAAGCTATTTTTATATTAAATAATCTGTCTTTTTTTTAATCTGTCAGTGATGTAGCAAGTCATTTTCAACATATTCAACCTCAAATAAAAAAGAACCTAACAACAAACCTACCAATTTCAAAAGTGAAAAGGAACAAACAGGGTTTCAGCACTACAAACTAAATATAGGTTTTATATATTTGCTTTTTATTTTCTTTTGTATATGACTGCGAATGGGTCTGCAAACAAAAGGTTTAATAATGCCCGTGTCTTGATCACAAATTTAGGAAAGCTGAAAGGAAATAAGTGCACTGTTGTAGGAATATGGAGGTGGCCAGCGAATGGAGGGAATTGAAAAGCTTGAAAGGCAACAATTGGTTTTTTTTTCTAAAATTTTTGGAAGAGGTGGAAATGCAAGTTCTATGTTTGCATCTTACAAAAGAAGAAATTGTGCACTGAAACCTTACAATAAAAGTCAAATTAATTTTCTTTAGCCAGAATACCAACTAGGAATAAACAGCTGATTCTGTTGCAAATGCACATTATATGATATTACCAGTTACTAGAGGTAAATTAATCCCCCCCCATAGGACTTATCTAATGGAAATATTAAGTTCTGCGTGTTTATATATATTGCTCCTTTATTTTCCCAAGCTTCTATGAAGGTATCTGACTTTTTGCAGTTTGGCCTCACATAAGAACCCACCACAATGTCTACTTTGTTACCCCCTACTGCAGAAAGCCAGAAGGCATGGTATAACAGCATACCTCCCAACATATTGGAAACGGAAAAAGGGACAAAAAAAAAATTGGCGCAAGGAGTGCAGCGATTTTTTTGACCCCGTTTTGCAGCCACACCCCCTAATTACCATGCCAGTTTTACAAAATGTGCCAGGTTATGAAAGTTTAAACACATTTCTGTAGTTTTTATGTTTTATTACAGTTTTACTAATGAAGGTGAATTGCCCTTTAAATAGATAGATAGATAGATAGATAGATAGATAGATAGATAGATAATAGATAGCAGGGATGCACTGAATTGTTTATTTGGGATTTGGTCGAATCCCCGAATCCTTGGTGAAAGATTTGACCGAACACCGAACCGAATCCTAATTTGAATATGCAAATTAGGGGCAGGAAAGGAAAAAGTGGGAAAAATTCTTCTTTTGCAACAAAAAGTCACATGATTTCGCAACCCGCCCCTAATTTACATATGCAAATTAGGTTTTGGATCGGTTCGGCCAGGCAGATGGATTTGGCCGAATCTGAATCCTGCTGAAAAAGCCAGAATCCCGAAACGAATCCTAGATTCGGTGCATCCCTAATAGATAGATAGATAGATAGATAGATAATACATAGATTGATAGATGATAGTTTAGATAGATAGATATAGATTCGGTGCATCCCTAATACATAGATAGATAAGATAGATAGATAGACAGATGATAGATAGATAGATAAGAGGATTTGTTATCAGACTTACCGATAAATCTCTTTCTCGAAGTCCCGTAAAGGCAGCACAGGGCACTAATGGGTTAATATCAGCGTTCCCTCTAGGAGGCAGGATGGATCCAAAACTTTGACCCCTGTTAGGGGGCTTCCTCTTCCTGTATTAACCCCACCTACTTCAGTTTCGACTAGCACAGCTTATGAAGAGGATAGTATAGTAAAAGCATAGGGTGGGAAACTTCCTGTGCTGCCTTTACGGGACTTCGAGAAAGAGATTTATCGGTAAGTCTGATAACAAATCCTCTTTTCTCGATCGTCCCTAGGCAGCACAGGGCACTAATGGGTTAGTCCCAAAGCTAGAGAAAGGGTGGGAAGAAGAAAAATAGTTTAACAAAAAAAGGTAGTAGTAAGGACAAAGAATGAACGGCTCTAACATGAGCGGCAGACCCTTAACTACTTAACAACTGATTGAAGAACTTTTCTTCCAAAACTGGCCTCTGCAGATGCAAAGACATTGAATTTATAGAACTTTGTAAACGTATGTAGCGAGGACCAAGTGGCGGCCTTACAGATCTGTTCCATGGATGCTTGATTATATAGTGCCCATGAAGCACTCAGGCCTCTAGTGGAGTGAGCCGTCACTTTTAGTGGTGTAGGTAATCCCTTGAGTTTGTAAATGAATACTATGAGATTTTTGATCCATCTTGCGATGGATATCTTTGATGCTTTGTTACCTTTGCAATTGGTTCCATATAGTACGAAAAGAGAATCTGATTTTCTAATTTTGTCTGTTCTATGAAGATAGGATTTTAGTGCTCGTACTACATCTAAATTGTGTAGACGTCTTTCTGCTTCCGTGTTAGGCTTAGGACAAAGCGAAGGTAGTACAATCTCCTGGTGAAGATGGAATTCGGATGACACTTTTGGCAGAAAAGTTGGGATTGTTCGTAGAACTACTTTATCTTCGTGGAAGATACAGAATGGAGGCTTGTGAGTTAAAGCTCCCAACTCGGATACGCGTCTAGCGGAAGCTATCGCTACTAAAAAAGCCGTCTTCCAAGTAAGGAATTTGAGGTCTATTGTTGCTAGGGGTTCAAATGGTCGCCCCTGTAATACTTGGAGTATGAGATTTAAGTTCCATGGTGGAAGTGGATTTTTATATGGAGGCTTAATGTGGCCTACTGCTTGGATGAAAGTTCTTATGTCTGGCAGTGACGCTATTTGTGTTTGGAAGAGCACTGACAGCGCCGAAATCTGAACCTTAAGTGAATTGACACCCAAACCCTTCTCCATACCGTCTTGCAAGAATTCCAAAATGTGTGGAATCGAGTACGTTTGATCGTTTATCCGTTTAACTCTGCACCAAGAAATGTAAGCGGACCATATACGGTGGTATGTTGAGTTTGTTGAAGGTTTGCGGGCTTTCAACATGGTATCAGTCACTCTTTCCGAAAACCCTTTGTTCCTCCAAATGGATGTCTCAATAGCCAAGCCGTCAGGGCTAGTCTTTCTAATGCGGGGTGCTGGCAGGGACCCTGCATCAATAGATCCGGTCTGCTTGGGAGTGGCCAGGGCGGGGCAATTGACAATTTTCGTAGGTCCGAGAACCAAGCCCTCCTGGGCCAAAATGGGGCTATCACTATTGCTGTTGTCTGGAAAAGACGCAGTCGCCGTATGATAGGGTGTATCATTGGAATGGGTGGAAAAAAGTAAATCAGTGGAAAGTTCCATTCTGTTGTCATCGCGTCTATGGACCATGCTGCTGGATCGTGGTACCTGGAGCAATACCGTGTCACTTGGTAGTTGAACTTGCTGGCCATCAGGTCTATCTGCGGTGTGCCCCACCTGGTTGTGATTTGATGGAACACTTCCTTGTGTAGGTTCCACTCTCCCGGATCGAGAGTCGTCCGACTTAGGAAGTCTGCTTCCCAATTTAGTTGACCAGGGATATAAACGGCTTTCAATCTGCATGACTTTCTTTCTGCCCACTGAAGGATACGGAACGTTTCTCGCCAAGCTGCCTTGCTGTGTGTGCCCCCCTGGTGGTTTATATAAGCCACAGCCGTGGCGTTGTCCGATCTGACTTTTATCGGATGCCCCTCCAATAGATCCGACCAGTGTGTTAGTGATAGAAAAATTGCCCGTATCTCCAGTATGTTGATGTGTAGGGAGGATTCTTCCAAAGACCATCGACCTTGTACCGATCTGTGACCGAAAACTCCTCCCCAACCTGTGAGACTGGCATCTGTGGTTACCAGTGACCAGTTTGCAATGGAGCAAATCTTCCCTCTCATGAGCTTTTCTTTCCGAAGCCACCACTGGAGTGAGTGCTTTGTGTCCTTTGAGAGGTAAATGGGGGAGTCGAGTTTGCTGTGATCTCCTCTCCATTTGTGGAGGAACTCTAGTTGGAAAGGCCTCATGTGAGCTTGTGCGAATGGGACGACTTCTATGGCTGACGTCATGAGCCCTAGCAGTCGCATGCAACTTCTGGCTGACAGTGTCTGTCGAGATATTGCCTGTTTTGCTGCTGTATGAATGACTGCTTGTTTTTGAGGGGTGAGAAACACCTTGTGTTGTACTGAATTGAATTTTACTCCCAAAAAGATGATGGATTGTGTTGGAGTCAATGTACTTTTTTCGGTGTGAATCTTCCAGCCATGTTCTTCTAGGATTTGTTTGCATAGGTTGGTCTGATATGCCGCTATTGAGTAAGAAGGTGCCCTTATTAGCAGGTCGTCTAGATATGGTAGTACACATATATCTTGTTGCCGCATGTGTGCTACTAGCGCTGCCATGATTTTTGTAAATACCCTGGGGGCTGTTGCTAGACCGAAGGGTAACGCCCGGAATTGAAAATGTTCTCTTTGAATGGCAAAGCGTAGAAATTGTTGAAAGTCTACATGTATAGGGACGTGTAAATAAGCGTCCTTCAAATCTATGGCTGTGAAAAAATCCCCTCTTTCTACATTTGCAATCACTGATCGTAGAGATTCCATTTTGAATGATGGGACGTGTAGAAATTTGTTTAGGAATTTTAGATCCAGCACAGGCCGTAGTGATCCATAGTGATCAGAAACAGGTTTGAGTAAAACCCTTGATGCCGCTGTTCCGTTGGTACTGGAACTATGGTATTGGCTTTTAGCATGTCTTGTATAGCTGTATGTAAGGCTCGCTTTTTTGCCGGTAAAGTTGGAATGGAGGAAAAACGGAACCGTTGAGGGGGGTTGGATTTGAAATCTAGCTTGTAGCCGACAGATATTATGTTGTGGACCCATGTGTCCGGTGTGGTTGTGAGCCAGACCTCCCTGAACTTGAGAAGACGCCCCCCTACCGCTTCCACAAGTTCGGAAGAGGTCGTCTCTTCATGCATCCTGTGGTTTGTCTGACGTACCCCTAGGGGTGCGTCTTTGAAAATTCCAAGAGGGTTTCTTGGCTTGGCGAAAATTGCCTCTACTTTGATTAGAGTATGGTTGATGTTGTTGTTGTTGTCCAGATCCTTGCGGAAAACGCCGAGTGAAATTCGATGACCTAAATGGTCTTCTTTGTTGTGGGTTTTGTGGTCTGGGTTTCTTGTCTTGGGGAAGGAAGTTACTTTTACCCCCAGTGATCTTGTTGATCAACACATCTAGCTCTGGACCAAATAATGACGTCCCTGTAAAAGGTAGGGTTACCAAATTTTTCTTGGAAGCCAAGTCTGCGCTCCAAGATTTGAGCCATAGCGCTCTTCTGGCTCCTACTGAAAGAGCTGATGCTCTGGCTTGTAACTGAAGCATATCAGTAGAAGCGTCGCAGATAAAATGTGCTGCATTTAGCAGTTTTGAGAGGTGTCCATGCATATCGAATGACTCATCTGTCACCGCTGCTAGTGCTTCTTCTAGCCATAAGACCATGGTACGAGACACAGATGCTGCCGCAATTGCTGGTTTGAAAGCGGCTGTAGAGGATGAGAAAGAACCCTTTAATAGATTTTCTGCCTTCCTGTCCATGGGGTCTCTAAAAGCGGTACCGTCTTCTAATGGTATAGTTGTACGTTTAGCCAATCGTGCAATGGGGGCATCCACCTTGGGGATTGTTTCCCACTTATCTTTATGAGTTTGGTCGAAAGGGTACACTATGTTCATTCTTTTATCCTTGACAGGTCTACGGTCAGGAGTTTTCCACTCTTTATTTATAACTTGTTGTACTGTGTCATGGACTGGAAAAAACTTTTGTTTCTTTTGTGTTGGACCAAAAAGCTTGTCTAAAGTATTGGACTCCTTTTGTTCCTCCTGTATGCCTAGTGTGTGAAACATATCTGTTAGTAACGAATGAATCGCTTCAGCTTGTGATTTGTGTGAACTGTCTGAATGAATATTTAATTGATCAGTATCTTCCCAATCTGAATCTTCCTCTGGGATAGCTCCTTCTTCCTCTGATGAAGAGGAAATATCCTCTATCTGAGAGGAGCGTTGTGTAGGTTTAGAAGTGGAAGGTTGTTGGGGTGACTGGTTAGCTGCCAGTTTTTCCATAGCGGATGACATAGTTAAAAGTGATGTTTGAAATGGTAGAAACCAATCTGGAATCTGAGGTGCAGAGGCAGACTGTGAGTCCGATATGGGGATAGAGTCTGACCTGGTCTCTGTGTGAGTTTTGTGTTTTTTATGGTGATGCTGCACCTCTTTCTCCTTGCGCCTCTTAGTTATTTTACTAGAGGCTGTGTCTGAGCCTGATTGAATGTCTTGCTTTTCCAGCATATGTTTTGATGGGTCAGACGCCATGTTAGGCTAAAGACTAAGGAGGTATAGTAATAGAATAAATTGAGAAAACAACACAGAGAAATTAGGAAATAATAAGCTGTACCAGCCGTAACTAGCCTGAGAAGTGGTTCTCCAAACGTGTAGCCGTCTTAAATCGTGACCGCTACTATCCGCTCGTTCCCCCTGCTGTGCTGAGCACTGCGCGTCTTGCTGCGCACCTAAATGGCGGCCGGAAGCTTCCGTGTGGCGCGAAAGTCACGCTGATGGAGTGACTGGGGGATGGCAGCGGGAAGGCTCTATGGCAGCGCTGAAGCATGCCTTTGACCTCTCCCGTACGGGTAGCGCTGAAGCGTGCCCTGGTAATAGGTAGCACTCTCGCTTACCTTAAACCGATAGCCGTGTTGAAGCTATTTCCACGAGTTGGCAGCGCTGCAGCTTGCCTGAGAAATATAGCGGTGTTAATGCTATTTGTCTGAGTTGGCAGCGCTGAAGCTTGCCTTGGGAAGAAAACCAGCAGTGTTATTTTCAATAACCTGGCAGCGCTGAAGCTTGCCTTGTAAAAATGAAAATATATATTTAATTATTCCTTGAATGTATGGGAGCCACGCTCCCTAGACATCCTACCTCCTGCAGGATGGAAAAAAACTGAAGTAGGTGGGGTTAATACAGGAAGAGGAAGCCCCCTAACAGGGGTCAAAGTTTTGGATCCATCCTGCCTCCTAGAGGGAACGCTGATATTAACCCATTAGTGCCCTGTGCTGCCTAGGGACGATCGAGAAAGATAGATAGATAGATAGATAGATAGATATAGATAAATGACAGATAGATGATAGATAGATAGAGAGATAGAGAGATAGAGAGATAGAGAGATAGATAGATAGATAGATAGATAGATAGATAGATAGATAGATAGATAGATAGATAGATAGATAGTTTAGATAGATAGAAAGATAGATAGATGATAGATAGATAGATAGATAGATAGATAGATAGATAGATAGATAGATAGATAGATAGATAGATAGATAGATATAGATAGATAGATCAATAGATAGATAGTGATAGATAGATAGATAGATAGATAGATAGATCTAGATAGATAGATAGATAGATAGATAGATAGATAGATAGATAGATAGAGATCAATAGATAGATAGATAGATAGATAGATAGATGATAGATAGATAGATAGATAGATAGATAGATAGATAGATAGATAGATAGATAGATATAGATAGATAGTTAGAGATATGGGTAGCATATACTGGCCTGCAGCTCAGTGTTCTGTCAGTTTTTATAGGATATAACCCTGTTTATTAGAGCAAGAATCATGTACTGACTCGTTACAATATGGGGTCGCATAAAGTGGAGTTCATATTAGAATTATGTTTTAGTGTTCTTTTGTTAACCATTTTAACCATACATTTTTTTTGTTCCGCAACTCTTTTGGTTGCTATCGTTACTGACAACAAGATACCATTTTTTGCCACAGGCTAGAAAAAGGAACAATAGGAAGGTGAATAATCAAAAAAAGAGCAAGTGAAAAACTTGCTTTCAATATGCCCATCTATTAGATAACGATTTTTTATATAAAGGTGTGCTTCCTCCTACAAAATAAATTAAACTAACATTTGATATGCTAAAGCACACTGACAGCATTGAAATGCTTGTCTTTCTTTTTATACTTTGTACTTACAAATACTCAACAAATACAGTTAATGAAAAAAGCTATTCATGTCTTAAATAATCATGTAGAAATGTACAGAATATAGTAGTACAGGCATGGGATCCGTTAAACGGAAATCCGTTATCCAGAAAGTGCCGAATTACAGAAGGCCCTTCTTCCATAGACTCCATTTTATCTAAATAATTCAAATTTTCAAAAACAATTTCCTTTTTCTCTGTAATAATAAAACAGTACCTTGAACTTGATCTTACCTAAGATATAATTAATCCTTATCGGAAGCAAAACCAGACTGTTGGGTTTATTTTATGTTTATATGATTTTACTTAAGGTATGAGGATCCAAATTACAGAAAGATCCGTTATGTGGAAACCCTCAGGTCCCAAGCATTCTGGATAACAGGTCCCATACATGTACCATCATTAGGGGGCACATTTACTTAGCTCGAGTGAAGGATTAGAATGAAAAATACTTTGAATTTCGAAGGTTTTTTTTGGCTACTTCGACCTTCAACTATGACTTTGAATCGAAAAAATCGTTCAACTATTCGATAGTCGAAGTACTGTCTCTTTAAAAAAAAACTTTGACTACCTACTTCGCCACCTAAAACCTACCGAGCACCAATGTTGGCCTATGGGGACCTTCCCCATAGGCTTTCTAAGCTTTTTGTTGATCGAAGGAAAATCGTTCGATTGATGGATTAAAATCCTTCGAATCGCTCTATTCGAAGGATTTCATCGTTCAATCAAACGATTTTTCCTTCGATCGTTCGATCAAACTAATTGCGGTAAATCCTTCGACTTCGATATTCGAAGGATTTAACTTCGATGGTCGAATATCGAGGGTTGATTAACCCTTGATATTCGACCCATAGTAAATGTGCCCCTAGGTGTAGAGCAAATTAATTTTATGCTGAAACCTTGAATGATAAAAAATAAGCACATACAATATCACATCACAGATACACACTTACCTTCACTATCTTTAAATTTCTTGATGGCCACAATTTCTTTTGTTTCCTACAATAAAAACAAATACCATTAGCTATTTAAATTAACAATACATTTTTGACAGCAATTCACTTGCACCCGGTTGCAAACTAGATACAGGGGGGGGGGAGCTAGATCGTCTACCAGTCCCATCAAACAGACCTCAGGGGTTAAGACTGACCAGGTACAAATTTGACCACAGTTACAAATGAGACTGACAAAGTGAAGCTAGAAAGTTATAAATCAGATATATAACTAGAACAGCCATGCAAGGTTTTACTGGTCTTACTCAACTTTACACTCTACTATTAATATATGATTAATATACGAACATAACAAAATGGTTCTGCTTTTGAAACAGAATCTGAATACTGAAATTTCCAGGCAGGAAAGATGAGTTTAACATTAAGAACATGTCAAAATGTGTATGAATATATATATATATATATATATATATATATATATATATATATATATATTCATACACATTTTGACATGTTCTTAATGTTAAACTCATCTTATATATATATAACTCATATATATATATATATATATCTATATATATATATATATATATATTCAAGTTATAAAAGGGATTGTTGTGTGATGTAAGTGATTGTTTACATACATAACACTTAAGAAATCCCATCAGCACAGCAAATTAAAAGTCAGTACAGTGTGCAGTGATTGTCATCAGAAGATAGCATTTGCTGGTTACCTGTCTAAAACATCTTATTGGTTGCTATGGGTTACTGCTCCTGGGCAAACTTAGAGCCTTTTATTACATATGGGGGTTAGTCTATTGGGAAACATCCATGTCTTTAGGATATTTGTTATTTATTTGTTGTTGTCTTTTTTTTTGCAAGATAATTGGTGCCAAAGAAATATGATTGGCTACTTTGAGAAGTAAAGTAACATTGATCAGGGAAGGCGTCTGTTTATATTGCACTCGGTTCTGACTCATGAAACAAAGTATCCGAAGCCATCTGATTTATAGACATGGAGAACTGGCTACAACTACATTGCTTCTTAAGAGTAAGTGCAGCGGTAAACACATACTGTGTTCAATTGTATTACAAATGAAAACACTGACATTTTGTTATTAATATACATTTGGAATTTCTGCAAAAAAATAAACTGTTTTTGGTTGAAGATTGGATGTGGGTTTGTTATTCACTGCCGTGACCTGTAGATGGATTAGAAAAGGCTAAACTTGACAGACACCTCTTTGTTCAATTAAACCCAATAACTAATTAATGAATCCCTTTCATTATTTATTATTTCCGGTTCCTTAACATGACTCCATTCAATATAATCCTGTTTCATAGTCTCAGGGCTAAATGGCCCATACCTGTAAGGCTCTATAGTCACCTCAACAAAAGATGAGTCGAAAATGTACATGTATAATATATCTTCAATTCTACTTGGAGTTAAGGGAACACTAAGCTCACATTAAAGCCTAAGACGTATGCTGATGTGAATGGAAGGCTTCTTTAACTGTGTGTTTTTCAGTGCAGAACAGTTTTATCTTTATGGCATATTTGTCCTAGACAACCCTTATAGATGACATTGATGCACACAGGGATCTTTGAGGATGTCTAAGGGATAAATTATATTTTTGTATAAAGTTAGTATATGTATTTGTCCTGTTATCTAGAATGCTCGGGACCTGGAGTTTTTTCCGGATGAGGGCTCATTCCGTAATATGAATCTACATACATTAAGTCAGCAAATAATCTTCAAAACATGTAGGGGCCGATTCACTAACTTCGAGTGAAGGATTCGAAGGTAAAAAACTTCGAATTTCTAAGTTTTTTTTGGCTACTTCGACCTTCGACTACGACTTCGAATCGAAGGATTTGAAGTAAAAATCGTTCGACTATTCGACCATTCGATAGTCGAAGTACTGTCTCTTTAAAAAAAACTTCGACCCCCTAGTTCGCCATATAAAAGCTACTGAAGTCAATGTTAGCCTATGGGGAAGGTCCTCATAGGCTTGGCTAACTTTTTTTGATCAAAGATATATCATTCAACCGTTGGATTAAAATCCTTCGAATCGTTCGATCGTACTATTTGCGCTAAATCCTTCGACTTCGATATTCGAAGTCGAAGGATTTTATTTCCTAGTCGAATATCGAGGGTTAATTAACCCTCGATATTCGACCCTTAGTGAATCGGCCCCTCAATAAACCCAATAGTCTTGTTTTGCCACCAGTAAGGGTGAATTAGTTGGGATCAAGTACAAGGTACGGTTTTATTATTGCAGAGAAAAGAGAAATATGTATTAAAATCTTAAATGATTTAATTAAAATGGAGTCTATGCTAGATTACTGTACTATAAGTCAGAGCTTTCTGTATAACGGGTTTCCAGTTAACGGATCCCATACCTGTATAATTAATTTTCAGATAATAGACTGCATGGTTAAGGACCCTCTGAAAAGTTTTTGGAGAGATGTAAGTCCTAGGCCCAGCAAACATTATAAGAGTTGTTGGTAGTAGTATAACTCAAGAAGAGCAAGGGGGCCCATGGGCAGTGTCCCTGAATTTTATTTTTTGCAGAGAGGGGCTGAAGTTATGCCCTGGGAATTTGGAAAAGAAAAAGCTGTTTTGGCCTAAGTAAAATCATATAGACATCACAGACCATTGACGTAGGTGCTGTGCAAGTCCCAGTGGAGCTGATGTGCATAGGACTAAGCTAGTAGCAGGTATTTGTGGCGCTCACCTGGAGCTATAAGAACATAGTACATACAGTTAAAGCCACATATAGGGATAAAGAGTGGTAAGGCCCAGGAACCTGACAGGTGCAGGAGGAGCAGCTGGGAGCTGTGTGGCATACTCCAAAACAGTAGCGACAGCACATGGAAATAGCGTCTCTCTAGAGCAGCCTCTGCATCTGTTGTGAGCAGGGGTAAAGGTGGCCATACACAGGCATATTAAAGCTGCCGATATCAATGCTTAGGATCGATTCAGCAGCTTTCCTGCCCATGTAGGGGGTTTGATTTTCTTGCGATAGAGGACCACATTGGCTAGTTGATACAGTCCTCATCCCGTAATCCCATAGTCGGATCGTTTGGTTCTAGGGCTGAACGATCGGATTAGCCCGAACATCGTCCTGCCTTCAGTGGGCATATCGGGTTAAAACATGTTCATTTAAACCAAGCTGTGTTTACTGATAATCCAGTTGCACAGGTAGAAGAACATTCATTCCAGGACAATTAACTTTAAAAGCACATTTTCCAGGCTGAAAGGAAAACAGATTAATGTTAAGAAAATAAAGTTATTTTGGAGTGAATATCCAACTAAAGTATTCACACTTATCAGTGAGCCACAGGTGCAACTGTTGTTTTTCATGCAACAACCATATCCTCATAAAGATTCTTTCAGGACACGACACCCACACAGGCTTTTCTTGGACACATTTCTGCCCCATCTCCTCCTGCATTCTATCTTAGATGTACAAACTACCGTGTTGTCTTGTACCCAAAGATATTGTTACACATTTTAGTGTAAACAATATCAGTTTTTTACTATGTGAAGATAACATCTTACATCTGACCAAGAGTCCCCCACACACAGCTCAAACCAAATATTTCTAGAGTGTCCCCTAAGATTAGCCTGTTCATAAGTTGTTATGACTATGGACAGTGCATCTTATTCCACAGCCACCTTGAGATCATTCCCAAATAGACAAGTTTCCTTGCAATTCTTTGCCAATGCATAAGAGTAACTCACTTACAACCTGATGGTAATTCTGTGGTTTTCTTACTAGGTTTTCTAGCTAAAACTGACTTTCATGAAATGCACTGAACAATATTGGCATCAAAAGCAACCCATTAAAACACAAATGCTGGAAAAAAAATGGTGTGGTTTAATTTGTGCATGTTTTACAAAAACATACTGCTGCATCACTTGAGGCAATTTACATTTTTAGGACAAACCTCTACACTATTAGTAAAACCCATGGCAATTTGTATTTAAATGTAGTACTTCACATTGCATTATAAATTAGTCCATTAACTCAGAGCCATGAAAGAGCCCTAAGTGGTGCAAAATCACACCCTATTGTGTCATTTAGTGGGCACTAATATCAGAGGCCTGACTCGGTCTGCACACCACCCTGGAATTATTAGTGTAGAGCACAGTGTCAGCAGGAACAAAGCAGCCTTTGTGTGGTGTGCACTTGCAGGCACATACTAACTTGCACATCTGAATGGCACACAATTTAGGGGACAAATAGGGAGTGAAATAGGGAGATGAAATAATAAATATCTCCCAACTCCTACCTGTCCCTTTGTTTTGCTCTTTGCACCCTGTCCTGCAAGCAGTCAGTAATCCCTCTTCTGTCTTGAATGTCATGATAGTTCATCTTACAATTAATCAGTGGTCCATAACAGTGGCTCACAAGCAACATGTTGCTCACTAACCACTTGGATGTTGCTCTCAGTGGCCTCAAAGCAAGTGCTTATTTTAGAATTTCTGTCTTGGAGGCAAGTTTTGGTTGCATAAAAACCAGGTGTGCTTTCAAACAGAGCCTCCTGTAAGATGCCAGTCCATATAGGGGATAATAAATAATCAATCACAGACCTTATTTGGCACCCCCAAAGACTTTTTCATTCTAGTGATGCTCCCCAACTCTTTTTACATTTGAATGTAGCTCACAAGTTAAAAAGGTTGGGGACACTTGCAACAGATGCTAATTTGCCAATAGCAACCAATCAGCAAGTCGTTTTGAACAGTCTAATGCAAGTCAGAAAATGAATGCATACAGCTGATTGGTTGATATGGGTAACCAATGAGAAATAAGAGGTATGGGGAGCATACGGTGGTGCTATTCCTTAGACGTACGGCCACGTTCACATTCAGCAAAATTTCACAGGACAGGCAAGCGCTTCACCACTTCTTGCTGTGCAAATAATCCTTTATTTTAGGCAGTTTTACCACTCCAAGTACAGAACAGGTTAACAAAGGGAGGTGCAACCCCCCCCCCCCCCGAGACGTTGTACTTTTTTTTTTTGCTTGATTTGGGTAACTGCAAAGGTGCAATTTAGCACCTATGCTCATTAACCCAATGATGCTATTTAGACATATGCAATGCAAAAATGGAAATAATATGCATTTGTAAAATCACACCATAATATTTTTGTAATGTACTCAATGTACTTATCGAACAAATGCATCCGTTTTTGAACACACAAAAGAAGAATCAATCACAGAAAAGTGCTACCTCTGCTACTTTGCAAAAAGCTATACATTCTATATACATAGTGAATAATAGTAATAGTGAAAGCACTAGTGTGCAATAAACCATATTCCCAAAATAATGTTTCTATCTTTTGCAGACAGACTGATTAGTGGAAAGAATGATTTAATACAAGGCTGGCAAAAAGAGACCATATGAATCATGTTTTTACTTCATTATGCAACTGCCAGTTATTGGAAATGCCAGCACTATTTAATCCATAAAATAACATTATACAGAGCTTAAGATATGAATAGTTGTAAAGGCCCGAACAATGTTCCTGCTGCCTTACAGACTTAAGCTGGCCATAGATGTTGAGATTTTTAAAAGATCAGATCCTGATCTTCTCGGAAAGAGAAGAAAGATCTCGGAAAGATCGTACGATCGTACGAATTTAACATCAACTAAAAAGACCAATTTGCCAGGAAAACAAAGGGGAGCTGCCTGCTTGGCCCTGCAAACATAGATAGATTGCACTGGGACCCACAAAGACTTTTTTTACCTGGCCGATCAATTTCCTGACAGATGTCGGCCGAAAAATCGTTAAATGTACGATCGTTCGAATCCCACTAACCGCACGATAATTTCGAAGGATTGGTCGGACTTCCCTAAAATCGGTCGTTCAGCAAGAAGAATCGTCGCGTCTATGGGGAGCTTTAGATGTGCCATAACAATCAAAACAAACTTAAATGGACAAATCAGAGAAAGATTATTGGTCTCCATGTCCTGTGAAACTGTTAATTTGCTAGAGAGTTCTTTATTTTCAGACTGCATTTATCTACCCTTTTGCTTCACTTGTCTTCTCTTCTTAACATTAATTTTAGAAATGAAGTATATATTTTGGGAGTAAAATCTGTTTATACCAGTAATGTACTCTCTTGTGAGCCATGGAGGTGTGATTATCTATTTATAATGATGATTATATATATATATAAAATATATATATTATATATTAGATTTCACCCCAGCATTTATCAAAGCCATTGGCAGTTGGACTGGAACAGTTGAAAATAGGACATTCAAGTTTTCTGTTGATAGGGTATGGACGGGACACCATAATTTAGGCAGAAACTAATGGTTGTGTATCTTAAAGGAGTGGTTCACCTTTAAGTTTTCTTTTAATATGTTATAGAAAGGCCAGTTCTAAGCAACTTTCCAATTGGTTGTCATTATTTATTTTTTATAGTTTTAAAATGATTTACCTTTTTCTTGTGACTGTTTCCAGCTTGGAGGCCAATGACCCCCATCTTTCTGTTCAGGTCCTCTCCTATTCATTATTCAGTCTATTATTCAAATCAGTGCATGTTGCTAGTATAATTTCGAGCCTAGCAACCAAATTGCAAACTGGAGAGCTGCTGAATAAAAATCTAAATAACTCAAAAACCGCAAATAATACAAAAGCTGCAAATTGTCTCAGAATATCAATCTCTACACCATACTAAAAGTTCACTCAAAGGTGAACAATCCCTTTAAATTCCGTGTTTCTTATCCCAAAAACATGGAGATATTTCTCATGTTCCCACTATTACATATGTCATTAAAATAAAATGTTTGAAACATTATGGGCTTATGATCCCAGGGTCATGTTTGTGAAGTAGCAAGAGGTTATATAAATACGAATTCAGCATTAATATTTATGGAGGCTCAATGGTTTTTTGCATTAAAGGAACAGTTCAGTATAAAAATAAAGCTAACTGGATGACTGAGCTTATAAACTACAGATATATAGCATTGTCTGTCAGTTACACCAGGAACAATCATTCTTGATGAAGGGTGATGAGTTCAGATAAGGACCTGATTTGGCATCTTAACCTTTTAGCAAAAACAGTTCCAAAACAAAAAGACTGCACTCTATGAACTCAAGTGCTTACTGAGCTCCAGACAAAAGGCCCAGATCCATATCCCAGAATAAAGTTTGTATTCATTCAATCCTTTCTTGTCTACATGGTCACAAAAACTTTGATAAATTAAAATGTTACAGAGCTTTCAGTAGCATTTTAACAACAATGGCCAAACATAGAGTACTCGTAAGTACATTGGTGGTGCAGGGAATAATAGGAATTTGCAAGGTATCATTCAGTGCCCCAGTGCCTGGTGTAATAGCTAGCTGTTATTATTTGCATTATTCTTATCATAGTCAAAGCCATAACTGTTGTTAACGTACCACTTGGATAGCCATACTACTATACAAAGTATCACTTATTGCTCAATAAGTATTTACGTTAATTTGCAGTAGGTTTTCGAATGGCTAATTCTGATTAATTTTCTGATAGTTTTTGAATTATTTGCCTTCTTCTTCTGACTCCTTCCAGCTTTCAAATGGGGGTCACTGACCCCCATCTAAAAAACAAATGCTTTGTAAGTCTACACATTTATTGTTATTTCTTATTTTTATTACTCATCTTTCTGCCTGGGCCTCTCCTATTCATATTCCAGTCTCTTCTCCAAATCAATGCACAGTTACTTACCTGGGTAATTTGGACCCCAGCAACCAGATTGCTGAAATTGCAAACAGGAGAGCTGCTGAATAAAGAGCTAAATAACTCAAAAACTCAACAGATACAAAATGAAAACCAATTGCAAAGTGTGTCAGAATATCACTCTCTACATCATACTAAAAGTTAATTTAGTATTTAATGGCTCCATTAGCCATGACGTGCGGCCCTATTCCTTCTGTTCCTAAATCCTAAACTAAACACCAGCACTGTAATCTGACTCAAAAAGGGGGAAAGCTGTGTTTAATATAATCACACAAACCTTGTGTCTTAAGCTGGCCATAGACGCAAAGATTTGTACGATCGGACTTTCCCATCTCCCGACCTGCCACTAACCATTCCGATCAGCAATTGTACAAAAGTATGTCCGACCAAAGCTAGTGACAGTCTCCCTCTGAAAATCGTACGATCGGCAACACACGCAGAGATACTACCCGCAGCCAACAGAAATCTTTTAACCTATCTGATCGACCAAACGACCAATCTCCACCGGACGAAAAATGTCGGGACTCTCCACACACGGTCGGAAAATCGTATGAATCCTCGATACGTACGATCAGATCTTTGCGTCTATGGCCAGCTTAAGTTTCAGGTCTGGCCTCAGCATTTATACTCTTTGAACACAGCAGATTGCACGGATAAAGGACAAAGCATTGTGTACATTCATAGAGAAGTAAAACAAGATGACACTGAAGTACAGACAATAACGGGCTTTTATAAATAGATTGTATCTGGTACAATATGCCATAATGGTTTCTTTGTTTGTGCACAATAAAACATTGTCCCTATTCGGTATAAGGGACTATAGACAGAAAAAGCACAGCATAATCTGGAGAAAATTACAAAGGAGAGAAAGAAAAGGACTTGTCTAATAATAACAAACACTTGAAATTAAGATAATTGCAGAGCTTTCCGAGATGGCTATTTTTGAAACATTCCAAAGGCAAGAAACACATCCAAAGTGACTGACTAACACCGTATTAATACAGTGTGTCAGTGATATTATGTACAGTACTTAAAGCATATACTGTACTTGTACATAAAATCATGGTGCTGCCCTATCAATGGAGAGCTATATAAAAAATCTGCACAAGGCACTCTATTTCCAAGTAACTATCCTTGATAAATTATAAAGCACTGCAAGATATTAACGCCATTGCACTTTTTTCAAATAACACACAAATGAATTGGTCTACAGCAAAATAACTTTGAAGTTGTCAAAACCAGGTTTTTCTATTAAAGGCTTTGTTCACCTTTATCTTTTAGTATAATGTAGAGAGTGGTATTCTGAGGCAATTTGCAATTGGTTTTCATTTTTTATTTGTGGTTTTTGAGTTATCTAGCTTTTTATTCAGCAGCTTTCCAGTTTGCAATTTCAGCTATCTGGTTGCTAAGATCCAAATTATCCTAGCAACCATGCATCGATTTGATTAAGAGACTGGAACATGAATAGGAGAGGGAATGGATAGAAAGATGAGCAATAAAAAGTAGCAATAACAATACAGTTGTAGCCTTACAGAGCTTTTGTTTTTTGATGGGGTCACTGACCCCCATTTGAAAGCTGGAAAGAGTCAGAAGAAGAAAGCAAATAATTCAAAAACTATAAAAAAATATTTTTTTTTTTTTTAAAATCCTTTCTGGGGGGAAAAATGATTGCTGTCAGACTCATTCTGTGACACAGATACAGCTATCTAGATGTTCTAAGATTTCTTATAACTTATAAAAGCCACTCGTATTTAGGATTCCTGTGTAAAATAAAATACGATTTTGTAATTTTTTTTCACAGCTGTTTGTGGTGTTCCACTGCAAATACATAAAATCCATATGGATTCCATAGCATTATTTTCAACAGTTTGGAAAAGGTAATGACATGGTGCCAACATTTTTGGCCAGGGTTTTGTGCAACCAATAATTTTATTACACAATGATTTATGTAGATCAGATAAAGTTTAGGAATCTCCAGCTCCTCTGGGACAATTTACCAACTGAAAGGGTATAGAGCCTAAAATACTGGAACCCTGCCAGTTCCAAATAAACCCTTTACCCAACAACTTGAAAAGTACACATTTTTCACGTACAATTAAATTTCTATGCATTTAATCATTTTTCAGTTAAAGTGTGGAATAACAAAGAAAAATAAAGTCATTTATGGTACTGGCTCCCACCTAACGGCTACTATATGTGACTACGTTTGTATTGGGTTTCTCCCTGTCTATCATTTCTAATTTAGAGACAAACTCTGGCAGCCAAACAGTGTCAGATTTGATTGCCAGGGGCCTACCAGAAAATCTTAGAATGCAGGCTCTTTCCTTACTCTCACTTCTCCTTACATACTATTCTCCTTCCATTCTATTCGTCCATACATTTCTCCCCTTTGTTTTTTTGGGGAATGTCCATGGTATAGCAAATGCTTGTTAAGAAAGTTAGGGTTCCGTTTACTAAACCACGGTAAATTTGACGATATGTTTCCGCATGTTAACGCTGCGAATATTTTTCTGACCAGACTATTCGCAGCGACTATGTTTACTATACAGCGATGCGCTCAGAAGTAATTGCGATCACTTGTGGTAACTACGTTGATAAACCAACTTACTTTAGCGGTGGTTTTATCGAGTTGCGAATTTCTGGTGACAAATTAAGTTTGTGAATAATTATGCTATAAAATAGTCTTTTTTTTTTTTTATGGCGTTTATTATGGCATGATTCATGGCCAGATATGTATCTTCAAAACTGCTAAACTTAACTATATAGGTATTATCAACAACACAGTAAACAGATTTCACCCAATCAAACATGTACGCTTCATATAAATCCACATTTCAGTACATCCAGTCACAAGACTTACCCCTGCCAATAGAATCCTATAAATAAAATTCATAAACAAGTTTTACCAATAAATCATATAAATGTAGTTTAATCTAGGCTGACGAAACCTTTGGTCTCGCCTAGCCATAATAAATCATCTTTCATCTGAAAAAGCTGCTGTAGCAACAGACAAAAGAATAATCGAAAACATCTTTGATTATCCTGTCACTTCTCTCTTCTCCTGTCAGGAATGGCAACAGGAACAGAACCATGGGTAAAACAAGGTGTTATGGGATATTTCCTGTCCCCTTGAGAATCTTCTCGCGAAAAAATTAATTACTGCCACTATATAGATGGCGGTAAAATTTAGCGAATATTCTTGTGTTCATTTTGTCTTTTGTTCATTTCGCTGTTTAGTAAACCAGGCATTAATGTGTACATAGCGCCATTTTCAGCAAATGCGATAACTGGCGAAAACATATTCTCGCGCAAGAAAATTCGCAAATTTTTATTTACCGCAGGTTAGTAAACTGGTGAAAACATATCTGGCGACAAATTTGTCTATATTTTGTGCGCATATTTTTACCGCACTTTACAGTCTCTCCACTGCTCAGAGAAGTCTCCAAATGCAAAAAATTAGATCAGCGCTGATCCCATTTTTTGCATTTGGAGATGTTCATGGTAGAGGCATACACGGCAAATAGTTGGGTAAGCAACATCAGGGTCCTCCACCAGCTCTCCTGATATCCCAGTAGGCCAGTCTGACACTGTAGCCAAATTGGCCAATACATTCTGAATGTTTATATCAATCGGGTCAGACATGTAATTTATTTGCAGATAATTGTGTGCACAAGACAAACAAACAGCAGCAGCAAAATCAATTAACCAACATGTCTCATTTGAATCTTTTTTCACTTTTATCGGATGCTTATCAGAAATGGCATTGTTTAAACCAAAACACAAAGGGAAATGTTGTCTAATTGACATTAGCCCAGTTGTTGGACTTTCCGTCTCTTTTCTCTTCCCAAGAATCCCAAGAGCAGCCAGTAGCTGAGACTGCTACATACATCCCCACTAACTACACCCCTTTTCAATGTATACTCCCTTGCCCTTTATTTTTATGTGTGTACACCTAATTCAATGGAAGAAAAACATGCCTATACACAAGACCCATCTACTATCCTCCATAAATTAAACACAACAATCTTTGATCTGCCTACACAAGAGCATTAGGACATTATATTTGAAATATTTAGCGCACTTTACTGGTGCAATTAGACACTGTGCAGATACAACTGACAAAATGCATGCATGTGTGCTTCTGATGTTCTATCCATGAAAAGCTGTGAATAATCAGCTTAAAGTCAGACTTTACTGTAAGTACTACAACCTCACTGTATCAACAACTTTGATGCTTTTACTTTTCACAAAGAAGTGAAATACATCTAAAAACTGAAAAATCTCCCGTCTCATTTGAAAGCTGCTAGATGAAGTTGTCCATGCTTCCTGCTTCAGAAATCATTGAGCACCTTTCCAGTAATACCATAATACCCAACTCATTTATTTTGTCATTCCCCAGTTCTGTTCAGTGAAGCTTAACTGACTCGTGTTTTGTACAGTAATAACTTCAGTACTAGAAACCGACTGAATCACAGTCCTCCACTTCCTCGACTTACCATTCACACAGTCTTTCAATTCATTACAACATATTCTATTAGAAAACCTAATGTGATACAGAGGTTTTGACATTCGTTACGGTTTTTGTCACACATCTGACGATAACCCTGCCCCTTTTCCAAAGGAGTCGCTTACAGCTAAATACGGCACAATTCATCATGCAGCATTTTTCCTACTAATCCATTACCATTGAGTGTAGCATCGTATTCACAGCAATTGCGCCCAATACATCAAAACGAAAGCAATTGAGCAATCGTTCATTCATCGTTGGTGGGGATGGTGTCACTTTTGCCTCCCATCATGAAAATGTCATCAGCATGTGATTCTTTAAGTGCAAGTCTGGTGGGCCTTTTGATGCAACGCTGAGGGAACCCTGGATCTACTACCACAGGTGGTGCATCACTTGCAGGTCATTCCTTGTAAGGGAGAGGACAGACCAATGGACTCTTAACTAAGATGAAGTACAAGGAGCTGCATTAAGCCCAAGGACTTGTAATGAATGGTGGCAATTTATGCAACTGTAGCCATCTTTTTGTGATTGCAACCGCCCTCTGTAAATGAGCCATCTAATGTGGAGTCTTTAAACATTGATGTTGGAAAAACAAATGTGTTTAGAAATGTAAATGCTGAAAGTAAATCTACATTATCTGAATTAATTGTTCTTTTAACTTTTCAGATCTATCTATACACTGTATATTATGCTTATTAATTATGAATACTTTAACACTTTGGACTTATCTTTTTATTCCATAACCCCATCTTCTTCAGTTCTTGTTGTGATCTAGACCAGCTCGCTGATTGACACACTTCCTTCTTCTTCTTCTTCATCATCCCCAGTGCCAATAGTGAAACCCCTCCAACCTGGATTGGGTCTGTGCACTGCTTACATTCATTACATACATCTCAACAACAATTCGCAAAATCCAACAAATATGCATCTCGGACACATCGGCATGATAAGATTTTTGTATCCGTAGCAATACAATATTACAAATATGCTCCCACCCTTATAATAACTGATTCAATCTTTATTCACACCACAAACATTCACTGTCCACTGTTATAATCTCGGCAAGTTTTCTCACTCTTATCAACCGCATCCTGATTCAGCTTCCACCTCTGCCTCCTACTCATGCGGAGGCTGAGAGAATATATTTATTGCTGATATCCACTATATATTGAAGGTGCATTCACTTACTGGGGTTTGGAGCACACATTTTTGGAATTTAATCAGATAACTGTCATTTTCTACTGATACAGTGTTCCATTCAGCATGCTGTTTGCAGCCTTATTAGATTTAGGCATTATTATCTGCAGCGCTATCTGCAGTGACCACATACATTTGTTTTTGTTAATCCAAAGTCTGCATCCGGGAAAAAACGCATTCTGAATAAGATATTCACGGTATATAATCAGACATAACTAGTATTAGTGTTAGTTGTTTGCAGTAACACAGCACTGCCTGCTTTGGGTGACACAAATCCTAAATGCTTTATTCCCTTTATATTGTGCTAACATAGGCCTCTATACAACACATTTTGCTTAACTTGGGCCTAAACAGCAACTCTTTTGTATTCCTGATGCTTCTACATAAACATCACTGAATACGGCAGCACCATGGTACTGGAAGTACAGCCTGCATAATGGTTACATGTGCAGCACAATCAAATTCTTGTGTTTCTCTTACACAAAAACATTGTGCGGAATAACAATTCTTCAATACAAATCCTTCATTAAGTCTATTTGTGTCATTTTGCATCCTCTGTTTTCATCTGATAAATAATCATTAAGAGGAATAGCATTAGACTTCATTTTCTGGGCATAAGAAGAGAAGAAAAAGTGTCATATTTATCAAAAAGAGAAAGAACAGTTTGCCAGAACAAAGAATCCTAAAAGTGCATAAAGAACCGTGGAGTCCTCCTGGCTTAACCGTGCTGAAGTGCCATTACGTTCCTTTCATGCCTAGGGTCGGACTAGGCCAGCGGGTCACCAGGAAAAAACCCAGTGGGCCCTGCTAGCCAAGACCCCAAATAATTTTGACACGCAAGCCACAATTTTTATACATGCGACTATTTTGTCCAAATGCATTCAGGTCAGTGGGTGTCCGTCCACTGACTTTAACGCATTTGGAGAAAAAAAGTCGCCATAAGGAAAAAACGCCCAATGACTTTAATGCATTTGGAGAAAAAAGTCACCATAAGAAAAACCGCCCGTTGACTTTAATACATTTGGAGAAAAAAAGGTTGCTGTGTTTTGTGAAATTTTGCTGTTTTCCAAATTTTTCGGCAAAGCCAGAAAGATTTGCTTATCACTAGTAATGCACCGAATCAAGGATTCGGTTCAGGATTCTACCTTTTTTCGGCAGGATTGGGATTAGGCAGAATCCTTCTGCCCAGCCAAACCAAATCATAATTTGCATATACAAATTAGTGTCCGGGAGGGAAATCACGTGACTTTTTGATTATACTTATTAATCCATGCCTGCCGAATTTATTTGCCCATCACTATAAATGAGACTTTTTATAGAGTATAAAACCCAGAAACAAGGCAATTATACAGTGGCAATACAAGTATGGGACCCATTATCCGAAAACCCATTATCCATTATCCAACCCATTATCCAAAGCTCCGAATTACGGAAATCCCGCCTCCCATATACAAATAATCCACATTTTTAAAAATAATTTCCTTTTTCTCTGTAATAATAAACTAAGATCCAAACTAAGATATAATCCTTATTGGAAGCAAAACCAGCCTATTGGGTTTATTTAATTTTGACATGATTTTCTAGTAGACAAGGTTTGAAGATCCAAATTACAGAAAGATATGTTTTCTTGAAAACCCCAGATCCTGAGCATTCTGGTTAACAGGTCCCATACCTGTATATCTTTCATATACGTATATTCATCCTAATAGCAATGAAAACATGTAACCAGCAGAATGATTGCTTTAAACAGTACAGTATTTCTTAGTAGATGTATTAAAATAAGGTCACGGTGACATGAGGAACAGTACAAGCTTCTCTGGCTACTTCCAGCTGTAGAGCTGCCATCAGCCTTGCTTTACTATCACGCTGTCCTGTTCACAGCCAATGTTGATGTAGCCGAGCATTGTCAGATGAAATCAGCCGGTGAGACACAAGATTCTTTGCGGTGTACTAGTTGGTTGCCTGCCAAGGAACAGCTGTCATATCTTTAGCATCTGTCTTCTTCCCACATAAGGAGAAAATTCTAATCAGGATGTATAAAGCACTGGTATACCTCCATGACAGAAATCTAAAACTAAAGGTGCCCATACACTGAGAGATCCGCTCGTTTGGCAATGTCGCCAAACGATCGGATCTCCCTCCGATATGCCCACCTTGAGGTGGGCAATATCGGGCTGATCTGATCGTGGGCCCTAGGGCCCAATGATCAGATCCTAACGATGCCTAACGGGCAGTCGGATCGCGGGACCGCATCATCGAATAGATGCGGCCGCGATCCGACGGGATTTTTTGTCCCATCCGATCGAGATCTGCCCGACTTTCGGCCAGATCTCGATCGGTGAATCGGGCCAATAAGCTGCCGACACGGTCTGTCTGCAGCTTTTATCGGCAAGTTGTATGGCCACCTAAGCCTTTCACTGTTCAACTATGGGCTACCTGCTCAAGTTCAGCTTTCAGCATTCCACCTACAGCCAACATCTAGAAAGCTTATATTGTCTGCACTTATTAATGGTCATTTTTGACCAGAAAAACAAGCATTTTAACGAACAGCAATAAGGGCATTATTATGCCCCATTAGAAATTCTGTAGGGTATATGCCCTATTCTCATTGATTGCTTTCAGACAGTTCTCATACAGGACATGGAAATGTCATTGGCCTAACAGGAAAATAGGAGAACCTAGCAAGAAGAAAATAAGAACGTACACATGGGTGCGGCCAGGCCCGGACTGGCAATCTGTGGGTTCTGGCAAATGCCAGAGGGGCTGTTATAAGGTGCCATATAAAGCCAGTATTTAGTGGGCTGGTGGGGGCTGTTTGGGCCTCTGTGTGGGCTCTATGTACCTAAAATGCCAGGAATTATTTTAATTCTCAGTCCGGACCTGGGTGCAGCCTTCAGTTTGCAACCTCTCCCCAAAACTACACCCCCACTAACCTTTCACTCTCACTGATTAGATGAAAAAACAGGGTTGGAATGAGAAAAGCTGAGTTATTTATTAACAATAATCAATTAACATCAGTGTAAAATTAGCAATTTATCTTTGTAACATTGTCATATGTCTCATGACCAACTTGCCTACTCAAGTGACCTTGAGTAAATCTTGATTCCTGCTGATCAGAAGGCATACAGTATTGCTTAATATATGGTGATCCCAAGTCTAAAAGACTAATCAGAAAGGCTTCCAAATATGAGGGTATATTTATCAGAAGTGAAGTTAGAGATCACCACGGTCCACTAGTGTGAAATTCTGCCACGCTCCATTTAGCATGGAGAGGGTTCAACCGGCCTGTGCATGGAGAAAATACAATCTTGTGCTCTTAGTGAATTGGAGAATTTTCATTAGAGAAAGTTCAACCAGAGAAAGCACTGAGAATTTTCACCATTGTGAAGTTAATTCTCCAAAACTTGGGGGCAGATTAATTAAGGTTTAAACATTAAATTCGTATTTGAATTTTTTACTTGGATTTTTGGTCAAAACTCACAAATTTGAGATGGGAATCCAAACTCAAATTCAAGGTTTATTATACATCAACCCTGGGAACAATACGAATCCGATAGTACGCCACTTAAAACTAGCCAAGTTCATGTAGAAGTCAATGACAGAGGTCCAGTGACCCGTTTGAAGATGTTAAAAGCCTTCCTGACATTCAAATTCGATTCAAGTTTTTGGGTCGGTAATATTTGTTCGAGTTTTGGACGTTCAAGTTTCTTCTTAAATAAGATACTATTCGAGTTTCGAGGTCATTCGAGTTCATACAAAGTAAACTCGACCTTTGATAAATATGCCCCTGAGTGTATTCACCTTTTAGTAAATTGGTGATGTTGAGGGAAATCTTCATTTTTGTGAAACAACACCAGATTTTCACTTTCACCCTTTAGTAAATGTTCCCCACTGGGTGAATTTTTCTGTGCTGAGCTCTAATTCTACACTTTGATATCTCTGTCCCTAAATGTAGTTCAACTGCTGCTTGTGCTGCTGGAGATACTTTTACCCATTAAAAATCTCGTTTATAGTGGTATGAAGCAGTGATCAGAATACCCCAGTATAACATAACCTGGGGTTCTTAATACCTACTTCAAGTTACATTTTAAAGGCATAAATCAACATATATTTTTAATAAGTATAATAGCATAGGGCTCCTGGGTTCGCAGCCACCTCCTGGGCAGCTCTGACTTGCCTTCATCAGCAATGACTATACCCCAATTTTACTTCTCTAGATAAACAGGAGTGGAAGGGGATCTTCCAGTGGAACTTGAAGATAAGTTTGGGCTGCATAGGGGTATATACCGTTGTCGCATTGGCCTGCTGGCTCTGGGAAGCCATAAGCTGTTAATGAACATTCATTGATCAGTAGTGCACAACACACAGCAGAACTATTGTGCAAGAGCCCAGTCCCTAGCAAGTAGTTATTGGAAAAATCTGTAAAAAATGATTGTTTGGTCTCAAGCCTCTATGCAGCATTGTTTATAATGAAAAGACAGTCCTAGCTATACAGTATTTCCAAAATGATTGTTTCCTAAAAAAAAAAGTATCAACAAAGAGACAGGGGACTAGAGAATTATAATCTCAATACTGCGAGGAGCTTCTTCTCTATAATAGAGCAATATGGTTCTCTTAGTGCTTAGAGGGGAAAAGACATTCATCTTGCAAAATCCTTTAATATTTCTTCCTACTACAGCATTGTATTGCAGTCAGTTAGTCCTCAGATTAAAAGCTCAAGCATTCTATCCTCAGCTAACATTTCTATCAGCAGGATAACAGGAGTACAAAATGTTGATTCGCAAATAAATATATTTTTTTCATTTTCAGAAGACCAGCATGTGCAATGCTGTTTATCTAAATGCTGTTTTTCCACCTTATAGAGTACAGGTATTAGATGTAAGAGTATATTGCTTTTTGCTATGTTTTCTTTACATTTTCCATTGAGTCAACTAAATAGGAAGACAGCAACATAACAATAAGAGTAGTGATACGAGTCTTGTCAGCATTCTGAATTTGCCTAAGGCTTATGACAGATACTTCTTACAGTGACAGCTCTTCTATTTTTCAACGGAAAAAGAAAGCAGACATACAGTATATTATTTGGGATTAACAATGTGACAGCTGATTGGCATTAGAGATTTTACGATATGATTCATAGTGTACAGTATATATTTGAACTTTTTAAGAAGGGTGCTTCTGGGTCTGCTGAGGAAGCTCACCTGATGCTGATGCTCCTCTCCATCCTTAATTCCTCTACATCTGGGTGTGTAGATGAATCAGTTGTACCCACTAAAAAAAGACACCATTTCAGAAAACTTCATCTGTGGCTTTTTGCCACCCCTGGTAACTTGCCTGGCAAGCTTTGCCCTATGCTTTGCGTCAAAAAAAAAGAAAATTCTTCTTTTTTCTTATTTTCATTTGAATTCTCTCGTCTTCTTATTGAGACGCTGGGAATTTTCTATTGACCCTTTATACAGATTTTGAATCCTGTAAAAATTTGAAATCCGTCAAGTTTTGCATCAGTCCAGAAAACCCAGAGCAAACAATCAGGTACTTGCAGTGTACTTAACCAATACAAAGTGACTACTGATCACTATGGATGTCCTGATGGGACATATTCTGCCATATAATGAGTGCTATAGGCAAAAAGTGCTATATATTATGGATTAATCCATATTCCCTAAATATAAGGATATAATTCAAAGAGGGAGCTAAATGACTAGGTTTGCCAACCTAAAAAAAATGGCTTCCTATCTCTTTTATCTTCATTCCCTATTATTGAATCTGGTATCCAGAAACAATATTATCCCATAGACTCATTTTTAATGAAATAATAAAATGTTTCTCATTTTCTTTCTTTTTCGCTGTACTAATAAAACAGTACCTTGTACTTGATCCCATTTATGATACAGGTATGGGATCCCTTATCCAGAAACCCATTATCCAGAAAGCTCTGAATTACGGAATATATACTCCATTTTATCCAAATAATCCAAAGTTTTAAAAAATATTTACCTTTTCTCTTTTATAATAAAACAGCAACTTCTACTTGATCCAAACTAAGATATAATTAATCCTTAAGGTCCCCATAGACACAAAGATTTCTCTTGCCGAACGACTTATTTTAGCGAAGTCCGACCAATCATTCGAAAATATTGTGCAGTTAGTGGGATTCGAACGATCGAACATCTTATGATTTTTCAGCCGACATCTGTCAGGAAATTGATCGGCCAGGTTAAAAAATCTTTGTCGGTCCCAGTGCAATCTATCTATGTTTGCAGGGCCAAGCAGGCAGCTCCCTTTGTTTTCCTGGCAAATTGGTCTTTTTAGTTGATGGACAATTCGTGCGATCGTTCCGAGATAATCGTGGTCTTACGATGATGATCGGATCTTTCAAAAATCTCAACATCTTTGGCCAGCTTAATTCGAAGCAAAACCAGCCTATTGGGTTTATTTAATGTTTAAGGGATTTTCTAGTAGACTTAAGGTATGAAGATCCAAATTACAGAGAGATCCGTTATACGGAAGACCCCAGGTCCCGAGCATTCTGGATAACAGGTTCCATACCTGTATAAATAATTATTATTGGCGGCCAGACAATTTTATTGGGTTTAACCAATATGTGTTGACAGAAGACATTTATTAATAGATTTCTTCGTTAACAAAATAAAATAAAATATGCCCTTGACAAATCAAGGAACTTCGCTCATGAGTAGCGGTTATTTTCTTTTGAGCTTCTTTGGGGTGCCAGATGGTTCCAAGAGTATATTTTTTCAGCCATACAGATAGGTCTCTTTAAATACTGTGGTATAAGATTATTAGCAGTGCACTTCTTACAAACCAGACGCAAGTACAAGTTAGTAAGATAGAGCGAGTGATTGTCAGGGAAGGGTGGAGTAATAAATAAAACACATTGTTAGAATACAACTGTGGCATTTCAGTATGCAGAATATAGACGTACAGAAAAGGTGAATTCTTTTTTTTTTTGAGAAATAATTCTAAATTGTAGAACATTTAAAGGAAAAAGAAAACGAAAAGTTCATATTAAACTTTCATGACTGATAGATGGATGACTAATAGTACTGGATAAAATTAGTAATGCTTGTGACAAAGACTAGAATGACAAACATTACCAAAATGCCATATTGATCAAGAATTCCTGTCTTAAATAATAGCCCTCTCCTCTTGGGAAGGCTGTCAGCCAGGGAAATTAAATTTCCCAACGCTGGTAATAGAAACTGCTTGCACAAAAAGTGCCTTCATTTTTGTACTTGCCCAAAAAGCCTGATACAACAATAAGGAGTGCCAAAACCTTCATTGTATAGTATCACTGACCACAAGCATGCCTCTCAAATGTGGGCAACATTCGCCCCCAAACCTCAATACATTTTATATGGCTTTCAAGGTCTAAGATTGGCTCCCAGGCAGTTGGCAAGAAAATATGCTTTGGATGCTGGTACCAAGGCTTATTTTATGTAAAAGAAGAAAATGTGAATGTTTCATTTTTTCTGATTAAGCAGCAAATATACACACTTTTGGAATGTTACTGATACCCCCACTTACCTAACTTTCAAGAGGTGCTCAAACATGTTTCCATGAGTATGGAGTAACAAAATTACCTGGACAAATGCAAAACTTCCCCCCAGCCTCTACCCCTAACTATCCCTATAGCGAGGAGGCTAACTGAACTCGTTGACTAACACATTAGGAGGTTTATGTAATAAAAGGCACTAAGTTTGCCCAGGGGCAGTAACCCATAGAAACCAATCAGCAGGTAGCATTTACTGGTCATCTGTTTAAAATCATACATCTTATTGGTTGCTATGGGTTACTGCTCCTGGGCAAACTTTGTGCCTTTATTACATATGGGGGAAAGTGCACAAATTCATTATGCATAGACCAGACAATAATAGTACTCCAATAACGCTGAACTTTCTTTCACGTAGACCTAATGTAAATAGGAAAATGCTTCCTTTGAGCTATGTTTGTAAAGATCTGTTTACTACCAATGGTTATACATCACCAATTATACATCAAATTTTACATAGCTAGTTACTGCCTTTTATTTCCTCTTAATAACTCTGTACATAGAGAGCTAGTACAAAGGTCCCTTGAATTTTATTTGCTATGCACATGGATAAAGCACTGCGTATCTTGACAGCGCTATATAAATAAATGATGATGATGATGATGATGATGATGGATACAGTTGGGGTTGGGAACCTGTATGGTGGGACTGTTGTTCAGAAGTGAAATCAGGATATAGATTATTGTATTCCCTGTTATAAATATAAGGACTATGTTCAGCGGTTCATTTACCAAGATGAGTCACGGATACCTAGGAATGCTTGTTCACTAATAACACTGATATCTTTAGCAATGATTTGTGACCACTGCCTGACATCTGGGCCAGCAAGTAAATATTTGTTGCAGACTGAAATGCTTTACTGTCTTTTTTTTCCCCTGGCAGAAAACACAGAGATACAAATGATGAACTGTGAAGGTTACAGTTTGATTTAATTATTCATCCATGTACAGGCAAGATCTGAAAAACTCTATTTAGAACATAAATTCACTGAAACGTCAAGGAACAGATGGCACTTATTCATACCGAGTAATGATTAAAAAATATCTTTCTATGATCCAGTAAGGCAAAGATCTGTAAGGACACAATACTACAACAATCCCAATATATGGAAATGCATTGATACTGATGCCCCATTGTTTCTAAATCCCACATGAACGTTTTCTTTTGTATTCTTAAAATCTAATCGCAAAAATCTAAGATTTAGAAGATCAATATTTATTTTAGATTAAAAGACAGCTAAGGTCTCCCTTCTCTCTCACACTATTTTTCAAGGGTTTTACAAGAGTTTCACTATGTCATTCTTATAATTGTTAAATGCATTTTTCTCTCACCGTACCAATAGTTTTCCAGAGAGCTAAACCATGTGCCCTCATGCAAAAAGGCAAAAGGGCATTTTTAGGCATTTATTGTGACAGTTTCAAAGCAAAACAGTCCAAATTATGAGTAGAGGTCAGACATCTGGTAGGAATGCTTGGGGGTTGGCATCCAACCATGGTTTCCATATTTTCTCAAATTTCCAGTGTGTTCCCCGGGCATTGTAGATCAGCTTGATTAGAGGCAATGTACCATTTATAAAATCAATCCATTGTTGTAGGGGGATTAGGGCTCATCTATTTCATAATTACTAACTTTTTTGCAACAAAATGGATCGTAGTAGTATTCTGGATTTTGTGTAGGGGCACTAATTCATCTACTTTACCTAGTAAAAAGATATTTGAGTGTCCCCCCAAAAATATATATAAACAAATAAGGTATTTAAAGTATAAAAGCATTTATTAGGACATGAGACACCTGTTTTTTGCCTGCTGGGCCACTTACTCCCTGTGAGTGCCCAATCAGGCATGAAACGCATTAGGCCCTTGTCTCTCATGTCCTAATAAATGTTTTTTTCCTTGTACAGGTATAGGATCCGTTATCCCGAAACCCGTTATCCAGAAAACTCCAAATTACTGAATGCCCATCTCCCATAGACTCCATTTTATCCAAATAATCCAAATTTTTAAAAATGATTTCTCTGTAATAATAAAACAGTACCTTGTGCTTGATCCAAACTAAGATATATTTAATCCTTATTGGAAGCAAAACCAGTATATTGCGTTTATTAAATGTTTACATGATTTTCTAGTAGACTTAAGTTATGGAGATCCAAATTATGGAAAGATCCATTATCCGGAAACCCCCCAGGTTCCAAGCATTCTGGATAACAAGTTTCATACCATAATACCTTATTTGTTAATATATATTTTTTGGGGAGACACTCACTATTTCTGCACCCTCAGACTGGGGTGAACTGTGAGCTTCTCCCCTTCTCTTATTTTGATTCATAATAATTATGATTAGATTTTGATATTTGGGCAGTGCTTATACATTATTTTTGGCATATTTGCACCAATTTTTGTATCCCTTATTATACCCAGTAAGCAGGTCTCAAGGGTCCAAATTCCAGGGAAGGATTGGAACTCAGCCTACCCACTTATATACCTGTTGCTGCCAGGTGCAATTCCTCTTTGTACTTGCCATGTGTTAACCATTATGTTGTAGTGTAGGGTATAAAAGAAACTACCACCAACAAAATGAAATATTCCAAAAAGTGAGCAGGTAACTCTTGACACTGAGCCATAGCAACCTTTAAAGAAGAGATATGAAAGTGTAAAAAAAGTATTTTCCTTAGAAAGGTTAGAATGCCTTGTATTATTGGCAGGGCTTACAGGAGCGAGGGTGCCAGTGTTATGCAATGCGGGGACCACTGCCCTACAAGCAATGCAAAGAGCCATACAAGAGTTATTTGAACATTTCAATTCCACTGGCAGATGGTTTGTAATATGTCAAACAAGCAGTCATCTGTTCTTTGTGCTGATCTCATGCTGTGGGTGAAATGATTTTAAGGACTTGCTGGAGATCACCCAATTTTGGTGAAAATACCCAAATATATTTTTTTTTCAGGTTTAAATGTGTGTAGTGTCAGTTACCATGCCCTATGGCACAATCTTTTTTAGGTAGCCCATGCCATAGGGATGCAGAGCTGCTCCACACACAGCTAATGACATTGTTTATTAGGAAATATTCTTTGGAACCCCTGCCACACTGCCTAATTTCACCCGTCTCTGAAAACACTTCTAGTTTGTTAGTAAGATAGTAGCTGCGTTACTGTATCTTGTAGTTTACAATGATTGGAGACAGTTGGAGACAGAGAGATAACAAGAAGTTACTGATCCCCACAGCAAAAAAATGTTAGGGCCACCCATAATCTCAGGAAGATAACTTGTCTTACAAACACTTCAAGCACATCCTTCAGGCACACTAGACCCACTCAGATGGCATCAAACTGGGGGTCTGGGGCCCTCTGAGGCTACCACTTCAGGGGCCCACACCCCCCCAATGGCCCCTTACTCCAGCCAGAATCCCCTCTGCTAAACCTGCATCTTCATCAGAGACAGACTTTTAGTGGTTATAAACACCGACCTGTGTTAAAGGAACAGTAACACTGAAAAATGAAAATGTTTTTAAGTAATGAAACAATAATGCCCTGTTGCCCTGCACTGGTAAAACTGATGTGCTTGCTTTTGAATTACAGCTATAGTTTATATAAACAAGCTGTTGTGTAGCCATGGGGGCAGCCATTCAAACCTGAAAAAGGAGAAAAGGCACAGGATACACTGCAGATAACAGATAAGTGCTGTACCGTACAATGGAATTCTTCAGAACGTATCTGTTATCTATTGTGTATCCTGTGCTTGAATGGCCTCCCCCATGACTACACAGCAGTTTATTTATATAATCTATAGCTGTTTTTCCTGAAGCAAACACAGCAGTTTTACCAGTGAAGGGCAACAGTACATTATATTGTCATTCATTTACAACACTTTCATTAATGGTGTTACTGTTCCATTAAAAAAGTTCCAGATACTTTCTAATTGGTTTAACTCAAACAGTGACCTTCTTCTTTAAACCTAATATGAGGCAATTAATGGCTGTATTACAAAGCGGTGGTTCAATAGATACTACATGTTCGTTTACCATCTGTAGCCACTGATTACATTTCCCATCACATCCAATTTACAGCATCGCTGCAGATCATGTGGGAACAAGCAGCAAGGGGATGTATGCCCATTCTAGAAATAAATCAATTACTGGCCCAAAGCATAATAGATATCCTAACAACGCCGCCGACCCGTAACAGAAACACTATCAACGTTTCCAGGTTAACCTGCCCTTTAAATGAATATGTGCCTCCAGCAAGCCTATTAACCTAATGTTACAAATTGCAGGCAAATAAACAGGGGTGCCCGCAGCTGGAAAGCTGCATTTGTGGGGCTGCTACAACAGAGGCAAGCGCCGGTTCTTTTAGCAAAATGTCAATTTAGATGTGCATGTTAATGAAGGGCATGCTGGGTCAGGGAGAATGCGCCGGTGCATTGATGTAAAACGCCTTGCCGTCTCAGCAGGAATGTTCCCCGCTCTGTAAGTTGTGTCAATATTGGGACTGTGCTATTAACAAACGTTCTCTACGCCCCCATCGATATCCTGAATAAAATATGTGCAGGTTCCTACTTGTGCTTATAACCACATACAGAATGGAGAGAGAGGTGTGGCTGCAGCTAAATTAGCACAGGTCTGAGCAAGTAATTAACCTAGCTGGATTAATGGAATTACAAAGTTTACATTCACAGAAATTCATGCTCACAGACACAAATACACAGCTGATCGGGGTGTGTTAGGGCTCTTACTCACGAGCGGTTGTATTCCGTTTTTCTGCGTTCAGCCGCAGGGGAGCGCAGGAATAGATGCATTACATTTTTTCCAATGGGGCTGTACTCACACAGGCGCCTGTAGGCGCCGAACGCAGGAAAAATGCAGCATGTTGCGTCTCAACCTGCGTTTGGCACCTACACGCGCCTGTGTGAGTACAGCCCCCATTGGAAAAAATGTAATGCGCTCCCCTGCGGCTGAACGCAGGGGAGCGCAGCTACAACCGCTCGTGAGTAAGAGTCCTGAGTGAGTGAGCAAATAGTGGAAATCTTCATTCATCTGGCTGACAAAGCAATAGCAAATGAATGTAAAAGTATTTACAGTTTAAAGTCCAATACCCAATACTCTGAAGCCTCCAATACCAAATACATGTTAATAATACATAGCACAGCTGTTTGCCCATTCTTTATCCCTCCAACTTTCTATAGATGGTAAATGCAAGCAGATAGTGAGCCAGATGAGGGATTATTAAACTAAAAAAATACCCCCTACCCTGAAGTGTTTTAAGTTATTAGTTTCTTGTTAAGCAGCTCTCCAGTTTGCAATTGCAGCAATCTGGTTGCTAGTGTCCCCTATTACCCTAGTAACCATACATTGATTTGAATAAGAGACTGGAGTATGAATAGGAGATGAATAATAAAAAGTAGCAATAACAATACATTTGTAACCTTACAGGTCATTTGTTTTTTAGAAGGGGTCAGCGACCCCCATTTGAAAGTTGGAAAGAGACAGAAGTAAAAGGAAAATTATTAAAAAATCATAAATAAAGTAGAATATTTGGAAAGTTGCTTAGAATTGGCCAATCTACTAAAAGTAAACTTAAAATTGACCACCCCTTTAAAGAATGAATGTATGAATCTGATTAAGGCTTGTAATACAGCAATACAAGTTTTGTTTTTAGCTATTTTTCTATGTCAAGAGTTAATGATTTCATGGGAAGCGTTTGCCAAATACAGGTGTGCATTGGTCTGGATATCCAGATAGTGATATACTACTTTAGGAAGCAGAGATATGTTTGGAATGTGCAAGGGAATATCACAGTCTCCCAGCCAGGAAATCAGTAAATGAGTACAGAAGTAAACTTGGAAACAGAAGTGTGTGTCTATATATATATATATATATATATATATATATATATATATATATATATATATATATATATATATATATATATATAGTAAAGAATGGACCCGCACTCCAATGTTCTTAGTGAAGAAAATGATGTGTTTTATTCACAATGCATATGTGAATAAAACACATCATTTTCTTCACTAAGAACATTGGAGTGCGGGTCCATTCTTTACTACATATGCAAAAAACTTGACCAACGCACCCATCATCTAAAAAATCCGGTAAGAGTGCGCTCACCACAATTGACTTTATATATATATATATATATATATATATATATATATATATATATATATATATATATATATATATATATATATATATACACAATACCACATTTCTCACCCACTTAATTCGATCTTGCCCACTCCCACACCTTGTGTATTACTCCCTTCCCTTTAGACTGGATGCCTATGCATAGGGCCTTCCTCACCTTTTTGTACCTTTATTGATTATGATGTTTGTTACTCCATATGTTCTATGTATGTAATTCATGTGATGTAGTTGTATAATCAGATTTACTTTACAGTGCTACGCAATATGTTGGCGCTATATAAATACATATTAATAATAATAATAATAATAATAATAATAATTATATAAGGTATAGAGCATTTGATCTGAAATGTGAGGCAACTGCTAATATTACTGGGCCCCATAGCAAATTCTTCCCCAAAGTGTATAACTTGAATTAGGGTCTCATGGGGCCACTATATTTCCTGCCCCCCCCCTGCAGCCACAGTGTCTGTAGTTACGCCCCTGCCTCTTTGTGGATCCAAGACAGGGTCTGGAAGCCTCAGCCTGAAAACCACTGATGTGTCAATTGATGCTCTGTAGCTTGTCCTTCTGAATGAGAATGCTGATAGCACTGTATCACACCTCCCAACATTTGAGGGACAAAAGGTTCTGCCGCGCATAACGCAGAAAACTTTGTTTGACCATGTCCATTTTGTGACCACACGCCCTAAATACTATGTCCATTTTACAAAATTTGGCAGGTAATGGAAAGTCTAACACATTTCTGTGGGTTTTAGGGTCATGTTTTATGTGTTATTACAGTTTTGCTAATGAAAGTGAAATTGCCCATTAAGCTGCAGCTCTCAGTTCTCCCAACAGATCTGCTTATCTTAAATAGTTACAACAGAAAGAGATGATAGTGATGTACCCATGTGCCGTACGTGGTGTGATTATAAGTACAGGTATGGGACCTGTTATCCAGAATGCTCGGGACCTGGGGTTTTCCAGATAATGGATCTTTCCGTAATTTGGATCTTCATACTTTGTCTACTAGAAAATCATGTAAACATTAAATAAACCCAATAGGCTGGTTTTGCTTCCAATAAGGATTTATTATATCTTAGTTGGTATCAATTACAGGTTATCCAAAATGCTCAGGACCTGAGGTTTTCCAAATAATGGATCTTTCTATAATTTGGATCTTCATACCTTAAGTTTACTAGAGAATCATGTTAACATTAAATAAACTAATAGGCTGGTTTTGCTTCCAATAAGGATTAATTATATCTTAGTTGGGACCAAGTACAAGGGACTGTTTTATTATTAGAGAAAAAAGGAAATCATTTTTAAAACTCTGGATTATTTAGATAAAACAGAGTCTATGTAAGATGGCCTTTCCATAATTCAGAGCTTTCTGGATAATGGGTTTTTGGAAAATGGACCCCATACCTGTATTTTGGTGTATAAAATAGAGATGAAGGTGAAAAGTTAGAGGAAAGCAGGTTTGTTGATTGCAAAACAGCGTGATACTAAAATGATAATAAATAATAACAGTAATCAATAATAATATACCAATGATAATAGAATAAGAACAGAAAGAGATGATAGTGATGTATCCATGTTCTTTACTTGGTGTGATTAGAAGTAATTAATATATACTGTATAAATAGAATACATGTTGGAAATCCTGGAGTTTACATTTAGACACATTGAAATGTGCTGTGTGACATTTCCACTGAGAGATTTAGAGATTTTCACTTTGACTGGTACAATTCTGTGCCTTCCTATTTAGATACTTAGCCCCATAAATGGAAAGGTTACATTTGCATGGAACACATAAAATGTCTGGGAAATTCAGAGAAAAACAAATGAAATGCTCTTAACCTAACGTTTGCTCCATACTAATAGCTCTATTAATGGCACTAGCGAATATAACCAGATGTAAAATGTATAACGACAGGAAGAGAGAACAATAGAAAGGTCAAAGTGGCATATTCAGGGCAGTGATTTCATATATCTTTGTTGTTAAATCTATTAGTATTTGTTCTATGGCCAGGAGTACAGTATATACAGAAAACAGCTTCCATGTTTGGCACATGCAAAAATAAAGAGCAGGGATAAGTTTCACTGCATCGTAAACCAGAACATTTCCATGTCTTAACCACAGTCTTATTCAATGTGCTGCCAATATCATTAGTGGAAATATGAAATAAGGTTTGCTGTGCAAGTTTGGATTTGTCTGTACAGTATATAGCATCATCTCATGGCAGCGATTGGTTGCTGCTGAACCATATGACCATTTTTTTATTGAAAAGCCACTCCCTATTAGAATGCAATAAGCTATTTTAACAGTTCTCAAACTATCTTAATTTACTTTAAAAGGGTTGTTTGCCTTTACATGAACTTCTAGTATGATGTAGAGGGAGATATTCTGAGACAATTTGCAATTGGTTTACACTTTTTGTGGTTTTGGAGGTATTTAGATCTTTATTCCGCATCTCTCCAGTTTGCAATTTCAGTGATCCTGTTCAAATTACCCTTGCAACCCATGCATTGATCTGAATAAGAAACGTTTAGCAAAATTAAGTTACAATTGCACTTTTCCTGGATGGCAAGATGGCATCTATCAAATCTGAGAATCCATCAGCCTTTGCAAATTGCTTGTCAGAGATCATCTCAAGAGAGGCATCTCAATTCACAAGCTTCTGCTGTTAGTGAATACTCAACCATGAAGGAAAACTCATGCCTGAACATGCACAGATATTTATGTTTTCTAATCAGAAAGTGTCTCGATATTCTGATGAAACATTCCCAGACAATAATGATATTGTGCTCATTATTATGCTTCTGACTGACCATAAAATTGCGAAATTGTATAGAAATCTCATCCTTAGGCCGTCTCTATTAATGTGACTAATAGATTCCTTGACCTAAGGTCCTGTGTCTTTATGTGGAACCTAAACTTCTTGGAATGTGTTTTTGTTGAACATTGTTTTTATATGCACCCTAGTGATGTGCAGGTCGGGTGGGTTTTGGGTCGACCTCAGCACTTCCTTACACTGCCGGCTCCCTGCTTCTATTTTTTTAGGGGTGCGCTTGCCCCGACCCTTTTGTAACGTCATCGGCTGGGCAGGCATATAAATAGATGGAAGAAGGGTGCGGGTAGGCTCGGGCTCAGGCTCGAGCCAAGTATTCGTTGCAGAAAAAAAATAAGAGAAGGTGTAGTGCCAAACAGAGCTGTCTGTAGGCTGCAAGTCCACATAGGGGCAAATTTAATAAAGGGTGAAGTGACTAATGCTGGTGTAAATTCGATATCGAAGGAGATAGACTGCAGTGATACTTCGCACTCTAACGCCAGGCGAATTTTTGCTCTGGCGAATGGACATAACTACACAAATTCACTAAGATGCGGATTTTACTGAACGTTACCTCTTGCGGCAGACTTGCCTTCGCCACCTCAGACCAGGCGAAGTGCAATAAAGTAGATAGGAGTTCATCAAAAAAACTTTGAACCTTTTTGTAGGTCAAAAAAACGCTGGCGACTTTTCAGTTTTTTAGGGTGATAGGCTGCAAAAGATTGTGAATTTTGGTTTCGCAATAACGAAAAGATCTTTACACCTATGGCCAGCTTTAGACAAGTTGTTGACAGAGATCTACTGATCACCAGCTAAAGGTCTACTGGTCGATCCAGATCCAAATTACAGAAAGAACTATTATCCGGAAAACCCCATTCGAGCATTCTGGATAATATATCCCATACCTGCATATGGCAGATTCTGTATAAATATCAAACAAAGGCTAATACATTTCCATTAACTAAGTAATACATAAAAGCTGGTCACAACATAACATGTAAAAGGAAAATACATATGGGCATTTTTGCCAATGATTGCCCCTTACAGGCAGAATATTATTTGAGGCTAAATTACTGTGTGCCCAGAACATTTCCATCCACCCCTCATTTTATATGCATGTTTGTATGAATGGGTGTTAGTTTATTACTCAAATTAAGCACTGTCCCTATACCTCCATAAAAATAATGTAAAATATTTATAATGTGCATTTGTTATAATGACATTGCTTAGACTATTGCCACACCAGACTATTTCTGGCTTAATTAGCCCCTATGCTTTCCTCAGGCTACCCTTGTGACTTCACTCAGATTCAAGGACATATAAAGCGATTCTTATAGTCCGTTCAATTCAGCATAATGGTATATTTTAGATTTAGAGGGAGACCATCAGCTGTTGTCTTCCATGTTTGTTTTTAGGAAACTATCCCACTGCAGCCAAATGTTGTGAACTTTACTATCAGTTCTAGTTAATATATAATATATTCTTTTTTGATTTCATGTATTATACAGTATTGAGAATGTTCTGATTTCTGGCTGTTAATGTTCTCCTAGGTAATGGAATGTGTATGAGAGCTTTTTGTTTAAATTTCTAGTGCTCTTAAAGGTATGATTGGAGCAATGATGCCATTGTTTCCAGGGTGTTGTCTTGCAATGAATTAGCAAGATATGGCTTTCGTACAGAGAATACCCTGCAGATGATGAGAATTGACATTATTTTCAACAAGTATCCAATTTTTGTATTATACAAGTACATGCCAGTTTGCAGCTTGAAGTATGATGGCTTTATAGAAGTTTTGAAAATTAGGACAGGCCATTGAGGCCAAGCTTCCTTATTTTCTGTTTTATATATTCCATTTTTGAATTCCCATTTTTGGTATTTTATTTTGCCAATAAAGTTCATTACCAGCTGTTTGAGAAAGAATGTTTTAAAATGTAGATAGATATAACCTGAAGCTTCTATAGGATTTAAGGAAGGATTAACATTTTGCCTATGTTTATAGGCGGCAAAGGTAGTTATCCAGTGCCTGAGTTTCTTTCTGAGTTGAGCAAGGTTCATTCCTAGATATTTAACATGAGAATCTTGCCAGTCCAGTGTATATTGCTTTTACGTGGCATAGAGTATGCTGTTCTATTGCAACTACAGGCTATCTTTATTATACTGATTTACCGCTTTGTAGCTGGGCAAGTTGCATTAGTAGGTTGGTCTCATCTGTTCTTTTTTTTGTGTGTGTGCTGCTCTGCTTATTATCCAACCTCTTATAACTGCCTTATGGACACAACATGTGTTAAGTGGGTCGATTTCTTGCGTACCATTTAACGGAAAGTAGTCTTTTAAAGGAATTGTTCAGTGTAAAAATAAAAACTGTGTAAATAGATAGGCTGAGCAAAATAAAAAAATGTTTCTAATATAGTTAGTTACCCAAAAATGTAATGTATAAAGGCTGGAGTGACTGGATGTCTACTTCCTGCATTTCAACTCTCTTCACTTTCACTGATTGGTTACCAGGCAGTAACCAATTAGTGACTTGAGGGGGCCCCATGGGTCATAACTGTTGCTTTTGAATCTGAGCTGAATGCTGAGGATCAATTGCAAACTCACTGAACAGTTATGTCCCATGTGGCCCCCCTTAAAGTCGCTGACTAACTCAGAGTTAGAGAGCTGAAAAGCAGGAAGTAGTGTTCTGGCTATTATGTTATACATCCAATCACTCCAGCCTTAATACATTACATTTTTGCCTGACTATATTAGAAACTTTTTTAATTTTGCACAGACTAACTATTAATCCAATTTTTATTTTTACACTAATCTTTACCTTTTATGTACTATTACTGGATCTACAATAAGTATGTTGTATAGTCACCACTAAAGTCTTACCATGAAACTGATGCTGCTCCTTAATGTTGTTGGAAATTGAAGCATTGTCTGACCTGGCTCTTTGTCTTGTGATTGTGCTGTGTCAGCAGTGTATAGGGGTCAGTTAAAAACAAAATCTATTCATGTGTCTATGGGGGACGATTTACTAACAATCGAATTTCTATTTTTTCCACGAATCTCTAAGTGTGGTTTTCCTATTTTTCTTAAAAGCTGGAAAAATTCAAGATTTATTGTGTAATAAATACGAAAAACTCTGATATAAAAATTTGCCAGGTAAATGTTGTCGAGGTCCTATAGAAGTCAATCGGAGCTGCATGGATCCTGTTAGAGGTCTTCGGATGTTTTTGAGCTAGGAATTGTCTGAAAATTTCAGAGGTTTTTTTTTTCAGCACTTCTTTTAATTCGTGCTTTTGGAACTTTTAATAAATTTCATGACAATCATGGTTTTATAAAAAGTGAATTTAGTTGTGGTTTCAAAAACCTCTAAGACCACTAAAATGAGACTGTTGATACATAGGCCTCCAAGTCTGTGGTTTGTTTGGATCTTGGATCTAATCTATCTAAATGTTAAGGTATCTCTTTAATGTAGTTCCTTTTTGTCTAAGATTTGCTTAATAAAGTAAACTTGATTGCAGTTTGGAGCATATTACTTGACCAAGGGATACAGTTCCTGGTTAATAGTGCATGATATTACTAAAGAACACCCTCTCGGGTCTGCCAGTCGCCATACACAATTTATGTGTAATTTGTTATTAACCACAAATGCAACTCCTCCCTGTTGTGGTTGCAGATGAACAAGCTATTGTTTCATATTTAGAGTAGTGGGGCCAGAGTTTTGAAAGGGAGTCTCTTTAACTCATACCATATCTGATTGATGTTATGTTCTAAATTCCGTCAATGCAAGGGTTTTCTTTTTTTTTTTTAGGGATATTCAACCCCTTTACATTTAATGATAAAATATTTGATGGGGTTTAGAAAGTTTGCCTCTGGCTCCTCGCAGAGAAGTATATGTACAGCGGTTACAAGCATGTACTATATAATAACTTCTATGCATTGCATTTTAGGTGTGAGTCACTATGCTGAGAACAAAGAAAGATGGGAAAATAAATTAGCAAAGCATAGTTTAATTAACATCAAACAGTCCAAAAAGTTTAAAACCTTTTACCCAATTAAAGGGGTGGTTCACCTTTCAGTTAACTTATAGTATGTTCTAGAATGGCTACTTTTCAATGGGTCTTCATTGTTTATTTTTTATCGTTTTTTTTATTATTTGCCTGTTTATTCTGACTCTTTCTAGGTTTTAAACGGGGGTCACATCTAAAAACAAATGTTCTATAAAGCTACAAATGTGTTGTTATTGCTACTTTTTATTACTCATCTTTCTATTCAGGCCTCTCCAATTCATATTCCAGTCTCTTAGTAAAACAAAGGCATGGTTGCTAGGGCAATTTGGACCCTATTAATCACACAGCTGAAATTGCAAACAAATATACAGACAAATTCAGGTGTTGATTTTTGCATGTTGTGACTAGTCCAACGTAAAGTGATCTTTGCTTTGTTATATTTGTATGAATAGTATGGTGGTGGAAGTTTTCTTCTTCCTCTGTGTTCTTAGTAGATTGTTTAATATGGTAAAAATGGGCATGTAGTATAGCATCTCTGGGGGTGCTTTTTTGGGGTCCCTTTGCCTTTGGGTAGTCTATAATTTCTATGAATCGTCAACTGATCTGTTGGGGTCTTAGAAAGGAATTCCAAGATAACAGTTTGTGTGAATTAATTGAATTGCTTTGTTTGGATCTCCTGATATTCCCCTGTAGGACTCACTGTGTGTGTCAGTCAGGCTGTTAAGTGCACTCAGACATAGTAAAATGATCAGTAGTTTATTAGGTATATAAGGATACAACCTTGCACGGTTCATATCTTACAGACACTTAGGGGCCCATTTACTTAGCTCGAGTGAAGGAATAGAAGAAAAAAAACTTCGAATTAGCTACTTCGACCATCGAATTGGCTACTTCGACCTTCGAATCAAATGATTCGAACTATAAATCATTTGACTATTCGACCATTCGATAGTCGAAGTACTGTCTCTTTAAAAAAAAACTTCGACCCCCTTCTTCGACACCTAAAACCGACCGCAGTGCAAAGTTAGCCTATGGGGAAGGCCCCATAGGCTATCTAATGTTTTTTTGATCGAAGGAAAATTGTTCGATCGATGGATTAAAATCCTTCGAACAAACGATTTTTCATTCGATCGAACTATTTGCGCTAAATCCTTCGACTTCGATATTCCAAGTCGAAGGATTTAACTTCGATGGTCGAATATCGAGGGTTAATTAACCCTCGATATTCGACCCTATGTAAATCTGCCCCTTGGTCAGCCTATGATTAAGTGTCTGTAAGATACGAAATGTGTAAGGCTCTATCCTTATGTACCTAATAAACTACTGATCATTTTACTATGTCTGTCTGGAGGATTGGTCTTTGAAGTGCCTGCTCAACACTGTTATCTGATACCTCAGCTGAAGGTTCAGGGTGGTGCACCCGGACCCATCCCTATATTTGATGAGTTTTATTTTTTTTGAGACCAGAGACCTCTAATTTATTGGCTTGTGATCATTATTTCTTTTGTAAAGTGCACTCACCAGCGCAGACATTTTACTTTGGTGCAGTCTCCAAACTCCTGTATATCTGCTCTGATGTCCTCAAAAGCTTGATTTCTGTCTGTATTTATGCCTGTCCTTAATCGTGTCAATAGAGCCTTTGAAGCAATAGTTTTAATGCGACTACTGTACTTATCTATGTGATGTTCTCTGTCAGGATTGACATGCAGAGGTGAGGAACTTGCAGAAGAACATGAGGAGCCACTAACACCTTGGATTTTTTTCTGGATCAGCCCTTCTGAGCTGAGATCAATAGAAGGCAGTAAGCTGGAGTGGGGACGTTGTCTCATCTTCCCTTTTGATTTTATGGCTTTTTTTTACTTTTTTACTTTTTAATTCTAAATTACACCGTTTACATTGCAAATAATTTACTCTACCATTTAAAATTTTATTCTTGAACCAACAAATGTATTTTTTAGCTGTAATATTGGTTTAAAGGCAGCCATCTCAGTGCATTGCATCTGATTCTGAGCTTCGAGAAGGGAGCAGGCACTTCAGGATGGATCTGCTTTGAGACAGCTATTGTTTCTCCCCTTCTCATTGCATTTCACCACAACCCAACTCGTGCTCCATAGTGGTAGACATAAGAATAGCACCCAAGCAGGGAGCACTTTTAGCAATGCAAACAAATCCTTCAGCAGAGGTGTCAGGTAGCTGCTGTCTGGTTAGCTGCCCATTGTTCTGTTGATAGGGGGTGATATCACTCCAACTTGCAGTGTAGCAGTAAAGAACGACTGAAGTTTATCAGAGCACAAGTCACATGACTGGTGCCACCTGGGAAATGGACATCATGTCTAGCCCCATGCCAGATTTCAAAATTAAATATAAAAATATATATTTCCACTTTTAAAAAACGGATTTCACTGCAAAATTCTGCTGGAATAGCACTATTAACTGATGTGTAGAGAAAACATGTTTTCCCACAACAGTATCCCTTTAAGACAGCAGTATCCCAGAGCACACTGGACTTTATTCACATACGACAAAGGCTCCTTCCTCAAAAAAATAATAAATTTGCCAATTGTGTCTCTGCTTGCACCCAGTCACTAAATACCGGTGACAGATACAACCCCACAGAAGCAATAAATAACAGAAGCAATAAAATCGCTCAGAATAAATTGCTCTGAATAAAAATGGAGGACCACGTAAAGTAATTCTGTGATGAAAATTGTTGCTCTTACCTTGTGTCGACATTTAAGCACCACTCCATACGCTCCTAAGGAGAATTACAGTGATGGATATGGTTAGTATTGTGCATTTCAGAAAGAAAACAAAGTACTCCCATGCATAAATACACAATTATACATACTTATAGCAACCTCACTGTAGGATTGGTAATTATAGATGTTTTCAACCACTTCTACTATTGTGTGGCACATATAATTTACAGTTAAAATACAGTATAAGGGAAAAATACATCATCAGAAATCTAATCAAAGCAGAGTAAATGTAAAAAGAACCAAGGCTCTAACAGTAGTTTTTCCATGTTCGCTATTTTCTAGCAGCATACAACACAATCAGTCTTCAGCAGTCTAAGGGAATCATTTAAAACCTTGGAGATAGTGACATTATTTTTTGTGGATGATTGATACAAACACCAACATTTTTTCCCCTAGATTTTTCAGTGGGTGCAGCATTAATATATAGTGAATAAAGTACCCCCTCTTGTAAAATATAAGGATATTATAAGTTACCGAGGAGTTTCATGACCATATAAAAACACGAGGCCGAAGGCCGAGTGTTTTTATACAGGTCATGGAACTCCGAGGTAACTTCTAATATCCTCATATTTTGCAACTGGGGTACTTTATTTATTATAATACACAAATTTCAGTGAGTCATGTGACAGAAATGACATCAGAACTCACCGTTTATAACTGATGACATCAGAACTCACCGTTTATAAGGATATAATTTACAGGATATTCATGACTTTTGTGTATTATATATATATATATAGGTCAGTTAATGCACTTGTACTGTTGTTGTTGTACTGTTAAAAGCACAGAATAATTGGAAATCATCTGCGATATGTCTGACAGCTGGCTTAATGACAAAAGGGGAAAGGCCGAACAAGGGTGATCCATGGTAATAACATTGAATTTAGGTGAATGCACAGATAACACTAATCTAAATAAGATACAGGTATGGGACCTGTTATTCAGAACCTGGGGTTTTCCGGATAATGGATCTTTCTGTAATTTGGATCATCATCAGTGACAGGTGAATAAATTTGCCTGGCGCGAATTCGCAACGAATTACCGCGGTTCACTGCCGGCCAATAAATTAGCAAAACTCCTGTGAAAATTCGCCCGCGTCCAAAAAAAAGTGGACGCGTGTCTGAAAAGTCCCTCGCGGCAAATTGACTCAAAGTCAACACTAGTCGGGACGCACATTGACTTTAACACATTTTTCGCCGTTTTGAGAATTTCACAGGAAATTTGCAAATAGCCGCCTCTGGTAACTTTAAGAGCCAAATTTCCGTTTTTTAAAACAGAAATTCGGTTCCTTTAGTGCAGCGAGCGCAATAGCGCTCACTGCAGTAGCAATTCAATGCTACAAGTTAGAAGCGCGGAGCAGGAGGGGGGCTGCTGCCGCCTGAAACGCGCCTGTCCTTAAGTCTACTAGAAAATCATGTAAACATTAAACAAACCCAATAGACTGTTTTTGCTTCCAATAAATATTAATGATATCTTAGTTTGGATCAAGTACAAGCTACTGTTTTATTATTACAGAGAAAAAGGAAATAATTTTATAAAATTTGGATTATTTGGATAAAATGGAGTCTATGGGAGACAGCCTTTCCGTAATTCAGAGCTTTCTGGATAACGGGTTTCCAGATATGGGTCCTGTTCCTGTACATTATTTCCCATCTGTGGGAATTCAGTATATAATAAATATAGTATAATAAAAGAACGGTTCTGGGAACATTCTTATGGGTTTTAATGTTAGGTCCATAAAGATTTGCTGTCGGTGGACACAAGCCAGTGTCTTTAAATTTTCAGAATAAAGTCAGAAATTTGATTTCATGTATATTACCATGGGATCAAATATCTTGGTATATACATATCATTATGGTATTACAATCATGACAGGGATAAACATGTTTAAAGCTGTTAAAATAAATCCACAAAATAAATAAATAAACTGTATTTTTGTAACTATTGGCAGGATACAATAAATCGAAGCATAGTGCATCTGTTTGCATCCCCAGTGATAACACAGCATGATGTGCATGTTCTGTATTCAGAGGAATCACAAAATTTTGGTATTTTGCTTATAAACAGTTGGGTAGGGAACGAAAAACTTAATAGATTCAAGCACCAGGTGCAATATGACTGGTGTAAAAAGAATCCAAATATGTTGATTCTTATTATTTTGCCTTCCTCTTAGCTGGTATGGTTGTGTATGCATTGTATACTGTATGTTTATTTTAACATACCATCTGTTTACAAAGAGTTTCATAGAAAGAGCTAAGTACATATGCAGCACTTGAAATCGTAAATATTGGCTAGAACAATAGCTGCCTTAAATTATGTTCTATATTTATGAACAGAAATCAAAATCCCCATACAGGCCAATAGAAATAAATGACTTTATCATTGTTGTGTCTGCATTTCAAGAGCCAAGTAATCTTCCTGAATGGTTTTTTTCGTAAAGTGAAATAAAACTCAAGTACCTGGAGAAATCCCTCATACAATCACCCACCCACCCTAGAGTCATGGTAAATCTAGAGTAAACTTACCTTCACCTACAACCCCAAGGACCTCAAATTTATTCATCACATTACCAAGATTGGGAATCTTCATGAAGACAAACCCTCCTTGTGTTGAGAGCCACAGAACATGGCAGAAGGGAAGGCAGGTGCAGAACGTCTTTACATGTGACTGGGCTTGAATCCCTTCATGAGAAACTGTATTTCAGGGTGTAGCGTGTTATCTAGAGATAGAAAAAGGAGTTTATATTGTATTGTTTGATATTAAAATAGGTTATGGAATGGATGAAGCAAGAACAGAACACAAAATAATCAAAATTAAAGTGCATTAGGGTAATGTCACAATGGGTATTTTTAAGCACTTTCAGCTTCTAGAATTGCCCCAACAAACGTAAACTTTAATTGCTTAAAAGTGCATCTGCAAGGCAATTAAATTTTTTTTTAAAGTACCCCCTGTGGTATTACCCATTACCCAAGTCATGTATGTAAACATGTAGGTTTAATATAAAGCACAAACACAGCAAAAGCTTTAAGGCAACACTTGCTGGCTTGATCTACATTGCTATACAGGTATAGTATCCATTATCCGGAAACCAGTTATCCAGAAAGCTCCAAATTAAGGGAAGTCCGTCTCCCATAGACTCCATTTTAACGAAATATTAATCATTTTAAAACATGTTTCCTTTTTCTCTGCAATAACAAAACATGGCATTCTACTTGATCCCAATTAAGATATTATTAATCTTTATTGATAGAAAAACAACCGTACTGGATTTATTTAATGTTTAAATGATTTTAGTAGACTTAAAGGGGACCCTTGATCCAAAAAAAATATTCAAAATCCTATGTTATCACATTAATCAAGCAAAATGAACTTTAATTACACTATATCAATTATTTGAATCTTGTTTCCTGCAGTCTGGGAATTCATAATTTAAGCAAGCAGGCAGGAGCCATTTTGTGGACACTGTTATTAAGACAAGCCTTGCATCATCCCAGAATCTTGTTTGTGCAACAGAATGGGGGACCTGATGCCCACCCCATGCCCTGGCTACATAATTAACGGTGAAGAGAACTGGGGGAATGTGGGGAGAGCAGTGACATCTATGAAGTGCTGAATGGAAAGTGAAAGTAATTGTCTGCCCTGTCTCTTTGCCTAAGGCATAGAGGAGGGACAGACAATATTTGATTTACAGTTGAGATTTTTAAATGAGCTTACAACGGCTATGAATGCTTTAATAAAAAATAGAAATTGGATTTGATGTTTAATTTGAAAAGGACATTTATTATACAGATTTTTGTGTCTGGGTGACAGGTCCACTTTAAGGTATGACGTTCTAAATTGGAGAAAGACCCCTTATCTGGAAAACCTCAGGTCCCAAGCATTCTGAATAACAGGTCCCATACCTGTACAATTTTGTGCAGCTACTGATGGTGCTGTTTTGAAATTTAAAAATTTTTTGTTGACCATACACAGTATGACTATATGCCGCGCTACCTCATCTTTACTTTGTGCAGAGCCACATTGGATAATGCAAAAACGCCCTGGATCATTTGGAAGGTCCAGACAGAAAATCCAGTCTGCCAGTGTAATTGCAGATGTAGGAGGTAATCCACTAAACTAAATATAACAATGATTTCCAAGTCATCCACTGAGCTCTTACATGTGGCCTTGGATCAACAAGCTTCTCACCTGCATTATATACAAAGCTCCCCTACTACCCCATGATGCCTCATAGCTACTGCTTCCACATAGACCCTAGAAATTAAGCAGGATTTTAAGAATTGCAAATTAAGGGACATATTTATAAAACAAGTTATTTACTGTCTATGACAGTCTCTTCACAAATTTACTAGAATTGTTCATCTCAAACACTTCGTCAGACTTTTTCTATATAAATTTTGGTGTAACTTTGTACTTACTTTAAAATATAACCCACACAGAGCCATTACTTAAAATAAAATAGGAATATTTTACACCAAATATAATTTTTTTGGGGGTGCAGATTTAAAATATGTCATAATATAAATATGAGCCAGGCATTTTTTAAATATGCAACATATTGACACTTTAAAGTGGACCTGTCACCCAGACATAAAAAGCTGTATAATAAAAGTCCTTTTCAAATTAAACATGAAATCCAAATTCTTTTTTTTATTAAAGCATTCATAGCTTTTGTAAACTCGTTTAAAAATCTCAGCTGTCAATCAAATATTGCCTGCCCCTCCTCTATGCCTAGGCATAGAGGCGGGGCAAGCAATTACTTTCACTTTCCATTCAGCACTTCCTAGATGTCACTGCTTTCCCCATATTCCCCCAGTTCTCTTAAACATTTGATTGTGCAGCCAGGGCATGGGGATGGACATCAGGTCCCCCATTCTGGTGCACAAACAAGATTATGAGATGATACAAGGCTTGTCTTTATAACAGTGTCCGCAAAATGGCTCCTGCCTGCTTGCTATAATTATGAGTTCCCACACTGATGGAAACAAGTTTTAAATAATATATACAATGTAATTAAAGTTCATTTTGCTTGACTGACATGATAAAATAGGATTTGGAATACTTTTTTTGGGTGACGGGTCCACTTTAAAGAAGTTGATAATGACTTTGGGTTAAATGGTTTTCACAAATCTGCCTATGGGAGACGGCCTTTTTGTAATTCAGAGCTTATTGGATAAAGGGTTTCTGCATTACTTATTTAATACCTATAGTAGAAACCTTTCTATTATCACTTAAAGGGGTTGTTCACCTTTGTGTTAACTTTTAGTATGATGCAGAGAGTGATATTCTGAGACACTTTGCAACTGGTTTTAATTTTTTGTTATTTGTGGTTTTTGAATTATTTAGCTTTTTATTCAGCAGCTCTCCAGTTTGCAATTTCAACAATATGATTGCTTGAGTCCAAGTTACCCTAGGAACCATGCATTGATTTAAACAAGCGACTGGAATATGAATAGGAGACGGCCTGAACAGAAAGATGAGTAATAAAAAGTAGCAATGTGTACAGCAAAGAGAAAGGGCTATCAAGCACTACGCATTTTGAACCTCCAAGGTACTTAACCATGATTAAGTACGAAACACGTAGGGCCTATGGAGATGTATTTATACTTTTAATTATGATCAATAAAGACTTGTTTTTTTAACTTATACTTTTGGCCCTGTGGATAGCCCTTTCTCTTTCCTGTACACATCCGTTTGCTGCTCCTTAAAGCTGGGGGTCTGGGGCTGGTGTACCTGGACCACATGATCAACCCGGTGAGCTATTTACTTTATCATTCTAGAGCACCAACCGATCTCTCTGTTTTGTAATAAAAAGTAGCAATAACAATAAATTTGCAGCCTTACATAAGGTCAGTGACCTCCATTTGAAAAGTTGCTTAGAATTGGTCATTCTATAACAATAAGTGGGGCTCATTTACTGTAGAAACACTGTATCAACAATTTGGGGGGGAATCCTCCCTTCATCCTGATGAAGGGAGAGTTTCCCCCCAGAAACGTTGATATACTTTTGGTAGCAACATAAAAGGGGTAAGCTCCCCGACTGCAAACTATTGGGTGTGTGCAGATCCGTTTGAATACGTTTGATGTTGCTAAGGGACCCGGTCCGGGTCAATGGAGGTCCAGCACCAGTGAACAACAGGTGTGCGGTTGAATTATTACATGAATCCAAAATTGCTGCAGGGCAGTAACCCATAGTATTGTTTTTTTTTCAGTCAGCTGCAGGGTGAACACTGAAAGCAAACATCTGATTGGTCGCTATGGATTACTGCCCATAAGTTAACTTAAAGGTGAACCAACCCTTTAAAGTATGCAAAACTCAGCTCACCTACCTCCACAATGTCCCTACACTCTGCTACCAGCCCTAACCCTACTATAACTGTGTTGCATTGTCAAATACACTCCAGCTACAGACAATAGATTCTCTCAACACCTCCAAGCACTCCCACCTGTATAAGAATTGTTATGGGACACACCCTGGAATCTCCAGTAGCAACACAGAACCACCACTTTTCCCCAACAGTCTTATATGTCATTTGTTCTCATTCCCAAACCTTTAGGCTGTAAGCTTTTGCAAAATAATATTGTGAAGGGCTGTGTAATTATAATACAGGCATGAGATCCCTTATCCCTTATATAGATATGTTTTTATCCACAAAGCTCTGAATTAGAAAACTCTGAATTACAGCATACAGCCTGTTTTAAGCAAATAATTCTAATTTTTAAAAATGATTTCCTTTTTCGCCGTAGTAATAAAACAGTACAGGGTCTGTTATGCTCGGGACTGGGGGTTTTACAGACAACAGATCTTTCCGTTTTTTGGATCTTCATGTAAACATTATATAAACATAATAGGCTAGTTTTGCTTCCAATAAGGATTAATTATATCTTAGTTGGAAGTACAAGGTACTGTTTTATTACAGTGAAAAGGGTAATCATTTTTAAAAATTTGGATTATTTGGATAAAATGGAGTCTATGGGAGATGACCTTTCTATAATTTAGAGCTTTCTGGATAACGGGTTCCGTATAATGGATCCCATACTTGTCCCTTGTGCTTGATCCTAACTAAGATATAATTAATCCTTATTGGAAGGAAAAACAATCCTATTTTATTTCATTTTTAGTAGAAATGTTCTAAGATTCAAATGAAGAAGAAAAAAAAACTCTTATCAAGAAAACCCCAGATGCAAAGAATTCTAAATAACAGAAACCATACCTTTATAAATGTATTCCTTTCACATGAGACATAGAAAAGCTACCTGCTGATTATTGGAAAGATAATTGTTGCCTAAGTTAATTCATAACCCTTCTCAGGTTTTCCTTAAAGAGCATAATTTATGTGCAGAGCTACAATATTGTCTTTGACTACTTTTATGTAGTGTCATGGCACTTGCTTTGTATTTTAAGGTTCCACTGTAATAGAATGGAATTCAGCAGCATGTGATTATATTATACAGAAGGTACATTATTCTATGTATATTTTCAATCATTGTGAATGTTAGTTTAGCAATAGCTGCACAGTTATTTCTTGATATTAAGTTAAATAGTTATTTTACAAAAAGGACTGCTTACTAAACAGAACCACCAGCACTTGCTAAATATGTATAATAACCACTATACTGATGTAATATAAAGTGTCTACTTTCATCTGATAAAAACAAGTACAATTGCTTGGCTAACAGATGGCGGTGGCCATGCAAAATCTCGGCTGTTGGATTGCACAGCAGTATTTTAGAAATCATAAGCACGCCATCAGCTTACAAAACTTTATTTTCCTATTCTGATGAGCCAACAATGGCATTTCTTTACTGGCAGAAACAGAACTTTAAACACTGTTTGGTAAATGGAAATTTACAGCCAAGAGCTAAATATAATCTTGTCAAAACAGAGCAATTCTGGAACAGATAAGGTAGTAGGATATGTTTCAAAGCAGAATAAGTAACACATAAATTTATTTATGTAAAGCAAGCTTTGGGGTATACCATTGCAGTCAATGCTGGGTAGGGCACGAGGTAGGTATGCCTCTCTAAAGTGGTATTGGGCTTCTACATAGATTCTTGCACATACTCTTCACAGCTCTCAATAACAGGAGTGCCAGTGAATTTTAAAATCATATACCTGTACATTATGAATGTCTTATTTAAGGACAATAAAGGCAATTCCACTTAGTACACAGTATAGTGTACCTTAGTAGATACTGTTAAGACTAAACTACATCACGGGTAATATTCCCACCAGTTGTCCAGGCACAGTGTAAAAGGCCTCACATTGGTGTCTCCAAAGGACTGTCCTCCGCCATGAGCCTACTCTCTAAGGCAGAGATCCCCAACCAGTAGCTCAAGCGCAACATGTTGCTCACCAACCTTTTGGATGTTGCTCCCAGTGGCCTCAAAGCAGGTGCTTATTTTTGAATTCCTGGCTTGGAGGCAAGTTTTAATTGCATAAAAACCAAGTGTACTGCCAAACAGATCCTCACATAATCTGTCAGTCCACATAGGGGCTACCAAACAGCCAATCAGTGCACTTTTTGCCATTCTTTTTACATTTGAATTTGGCTCACAGGTATAAAACGTTGGGGACACCTGCTCTAAGGCTAGTGCCACATGGATGCAGATTTCAGTCTTCAGAGGCTGAGAATCCGATACTCCACTGCACATTTTTGGTAAACATTGCCTCCACTCAGGTGCAGGCAGACGTGGTGGATTTAGGAGTGAAAGTAAAAATCTTTTGTTTCAGCACCGCCGCATCTGTCTGCGCCTGAGCGCAATCAATGTTTCCAAATGCAATCAGAGCAGCAGTAGAGGAGCGGCTTTTCAGCCTGCAGAGAAAATCCACATCCGTGTGGCTCTAGTACAGTGATCCCCAACCAGTAGCTCGTGAGCAACATGTTGCTCTTTGACCCCTTGGATGTTGCTCCCAGTGGCCTCCAAGCAGGTGCTTCTTTTTAGAATTCCTGGCTTAAAGGCAAGGTTTAGTTGCATAAAAAATATGTATACTGCCTAACAGAGCCTCCTGTTTGCTGCAAGTCCACATAGGTGCTACCAATACCCAATCATAGGCCTTATTTGGAATCTGCAGGAACTTTTTGCATGCTTGTGTTGCTCTCCAACATTATTTTATACTTGAGTGTGGCCCATGGGTAAAAAAGGTTGGGGACCTCTGCTCTAGTATAAACTTTTTACACTTCTATGGACCACCTGGAGTCCTAATCCCTACTTTCCTCATCAGAGCCAGGGTCCACCCTTGCTAGATTCCATACACTCCTAAAGCTATAGTTGGGGTCATGTCTCCTTTAATCGGTCGCTTCTCCTAAATTCCCGAGGTTCTCTCTTCCTCAGACTCTGTCTTCCTACTGAGGGCTCAGGCTCCCTGGCACTAACCACCCTCCTCCACTGAGTGACTTAAAACAGATCCAAACCTGGAATCCACTCCCCATGCTACAAAACTGAATACCACATGACACCACTGGGCCAATAGAAAACCCCTGCCTCAACGGGCATGTCTAACCTAGATGTGGACTTCCCACAGAATATAGCTGACTACCTACATACCCTACATACATTTATTCATACAGGAACATTATACTTAAGAAGAAGCATACCATATTCCTTTCTAGAGGAAATCATACAGGTTGAATATCATACTACCTGTATATTTAGTTTTATTTGTACAGCTGTGTCCTTGTGTACAAACAGCCCTAAAGATACAGATCATGGTAAAAGTCTGCCCTACAATCTACCCTAGTAAATTTTTGTCAGTAAGATTTAGTACAGACTCACCTGCTGATATGGAGGAAGGAGAGGGTTGCTTGAGACACAACTGTGGACAAGTTTGATTGTTGATGAAAGAAAAGGTGAATACAATTGATGAAAAATGACTCAGGCCCATAAAAGATTAAGAGAGTCACTGAACCACAATATATAGGCTGCTGAAATCCATGATCAGGACAACTGTGCAGGCAGCATGGCTAAGTAATGGCCTTAGCAACAGAAGTGACAAGTCCCTAACAAGCTTTGTAGAGAATGCATCAGATACCTCCTGAGCACATTCCAGCCTGTCATACTACTGTGACCATTGCTTTAAAACAAGATTTACAAGCCTGGGCTGTTTTCGCATTGCCACCTGATTTGACTACTGGATGGAAGCCAGAAAGCAGCCCCCCACTGCTAAGCCAGAGCAACAAACCTCACCGCCAATTCAGAATAACTCTTTTTGTGTTTTTGTTGCACCGAAATCTCCCCTGTGCCCGCCTACACATTGTTTGGGGAAAAGAGAACAGGAAAACCTAAAAACAATTGCTGAGAGGTCTCATTCGTTTATAGCAGGGATGCCCCGCCTGCTCAGCTATAGAAACATATCCATACATGTCCCTGACTACCTATATCTATGTATCAATCAATGAATCAATCAATCTATCATCTATCTATGTTATATCTACCTTTATCATCTACAGTATAACATCTGTTTATCAGTCTACTGCTAGTATCTGTCTATCATCTTTCTCTGTCATCTATCTATCTATCAACTATCTATCATCTATCTATCGATTTATCTGTATAGCTATCTATCTATCTATCTATCTATCTATCTATCTATCTATCACTATGTATTGATCTATCAATCTATCTATCTATCTATCTATCTATCTATCTATCTATCTATCTATCTATCTATCTATCTATCTATCTATCTATCTATCTGTCTCTCTCATCTATCTATCTATCTATCTATCTATCTATCAGGGATTCCCCACCCGCTCAGCTACAGAAACATATCCATAAATGTCCCTGTCTATCTATCTATATACCTGTCAGTCTTTTAGTCCCTGTAATCTATTGCTCCATTTATCTAATATATCTATCTATCTATCTATCTATCTATCGCTCCATCTGTCTGTCTATCTATCTATCTATCTATCTATCTATCTCTCTATCGCTCCATCTATCACTCTATCTATCGCTCTATCTATCTATATCTCTATCTCTCTCTATCTGTTATCTATATCTTATCTATCTATCTATCTATCTATCTATCTAACTATCTATCGTTCTCTCTGTCTGTCTATATTTATCTATCTATCTTTCTATCTATCATTTTATCTATTGTCAGTCTATCTATATTATTTATATAATGTAGATAATGTACCATCTGTGCAATACAAAGACATTATTACTTTTGCATTTAAGGAAAAAAAGAACTCGCTTTCTTTGCGATACCCTGCTTTCATTTGTATTACCCCCTCCTCAGCAGAAACTTTACTGCGAGGCCTATGGAAACACCAGTCACTGTAATTAAAGTATGAATCAGTGCCTATGATTCATGCACCATATTCTAATTACATTGCTTTTTAAAACTACAGGTCATTGCGTATTCAAAATGTGAAGGCTTTAGTACATGTGCAAGAAAAGAATAATTACAGGAGAACCGTTCTTGTGCCATGTGACGACAACACTTTGAAAAAAGATTCTGCTGAGATGGCGGATGGATTTTTAGCAGGAAGGTAGTTATTGGGCTGGCTGTTCTTGGGACCTAGCCCAAAACCATCTTAGCAAAGCCACATTTTTATTCTTACTATTATTACACTTTTACACTTAGCCCCCAGTCAGACTAGTAAAAGCTAACTGCTGATTGGTTGATATACGGTAATGCATTGGGGAAATCTTTGCATTCCTGCATATGTTTTTTATACAGTAACATGCACATTCCAAATGTTCTTGACAGAATGGACTAAGGCACCTGTTAGAACATCTCAATATGTTGGATGGTTATCAAGATGGATGCTATCACTGCAGGAGAGTGGGAGGGTGGTTTAATAACAAGTCATGTTCATATCAACATTATAATTATATCAGTCCTTCTGACCCATAATATACTGTATCATCCATTCAGACTGGTTATTATATTATATCACTAACTTCTTTAGATTTTTGACAATAACAGGGTCCACAATTACATTTTCTCCACCAGGGTTGTTACATACACTTGCCAACCTGGAAATATCATGCATTATATCATGCATTATGTGTTCAGAACCCCAGAATAATGAATAGGCAAGTGTGCTAGCAAACTGAAGAGAACTGGTACTTGGCTTAGCAAAAGTCAGGACACACACCAACCAGTGAAGTTGGCATCCAGGCCAACGATCAGGACAGGGAGAAAACCAGGTCATGGGTCTTACAGCCATCAAGTGGAGCCAAAGTAAAGAGACACCCAGTGGAGACACCCAAGTTTCAGCAAAGCCAAAGATGAAGGAAGATAATTAACATTAAGTGAATTTTTAGAACTTAATTTCCTAAGGCCATACAACTGCCTGTGCAGCAGTATTAAAGTTGAATGGATAATTACAGCGCTGTTGTCAATGAGTGATACGTGTCTCCTTATAAAGCCTAATTGTTCTTTTGATATTAAATTATCCCTCCAAGGGCAACTTTTCCTCTTCAGTTCAACAAGTGCAAACAGCACAGGCTGAAACGCAGTCCTGAATAAAGCCTTTAATTGAAGGCCACCACTCACAGTGTTAAGACAGCTGAAAGCGCTTTACTAATTAGCACTTATTGTAGTAAGGCAAAGCGGATGAGCTGTTCCCATCACATAATCAGTGAGCTCATATATTTCATAGAAAGTGTTCTAAGGTCACTCACTGGTTATAGTCACGCATGTACAAAGTCTTCTGCCAGCTGGACAATTTCCAAATGTTGCACCTACTGGACCATTTTCCCACAGCAGAATGATATATGGGCAGAAAGTGGCAATGAGATAACAGTGAGTTGTCTTAAAAAGACCTATTTATCAAAATTCTAATTTGTGAGTCCAAAAAACTTGAAAACACACCCAATTCGAATGTAAGCTTGTTTATGAAAGAACTCGGATCTCACGACAAGTTTTTAAAGGGGAAAACCCACATTTTTAGGGGAAAGAAAATCTTTAGAGATTTATTATACCCCAAAGCTGCTATAAATCGAAATCCTCCATCTCCATCCTGTCTAGGTCATGTAGAAGTCAATGGCAGATGTCCCTGAAGATGTTTCCTGACATCGATCTGTGCTTGTTTTCATCCAATAATCTGATAAAGTCGAGTTTTTGTGGGGACAATTCGATAAAGTCGAGTTTTCGGAGCATCAATCATACGTGATGCTCGATTTTCTTGCAACGTTTTTCCCTTCTGAAGCAAAACATATCAGTTTTACCAGTACAGGGCAACACTACATGATATTTTCATTACTTTAAAACACTTTCATTTTTTGGTGTTACTGTTCCTTTAAATCAATAGCAGAAGTTTGCAGAAATGCATGAGGACATACTCCACTGCAATCTTTAGTTCCACCAATTAGAACTTTCAATGTACATAAATAAAGCTGAAGTTATCATAATCATACATTCCCTTTGTTTCAGTGGAATGCGCATATCACTATGAATGCTAGTTATTTATTAAGCATCAAGTGTCACTTGTTTAAACATAGCAATGTCCTTAGGTTGGTGTTTAAATATCAGGCCTTTCTGACAACTGAACAAAAAATGTGGATACGATACAATTCTTTCAGATGCCACTAACAATGATTCTAAATTATTTTCACGTCAGTTCAACACAATACACTGAAAAGCTGTCTTTTGTACTTTTACCTGCAAAAAATCCAAAATGTTTCACTTGAGTTGATGTAGGGTTTGACAGAGTGTAGGAGGGAATTTACTTTTTTCTAAAGGGGACGCATGATAAGAAACGTTGTATAAATCTTCCCATCAGTGTGAAAAGGCAGGAACTGGGATATATCTGAACCTTCATTGTCAAATATTTGTGTGTCTTCAACCACCATTTTAATTTTTTTACTGAAATGGGAAGAATTTCTATCAAGGTGCTTTAAATGGGTGGTTAACTTTTATTATGTTATTCAAAGCAACTTTTTAATTGGTTCATTATTTACTTTTTTCATTATTTGCCTTCTTCTTCTGACTCCTTCCAGCTTTGGAATAGGGGTCACTGACCCTATCTAGAAAATAAATATTTCTGATTGCTAAGCTTTTTATTCAGGTCCACTCCTATTTATTTTCCAGTCTCTTATTCAAATAAATGCATGGTTGCTATGGTATTTTGGACCCTAGCAACCAGATTGCGGAACACCAATTGCAAATGGTCTTAGAATATCACTCTCGCAAATCTATTTGTCCTTTCCAATTAGAAAGTATGACTGAGTATCATGAATTCGCTCTGGAAAAGGCAAACTGTGAATCTCCGCTGGGGCAGGGACTGATGTGAATGACATCTAATCTCTGAAAAGTGCTTTGGAAAATTTGCTCTGTCAATAAAGTATATTGATAGTAATACAGCAAACCTATACCCCTGAACATTTCAATCCTTTTAAAAAATATATACAGTGCCTTGCAAAGGCATTCATCACCTTGACCAGATCTCTCAGTGCACTGATTCACTATGATGTCTGTATTTAATAGCATTGAAACTCACATTTATTTAAAGGGATACTGTCATGGGAAAACATGTTTTTTTCAAAATGTATCAGTTAATAGTGCTGCTCCAGGAGACTTTTGGACTGAAATCCGTTTTTCAAAAGAGCAAACTGATTTTTTTTACATTTAATTTTGAAATCTGACATGGGGCTAGACATATTGTCAGTTTCCCAGCAGACCCCAGTCATGTGACTTGTGCTCTGATAAACTTCAGCCACTCTTTACTGGTGCACTGCAAGTTGGAGTGATTTCACCTCCCTCCCCCCCCCCCAGCAGCCCACCAGGAAGAATAGCACTCAATAGTAAAAAAAAACAGGTCCCACTACGACGCCTTCAGTTACATTGGGTAGGAGGAACAATAACCTGCCTGAAAGCAGTTCCATAATGAAGTGTTGGCTCTTTCTGAAAGCACATGATAGAATCCCTTTAATATTTAGTGATATTATATTAGGTGAAAAATAATAAAATTGAATATATGTTTGTATTCAGCTCCAATATTTTAATATATTTAGAGCAACTCTTTTGCATTCATAACAGTTTATAGTAGAGAATTGCATGAAAACATATATTCTCCCCAAGCTTTCTTCTCCAGTTCTTAATAAACATGAACGTGAGCTGCTGAGAAAAATGTAATATTCCTGCTATAGTGTTACTATCCAATGCCCCAGCAAAATACAATCTGCTTATATAATAGATATACATATTTGTTCTTATGTGTACCAGTGGGCCCAGTCTGCTGATTTAAAGCTTATAGTAGTTTTCCATACCTCCCAACATTTTGGAAATAGAAAGAGGGTCAAAAATATTTGCTGCGCGTAGCGTGGCAATTTTTTGACCACGATCATTTTTGTGGCCACACCCCCTAATTACCATGTTCATTTAAAAAAAATGTGGCAGGCTATGAAAGTTTGAACACATTTCTGTGGTTTTTATGTGTTATTACAGTTTTGCTAATGAAGGTGAATTGCCCTTTATACTGCAAGTCACAGTTTCCCCAAGAGACTTGCTTATCTTAAATTGTTACAGTTGCTTTTTTGCTTATCTTAAATGGTTCCAAAAGTATCTGGGCTCTCTGCCAAAAGCCAATCAAGTTAGAAATGTTCTATCTTTTTTCTGGCCGTTCAGTGCAGGAGATCAAAGAGAAAGTTGGGACATTTCAGTAACAATCCGGGACTGCAGGTTGAGCTGTTAAAATCGGGACTGTCCCACGAAAAACGGGACAGTTGGGAGGTTTGATTTTACCTGCATCCTTATCAAAAATTTTTGCAAAAAAAAATCTATGCAAAAAAGACCCATTATTGGAAAAGTCCCAAACATTCTGGATAAAAAGATATGCAAGACAAAAAGAGTTAAACTGCATTTAAGAGCTAGTATAATACTTATTCCAAATGGAACAGAAGAGTTCTACAGCTCCATTGCTGGTCCAGTAAAGTCTCTCATTATTACTTGGAGACTAATGCTTTCAATGGAGCCAGAGTAAGATAAACAACTTTAACTCAAGATTTTGTTATGACAAGCCACCCAAGTAAATACAGAAAACTGTTTTCCAAAAAGTGCATTCTAAAAAAAAAATGCCACCCAGTAAAACTTTCTCAGTTAGCTTAATTATTGTGCAAAGGGCTAAATGTAAACTAAAGGACACAAGGAGAAGAGGAGAGTTAAGGCATGAGCTGATATACAGCCTGAAACAATAGTGATATCCGGGGGTTAGTACACTGCCAAATTCAGGAGTATTCCATGAAAGTCTGGCAGGACTCTCATATTTTTCTGCTTCCCCTGGGGATGGTACAGAACCATCTGTTATGATAGCACAGTATTTGCCAGAAGTATTCATGGAAACCTCAGCTTAAACTACCTAAAATCATTTATTCAATTTTTCCAAAAAGACAAAGTAAAACAAATACAGAAAAAAAACAGAAAAATCTAGTAATTTTAACTATAGAATTATTATTTATTTAAATATATTTTGTACTACAAAGTTTTAGCTTCTACAGAGCACTCTGTGTTGATTGTAATTGATTTACTTTTCTGTACTAATAGTGACTTTTCTATTCAAAATACTATACAGATGAATTCAATATTTATACAGCTGTTATACGGATTAAGTCAATATTTACTAATAAGGGCTCATTTACTATGGTATGGATTCACTGCAATGCTATTCACATAGGTACTATACGTGAATGCTAAAATGCCAGTTGCTCTGCTCATCCTTAGGTGCAGGGCAGGGCATTTTTATGGTCTAAACTGTCAAATTCAACTAGTGAATTATCCAAACGCGATTCAATTTTTTTTTTTTGAAAAAATTCAAATTAGATTTTTGAGATTTATCAAACACTGGCCATTTAAGAATTCAAATTTGACTATTCGCCACCTAAAACCTGCCGAATTCATGTATAAGTCCTGTGACCAATTTGAAGATGTTAGTGGCCTTCCTGACATTCGAGTTTTTTTCGGAGAAAAAACTCGATTCGAGTTTGGTTTTGAATTAGATTAGAGTTTTCGGGTTGGTAAAATTTGTCCGAGTTTTAAATATTAGATTTTTTTTAATAAATAACCACCCAATTGAATTTAAAATAAAATCAAATCTATTAGAGTTTAAAAAAAACTCATGAATTCGAAATTCGACCCTTGATAAATCTGCCTCCCAATGTGCAATCTTTTATACTTTTATTATGTCATCCCAGGATACTAAACACATTTTACAAAAGGTACTTCTGTAAAATGTGTGCATAATAAAATCGCTGAATCATATAGGGAGTGTTGGTCTTGGAACTGATGATTCCATATTTGGTGTATGCAAGAACTGACCGTGCACCCCTGCTATTCGTTTCTATTAGAGTGCAGGCACTTAGACAGATACAGTATATACCCTGATACGGGTTTAAGAGCAGATTTTTATTCCTGATTATAATAAATACATAACAAATAAGGGAAATAAAACAAACTATCCTATGAGAAAGTTATCATAGAAATTAGCAAGATGCCTAACTTTATCTTGTTTTGTTAACTGACAACTATTGATGTGTTTTCTCAATAATGATTTTTTCTGTTTCAAACTGAAGGAAACAGGCAAATACAACTTACCCTCTGTTCATCTTACAAATCATTCTGTTAAACCTTTTTGGTGCAGAGACATTTATGCTGCTGTTGAATCAGCGGTGTCTGCTGCAGTAAAAAAGTTTGATTACTCTGGCAGGTACTAGTTAAAGTTTATTTCAAGTTATTTGAACGTTGTAGGAAAAGGAATGTAAAGGATAGATAAGAGGTCGGTTGCTATAAATACTACCAGTTCACTGTAATATTTACTCTCAGAAAACTCTACAGTAAATTGTTTTATAAAGAAAATTAGACTCTTGTTTGGAAACTGTAAACTTGTCAAATATTATTATGGTACTTGGCACTCAAAATTAAACACTCTTTGGGGGGAATTCACAAAAGTGTCGGTAAAATAAGTAACCCAGAAGTGGCGGTCGACAAATTTGTAAAATGTCCGACAATTTTCTAAAATCTCATATATCTTTTCATCGTACAAACGACATTTACCAAGACTTTTCAAAAGACAATTTGACCGACATTTTCATTTTGGAGAGCCTAATGTGTCTGAAAAATTGTCGGTAAAAAAATGAGTTTACAAGTAATTCATAAAAATGTCGCGAAAAGTGGCTCCGAAAAAAAACACATGCCCACTTTTAACGACACTACATGTCGGAAAATTGTCGGAGAAATGCTCTGTGAATTTGTCGGCTGTTGCTACAACACTTTCTACGACATTTTAAAGACATTTTTTTGTTCCTGACACTTTTGTGAATTCCCCCTTTGTGTTTGCAGACACTAAAGTAAAAACACAGCCAATGGTAAATAATAATTATAGCTGCAAATATTATTTAGAACATTCTCCAAACCAGCAAGAGAACTCAAATATTAACACATTTCAATGGCATTTTTCGACCAGTAAACCAAAAGCATAGGATTATTGCATATGTACAAAATATGTACAATAAATGGACAGGAATTATTCATTATTATTATTAGCCAGAGAACTACTGGACTAGCTATACAGAAACAGTCACATCAAGCAACCCAAAGGTAGTGTCTCATTTAGGCCAAGGGGGGCCACAGTTGCCTTTGGGTTGTTTCATGTGACTGGTCCAGTAGTTCTCCGGCTAATTGAATAATTCCTGTTCATTTCCCTTTTCTTGTACATTTTGGATAACATGTTACAATGAAGTATCTTGTGTGCATTAACCCCACTGTGTGTAGCTGATAACAGTCCACTTTTCTATTATCGCTATATCCTCTCTGATAATGCTTGTCATCCTTAATTTATTGCTGGCAGTAATAGTACCCTGATATAATAACCCACCGTAAGATCATGACTGGTTTTTATTCAGTCCCCAGTACCTATATGTGGACATTTTGCAGTAAGCGAAGTAGCGCAAATTTCGGGCACTAATAAGTCCCAAATACCCGCAGTCCGATCGTAAGGGTGCACACAAGGTCAGCAAGGGACATGGTCCGCTTTAACTAGTGGATTGTGCTTCCTCTAAGACCAGTGCATTCCCTTGTCTAAGAAGCGTCAGTCCGGTTGGGCATAATGTAGTAGCCTTCGTAGCAGGCTAATTTGAAGCGCATAGACACGGACTTCCAAATGGGTTGCTAGGCAATGCATCAAAGCATCTGCTCGCTAGTCTGCTCGGTTCCGGCTGGAGTTCCAGTCCACCTCTATAGTATGTAGGACGGGTCACACATTCCATATTGTGGGTTTAGGTTCCTCTTGAATTACCACTCGCTTCCAAGCTCTAGATGACTTTCTGAGGTTTGACAAGCTTGGACTATTATACAGTATTAGTTTTATCTTTTTTCCTGACCACACTGGTTGCTAGGGTGTCCTAGCAACTACTTTTGGCGCCAAATTTTGTATGTTTAAATCGCCACTCTGTGCACTGTTATTATTCCTTTCCCTGATGAAGGTTCTAATATAAAACTGAAACGTTGCAGTCAATAAACCTGCTTTAGTTTATTCTTTTTTTGTTGTTTTTATTACTTTCCTTGGAGTACTGTCACCTGTGGATTCACATATTGTTTATAAATGGACTGGCACCCAGGCATTATTTGGACTTTTGGTTGTGCGATTCATTGAGCACTAATATATATATATATATATATATATATATATATATATATATATATGCGTCCTGTGGGTATCAGCACTCGATACTTGGATGAGTTTGAGGTGCAGGATCAAATTAATGATACAGGTAATGTAAGGATCAGCACACTCATTTGTAGAAAAGCAAAGTGTATTTTATTTCAACACAGCATTGTGTCCAACGTTTCGGTTCCTCCTGGGAACCTTTATCATTTTATATTATCCTTGATAAAGGTTCCCAGGAGGAACCGAAACGTTGGACACAATGCTGTGTTGAAATAAAATACACTTTGCTTTTCTACAAATGAGTGTGCTGATCCTTACATTACCTATATATATATATATATATATATATATATATATATATATATATATATATATAGTGAATAAAGTACCTCCTCTTGTAAAATATAAGGATATTATAAGTTGCCGAGAAGTTTTATGACCATATACATGATACAGGTCATGGAACTCCCAGGTAACTTCTAATATCCTCATATTTCACAACTGGGAGGTACTTTATTTATTATAATACACAAGTTTCAGTGAGTCATGTGATAGAAATGACATAAGAACTCACCTTTTATAACTGATGACATCAGAACTCACCGTTCATAAGGATATAATTTACAAGATATTCATGGCTTTTGTGTATTATATATACTGTATATATATATATATATATATATATATATATATATATATATATATATATACACATACATATAATAAATTTTATAAGCATTCCAATCATGATTGGCACACCACTGGTAGACATAGTAAATGATCAGCCAATTGATATAAACAAGAGAGAACGCTCAATCATAAATCCTCTTTGACCTCCTTGGGGTGTTTGAAATATAGACCAAGACATTTTAGTACACCTAAAGCAATACTGTTATCTTCCATGTACATTACTCAACTGGTTCAAGTCTTTCTTGGCAGGCAGATACCAAATAGTCTCATCACTTTGCTGAGTTTAATTTAGCTGTAGAGAGTCTTAGCAAAAGAAAAGAACTGGAGGCTAGACTGTGGGAAGGAGAAGACTACAAGGGAAGCCATAGTTATACCTTATTTCGTTCTACGGCAAAGAAAACAAGGCGAAAATGCAATATGGACAATTAAAAGTAGAATATAGAGCTGTACCTCATAACAGGACTAAGGACGAGATGTAGAAGTTGGCGAAGATCTCAAGGTCACAGAATGGAGTAATTAATGATTAATTGGTTAACTATGTTAATGAAATACAATATATTAGCCTACATGTCTACTTGCTGTGCTTGAGGACTTGACTCGTGTAAACCCTAAATAAACATGTCACTGTAATAGATCTTAATCCTAGGGAAAAGTCAGGCTTTGTTTAGAAGTAATTATATTTTAAAAGGCCACTGATTGCTTCTATTTGTTACAGACAGGCTTCGTCTCCTAAATATTACAGTACCTCACGGTGCGGTGACAGTCTCAGTGGTAAAACTTGGCAGAAAAGAAATAGTGGAAACGTTATTAGTTCATGATTAGAAATCTCCTCACTATCAGAAAAATAATCTGTCACAATATTACCGACTCAGTACAATACTCCCCTAAACACTTTAATCTACTGCCCCAAAAGGAAAATATCCCCCCCCTTTTTAAATGGTTTTCATTCAGCTTGGCTTATGTAGGAAACATGCATATCTCAACCTCTATATATGAATATAAATGTACAGTCCACAGACTGAAAGAAAACCATGACACTCAAAATCACTTAGAAACACTGGCGTAACTAGAGTGTGCCAGGCCCCCCTGCAAAAAAATCTTCAAAGGGGCACGGCGCACTCTGATCCCCATCCTCCAGTCCAGGCTTCGCCCCACCCACTCCTGACCCCGAGTCCGCCCACTCCCGCCCAACTTGTATCCCCCTTCCTAGAAGCAGGTAAGAGTGCGGCTGGGGAGGAGCTCCGCCATTACTGAATCGGTAGTTGATGTCTCTATGAGGTGTAAACAGTCCAGGGCTGTGAACAATAGAGCCATTTTCATCTTTAATAGTTTTGCACCTTGGTTTGTCAGTCCCCTAGCTGGCTACTACATTAGCCTCTCAGGAGAAAATTAAAGGTGAGCAGACTAATGAAATATTGAACTTTTATACAATTATAATAATCCTGCACTGTTATAATCATTGTTGAAACACAAATGAAGGCTATTAAAAAAGTGTACAATGTCAAAATTCTGCTGTAAGATCTAAGAAACATAACTAGTTTATTAGAATCTAAGCAGATCCTTAGTTTGCACCATATGTTACAAGGTCTGACTATGCAGCCATCTGAATATAGAAATCAGGAGAAACAAGAAACTGAACACATTGTATTCAGTGTGGGAGGCAGAAGGCAGAAGAAATGATCGAGAGATCAGCCATAGGAGAAAAATGCACTAAATATTTCAAGACACAGACTTAATTTCCCAATGAGCATGAAAAAAATGTATTTATAAATATTGGAATTAATCGTTTATAAGGGGTCACCAGGGAATTGTCGTCTGATATCCTAAATATTTCCAAGAGGTAGTAAGCTATCTGTCAGTTAATCTACCTCGTAAAAATCAAACATAGAGGAGCAAATAAAACTGCCTGTTTGTTTATGGAGTGTGGGAGGAAACCAAAGTACCTCAAGTAAACAAATACATGAGGCGACCATATGATTTCTTTTAAGACCGAACTGAATGAACCGACTGTGCTACCCCGTATTATTTCAGAACTGCATTTTTATAAAACACAGGACTGGGTGCATTTCCAAATATTGCAGATTCTGCAAGTGTTTGTCCATGGCAGGCAACCAGTCACAAATTAAAAAATGTACAGGTATGAGACCTGTTATGCAGAATGTTTGTGACCTGGGGTTGCCTGAATAAGGTTTTTTTTCTATAATTCAAATCTCCATACCTCACGTCTACTAAAAAAATGAAAATAGATTTGTAGCTTTACAGAACATTTGTTTTTTAGATGGGGTCAGTGACCCCCTTTTGAAAGCTGGAAAAAGTCAGAAGATGATGGCAAATAATAAAACAACTAAATAAAAAATAAATAATGAGAATAATTGAAAAGTTACTTAGAATTGGCCATTCTATGACATACTAACTTTAACCTATAGGCGAATCACCCCATAACATTTCCATCTATAAATCATGTTGGTGGTCACAGGCTGCTCATATTAATGATGTTTGCCCAGTACATAAATAAAAAGAATATTGAATTAATTTAAAATGTATGTTTGCTCACAAGATGTGAAAAAATTAATCCTTGCTGTAATGCCCTTGGTCCAATAAAGGCCGTTTTATTCTAAACAGTGGGTGCTGGACTAATTTTTTCGCCAGTATTGTCAGTGGGAGGTGGCCATTGGAGGACGTGCACCCAGCCAAAGAAGAGAGTTACAGTTGTGCTGACTACTAATCTGCTATTGCTCACAAGATGTGTACACTTACGCTGCAATTACAGTTAGTAAAACCAACAAAAATAACTGGGACAATAACCTGGACAAACCTGAAACCTTCACTCTTTTATTCTGGTATGCTTGACGAGAAGAGCCTTCAAAAATCTGATACGTCGCTCTCTGCTACTACTGGTTTCCAAGAGCCGGTATGAGTCACCATCTTTTCAAATAAAACTGATTAAAATGATGTTTCACATTATTTCTGAGTGTCGAATTGCACCTCCAGCTCTGTTAGATGATTGGAATTGAAGTCAAAGCAGAAGGCAATGAGGAATTGTGGTAAAAGGTTTGTTGATGAACATACCTATTATATAATTCCATACAAGAATGAAGTTTAGTAACATTACTGCCTACTGTTCTGCTCCCCCTTAGAAACCTGCCTCAGTTGTCAGAGCTCAGGAGTCCTACCTCCATGTTCAGTCTTCCTCCATAAGCTGTCTCCCCTCCTGCATATGCTATCACTTCCAAACCAAGGAAGAACAAGAGATATGAAGGGACAGAGATGGAAATTCTTGTCTTTTTTTAGTTTCATTTATCGGCCACATAACTCTTTACTTCACACAGGAGCCTATTTAAGTTCCTCAGGGCAGGGTAGTACTTCAAGAGTTAATATGATGCAAACATTTTCAGATGAATCATGCTTTTTTTACGGTGCAGTTTTTATTTCATAATTCACTTTACCATATAAAATTATATTCCTGAACCAAAACATTTATTTTTTTTAGTTGTAATAGTTACATAGTTAAATTGGGTTGAAAAAAGACAAGGTCCATCAAGTTCAACCCTTCCAAATGAAAACCCAGCATCCATACACACACTCCTCCCACTTTTAATTAAATTCTATATACCCATACCTATACCTATACTAACTATAGAGCTTAGTATCACAATAGCCTTTGATATTATGTCTGTCCAAAAAATCATCCAAGCCATTCTTAAAGGCATTAACTGAATCAGCATCACAACATCACCCGCAGTGCATTCCACAACCTCACTGTCCTGACTGTGAAGAACCCCCTACGTTGCTTCAAATGAAAGTTCTTTTTTTCTAGTCTAAAGGGGTGGCCTCTGGTACGATGATCCACTTTATGGGTAAAAAGGTCCCCTGCTATTTGTCTATAATGTCCTCTAATGAACTTGTAAAGTGTAATCATGTCGCCTCGCAAGCGCCTTTTTTCCAGAGAAAATAACCCCAACCTTGACAGTCTACCCTCATAATTTAAGTCTTCCATCCCTCTAACCAATTTAGTTGCATGTCTCTGCACTCTCTCCAGCTCATGTATATCCCTCTTAAGGACTGGAGTCCAAAACTGAACTGCATACTCCAGATGAGGCCTTACCAGGGACCTATAAAGAGGCATAATTATGTTTTCATCCCTTGAGTTAATGCCCTTTTTTATGCAAGACAGAACTTTATTTGCTTTAGTAGCCACAGAATGACACTGCCCAGAATTAGACAACGTGTTATCTACAAAGACCCCTAGATCCTTCTCATTTAAGGAAACTCCCAACACACTGCCATTTAGTGTATAACTTGCATTTATATTATTTTTGCCAAAGTGCATAACCTGCATTTATCAACATTGAACCTCATTTTCCAGTTTGCTGCCCAGTTTTCCAGTTTAGACAAATCACTCTGCAAAGTGGCAGCATCCTGCATGGAACCTATAGTTCTGCACAATTTAGTATCATCTGCAAAAATAGAAACAGTACTTTCAATGCCCACCTCCAGGTCATTAATAAACAAGTACAGAGTAGTAGTAGTACAGAGCCCTGCGGTACTCCACTAACAACACTGGTCAAATTAGAAAATGTTCCATTTACCACCACTCTTTGTAGTCTATCTTTTAGCCAGTTCTCTATCCAGGTACAAATACTATGTTCCAGGCCAACATTTCTTAATTTAACCAGTAACCTTTTGTGTGGCACTGTATCAAATGCTTTAGCAAAGTCTAAGTAAATCACATCCACTGCCATCCCAGAATCGAGGACTCTACTTACCCTCTCATAAAAAGAAATTAAGTTATTCTGGCAAGATCTATTACGCATAAAACCATGCTGGCACAAACTCATAGTATTATGATTTTCTATGAAGTCCAGTATCTTATCCTTTATTAACCCTTCGAAAGGCTTTCCTTCCACTGACTTCAGACTAACTGCCTATAGTTTTGAGGCTGAGAACGGGATCCTTTTTTGAATAGAGGCACCACATTAGCAATTCGCCAGTCTCTCGGCACTATGCCAGATCTCAATAAATCCTGAAAAATTAAGTAAAGAGGTTTGGCAATCACAGAGCTAAGCTCGCTACTTACCCTGGGATGAATACCATCTGGCCCCAGAACTTTGTTAATCTTAACATGTTCTAGTCTCTTTTGAATTTCTTCATGTGTGAACCATGCACCATTAGTTGTATTACTAGAATTGGGACTGTTAAGAAGGAAACCTTCACTTACTGGCTCCTCATATTGGTGTGTAGGCAGCCATCTCAAGTCATTTTGCCTGGTCTTGTGCTTTCAGAAAAGCCAGTGCTGCTTTCTGGCAGGCTGTTTCTCCTACTCAATGTAACTGAATGTGTCGCAGTGGGACCTGGATTTTACTGCTGTTCTTAGATCTACCAGGCAGCTGTTATCTTGTGTTTGGGAGCTGCTATCTGGTTACCTTCCCATTGTTCTGTTGTTAGGCTGCTGGGGGGGGGGGGGAGGGGAGGGGGTGATATCACTGAAATTTGCAGTACAGCAGTAAAGAGTGACTAAAGTTTATCAGAGCACAAGTCACATGACTGGGGGCTCCTGGGAAACTGACAATATGTCTAGCCTATGTCAGATTTCAAAATTAAATATAAAAAAAAAAAAAAATCAGTTTGCTCTTTTAAAAACCGGATTTCAGTGCAGCAGTCTGCTAGAGCAGCACTATTAAGGGTAGGACTACACGGATGATTTTGGAGTCATACGACGCAACACGACTGCCGCGCCCACCATCAGGAAGGGTGGGTGTTCCCCCCCGAAACGTTGATGTTTGGTGGCTGAATAAAAGGGGATAATCCCCGACTGCACTAATCGGTGTGTGTGCGGATCCGTTTCTTTTACACATTGGTTGCTAAGGGACCCGGCCGGGTCAACGGAAGGAACGCACCACCAGCTTGCAGGATTGGTGAACTACAGGTGTGCGGTAGGATAATTACATTGAGTTATCAAACACCATTCGTTTGGCTATGATGGACGTACTAAGCACTGTCGCCTATACCATACAATGACATGTGGGGAGAACAATTAATGAATTCCGTCACAGAAAATAAATTTGTAATTCTAAAAGACTCAATAATGGTAAAATGTACTGTGCAGCAGTCTGCTAGAGCAGCACTATTAAGGGTAGGACTACACGGATGATTTTGGAGTCATACGACGCAACACGACTGCCGCGCCCACCATCAGGAAGGGTGGGTGTTCCCCCCCGAAACGATGATGTTTGGTGGCTGAATAAAAGGGGATAATCCCCGACTGCACTAATCGGTGTGTGTGCGGATCCGTTTCTTTTACACATTGGTTGCTAAGGGACCCGGCCGGGTCAACGGAAGGAACGCACCACCAGCTTGCAGGATTGGTGAACTAGTAGGTTTGTAAATATGCTGAATGACAACTTTTTATTCCAGCTCGTTCAAGAACCTACTAGGAATAACTCTCTTTTGGACCTTGTAATAACTAACAATACTGAACTCATCTCTAACATTTGTGTGGGTGAGCATTTAGGGAATAGTGATCATAACATGGTCTCCTTTGAGATTCTGTTGCAGAAGCAATTCTATAAGGGAGTAACTAAAACACTAAATTTCAGACGTGCAAACTTTGACAGTATAAGGGCATCTCTGCAACATATTAAGTGGGAAATGCTTTTCACAGGGTTAAACACAGAACAAAAATGGGAAGTCTTTAAAATGCTGCTTAATAAATATACTTGTCAGTATATTCCACTTGTAAGCAAGGAACGTCGTTGCAAAGCAAAACCTTTTTGGTTCAATAGAAGCGTTGGTGTTGAGGTGGGTAAGAAAAGACGTGCTTTTAAGGCTTTCAAGTTAGCTGGTACAGCCGAAACATTTATAAGGTACAAGGAGGCCAATAAATCATGCAAAGAAGCTATAAGGCAAGCTAAAATTGCTATAGAAAAGGATATTGCAGCAAGCAGTAAAAAAAATCCAAAATTATTTTTTAAATATGTCAATAGTAAAAAAATGAAGCAGGAAGGGGTGGGACCCTTACTATCAGAGGGGGGTCAGCTGGTTGATGAAAACAAAATAAAAGCGCAGATTCTGAACTCGTATTTTTCATCTGTGTACACAAATGAAGAACCAGTAAGTGAAGGTTTCCTTCTTAACACTCCCAATTCTAGTAATACAACTAATGATGCATGGTTCACACATGAAGAAATTCAAAAGAGACTTGAACATGTTAAGATTAACAAAGGTCCAGGGCCAGATGGTATTCATCCCAGGGTAATTAGCGAGCTTAGCTCTGTGATTGCCAAACCTCTTTACTTAATTTTTCAGGATTCATTGAGATCTGGCATTGTGCCGAGAGACTGGCGAATTGCTAATGTGGTGCCTCTATTCAAAAAAGGATCCCGTTCTCAGCCTCAAAACTATAGGCCAGTTAGTCTGACGTCAGTATTAGGAAAGCTTTTCGAAGGGTTAATAAAGGATAAGATACTGGACTTCATAGCAAATCATAATACTATGAGTTTGTGCTAGCATGGTTTTATGCGTAATAGATCTTGCCAGACTAACTTAATTTCTTTTTACGAAAATGTAAGTAGAGACCTCGATTCTGGGATGGCAGTGGATGTGATTTACTTAGACTTTGCTAAATCATTTGATACAGTGCCACACAAAAGGTTACTGGTTAAATTAAGGAATGTTGGCCTGGAACATAGTATTTGTACCTGGATAGAGAACTGGCTAAAAGATAGACTACAAAGAGTGGTGGTAAATGGAACATTTTCTAATTGGACCAGTGTTGTTAGTGGAGTACCGCAGGGCTCTGTACTAGGTCCCTTGCTTTTCAACTTGTTTATTAATGACCTGGAGGTGGGCATTGAAAGTACTGTTTCTATTTTTGCAGATGATACTAAATTGTGCAGAACTATAGGTTCCATGCAGGATGCTGCCACTTTGCAAAGTGATCTGTCTAAACTGGAAAACTGGGCAGCAAACTGGAAAATGAGGTTCAACGTTGATAAATGCAAGGTTATGCACTTTGGCAAAAATAATATAAATGCAAGTTATACACTAAATGGCAGTGTGTTGGGAGTTTCCTTAAATGAAAAGGATCTAGGGGTCTTTGTAGATAACATGTTGTCTAATTCTGGGCAGTGTCATTCTGTGACTACTAAAGCAAATAAAGTTCTGTCTTGCATAAAAAAGGGCATTAACTCAAGGGATGAAAACATAATTATGCCTCTTTATAGGTCCTTGGTGAGGCCTCATCTGGAGTATGCAGTTCAGTTTTGGACTCCAGTCCTTAAGAGGGATATAAATGAGCTGGAGAGAGTGCAGAGACGTGCAACTAAATTGGTTAGAGGGACGGAAGACTTAAATTATGAGGGTAGACTGTCAAGGTTGGGGTTGTTTTCTCTGGAAAAAAGGCGCTTGCGAGGGGACATGATTACACTTTACAAGTACATTAGAGGACATTATAGACAAATGGCAGGGGACCTTTTTACCCATAAAGTGGATCACCGTACCAGAGGCCACCCCTTTAGACTAGAAGAAAAGAACTTTCATTTGAAGCAACGTAGAGGGTTCTTCACAGTCAGGACAGTGAGGTTGTGGAATGCACTGCCGGGTGATGTTGTGATGGCTGATTCAGTTAATGCCTTTAAGAATGGCTTGGATGATTTTTTGGACAGACATAATATCCAAGGCTATTGTGATACTAAACTCTATAGTTAGTATAGGTATGGGTATATAGAATTTTAATTAAAAGTAGGGAGGGGTGTGTGTATGGATGATGGGTTTTCATTTGGAGGGGTTGAACTTGATGGACTTTGTCTTTTTTCAACCCAATTTAACTATGTAACTATGTAACTATGTAACTACAGGTGTGCGGTAGGATAATTACATTGAGTTATCAAACACCATTCGTTTGGCTATGATGGACGTACTAAGCACTGTCGCCTATACCATACAATGACATGTGGGGAGAACAATTAATGAATTCCGTCACAGAAAATAAATTTGTAATTCTAAAAGACTCAATAATGGTAAAATGTACTGTACCCCTTGGAGTGATGATTTTGTTATGTGCATAGAGTTTTCTGTCACTGTCCATTTTACCCTATTAATATCTTCAAAGACAGACCATAACCCCCCCCCCTTTTAAAATTCTAACAGTAAGGCCAATCGCACATTGGTTGTGAATACGCAAGAAGCAGACCTGTGAGCCGTTGGGTAAGTTAACAACAAAGGTTGTGACTGCACCATCTAAGGTCTAAAACTGCAAATTGAGCCAGTAAGATTGTCATGTAAGCTAAGCGAGAATAACCATTTAAAACTTAAAGTGATGCCAACAAGTTCTAGGGTTTTACAGAAATGTGTCAGTATCAATTTCACACATTCCTGTTAAAACTAGGTTGAACAATGCAAAATAAAAAAAAGAACGTATTTTGACCTTCTTTATGACTTAAGATTCAAGTGAATGCTGATATGGTTTGTACGTCTGTACAAGAATAACAATAGCAGTGACCAAAGAAAATGTTTATTTTACTTAATAAAGGTAAATGAAATTGTTATAAGGCAAACAACCATTTCATATTGGGTATATAACATAATTTATTCAACGTTATATACTGCCCTTTAACCTTGGCCAAGCCTTCTTCCCCAAGGCACACAGGCCACTGTACCCACCACCATTTATTCATTTGCCTGAAACCAAGCCTATGGCCCTTCATGATAACTGGACAACAATGTCCAGTTTTATAGCTACATTAGGTATCTACCTGGAGACCTGAAAGGATTTTGGGAAAAAGATATGGTGCACTGAGCACAGGCACATTTAGATTTACTGTGCACGACTTTCCCTGTTTATTCATACACAAATTACATGGTCACTGATGAGTGAAAATAAACCCTGAGATTCTAGAATGAATTAAAAACTCAATGCATTGAGCCAATTTTTAGGCTCAAACTGAGCCAAGGGAATATGTAAATTCTAACTATATACTGTATGTATTAGCATGTGATTTTTATACAAATTCCTATGTGATTTGCCCTAGAAACACATGAAAATGCATAGCTGATAAGGAAATTAAATTTCATATATGTTCTAAAAATGAACCAGAGTTCTGAAATCTGTGATTATATTAATTCTACTTCCTATAAATCTAACCCCAAAGCTCAGATGGCTATGAGTGGGCACATGGGATACGCATACATATAGGTATGTAATTGACTTAATTCCCAATGAAAATATGTATGGCAGGATTTAGGGCATGGTTATACTGACTAATAACATGGCTGCAGCACCAGCTAAAATTTCACACCTTAATAATCAAGGGTTACTAAGGGGCTGATTTATTAAACCAAATCTTAGCTCATTAAAGTGCCCCTCTTCCTTACCAATCCTAGCGGTTAGGGGGCTTAATGTAGTTATGCAATAAATATGCAAAGTTTGCTTATTGGTTGCTACTGGTGACTGCACCTAGGCAAACATAATGCCTTTGATTACATATAGGAGTGGATTGACTCACCAATATATGACAACAACATTCTATGATATATTTGGCATATCTACATTGGAAGTCATCGAAGGCCTTTAAAGCACAAGGGAATATGGAAAGGAAAGGTCTAGGGTCAAGAGCAAGCATGACTTATGTTAAGATGTACAGAATATGATAAAAGGGGTAGACCTAATGGGGCAAATTTACTAAAGGGCGAAGTGGCCGTCACTAGTAATAATTCAACAAAACAACACTTTGCAGGGTCATCACCAATTTACTAACAGACGTAGAGGGCAATCCGCTAGCAAAAGAGGTCAGTGCTAACGATGTTCCGCACCCTTTCGCCAGGCTAATTTTCGCTCAGGCAAACGATCGTTACTCCGCAAATTCATCAAAATGTGAAAATTCTCCCTTTACTAAATATCCCCCAATGACTTGAAAAAGAGGATGATTGTAATAAGTAGAACAGGGGAAGTAAGAAAACGGTAAAGAGGGATGTGGATCAACCTTGTGGGAACTGAATGTGGGTGATTCTTGGCCACGCTCCATGATCTGATATGCCCCAACCACTCCTCTTCTGAACTGGTCAACTGTATTTTTATCTCTGTTCTGGGAGTAACCTACATTCACAAACAAACCAATGTATAGCAATATAAACTTTGTCAAGATCCAGATTCTGGAAATAGACTGCATATGCAGATGTGTCACTGTAATGTGCATCAATGTATGATTTAATAATTAACGGGACACACAAAACATGTGTATTAATTATAAGGTCTGCATACTAGTTTAGGACTTTATATAGGCTGTATAATGTAGCAGCTATACTATCATGCACGCTAATGGGATTCTTACGCTTGGGTTCTTACAGTTCCTTTTTTAGCCGTATTGTCAGTCCTCTGGTTTATCCAGAGGTGTGGAAAGAAGGACGCAACTACAGGATTCCTGCTAATGTGCTATTTATTAGCCACACAACATGTTTCGGACAGCATGTGTCCTTTCTCACTTGAGAAAGGACACATGCTGTCCGAAACATGTTGTGTGGCTAATAAATAGCACATTAGCAGGAATCCTGTAGTTGCTTCCTTCTTTCCACACCTCTGGATAAACTATATCGTTGTTTGCGGTGCTAAGACGGAGCACCTGTGGAATATTGTAAGGACTTTGATTTACTTCACATTGTGTATATATCTTTACTTTGTCAGTCCTCTGGTGCTAATGTCTGCCCTCGCGAGAGGTCGCGTCATTTTCGCGCATCGGCGCGTCGAGTTGGTCGCGCGCGCGGGCGAAGGTTCGCGGGCGCGCGCCCGTTTTTGACGCATGCGCACAGCGCGTAAAAGGACGCCGAGGCCTGCAAATCACTGCAAAGTGATCATACCCTGACACTAAGCGTTCCTGAACTTTTGACTGTCTGATCTATTGGTTTCCTGAATATTTTGGCCTGTTTATCGACTCTTCTTTCGGATTCTCCCTCGGTACCGCAGATCCTGTTTCCTGACCTTGCCTGGCTTGACTTCGTTCTCGTTTAACCCTATTCGGCTACTTCGACTCAGTTTCTACACAAGTGCTGCTGAACACCTATTACCGGCACCTCTGTTACTCTCTACCTGGACTTATTCCTGTCTCCATTCGGGCTCTAAGTTCCAGTAAGAGGCATAGGGGAGGCTATTAATTCGTCAGACCTACCACAGCGCCTGATACGTATATTTGTACAAGTTCCTTGACATGTTCATAAGGCAGGTTGGTCTGTCATTTACAATAGGTTGCTAATTATGAAAACTGGCTCTGCGTAAATAAATACCTTACACGCTAAGTGACATCTCAATCCACTGAAAATCACAGGGCAGCAAGGCCAGATCATCAGTGTATTTGTATTAGATCCATTTAGTGGTATTTTGCTTCAGGCCACACAAAACTAAGAGGACAGACCAGTGCAAAAAAACAACATTTGCTCTGCCCTATTCAATTGTGAACAGAGGCCCCATGCACCATAATAGCTTGTACATATATTTTTTCTACCTATGTAGGGTATCAATTTTTAAATGCTTAGGCTTATGTCACAGAATGCAACAGAAAAACACAGGGCAGAGAAAATGTCAATGCTCCCGTGATCATGTGTGTGCCAATGCATTGTATGATGTTAGTCTTAGATTTTAAAATATTTATTGCTATCTAACTGTACTTCTTGAGGCTTGCAATGTGTCCCTGGAACAGCTAAATAAAGCTGACAGTCACATTGAATCTATGACCGCAATGTCCATCTGTTTCTTTTGGTTGCACCAGAATATTGATAATAAAATAAATAATACTTATCTTAAAAGAACAACAACAGAACCTTTGCTTTTTGATGTCATTCAAGGAAAGGCAGAGTATCCTTCCTTCTATTTTAAGCTCTCAGGACCCATCCCAACAGTTTCCTACTCCACCAACAAACATTTCACAATAAAACAGAAGGGATCTGAAAGCAGCTTTTTATTCTAACACGTCAAATCCGATGTGAAGGGGAACATTTCATATATCTATGTTATATTTGGTACTTTTATTTACTTTGCAATTATGCAATCAAGATGGGGGGAAAGGTGCATTGTGGAAAAGAAACACTGCATATTGTCCATTGTTGTCTCTTCGACTCTCATCAGTAAACCAGTCCCCTGTATTCCATATAATAATGCTTTTAGTGTTCATTAGCCTTACATATAAGGATGATGGCAGATGGGATGTTTTATCGTTCACTCTAAATCTCCTCCAGTATGGGTGATAAAATGTCCAAAAATACTTTTGCATTGGTGTCAGTGTGCAGGCTCATCAAAGGCCTGGGCCTAGGGCAGCAAAAATTTGGGAGCAGCATGGATGGAGATTTGACAGCGCTTTGAATCTCCCGGGATTCTGCTCAGCAGGGACAAATAAGAAATGTATCAACTAAATGTATCCATTTAGAACAGTTTACAGGGTCGGCGACCCCCCCTACCCAGGGCTGCTTCAGAAGGTGAAAAAAGATACTTGACACTTCAATATTAGAAAAATGGTCACACACAGAAAATAGAAAGTCATTAGAAAAAGTCATTATTTCTGGTGTTCTATCTGAAAACAACTAGTTGTTTGAAGGCGAACCACCCCTTAAAGGCATGTTTCATCTTGCTTTGTCATGTGGGACACCAACTCTTAAGATGGCCATACATAGGAAGACCCATATGACAGTCTGACTGTTCTGCATATAGACTAAACATACAGATACCATACACATGAAAGGCCAAATTATTCCGATTTGGTCTGTTTCCCCTTGCACATTAATGCATATGGTGAACAGTACATTTTCAGATCATTACCCATTAACGCAGACATTTTTCTAGCTCAAAATGAACACATCTGCCTTGTTTATGAATTGTCTTCTAATAACTGGGATTATTAATGAATGATACATTATGGGCCAGATTCAGTTACATGCATTGACTAATAATATATGTATATACAGGTATGGGACCTGTTATTCAGAATGCACGGGACCTGGGGGTTTCCGGATAACGGATCTTTCCGTAATTTGGGTCTTCATGCCTTAAGTCTACTAGAAAATCATTTAAACATTTAATAACCCCAATAGGCTGGTTTTGCTTCCAATAAGGATTAATTATATCTTAGTTTGGATCAAGTAGAAGCTACTGTTTTATCATTAGGGAGAAAAAGGAAATCATTTTAAAAAATTTGGATTATTTGGATAAAATGGAGTCTATGGGAGACAGCCATTCCGTAATTCGGAGCTTTCTGGATATCGGGTTTCCGGAAAGGGATCCTATACCTGTACTTCATTCTTCCCCAATTTGACTCACTGTTTGCTGTAATCATTTTGGCAACTGACTTTAGTAAACTTTGCATAATGGTTTACATAGGGATTACAGCTAAATGTAGTTGCTGATTGGTTGCTGCGAATAATAATAAGGAGGGCATCTATGTTAGGACTGGGAAAAAACCCAGTGGCCCTGGGATGGGGCAGCCACGGTGGGCCCTGGACCCCCCCCCAGTCCGACGATGTTACTAAATGAGCAGTAGTTTATACACAGGTTTCAAAGCAAACCTTTAAACACACAGAAATAATGGAAACATTTAAATTCTTGCTGATGGCCAAAGTCAGAGTGTTAGTCACACGTTCCTGTGAATTTAGAAAACAAGTAGGAATTTGGAGCTATTTCAGTGATGTATTTGCCAGCTGCTCATGATGTTTCCTGGAAATGTGATCCCACTTGCAGCAGTTTTGTTGCACCTAAATAACTCGCCTGCTGTGCAGGAGCATTGCTGATTGCTTTTCCAAAAGACAAAGACCCAAAGCACCTAAGTATATATGCAACTTTACCAGCATACTGCTTCTGATTAACTACGTGCTCCTGCAAAGAATAAGCACAAGGCTAACAATTTTTCTTGACTATTAATTAAAGCCTCCAGATACTTCAAGTTGTTATAATAATGAAGAACTAAAGCCTATAAAATAATATGGCTACAAATGCCATGCTTTATATACCAAACTTAAAGTACCAGCCTCATAAAGTGTCCCTAACAGCTCCTCAACTTCAGACCCTGTTTGAGTGTCAGTGGCACTGCTCATGCTCAGTGTGCTCTGGACTGCTGCTGAAGAAATAGGGGTTGTTGCAAATCATGACAAAATGTTAGGCACCCCCTAATGAACACAATTGCAAGATTTGTTTCCTGGGCTCCTGTTATGAAAAAAACTGTAGCGGCCTGGGAGATTTGCTTCACAGGACTACTGGCTCTAGCACCAGGGCTGTATTCTGATATTCTGTATCCCTCTTCACACCTATCGGCGCATGTGCAAATAATGTAGGTGACATCATGACGGACCACACACACATGCTTGTGACATCATTCTGCCATGACCCGCACCCAATACCCCCACCTCTGCTGCAGTATTTCAGTAATCTATTTAGAAAGTGACGAGATATAAGATTTTACTAGAACTATTTTTTGAGGTGTTGGTTCTTACATTCCATTTTAACAAGGGCCACATTTAGGAAGAATACAGATTTACTGTCTTTCAAGCAAGTTTATATTTTAAGAATATCAGTGAGTCACATGGAAAAGCACAGTTTTTCTTGGTGGCTGAATTTCTATGTCTCCATGGAAACACCAATTAGATTCCTGTAAGGCAGATTGTTGCGCCAGTGGAAAGGCTCCTAATTTGCAAACACAGTACTTTGCAGCCGAGAATTCTCCACAGAAGACAGAGGTGTGCGTTCATATTCTGGCTGGATATTCCCCTCTCGCTCTATAGTTATAGTCTATAGTTATAACCTGGTTCCCCAAAATAACGTTCATGTTAAGCATATCACAGAGCTCACAAGGGTAACATTAGACATGTGATTCGGACATGTCCATCTGCACTTTTTTGTTAATCAGCAATGATTCATTGCCCTACAATCTGTCACAAGCTACAAATATCAACACCTTCCACAAGCCATTAAGGGTAGAGACACGCTGCGATTCGAGGAGATTATTTGCCCGGCGACAAATCTCCTCTTCTCTGGAGCGACTAATCTCCCCAAACTGCCTCCCCTGCCTTTCCGCCGGGTGGAATGGAAATCGACGGCGAAATGGCACTCAAAACGATTCGTTTCCCGAAGTCGCCTCATGAGGAAACTTTGGGCGACTTCAAAAAACAAAGCGCTCCGAGTGCCATCCCACCGCGATTTCCATTCTAGCTGGCGGGAAGGCAGTTCGGGGAGATTAGTTGCCCCAAAGAAGAGGAGATTTGTCACCGGGCGACTAATCTCCCCGAATCGCAGCGTGTCTCTTCCCTAATGGTTCACCAAATGTTTCACAGGTCTTATGCAAATACTTGACGTGTCCAACTTGGGGTTCTCCAGTTCACTAGATATTACTGGGCACCACAGCAAATTATTTTTCAGGGACCTAAAAATGTTGTTTTAACTTGTTTTACCAATATTTATTGAAACTGTATATGGATTAGGGCCTCATGGGGCCCCTATACCTCCTGGGCCCCCCTCCAGCAGGAGCAGGAACCTTGTAAGAGGCCCAGAATATAAGTGGCTTATATAAGCACAATTTAATATTTAGACTGTCTGGAGTTTAGATCGCTGTATGCTGGTCTGGCGAGGTTAAAGAAGCTTAAAGTAATACACTACTTGATTGCCTGGGGGGGTTGAAAAAGGCTCAAAATACTAATATACTTAAGGGTAAGGGCACACTGGGCGATTCGGGGAGACTAATCGCCTTGACTTTGCGGCGACCAATCTCCCCGAATGCCTTCCCTCACCCTGCGCTGGCTGATCACACGCGTCGATTTGTTTTCCAAAGTCGCCCGAATATAAAACTTTAAGCGACTTCGGAAAACTAATCGCCGTGTGTGATTAGCGCCGGCGATTTTTCATTTTAGCCAGAGCAGAGTGAGGGAAGGCGTTCGGGGAGATTGGTCACCACAAAGTCGAGGCAATTAGTCACCAGGCAATTAAATCTCCCCAAAATCGCCCAGTGTGTCCTGTAACATCAAAAAATTTAATTGTTTTGAAATAATAAAAATATAATGCCGTGTTGCCCTGTTTGCTTCAGAAACACTACTATTGTTTATATAAATAAGCTGCTGAGTAGCAATGGGGGCAGCCATTCAAAGGGGAAACAGCTCAGGTTACACAGCAGATAGCAGATAAGCTCTGTAGAACATAATGATGTTATCTGTTATCCACTATTTAACCTGTGCCATATAGCCTTTTTTCAATTCCTGCCATTGCTACTCAGCAGCTCGTTTATATGAACTATAGTAGTTTTTCTGAAGCACACACATCAGTTTTACCAGTGCAGGGCAACATTACATGATATTTTCACTACTTTAAAACACTTTAATTTTTTGGAGTTACTGTTCCTGTCAAGGGGTTGCTCATCTTTAACTTAACCTTTCGTATGATGTAGAGAGTGATATTCTGAGGCAATTTGCAATTGGTTTTGATTTTTTATTATTTGTGTTTTTTGAGTTATTTAGCTTTTTATTCAGCAGTTCTTCAATTTGCACTTTTAGCAATCTAATTGCAAGGGTCTAAGTTACCCCAGCAACCATGCACTGATTTGAACAAGAGACTGGATTATGAATATGAGAGGACCTGAATAGAAAGGTGAGTAATAAAAAGTACCAATAACAATACGTTTGTAGCTTTACAAGAGCGTTCATTTAGATTTGAACGCTGCAAAGTAAGAAGAAGACAGCAAATAATTAAAAAACTATAAAAAAAATAAAATGAAGGCCAATTGAAAAGTTGCTTACATGTGGCTATTTTATAAAATACTATGCTAGAAGCACAGTAGATGGGGGATAGACAATCACATCTCTGTATTCACACAAGCAAAGACAGACAGTCAGGTCAGCCTAGCTGCTGATTGGTTCCTACCCTTCAGTGCAGTGTGCTGAGTGATGCTGGATCCGTTGCACAGCCTGGAAAAGGAGGCAGCAGGAAGTGGAACAGATGGGTGGGACTAAAAGGGTTTTTGAGACATTTTCAATAAATTAAACAGAAACACTTTTTTAAGCACATTCCTTCTACAGTTAAAAGAGTATAATGCACTGACATACTGTTTTGTTACATATGTTTCTTTTAAGATACAGAGCACATGCACAATATCAAAAACATTTGAAATTGTGCAAATATTAATCATAGAATAGGCTTGAGGACTCATTTACAAAGGTGGGTGCAAAATGCAAAAAAAGGGCATGGAGCCTTTCTCTTGAATAGTTATGTTTTCATATTAGATAAGCAGCCAGTGGACGTGTGAGACAGAGAAGATACACTGTACACGAAAACCAAGGGTTACCATTTTGCATCCCTTAGTCCACTTGCACTTGCATTGCTGCATATTAAATGACCCCTCTGTTCTTCGAAAGGCTGGTGAATTAATAATAGTATTATTTGAATAACAGATTTGTGCAGCTAAACTAAAAGCCATCCAAATGTGAGCTCATACTCAGAAGGCTGGTGCTGGATCAAGAAGACCACGTTCCCCTTCCCACGCTTCTGTTGTTATACAGGCAATGCAAAGTGCACATTTCAATAGAACATATAATGCCAAAAACTGTATGGTGAAAATTTTTCTTCACATTAATAGAAAATGCTTTTTAAAGTGAACCCCCCCCCTGTTTAGTTGATTACCCATTCATTCATGACCTGCCGTCAAATGAAAGGACATGCATTTTTAATAAATATAATAATACTCTTTAAAAATGACACATAACTTTACAAAGCGTGGACTAATTCAACATTATTGGGCAAATTTAACATGTCCTATAATTTTTTACCAAGCAATAAAAATGGGGAAGCTGCATAGCTTGGGTGATATATTAAATACAGCTCAGAAGCCCCCTGGCATTCATATTCATAAAGTTTTTCTTGGTTAGTAAAGAAAAGAATGTACTGTAAAGTTCAAACTTTACAGGAGATTTTATAAAACCTGCTGAATTTAGCTTTGCAGTTATGAGCTATATGATATATTTACTAATTACAGATTTATCAGAATGTGTCCTTTGCAAGAATATATGGTTTTCTGGGTCAACCTACTTTATAGTGGCTTTTACCACATGGTCAATAAAATGCAGACAAGGTGTTTGTTTTGCAGAGTGTCAGCTATGAAAATACTGTACATATGCACTGTTTACATTTTGGGCTCTCTACATGCCACAAACTTTGGCAACACCCAAGGATGTTGGGCAATAAACTTGCATTCATATTATGTTTTATCTTAGTACCGAAGGACATAGAGGAGATAAGATGCAGTGGAATTGAAGTCCATTTTCAGAAATGTGATAGAAAACACAATTGTTTTCCCCAGGCTTTGCAGTTTTGTAGTGTAGGGACCCATAAGGTTAATTGGCCTATGGTTTTAAATCCCTACACTTCCTCATCTTTCTAGTTGCTGGGCAGATGCTTATGTGTCTTGTTGTTTAATTTCCATATCTCTATTATTGGGCCTTAGGTTTAGGACCAGTTCCTGACACACTTTAATATAGTGTTTGTTTAGGGGTGGATCTTCCTGTTTGGCATGCATCTGTTGAAGCAAGTGGGTGTTCCACTAAGCCTGGGATCGACAAGGCCCCTGTAAAGCTGTGCTGCCCTAGAGGTACAACCCTTCTAGGGAAATTGGGGCACAGGAACACTGTGAATGAGGCTTTAGTCAGTGACTGGTAAATTATTGTTATAGCAATTTATATTAAAGTGAGATAGATAGATGTAACTAGTAATGAAGGGGTTAAATGTACCTAGCTCAGTGGATTAAAAAAAAACATACATAGGTAAGCTCTTCACATTTTTCAAAAATCCCTTTTCAAAGGCTTAAAATAATAATTCAGGTTTTTGCCTGACCCTAGATAAACAGGTTTGGTATTCAGCTAAACCCCAGGCCTACATGCATGATTCAGTACCTTCACATATACCTGAAGCTATCAGCAGGAGGAGGAGGTGACATTTTTAACTACTGAGAATAATATTTTCGGGGTGTACCTTTCTATTTGTAGACTATGCATCCCTGGAACATATCCTGTAACGTTGGTTAAAAAAGGCTACTTGTAGGATACAGAAGTAAAGTGATTTTCTTCACTTAAAATACATGCTTACTCAGATGCTTTTATGTGACTTAGATCTACTTTTTTTCTGTGTATTTTTCCTTTTATCGTGGGTTTAGAGAAGAAAAACAATTATGTGTTGTTGTTTGGAACAGCTTTTACATTGCCCAGGTAATGGCATCCTAGGGATAAACACTGGCATCCCTGGGTATTTTCAGAGCCATATGTTGCTGTCCTAGCTGATGCTGAAATTAGAGGCCTGATTAACTCACTTGTGGTTAGGGAGAAATATTTGTGAAAGGAAACAATCATTATCACACTGTATTTATATTATTTGCTAGTTAGTGCTTAATGAAGACCTCTAATGTAGCTGAAGGCAAACAAATCATGGTTATTAAAAAAATACAATTGGCACAGGTAGTACAGATGCTCGTGTTGCACACTGCCACCCCCCTGCTTGACCTGTATGGTAGCTGTCCAAAACCCTGCCACCCAAATCCATCTGCTACTCTCTCTACACTGACACCCCAACTGTTGTGCCCAAGGCACATGACTCTTCCGCCTACCCATTTTCCAGCCTTGATAAAAAGTCTAATGCGAGATGGCTTGCAGCAGTGTGAATGTGTCCAGAGTTTGTTACCATCAATAGATCTGGTATAAGAATTTCTGTTAAACACTTAAATTCAATATATAAATTTCATTAGCCGTAGATGAAGATTTAAGGGGACTTTAAGGGGATCCTTTCATTATTTTATTTTTAGTGCTAAATGATTTCAAATATCCCCAATATGAACTTCCTATTATCATCAAGCTGTTATATTTATTCAAACAGTACTCATTCTCACTCAGAGTGTTAGTTATTTAAATCCTCTGAATGTAATTTCAAGAGAAAGGGGCCATGTAAAGACTGACAATTAAACACTTACAAATAAGAGAAGGAAATAACATGGCTGAATCAACTTTGGAGATACATTAATGCAGTGTTAGTTATAGTGAGATCTGCGTAAGGAAGGAGGAAAAGAGAGGAGACAGCAAGAGACCCTTAGGACGGAAGAAGGGGAATAAGGATTCAGACTGATGAACTGCATTGGTCATAATAGTAGGAATGCATTCAAACACTGATCTGATGATCTGATGCAGTTCATTAAAAACAAAAAAATGTCCCTGACGGTCAGGTTTTGTTTAGTTGGGACAGTATCAAACTGTATGGATTCCTTCAGGATTTCTTGGTTCGATGTTTGATAAATGTGCCAGTTAGCTCATGATTTTTTTAGAAGATTGTATCACAACTGATACTATAAGAACAGTTTATTGCACTATTCCAGTTTTCACCCTCAGTCTCTCAAAATGTCTGGTAACTGGCCGCTCAGTGCCGCCTGAGGCAAGATTCTCACTTTGCCCCATGGCCGGGGCACCAGCACATTTCCACCAAGCTAAACACTCGATCAACTCAAATCTCAAATTATTGATACTGTTGAAGTCCCCAGAAAAGAGGGGGGGATAGACTTCACCAATTGAAACATAATGTTTTGGATTCATAAATTAGACACAATTTGGCCTGGGGGTCTCAATAGGATTGAGACGGCATCTTTATTCATACCTATGAAAGTCGTCAGTTTTTGCAATCACTTAAGATTGTCTTTTATTATTATTTTTTCTACATTATCACACACACACATATATATATATATATATATATATATATATATATATATATATATATACTTTAACCTGTGTTTCTATTCTATTTTAAGGATACTAATAGATCGACAGTGGACACGATTTATGGACGTATGAAAAGCATCTCAGGAAATGTGCTGAGTGCCATATGCGGAATATGTCAACTATACGTCTCAGGTATGTCGGGTTTGAAAATAGTAAAAGTACCTGATATTTAAACATATATGTACAATGAATTGAAGTCTTGATTTTTGGTCACCGGTATTTCATTGTAGGTTTTTTTACCTCAGACTTATCATCTATGGACCTTTTACACAGACTTTTATGGATTTCTTTCAGAGACGTGTGCAGGACCGCCATCAGAAATCGCAGAGCCCCATACGACAAAATTTCCTGGGCCCCCTGGGCTGCGCCCACCGCAGGCCCCACCTACAGGTCCACCCTCCCCACCCCACAGGTCCGCCCCCCACCACACAATAAAAAACAAAAAAATATTGGTGGCTAGGGTTCCCACATGTTAATAAACAACCCCCTTTAAACAGGAAAAAGATAATCAGTCAAAAATGAGGAATTGTGTGTTCAGACAGCACACCAAACTGTCTTGCTTCTCCAGTTTCCTCATGGTCTAACCATTCTCCTTTATATAGGGAACAATGTATTCCCTGTTGTAAAATATAAGCATATTATAAGTCACAGAGCAGCACTATGAGCATATTAAGGCACAAGAACAAAGGTCGGTGGTTATATACAGGTTGTTAAACTATGATTATATATCACCCATATAGCAGACTAGGGTAAGAGAGAAGCTCAGATAGCCGGAATTAGCAGCTGCGTGTGGCAATTTAAAGATAAATAGTTATTGCCAGAGACATTTTATTTAGGTATGGGCCTAAGGCGGCAAAAATTTGGGGGCAGCATGCTGCTTGCTGTGAACTGGGGACTAGACTAAATAATTTGAAACTCCCGCCTAGTCCCAGAGACTGTTAGCAGCAGAGAACAGGTGAGGCAGTAGGTGTGCCAGTGGGGGGACGAGTGCAGTGGTAGAGGTGGTAGTGTGTGTGCAGGGGTGCTTCGCCAATGAGGCGAGTTGAGGCTGTCGCCTCAGGCGGCATCGCCCCACTAGGTGCCAGGGGCGGCAAAAATGCTGCTCCTGGTACTTTAATAGCGAATTTCTGGGGGAGGGGGGCAGCAGCAACTGCTGCTGCTTAGGCAGCGGAGGGGCCAGGATCGGCCCTGTGTGTGAGCGATGGGGGCAGAACAGCATGCGGTGGAGGGGTGTTGCCTTGTCTGTGAGTGCTGCTCCCCCCCAAAAAAAACTAACATGGGACTATAAGGTCGGAATTATTTATGTGTACAAATACACATTTCAATTTATATCTGGCTGCAGTACTATTGCTACTTTAGAATTTAATGCTGTGCTTATAGTCATTTCGCTTGCCCTGTCCTAAGTGTGGACTGTTACAGGAATAAGATATCCTGCTTTACAGATTGATTCTTTGCCTCAGTGCAGTAACTCATGCTTGCTTTTTACCAGGCAGCCAGTAATTTTTTCATTTTAAATCTCACGTAAAGCTTGGCATACATTGCAAGATCTATTTGTTTGATAAAGTCACCAAAGAAGCTGACCCAATCTACACAATTTGCCCATAAACTCGCTGGGCCAACAACTGAATCATTTTGGGTGACTAAGAAGAACCACTGGGGCAGGACCACATCAACATACCATCTCCTGAGGATCCACCCAACAGATGGACAATTTGAGTCATATGGAAGTCGGATGTCAAGAGGGCCCAGTACAAGGAACAATACGTTGCCTAATAGATCTGGAGGAGCAGTCAGCATATTTTATTGCCCTTTTTACAGTTACCTTAAAGGATAAGTAAGTCTTTAAAATAAGTTAATTTAAAATTGATGAGGGTGCTATTCTAAGCACTTTTGTTATTTACATTCATTATTTATTTTCCTTTTATTCCAAGATATTAAGGGATACATGTAGTTGTCAGGAGAAAGAAAGAGTCTGCTCTGATGTTCTACTGCTTAGGAAACATTTGAGAAAGGTTTCTAATTTCTTTCCTAAGCAGAAGAACATCAGAGCAGCCTCTTTTTTTCTCCTGACAACTTCCTTGACTACTTGGTGGTCAGACTGGTGGAAAATGAGCAGCAGGTGGCACTGTTGTAACAAAATTCATTCATATTAACAGTATCTGTATCCCTTAATATCTCGGAATTAAAAATAAATAAATAATGAATGTACATTGCAAACGTGCTTAGAATAGCACCCTCATCAATTTTACATTCACTTATTTTTAAGGTTTACTTATCCTTTAAGATACTGCAGCACAACACAATTACATACAGTACATTGTTTTGCTATAACTTTACAAAAATGTAATTGTATGGGAATAGGATCGGTTATCCAGAGAGCCATTATCCAGAAATCTCCAAATTACTGGAAGGTCATCTCTTAAGACTTCCTTTTAATCAAATTATTCAAAATTTTAAAAACATATTTCCTTCTTTTCTTTAATAACAAAATAATAAATTTTACTTGAACTGTTATAAGATATAATTAATCCTTATTGGTGGGAAAACAATCCTACAGAGTTTATTTAATGTTTAAATTATTTTTTTTAGAAGACTTAAAGGAACAGTTCAGTGTACAAGTAAAAACAGGGTAAATAGATAGTATGTGCAAAATAAAAAATGTTTCTTATATAGTTAGTTAGCCAAAAATATAATGTATAAAGGCTGGAGCATCACTGATGAAGGGCCATGCGGTCGCGAAACATTTGGTCTGTTGAACTGTGTCAAGGGTACCTTGGAATAAAACTTGGGATCACCCCGTTTGTTGCATAAAAAGGTATCGTCTTTTTGTTTATTATTGGATTCACTGCTGGCATGTGGCTAGGCCAGTGCCAATACCTGCATCCCCTCCTGCCTGACTTCTGTGTAAAGGCTGGAGTAACTGGATGTCTAACATAATAGCTAGATCACTACTTCCTGTTTTTCAGCTCTATAATTTTGAGTTAGTCAGCGACTTGAAGGGGGGCCACATGGTACATATCTGTTAAGTGAGTTTGCAATTGATCCTCAGCATTCAGCTATTATGTTAGACATCCAGTCACTCCAGCCTTTATACATTAAGGGGCCCCTTCATTAAGTTCGAGTGAAGGAATAGAAGAAAAAATGCTTCGAATTTCGAAGTGTTTTTTTGGCTACTTCGACCATCGAATGGGCTACTTCGACCTTCAACTACGACTTCGAATCGTACGATTCAAACTAAAAATCGTTCGACTATTCGACCATTCGATAGTCGAAGTACTGTCTCTTTAAGAAAAAACTTCGACCCCCTAGTTCACCACCTAAAAGCTACCGAACTCAATGTTAGCCTATGGGGAAGGTCCCCATAGGCTTGGCTAACTTTTTTTGGTCGAAGGATAATCCTTCGATTGTTGGATTAAAATCCTTCAAATCGTTTGATTCGAAGGGTTTAATCGTTCGAACGAGTATTCCTTCGATCGAAGTATTTGAGCAAAATCCTTCGACTTCGATATTCGAAGTCAAAGGATTTTCATTCCCCAGTCGAATATCGAGGGTTAATTAACCCTCGATATTTGACCCTTGATGAATTTGCCCCTAAATGTTTTCCTATTTAACTATATTAGAAACATTTTTTTATTTTGCACAGCCTATCTATTTACCCAGTTTTTATTTTTAAACTGAACAATTCCTTTAATGTATGGAGATCCAAATTATGGAAAGAGCCCTTATCTGGAAAGGTTCCAAGTATTCTGTATAACAGGTCCCATACCTGTACTTGGCACATAATAAGCAGTTAATATAGAGCTAGGGCAAGGGGCAAAAACTGTTTAGGGAATGTATAATTCAGCCCCTGTTCAGACTACCCAACTGCTCTGCACACTTTTAAGGAGAACAAAATGTTATTATTAAGGGTGCCAATATCTTGGGCACCTCCCAGTGAGGTTGATCACCAGGGGCGTAACTACAGAGGACGCAGACCCTACAGGGGGGCCTAGGATGTATAGGTGCCCCGTGAGGCCCTAATTCATATACAATTTCAAATAAAACAGGCCAACCCCTAGATATTTTTGGGGCCTAAAAATAATTTGCAGTGGGGCCCAGTAATATCTAGTTAAGCCACTGCTAATCACTAAGGAAAAAAATTCTCCAAAGCCTGCCAATAAAAGGATACGGAAGTACCTAGTAACTATTCTGCACAATTATTACATTCCCCCTATGTTTTATGATGGTAAAAGCCTGTCTGGTAGCAGTAAGCATGCCACCTGGAAATGTAATTTGGTGCTAGGTGCCCATGTGTCACACACTGACTTCTCATCTGCGTCTGTTGCTTAGAGAGAAATGCGACTTGCTAGTATCATTCATTGGACGTCAGATGTTGGAACAGAGGCGTTTACTTGCCGCAGCCAAACTAGCATCTGCTTGCAAATTACATGTCACACAATTAAAGCTTAGCAGCCTTTGCCTTGTCTATGTGCCAGAGCATTTTGTTTGTGGGTTTTTATCCTGATTTGGTCATGACACTCAGTTAAGTAACAGGAATCGTGAGCCTAAAAGAGGATTCATTGTGGGCAATGTTATTAATAGGGTTTGTGCAGTAACAGGGAACTTCAGCCTGGAGCTCTCTCCGGTTGTTACTATTGTCACGCTCACAGCAACTAACTACAAGCCTGTCCTTTATCACGGGCATTTATCTAAGGCCACTGCTTTTTTTTCTAAATCACAAAATATAAAAACTACGCTGAGCTAGCAGTTCAGGAGAACAAGCAAAATGCAACAGATGCTTAAAAATTAATAATAACAATAAAAACCTGCTAAATTAATTTTTGTGCACCACTGAGAACTGATCCAGGACGTATCTCTTTTTGATATGTGCATATAAACTGTTCTCATATGCAAACTACTTGCCATTGTCTATGGGACCTATAAGGAATGATGGAAACTATGATTGCTGTTTATATCAAATTAATTAGTTTATTCGTTTTAGGAGACAGCAAGTTTCCACTGGACTTCAGAGGTTCCATTTTTAATGCACTTAGGGGCAGATTTGTTAAGGTGTGAATTGTAAATTTGAATTTTCAAATTGGATTTTTGGTCAAAACTAACAAATTCAAGTTGGGAATAATCCAAACTTGAATTCGAGATTTATCATACCTTGAGAACAACTCAAATTCGATAGTACGCCGCCTAAAACCTGCCGTGTTCATGTAGAAGTCAATGGCAGAGGTCCAGTGACCCATTTGAAGAAGTTAACAGCCTTCCTCACATTCAAGTTTCTTTTTGGAGAAAAAAACTCGATTCAAGTTTAGTCGAAATTCGATTTGAGTCAAATTGATATTAGTTCGATTTTAAGATGTTTGAGTTTTTTCTTAAATAATATACTATTTGAGTTTGGAGGTCATTCAAGTTCATTCCAGTTAAAAAAAAACGCTATAACTTAAACACTATAGTGTTAAAGATTGGCCAGTTCTAAGCAACTTTTTCATTTTGTCTTCATTATTTATTTTATTTTAATAGTTTTTTTTTTAATTATTTGCCGTCTTCTTTGGACACTCTGTAATGCTACAATTTTATTTTATTGCTACTTTTTATTACTCATCTTTCTAGTCAGGACCTCTCCTATTCATATCGCAGTCTATTATTCAAATCAATGCATGGTTGCTAGGGTAATTGGGCTCCTAGCAACCAGACTGATGAAAATGCAAACTAGAGAATAAAAAGCTAAATAACTCAAAAACCACAAATAAAAAATGAAAACCAATTACAAAATGTCTCAGAATATCAATCTTTACAGCATACTAAAAGTTAACTCAAAAGTCAACAACCCCTTTAAGCTAAGAAATAACGCAAGGAGGCACAATATCATAAGGAGTATTATAAACACTTCAGAACACCTTCCTGCAACACGTAGGGTATGGGGCTAATAGAGTAACTGTTATTATTTGGAAACATACAAAATTCATTCAAACAAAATATCAATTTCAGTGGGGCAGACCAGATGGGACAAATGTTCCTTTTTCACTAAGAATCCGTTCAAGGAAAGAAGAAATCGTGCAGTATGACCTTTATGGAAAAAGAAGGGGCCCCTGGCAATGCAGGAAGGATGGGACCTCCCATAAGCCATACATCAAGGGTGTTTATCCCCTGTTAAAAAGGTGGTTCACCTTTAAGTCAACTTTTAGTATGTTATAGAATCACCAATTCTAAGAAATCTTTAACTGGTCATTATTTTTCTTTGTTTATAGTTTTTTAATTATTTGCCTTCTTTTTCTGACTTTTTCCACCTTTCAAAATGGGGGTCTTTGACCCCCATCTAAAATGCAAATGCTCTGTAACGCTACAAATTTATTGTTATTGCTACCTTTTTTACTATGGTGCCTAGGATAATTTGGGCCCTAGCAACCATATTGCTGACATTGCAAACTAGAGAGCTGCTGAATAAAAAGTTAAATAACTAAAAAAACATAAATAATAAAAAAACAAAAACCAATTGCAAATTGTTTCAGAATATCACACTCTACATCATACTAAAAGTTAATTTAAATGTGAACAACCCCTTTTAAAGGGTTTCTAAACCCAAAAAATACAAAGGCAATACTTTATATAAGTAAGTTTGCAATGTTGTTCACTTTATGTTATTACATGTTGACCAAAGTGTTTGGTTCTGTGTATTTTTATTTATGTATACAATTAGGGGCCGATTCATCAATAGTCGAATATCGAGGGTTAATTAACCCTCGATATTCGACTGGGAACTAAAATCGTTCGACTTCGAATATCGAAGTCGAACGATTTTGCGCAAATCCTGCGATCGAACGATTAAATCCTTCGAATCGAACGATTCGAAGGATTTGAATCCAACGATCGAAGCAAAATCCTTCGAACAAAAAATCACAGGCAAGCCTATGGGGACCTTCCCCATAGGCTAACATTGACTTCGGTAGGTTTTATCTACCGAAGTAGGTGGTCGAAGTATTTTTTAAAGAGACAGTACTTCGATTATCGAATGGTCGAATAGTCGAACGATTTTTACTTCGAATCGTTCGAATTCGAACGAATTTAACCAATTCGATGGTCGAAGTACCCAAAAAATACTTCGAAATTCGAAGTTTTTTACATTCGAATTCTTCACTCGAATTTTGTAAATCTGCCCCTTAGTGTTTTATAGATATACATACATATATTGTTTTCCAGGGGTCCCTCTACTGATTCCTCTGCCCAGCTCTAAAAACAGCCTTTTGCACTCAAAATCTCATTCCTGGATCACTTCCTGTGGGCTGATTTAATAAATAATATTAATGCATTAAAATAAATATGCCTAATCAGACTTGATGGCCTTGGGCAGCAGTGTGACAAAAGCCATTAAGCAAGTGGCAAGAACAGTGTACCAGACAGCAATTTAATTTGCAATGCACGTTTCTCCTTTCAAATGGAATTTATTCTAATAGTTTGTAAATCACAGTGCTAAGCACAGCCAGCTTGCCTAGGGATGCAATATACATTTCTCTTGAAAGAATTGAAAGGAGATTAAAAAAAAAAGGTACGGTGTAACGAATATGTACGCTGCAAAATTCCTGCATTTTTAGTATAATACTAATGGAAAATGCTACAGAATTATAACCTTGCGAGTTACAAGCTTACTGTATAGTTAGTGATATGCAGATTGACCTAAAACCAGCAGTGACCCACAGGTTGACCACCGGTTGGGAGGGTTTGGGTTGAAATTTGGCTAACCATTGCAGGTTAGAGCTGGGTGAGGGTCAGACTGGGGAAGTGCACTCCTCTGCTCCAGAAGATTCTCTGACTTGGAATCAGAGGCATGCACAGAACTAGCATAAAGAGCGAATGCAGGTTCCACAATGGCAACATTTTGCAGGTTAGGGTCGGGTGCAGGTTAAGGTTTCCTGACTTGCACATTACTATTGTACAGTGCGCCCTCTTTATAGCACTTCCACCGCTTACTACCATGTAAATTCTCTATGCAAATATATGTATGTATATCTATATGGCACTAATTGTATACATATCGGTGAAAAAAAAACTCGAATTGCTCGAATTAATCATGTTTTCGAGCAAAACCCAATGAAAAAAAAAAAGGAACTTCATGAGGGCTAATGGTTCAAGCGACCTCTGCCATTGACTTCTAAGTAACCTCAACAGGTTTTAGCTGGAATATTTTTGGATTCGAGCCATTTCCAGCTTTGGGGTATCATAAATGTAATATTTAATAACATATAATAAAAATTGAGGTTTTTTTTTATAAAAAACGGAAAAATTTGCTTTTTTTAGCTCGAAAAAGTGTTTTTTTACTGAAAAATACCCTTGAAAACTTAAGTTTTCGGGTAAAAAAGAACTTGACCTTTAATAAGTAACTATAATAAATAAAGGAATATATATATATATATAAGTCCTTGTGTTTTCTCCGCACTCCAAACAGCAGTAAGTGACCCAGGTGCTACCCGTAATAGAATAGATAAATATGTTGTAGATGGGTGCACACCAGGAACGTTTAAAGCCAAATTACTTAAAGGTTAAAACATACTTTATTGAAAAATTTTTTAAAAACAGGCCAACGTTTCGGTCTCCTTCTCAGACCATTATCAAGACCCCTTGATAATGGTCTGAGAAGGAGACCGAAACGTTGGCCTGTTTTTAAAAATTTTTTCAATAAAGTATGTTTTAACCTTTAAGTAATTTGGCTTTAAACGTTCACACACACATATATATGGGTTAAATGTTACCATCATTATGACAGCACATTCTTCAGTCTGTATTTGTTGCAGTGGTGCACCCACAATAAACATAATCTACACAGTATACTAAATAATGAACATGCATGTAGAAATAAAACTGTACATTATGCTACTGCCAGACACACATATTGATTTTATAATACAACATACAGGCATCAACATGAAATTGACATGCACTTGAACAGAACCATACCCTAAGGCAGATCAATAACTACACTGATCAAAGTGAATATGAGCAGATGAAAAGGCCATTGCGTTAAGAAACTGTCAAGGTAAATGAGTTGAGTGCTTCCTAGAATTATGGAATTATGGCTTGAACCAGAAACGGATCAAACGTCTGGGTGAAGCAAATTTGCACATGCCCGCACTGCAACTACAATTTGCTTTTGCATGCTTGTGTGTTCACTACTTTTATATTAGTAGAGCTAAATAACCTAGGTCTGGAAAAATACTATTCAACACACCTGTGCAGGAATCATGAAGGATCACTTTGCTAATGATGTGAATCAGAGCAAATATCCGTAGCTTTCATGACTACAACACAGCTAGAAGCACAAGGGGCCCAGATCCGAGAAAGAGGGCTTATAACAAAAAGAATACTGGCAAGCGTTTTCTCTATATCCTAGGTACTAGTCATATCCTAGGAATTTACAGTTTTGGCAAGATTGAAGAGGTGAAACGTGGAAAGAGTTTTGGAGTTGTGTTTGTCTGGCTGCCCTATCACAAAGGTACATTGCTGGCTAACTTGGGTCACAAATTTGATCAATTTAATGCCATATACAGTATGTAACAATGGTATACCACTGAGGCTGACCAAAATGGACAACTATATTATATGTACATAGTATAGACAAGATACCATGAGCTCAGAGCCAGGTTCAATCTCTATTTTCTGTGTTTCTTGCAGCCTCAACCTAGTCTCTGATCATTGCCATTACAATGCAATAGTAAATCACACACCACAGTTTTTCTGTTCCGTTCATGATTTTGAAAAATGACCCATTTTTCAGAAGCTAGAACAGGGTAATGGTTATAAAAATTTAATTATTTTTCTTCCTAAATCCAAACATTGATTCATTCATTGTCTGCTGTCCCTCATCTTCCTGATTTCAAATTACAGAAAGATCCCTTATCCTTAAAACCCCAAGTCCAGAGCATTTTGGCTAACAGGTCCCATACCTGTATTGCATCCTATCAACTGGCCTTAGTTCTGTTTCTTTTTAGCATTTAAAAGAGACTTATCACTAGCAATGACAAATTTCAGGAACACGGTAATTATAAACTACAGCAACTTCTGAATGTCTCAACTCACTTGACTGCCAGACCCCTTCATTTTATTCCATGGGCAAGATAAGTACTTTCATAATGAGTGGTACTTCCCCTTTAAATCATTTTCATCTATATTCAGAGATTCAGACAGCTTTATACGATAAGTAAAATTAACTAATTATAATACAAATGCAACCATTTAAAAACAATTCAACACACTTACTTGCAACTAAGAGGCATCCCCTAAAAATATCATTTTTAACATTATTTTCTAAATGTAATTGATATTGATTGATTGGTATCTGCCTGTTTCTTTCTATTCTCTGCTCTGCTGGTTCTGACTTTTAAAAATGTAAAAGAAGCCTGCTGGACAGACCTGTGAAGCATGCAAGGCGTTGTGGGAAATGAACACTTGACTGGAGTAGAGTTGACTTTCACTACATTATCTCAAAAGTCAGAACCAACAGGGCTGAAAGAGTTGTGCAAATACTGGTCTCCAATGCAATAGCATTTACAAATACACTTTAAAACATTGCAAATGTTTAATTAATGCATATTGCAAAGTTACTTTGAATTACATTTTTTTCATTATGGAGGAAATATAAACCAGGGTGGAGTTTGACTTATTTAAGGAGCAAGTTGTAAATGCCAAAAAAGTGCAGAGTTTTGCACAAAAGTGCATTTATTTGCTTCTCATAAAAGATATAAAATAGAACCAAATTGTAACAAAAAAAAAAAACACATTTTGCTCAGTTCTCGGCAATTGGCCAGAGCCTTATTCTCTCTACAAGCACTCGAAAGCTGGTATTTATGGAGCTTTACGGGTGTCCCTAATGTGCCTGCCAACAATACTGCCCACCAGCACATCACAGGGCACTTTTGAATAAATCTGGCACTGAGCTTTTTTTGGAGAGTCAGAGCTGTGCTACATATACAGCACTGAAAACTTATATTTATGATAACTACGATTACATTTCTCCAAAATTCACTTTAAATGCTTCTTACAGTTACTATAATCCATCATCAGCAATATCAATTTCATTCCGATTACATGCTGAATGAAGAAACAATGATGATGTGTATATTCTCAGCCGTTGAGAAAATACAGAGGATATAAAGATTACAAAAGCATGACTGTACAAGTTTTACAAACAACATAATAAACTGGAAATACACAAAACAAGGCAAATAATTTGAGATGTATGACATACTGAAACAGAGCCACATAATTAATAGCTACAACCCAGATTTGATTATGTCTTGGTCACGCCCACTTTGCCCCTGGCCATGCCTCTATTCTGCCCATTCATTGGCAGGGATATGTCCAATTCAAGTGCAAATTTCTGATGGTGAATGACAGACCTGTTATGACGGATGACAAACCTGTTATTGCATGTGATCAGACAGGAGGGTGGGAGGGGAGAAGGAATCTGGGCGATTCCAAAAATATCTACGTTGAGCCGAAATGTCTGTAAATACTGACTTCACCATATAAAAGAGACTCAATCAATACACAAAAACCAAGAATAAAACAATATCAGAAATGTCTAGATTTACACATTTTGGTAAATATTTTGCAAAGAAAACAGCACATGCTTAAACATGAAAGGAATTGTCTTACCGAGGCAGCAACATGAACCGTGTATCACACGAACACCAGAGAGGTCTCCAAAGCAATGAGCAAACCTATGTGTTTAAAAAATGAAACGAAACATATTAGGACAACATGTGATATACTGAATACGCACATTAAAGGGGACCCGTCACCAAAGAAAATGATTCCAAATCCTATTTTATTACATTAGTCAAGCAAAATTAACTTTTATTACAATATATACATTATTTTAATCTTGTTTCCTTTGGTCTGGGAATTCATAATTATAGCAAGCAGGCAGGAGCCATTTTGTGGACACTGTTATGAAAGCAAGCCTTGCATCATCTTAAAATCTTGTTTGTGCACCAGAATGGGGGACCCAATCTCGATCCCCATGCCCTGGCTGCACAATTAAATGGTAAAGAGAGAGGGGGAATGTGGGAAGAGCAGTGACATCTAGTAAGTGTTGAATGGAAAGTAATTGTCTGCGATGCCCCTCTATGCCCGAGGCATAGAGGAGGGGCAGGCAATATTTGATTGACAGCTGAGATATTTAAATGAGTTTACAACAGCTATGAATGCTTTAATAAAAAAAGAGTTAGGGTTTCATGTTTAATTTGAAATGGACTTTTATTATACAGCTTTTTATGTCTGGGTGACAGGTCCTCTTTAAATGATGTATACTGGGCTGTACCTCTTTTTACAAAGGGGTAGCTTACATTTAAATTTTGCGTTGAAGTATTATACAGTGATATTCTGAGTACCACTGGACTTTATTTTTGTGATTTTCAATTATTTCACTTTTTTTTTCAGTAGCTCTCCAGTTTGAAATTCCAACAGCTATTTGATTGGGGGCAATTTACCCTAGCATCCAGGCAGAGATTTGACAGATAGACTGTAAGAGGTATAGGAGCGGGACTGTAAGGCAGTGAAAAATAACAATAACAACAGAATTGTAGCCTAGAGTCCTGTGAAGAACTAATTTCTGAAACCTAGACCTGCGACCCACACTTGGACCTGCTTCCCTCATTTTTACCCACTTCGACCTGCTATCCGACCAGTAGTGATGTGCTGCTCCTGCGCAAAATCTTCGGGTCCCAGGACCTAAATTTATAGACTTGCGCCCACCCCCGCCCCTTTTGTGACATCACTGAATGGCAGGCGCTGGTCTATAAATAGAGGGGGAACGACAGGCCAGGCCGGATATGGGTTGGGAGGGGGCGTGTTATGGTCGGGTGTGGCCTCGACCCACACAGCACTACTGACCTGACCCGCAACTGCCTTATCTTTAACCTGATCTGCGATCAGCTAACCACCAAGAAACAGGGAGTGCTTTTGATATAAGTGACATCATCAGAAGTGGGCAGGGCAGGAAAAAAAAACCTTTGAAAAATGGGTAAAGGAGTAAAACTTGCTATAGATAAGACCTGCGACCCACAAACCCGCCAACCCTCATCTATACCTGCAACCTGTGGGTTACCTGCTTTTTTTTTTGCAGGTAACCCGTGGGTATATTATATTTTAAAATTGCAAGATGGAAAGAAGCAAAAGAGAAAGGCAAATCATTTTTTAAAAACTATAAAAATGATCACCACTTAAAAAGCAGCTAAGAACAGGAATTTCTATAACATAAAGGTGAACTACCCCTTTGAAGACACAAAGAAATTATACACTTTCATCTGAATACAGAACAATAAGGATTTAAGAAAATGCTTTAGAAATACAGTTTGAACAGAAGCGTATGTATCCGGTGACATTGCGAGCCAATTATGGCATTTATTTCAGTGCAGATATTAACTGCAGTCGATCTCTTGGAAATGAAAATGAGCCTTGACCTCCTTCAATGAATCTGCAATAATCAGAGAAAATTCAGTTTTTTCTCTAAGACTGTAAATGTAATGAGATAATAAATGATTCAGGATGAGTCTGCGGCTTAATAAGCTGCGCCCATAGATCTAGCAAAATTTAGTATTTGTAGTTATTTGTAGTTATTACCAAATATCAATACATATATATGGGGATACTACAGATTAACAATAGTGGTTGTAATCTGGTTGCAGTCATTATGACTGTCCTTACCTTCTTTATTCTACAACTTGCAACAGATCACACAAAAATGTGATCATAAAAGGTAGTCTGGATGAGGCCATAGTGAGGTTCAAAAAGACTTTTAATAACCCTGACAGCTATAACTCTGCAACACTGAATACAGGTATGGGATCTGTCATCCAGAAAACCATTATCCAGTAAACCAGGGGCGGCACTCTTGAACTGGACCGCTGACCCTAGCGACCAATTAACACAGCGCGCCAAATTGGAGGCTGGCATGCCAGAATTGGACACCGACCCCCCCTGATGTAATTAGATCTATCATATTCTATCCAGGCCCTTTCCTATTCATATTCCAGTCTCTCATTCAAATCATTTCATAGTTGCTAGGGTAATTTGGACCATAACAACCAGATTGATATTACAAACTGGGATATGGGAAGATTTCTTGACTATTGCAGAAAACAGAAAATATGTAATCTAAAAAGTAAATGTAGATCTAATAAGCTATCATTTTTCAGCGAATCTACATAAGCAAAGTTTCCAAGCCATGTATAGTCATTAGAAAAAATTCTAGTATAATTCACCAAACACTTGACCAGTTCTGAAGAGCAAAAACAATGGATATATCTCAACAACATTCTTTTTCAAATACTTCCCCAAATCTGGAATCAACCCATAATTTGCATATTTAAATTTGAGAAAAAGAATTAAGAATTCCAATTATGCAAACCAAATCCTAGATTCAGTAAATTCCGATAACAAAATGGATCAATAAAAGCTTTAGCTTCAGTGGTTTTGTAGCTTTAACAATACATTACATATTCCAGTTCTGTAACATAGACTTACAGTCCATACTATAGTTTCAAAAACCAATTAAATAAATCACTTTAACTATGTCATTCATTCCTAGAGGGAACAGAGGGGAGGGTAAATTGTCCAATAATCTCAAACAAATATGCAAGCCTTTCATTTCCAATTTGTTGGATTGGTATGAACTGGCTGTCCTTCCTGTATTCAAGGTTACATGCCATTCAGCGTGAAGAAAATCAATTCCGTTACAAATGAAAGTGAAAGTCCCAATCGTCTAAATTAATAATGTTTTAATATTAGGCACAAGTTCAGTTGTCCATCCAAAAACTTTGTAAATGGTTTTAATATTATTTGTGAAAGTCATTGTAATTAAGATAAGTACTTTTTTATCCATTTATGAACTTAGTTCTCTTCTAAGTTTAATAAGCTGCTCTCTTGTTTAAGGAGTGAGAACCAGAGTTTTTAAAGAATATAAGAAATGAGACAAATAGTGATCTTAAAAGCAATAACAAGTATGGATCCCATTGTTCAGAATGCTCTGGGCCTGGGATTTTTCGGTTAAAGGAACAGTAAGTTTTAAAGTGCTTTAAAGTAATGAGAATATAATGCACTGTGTAACTGCACTGGTAAAACTGGCGTCTTTCCTTCAGAAAATTTACTATAGTTTATATAAACAAGCTGCTGTGTTTCATGGGGACAGCCATTCAATGATCAGGTTACATAGCTGATAACAGATGTATTTTGCAGAATTCCATTGTTTTCTATTACACTGTTATCTGCTAAGTAACATGTGCCTTTTCTCCTTTTTCAGCCTAAATGGATGCCCAAATGGCAGCCTATTTATATAAACTACATAGTAAGTTAGGTTGAAAAAAGACACACGACCATCAAGTTCAACCTTTCAACTTTTTCCCTAACTGCCAGTTGATCCAGAGGAAGTCAGAAAACCCCATCTGAAGCCTCTCCAATTTGCCTCAGAAGGGGAAAAAAATCCTTCCTGGCTGCAAAATCGGACCAGTCCCTGGATAAACTTGTACTATGAGCTATCTTCCATAACCTTGTATTCCTCACTTGCTAAAAAGCCATCCAACCCCTTCTTAAAGCTATCTAATGTATCAGCCTGTACGACTGATTCAGGGAGAGAATTCCACATCTTCACAGCTCTCACTGTAAAAAACCCCTTCTGAATATTTAGGCAGAACCTCTTTTCTTCTAATCGGAATGGGTGACCTTGTGTCAGCTGGAAAGACCTACTGGTAAATAAAGTATTAGAGAGATTATTATATGATCCCCTTATATATTTATACATAGTTATCACATCACCCCTTATGCGCCTCTTCTCCAGTGTGAACATCCCCAATTTGGCCAGTCTTTCCTCATAGCTAAGATTTTCCATACCTTTTACCAGCTTAGTTGCCTTTCTCTGTACCCTCTCTAATACAATAATGTCCTGTTTGAGTGATGGAGACCAAAACTGTACGGCATATTCTAAATGGGGCCTTACAAGTGCTCTATAAAGTGGAAGAATGAGCTTCCTGCCGTGAATCAATGCCCCTTTTAATACAGCTCAATACCGTATTTGCCCTTGATGCTGCTGACTGACATTGCTTGCTACAGCCAAGTTTATAGTATAGTACTATAGAAGTGTTTCTAAAGCAAATGCATAACTTTTACTATTGCAGGGCAACAGTCTATTATATTTTAATTACTTTAAAATGCTTTTGTATTTTGGTGTTACTGTTCCTTTAAGGGATCCTTTCTTAATTTGGATCACTATACTGTGCCTACTAAAAACTCACTAAACATTGAATAAACACAATAGGCTTGTTTGCCTTCAATAAAGATAATGTATTTCTTAGTAAGTACAAGGTACTCCTTAATTATTACAAAAACAGAAAACCATTCTTAAAAATGTGAAATATTTGGTTAAAGTTGAGTCTAAGGGAGATGGCCTTCCTGTAATTTGGAGCTTTCTGGATAATGGGTTCTTATACCTGTGCAAATTATAAAAATCTTTAACATACAACCAAACCCATCCATATTCTAACGAATTACAATGGGAGCATTTCCTGGATTTTTAGTATGATTTCCTTAAAAAAAAACAACAGTTTCCCCCTGTGAGAGAGTGACTTTCCCCCTATTTCACTTTGTTTTTTTTACAGAAAATCCCCTATTTTCTGGATTCCCAGATTTCACTTTTTACCTTTATGGAAAACATAAAATCTGTGTTTAACTATAATTATGAAATAAACATACTGTACTTCATAAAATACAAATACAAGACCTTCTTAGATATATACTATATACTATGTAGAAGTCAAAATACATAATTTCCACCAAATGCAAAGCACTGGGCACATGGGAAATCAGTGTTATAGGATATCTATCAACCTATCTATCTATTTATCTATCATCTATCCTATCGCTCTCTCTCTCTCTCTAAATAATTATAAGCTACCATATTCTCTATTGGATGTTCTGGAGATTCCTCTTCTCCGTGGGGGTTTTAAATATTTTGTCTTGTATCAATGTCAGTGTGTTATCTGTTTCATTTTATAGCCAGGTTTCATCCCTGTCAATAATGGAAGCATATTTGCAAACATCTGGAAAGTATTTCCAGGAACATTATGCTGCTGAGTTAATGTGCCCTAGGAGGATTTCTACCCAACGGGTGTGATTATTGCAGCTCTTCTACAACATTTCAATAACTGCAGACAAAATGCCAACAGTGCCCATTGTGTTCTAGAAATAGGAATATTTTAATTGGAGTTTGAATCTCACCTTGAAAAGAACATTTCCTGGAAATTAGGGCCATACAACAACTACATATTAAGCATGAACATACTTGTTTATTGAAATGGGAGTAGCTTTAGCAACATGGATGATCTCAGTAACTAACCAGTTTTGTTAAAGACTGTATCCAATTCAAAGGTGTGTCAGAGTGCTAATAAACTGTTTCCCACGGATTTCCAGGTGCATTTACTACCCCCTGGGCAAGTGCCTATATAGTACAAAAAGGGAAATTAGCACATCATGGTATAAAATTATTCATATGTTGTTAGTATAAATGTATGTATTACAGGCATGAGATCCAGAAAGCACCGAATTACAAAGAGAACACTTCTCATAGACTTCATTTTAATGAAATAATTGAAATTTTTGAAATGTATTTTCTTTTTCTCTGTAATAATAAAACCTTGTATTTGATCCCAGCTAAGAAATCATTAATCCTTATTGGAGTCAATAGACAATCCTATTGGGTTTAGCCATTTATTGTACTGCTCCGTTACTAATATTCTATGCTGGCGTTTGGCCTACATAAGCAATGACAGTAACCATTCTAGAGTTTCCTTCACATAACATTTGAATTTTAGTTTCTGTTGACCTCAACTACATTTTAGAAGAGAAAATGAAAACAAAAACACATCTTTCAGCACCCCAGATTTCTACAAGTCAGTTATGAAGTTATGAATGTAGAAGCTGGGGGGTATACAAAAGCTACACTAAGGGCCAGATTTATCAAGGGTCGAATTTCGAAGTGATAAATACTTGGAAATTCGACCCTCGAATTGAAATACTTCGACTTCGAATATTGCAGTCGAAGTATTTTTCACCGAATATAGCCATCGAACGATTGAAATAAAATCGTTCGATCGAACGATTAAATCGGTCGAATCGAACGATTTGAACAATTTTAGCATACGATTGAACAATTTTACTTCGATGTGTGAAGACTTAGAAAAATGGTCTAGAAGGTCCCCATAGGCTAACATAGCACTTTGGCAGGTTTAATTTGTCGAAGTATTGAAGTCGAAGTTTTTTTAAAGAGACAGTACTTCGATTATCGAATGGTCGAATATTCAAATGATTTTACTTTGAATCTTCTTCATATACAATTTTATAAAGTTATTTTGAATTATTTTCAATAAGGGTGCTTCTCAGTGGTGTAGATGTTATTGGGCCCCACGGAAAATTTATTTTAGGGCCCCCAGCTGTCAAATTGTTCCCAGAAAAACTATAACAGTACCAAATCATAGGTAGATTGAAAATCAACGTTTAGTAAACAGCTTAGGTTATTAGCATCCAAAGAAAGACCAGGTAGGCCTTAAATGTTCTGTTCTTCAGAAGAACAGTATTTCAAGCTAATGACATGTTGGATGGAAAAGCATTTGCACTTAAGGTTGGCACCTTTCTAAAAGAATCTTACCAGTCAAGATGTGCTGGGAGGTGGGCTGCTGAATTAGGGGCAAGCTGATAATGTAACTGGTTGGAGCAATGATGTCACAAGTCATTTTGATGAGTGCCTATTAAAATCACCAGAAATCCTGTCTCTCTACATGCAGAATTTGTGCAAAAGGCAGTTATTTTGTTAGACTTTGTTTGTACTGGAATCATTTGAATGAGCTATAATACATCTGCTAGGAAAGGAAGCCCCTATAAGATATATTGGATCTAACTGTCAATGACTAACTGACACCCAACTGCTGCAAGAAGACAGAATGAAGAGAAACACGTGCTGAGAGAGGGATAATGAACATATTTAATTGATTATATTTACAAAGTTTCTTATTTCAGTATGGTGAAGTTTATATCAAATTTAGATTTTCGCGATAGTTCCCCTTTAATATCCCTAGCAGGCAACGACAGAAAAGGGGGTTATTTACATCTTCTGGGTTCCGGTCTTTAACACTGGCCAGCAAGTTTTAACCAAAATGTTTCTTGCCTGGCACCAGGGAATATTAATTTACAGAGGCTGCCGAGTACAGGAGAGATTGAACAACATTTGCACTTACAAGGGAATGCATCCTTACTAGGGATGCACCAAATCCACTTTTTTGGATTCGGCCAAACCCCTGAATCCTTGGCGAAAGATTCGGCTGAATACCGAACCAAATCCTAATTTGCATATGCAAATTAGGGGTGGGAAGGGGAAAACATTTTTTACTTCCTTGTTTTGTGACAAAAAGTCACACAATTTACCTCCCTGCCCCTAATTTGCATATGCAAATTAGGATTCGGTCGGCCTGGCAGAAGGATTTGCCCAAATCCTGGCTGAATCCCGAACCGAATCCTGGATTCGGTGCATCCCTAATCCTTACATTTGAACTTGTTAGGGAGCTGTAAAATAACATTGTGTATTTCTGACTTCACAGGCCTTGTGGAAAGTATATAATATGTGAACATGGATTCGCTATACTAGTCACTTACTTTTATGCCCTGTTCTTAATATCCAGACTCATTTGCACATCATATATTGTCTGTGTGCAGGCATGCATTTCAGCTTGCAATATACACCCAGGGCATCCTGCTAAAGAAAATGAATATAATGGGGTCATATAATACAAAGAAAAAAACATGGTAATTGTGCGGTTAAGAGAAATCACAAAACCAGATAACTCAGAGGCACATTAGCTCTATCCGAAGCCCTCCAGCTGAAAACCCTCTGCAAATTTAATGGAATTTTGTGAGCTCCATCCCTTTCCGCTTATTTGCCTAACAGCACTCATCCACAATGGAAAAGCAGCCAAGGTTCAGCAAGGTGACTAATAGCGTCTTTGAAAAAAAAGGCTGTTTATGTTGATGCAATTTATTCCAGTGTATACTTGGATGTGTGTCCTTGTATGAAACCGGACAGCCATGCAATTCCCACTCAGTTTGTAGAAATGATGAATAGGTATGTATGTGGTTTCTTATGTGCCTGGTCAGACTGGGCTTGCTAGCTAGAGTCCTGCATCAGGTCAGGCACTAGAATGTATCCACAGAATACTCACAATGTGGTCAGGTTTTAAAGGAAAACTATACCCCCAAAATGAATACTTAAGCAACAGATAGTTTATAACAAATTGAATGACATATTAAAGAATCTTACCAAACTGGAATATATATTTACATAATTATTGCCCTTTTACATCTCTTGCCTTGAACCACCATTTTGTGACTCTATCTGTGCTGCCTCAGAGATCACCTGACCAGAAATACTACAACATTAACTGTATCAGGAAGAAGTGAGGAAGCAAAAGGCAGAACTCTGTCTGTTAATTGGCTCATGTGACCTTACATGTGGTTTGTATGTGTGCACAGTGAATCTTACGATCTCTGGGGGCGGCCCTTATTTTTTAAAATGGCAATTTTCTATTTATGATTACCCAATGGCACATACTACTAAAAAAGTATATTATTATGATAATGTTTCATTTACATGAAGCAGGGTTTTACACATGAGCTGTTTTAATAGAGACCTACATTGTTTGGGGGGTATAGTTTTACTCAGTATCTTTTAATAGAGACCTACATTGTTTGGGTGGTATAGTTGACCTACATTGTTTGGGGGGTATAGTTTTCCTTTAAGGCAGAAAGACTCCATGTTCTCTGAACCCAGGCCAATTGCAGGGTCGCATCCCCCCCCCCAGAGTTAAAAGTAATTTTTTCTCCCCCTGACTTAAGTGATGCTACTTCTGCCCAGCGGTGACTTCATGTTCGGTTTTGGGGTAGATTAAAGATTTGTGGAGCTGATAGTGGGTCGGATAGCAGGAACGCTTGATAGATGGTTAGTGGGTATGACCTGGGCATGGGTCTGCCTAAATGGACCCACGCAGGACTCTATTGCACACTTTACCTTTGACATAACACTCTGTGCGTAGTTCTAACATCCCAAGCAGATTGAAACAGTGATTTTCCTTTAAGGGTTATGACAGTGTTGTCATTGTATGGAGATTTTTCGCCTATGAGAAACCTGCACTATCCGTAGGTGACAATTTTACAAAAAATGCTTTTCCCTTCTCTAACATGTGGATTTCTAAATGCAAAACACTTTCCACTGTACATCTTCCCTTCTGCAATGGGGCAGATATTGCCAAAGCACAATTTATAACTGCATTGTGCATGGTGATTTAGAAGCGCATTAACAATACCACTGCACCAGGCCAGCAATCTAAGAACAGACAGAATTCTGAAACCAGCCCATTTGTCCAGCACAGAAACACTATTAAAGCTATTATGAAATATCCAGCTTCAATGGCATCCGTTATTGTTAGAGCTGTGGGAAAAAAATAGCATTTCCATTCAGGCAATGAATTCCTTGAAAATTTTTAAAAAAATTGTCAAAAATTTGAGTTTCTTATTTTTAACCCGAAAATTCACGGTTTGACTGAAAAATACCCTTAAAAACTCTACCGTTAATAAATCTTCCCCTAATTATATAAGTGTCTCATGAATGAACTTTTCAGCAGTGGAATGACTGGTTATTGGGCCCCACAGCAACATAATTGAGCACTTACGTTTACACAATTTACGCAAAAACATACTTTCAAGAAAACTTATGAAACATATGTATCAAGCTGATTGTAAGGGGCAGATAGGTGTGTAGAATTTAGACTTTGGGAACAAAACCTTTTCCATAAGCATTTATTGCAGTTTGTTATCAGCTTTGTAGAGCCCCATGCATAGGTTGCTTAAAATATAACAGACAGGTAACAAAATCACCTTTTCAGGCCTGTAGTTTCTCTTTTTAAAAGGAAAATAAACTGTTTTTCTGTTGCTTTTGTGAAGTAGACGTATGGGACCCATTATCAGGAAACTTGTTATCCGGTAAGCTCAGAATTACGGGAAGGCTGTCTCCCATAGAGTCCATTTTAATTAAATAATTAAAACATTTTTTAAATGACTTCCTTTTTATGTGTCTCAATTAAGATATACTGTAAATTAATCCTTATTGGAGGCAAAGTCATCCTATTGGGCTTAATTAATGGTTTTTTTGTTTAATCTGTTTTTATTTCAAGAAAAGGCATTATAAGTTATGCTTGACATTTAAATACCAAGACAAGGTCATCAATAAAGTAACATAAAAGCTTACATCCGATACAGATTGTTGCTTACAATTTTCGTGTTAGCGGTTACAAAGCCATGAAACAGTAATCTCAACAAATATGCATACAGACGTAAGAGTATGTCTCCAGTAAGAGGAAAAAAGAAAAATCAAAGACAATCTATATGCAGCATAACTACCAAATCATTGAATAGGTAACCTTGTATACTAACACCTTTCCCTTTATATAAAGAAATTTAAGCTAGAGAAAAATAGGGGGAAAGTCATGAAAAAAGAGTAAATTGAGAAATAGAGTAGCATAGCTGCCAATTGTGTGGCAGAAAAAGAAAAGAGGTGAAGGTGCTCAGTCATTCCCAATACATATGACGGACAACAATCAAATCAGCATCAGAGAATAAGAGAAGAGCTGCTCGTCCATTTGTTAATGAGGATGAGCCTCAGTTTCCAAAAGCAATACCCAGGGGGACCATGTCTTAACAAATAGATCTTGTGATCCGTGAGCAAAACTTAATAACTCCTCCATACGCATGACCGACCCCATTTCTGCCCACCATTCTGCACTCGTAGGAGGGGAAGTAGAACGCCAGTGGCGGGGAATCACTGCTCTAGCCACACTGAGACAGAAACCAATGAGTGATTTTTTATATTTGGAAGGAGATCCAGGTAGCATGGATAAAAGGCCTATCGCACATAGATCTGCACCTGTAAGGTTATTAATAGTTTGAAAAATAGTTGTCCAGAAGGGTTGGAGAGCTTGACAGTACCACCAGATATGTGATGGAGACCCAATCTCAGTACCACATCTCCAACATAAATTTGTTACAGATGGATAGATTCTATGCAAAATTTCAGGACACTTATACCACCTGGACAGAATCTTAAAGTTAGTTTCTTGTGATTTGCATGCAATGGAAAAATTATGGGTTAAGGTAAAACAAGTGTTCCATTGTTCTGCCGTAAATTCAGATTGTAATTCCCTCTCCCATTTAACTGTATATTTAGGTAAAAACTGTGCTTCCTTCTGATCTTTAAGATAATGTCTCAATGTCTTCCTTTGAGGAGCCATTAGCCAATGGCGAAGCTGATTATACCTAAACCTGATCAAAAAAAGAGTCTGGCACGGCTTAATTAAAGGGATACTGTCATGGGAAAAAACATTTTTTCAAAATGAATCGGTTAATAGTGCTGCTCCAGCAGAATTTTGCACTGAAATCCATTTCTCAAAAGAGCAAACAGATTTTTTTGTATTCGATCTTGAAATCTGACATGGGGCTAGACATATTGTCAATTTCCCAGCTGCCCCAAGTCATGTGACTTGTGCTCTGATAAACTTCAATCACTCTTTACTGCTGTACTGCAAGTTGGAGTGATATCACCCCCTCCCTTCCCCCCCCCCTCCAGCAGCCAAACAAAAGAACAATGGGAAGGTAACCAGATAACAGCTCCCTAACACAAGATAACAGCTGCCTGGTAGATCTAAGAACAACACTCAATAGTAAAAACCCATGTCTCACTGAGACACATTCAGTTACATTGAGAAGGAAGAACAGCAGCCTGCCAGAAAGCATTTCTCTCCTAAAGTGCAGGCACAAGTCACATGACCAGGGGCAGCTGGGAAACTGACAAAATGTCTAGCCCCATGTCAGATTTCAAAATTGAATATAAAAAAATCTGTTTGCTCTTTTGAGAAATGGATTTCAGTGCAGAATTCTGCTGGAGTAGCACTATTAACTGATGCGTTTTGAAGAAAACATGTTTTTCCATGACAGTATCCCTTTAATGTTTAAATAATTCTTTAGTATATTTAAGGTATGGAGATCCAAATTATGAAAAGATCCCTTATCTGAAAACCCCCAGATCCCTAGCATTCTGGATAATAGGTCCCATACCTGTAGTGAGTTTTTACATTTTCAAAGTCGTTGCCAAAGCTGTCAGGCTGCTGTCTAGCAGGGACCTGGAAATGTTGCAATTTCCTGACTTTCCAGCATCAGAGAAGGACAGCAGGTAAAAAATGTGAGACAAAACATATCACAAGGCTCAAAAACTAGAATTGTCATGCTGCTCTTCTTAGTATCCACATGCACACCAACAAGATATACTGTAGGTTCTACTACCTCTCTTCAATGAATACAAAAAAACTCTTTACTCTGTTTACTAATTTATCCCATTGGTGCTGAATGGCCAGGTCCTCTTTCTGGAGAAGGCCCTGTCTCCAGGTGGACACCAAAGTTCTTAATATGCTTGAGCCCTGGTTTTGTACTAGAACAGTTCCGCCCTCCGGTGAGATTAGAGCACTCATCTAACCAACCTAAACTGAGGTACTAACTTACACCCCAGAAAAATGACTGCAGGATGTGATTTACCTTCTGAAAAGGTTCAGTTTTCAAGAACTGGCGTTCAGCCATGTCTAGCCCTTAACTTTAATGTGGGGGAATTCTGGCACCATCATAGGAGAGGTGTAGGAATATGATGGAGTCTAAGCTCCAAACACCAACAAGAACTTGGCAGCTTTCACCTTCTACATGGTGTAATGGAATTCATTATCTTTCCAATATGCCATTGCACATAGGCTACAGTGTGACTGTGATTGTAGTGCCAATGCATTGGAACACTGGGCATACATTCAATATTGTCGTTGTGTCATTGAATTCTATATGACCTTGACGGGTTTTAGATGGTGTATTTTTGGATTCAAGCTATTCTCAGGGTTGGGGGTAAAATAAACCTGGAAAAATTCTAGTTTAAAAAAAAAAACTCAAACAATTTGAGTTTATATTTAACCCAGAAAATAACCTTAAAAACTCAAATTTTTCATGGAAAACGCAACTTGAACCTTAATAAATTTGCCCCAAAATCTTGCCATTTTTCATTTACATTTGCCCCAAAGAGTATACATGATCAAAGCAATTAAAAAGAAAAGTCCTTCAAGAACAGTTGATCAACCACATTAATGACAAAAATTCTAATTTAAGGCACAGTTGACAGCTTTCTACTGTAAATACAAGCCAAAAAGTCTTAAAAGAAATGAGTCATAGCAAATGAAGGCATATGCATGTAATGTGGTTTTTCTTTGCCAAGAACATATGAAACAGAGACAAATGATGAAGCCATACTAATGGAATGAGTTTTGAAAAATTCTGTTCTGTCGATTAAAATGCATTTAAAAAGACCTTTAAATTGTCTACAAGGTAAAATGAAAGTTCAGAAAACCTAAACTTGATAAGGAACTAGACGATATGCGTGAAATAATTTACTAACCAGTTCATGTGTAAAGGGTCAGCAAGGCTGTTTTAAAAACTAGCATGAAGTCTTTAAGTCTTAGGGGCATATTTATCAAGGTTCGAATTTCGACCAACAAAAAGTCGAGTTTTTTTTTTTTTGTCGAATATGTCCGTTTTCAATCGAATAGGTCTGTATTCGGGCGAATTTGAATTTTACGAATCAAGGAATAGCGCATTCAATCAAATTTGATTCAAACTTTGATTTTTCAAAGTCCACCAAAATAGGTTTGACTCCAAATAGGTTCTAGGAGGTCCCCCCCATAGGCTAAAATAGCAATTCGGCAGGTTTTAGATGGCGAATGGTTGAAGTCAAATTTTTAAAGAGACAGCACGATACAGTTCGATATTCGAATTTGGACTATTCTCTAGTCGAAGTACACAAAAAATAGCTCAAAATTCAAATTTTTTTCATTCGAAAATTCACCTCGACCTTTGATAAATCTGCCCCACTGGTAGGCTGCCCGAAACCTTTCTTATAACCCTCTGTAGGGCCTGATAATGTATTATAACCCTATAACAAGAAACCAAAAGGGGAGAGGTCTATCAGCCCAGGTGTTATGGGTATAAGACACTGGAGGGCATGGTCAGGACACAGGACTATTTCTTTAATTTTCAATAACTCCCTCATTTGTATCATTATTCCTATATAGAGAGAACATAATACTATGCTGTTACAGCCAGTATAGTGTACTAGCACATTGCTGCAGGAAAATCTGACTTTGTCTTTTAAAGGAGAATTTTCAGAATACCCCAAAATTCATTAAACTGCGGTAGATGTCTGATAAATCGGTTTTACAAATGGAATTGATTTTTTCTTTTCTAAAGCCATTTTTTTTACTGCTGCAAGCCATTCACAGACTAACTGCATCTTATCTAACAAGCGGATGACTTCATGATTTTATATGCCCAATGGCAAAAGTGAATTGGTTACCACAGGAAAAGGAAGAAAATTTTAGTTTAACATAAGAAAGTATATTTTAAAAGTTACAAGGAAAACAATGAAGCACATCTATTAAACATTTGCTACGCTCCATGTGCAAGTTTATAGCTAAAGACAAGTCTTTAAAGTCGCAGTAACATCAGCATTTTATATGTACTTATAGATGATGTACTTATAGCTATCTGAACAAAAAGTAACTCCAGCACACGTAACATGCTCAAGAGATTGCTCCCGTGTTTAATGTCAATCCAACAAATACAACGTTTCGGGGGTGTACCCCTTCGTACGCCCCCGAAACGTTGTATTTGTTGGATTGACATTAAACACGGGAGCAATCCCTTGAGCATGTTACGTGTGCTGGAGTTACTTTTTGTTCATTAATTGTGGAGGGGCCTTCCTCCTATACCCCAGGCACTGTACGCAACTAATTGGAGAGGCCAGGTATTCGTGTGCAAATTCTTGCCTAATCGTGACTTATAGCTATCTTTCCAGCAACTACAAATAAATATTTCTTGCCAGTGACAGTCCTAAAGGGTCATTTACAAATGCAGACACAAGTCAAGTTTTGCTATAGTGGCCACAAATGTTGCCCTTTATTGGCGCCATTCATTAGAAGATACTTGTGTCCAAATATGCTGCTTGCACTTCCCTATAGTTGCACTACCTGCCATAGTGTCAGTCCTTACTCTTCTATTGACTGGTGCACAAATGCACCTATCATTGCTAGGGAAACTGGGAACTATAGGCTATAGACTGAGATTGTTGGTGCTTTTTATCTGGTTGAAAAGATGCCTGTATGGAGCATTAGCCTAATCAGCGTCAGACTGGGCCAACGGGATGCAGAGAAAAAACCCAGTGGGCCCCAGTCTACATAGGTCTCACTGGCCCAGACCTGCACAGGTGGGTGGTCGGGCCTGGGAGCCTGACAGTCATGCTCCTGATGGGCCCTGGTCTGGGCCTGAACCTAATGATAAAAATAAATATGACCCTTTTTTAACTAGGGATGCACTGAATCCATTATCTGGGGGTTCTGCAGAATCCTGAAACTTTCATTAAGGATTCCTGAACTGAACCCAAACCATAATTTGTATATGCAAATACAAAGGGTAAAAAAATAATCCCAATTTCCTTGTTCATGTGACACTTCACAAGAGGCACTTGAATCTTCCGAAACTGAATTCTGATGAAAAAAGCCAAATCCCAAATCAAATACTGGATTTGGTGCCTCCCTAACATCATATTCTGAATATTTCTTGCTTTCTACTTTGCTTTAGATCATAGAAGAATAACACTATGCTTCCTTACTAAAAGGAAAGTGCCTCAAGGTGATTTCCTAATTGCATTCTGGCTCATAAAGCACCATTAATTTGCTATAACCTAAAGCCAAGCCCAGAGCCAGCAGCAGGCAGTTAAAAGGAAGGACCAGCAGTATTTTCTATACCTTTGCTTTTGCTTCTCTGTCCTACTGGCCCTACTGCTCTTCTGATCCAGGAGATTCTAGAGCAAGCATTCCCTCTTCCTGGAAGCAATGGATGAGAGGCCATATTTAGGAAATCTGAAAAAGTGGTGGGTCAAAAAGAGCAACAGGGGAAGAGCAGGGTTGCAACATCAAGTGGAGAATGAGTGGAACATGGTAGGACCGACAAAGAGTGGAGGAATGTGTGCATGTTTCTGATACAATGTAGTAATTAGACAATAATGTAGGTCCGTGCCAAGGTGGAATAAATAATGTGATAAATGTGAATGAGGGGAGGAGGTATTATAAAGATGGGTAGATTTTTTACACTTAATTGTCTATTGTACCTAAAGCAACCCACAGAATAGTGTACTTTTGGGACATTGTAGACAGTAGGAGAAGGATTGAAGAAAATAAGTAATAATCTCCATGAAGCAACTTCCAGAAGCATAGATTATCACTGCCATATGGCTACTGGGGTAAACAAAACACGATTGTCTATATACTTAGTAGCCTAGACTATTATTGTTTGGTTGCCCAGGATGTGTACTTTATTTTCATCTAAGGATACAAGATTAACATATAGAAAATATTAAATCATCTAACACTCCAGAATACAATCCTCACACCTGCTCTTCAAATGGCTATACTGCCCCATACACCTCCACAGTAGAGGCTTGCTGTTCCTTTTACCCATGTAACACATCAAAGCCATTTGACATTCCACTGCCAATAAAGATCAGTTGGACATTCCATATCATGTGACATACTGTATACAGCTGATCTTTGCATGACTCCCATTATGTTATATAAGCTCACATCTCATTTTCCATTACTATTTGAATTATTTATAAACATGTTACCCTTTGTTTGCTAAATTGAAGCCAGAAAGCCTGTATAGTTTGTAATAAAGTTTTGGCTTTTTGTAAAGCAAATAGTTGGAGATACAGAACAGAACGTTACCTTCGTCTTTATAATGGTACACTTTAAAACTACAGCGGTAATGAAAATTGTATAGAAGCTTAATTTCATGGAAATATGAAACATTCTTAATGCAATGAATTATACAATCTGTACTGTTTCTGAAATAATCAACCTCAGTATCCCCCCTCTCAACATCTGTCTCTCTACATGCAGGTTTGTGTCGGAACTGGCTATTTTTAAAAAGACAGTTAGATCTAATACAGTACATAGGCAAAAGAAGCACACACAATTGCACTTGGCCTAAATGTCCATCAAAAACTGGCTCCAGCTCCTAAATGAAGGAAGACAAATTGTTGAGATGGGGATACAGAAAAGTAACTTGTTTCTTTCAGATGAGGTATAGCAGTGGATCCCCAGTCCCAAAAGTTTCAGGTGAATGTGCAGGAAGCCAAACATTGCTACTATGCCTGTCCATTTTCATTTGCTTAAATCATGTTGGTCAATAGTATTCATAATATGTAAATGAGGTTGAATGGAAGGGACATGGTGGTACCTTGGTCCTCAATGGATCTGGCAAAGAATTAACAGTCAGATGAGGCTGCAAAAACTTTCAGGATGAGCAATGCACTGCTACAGTGGGATTCTATCTCGAAAACAGATTATTTAAAAAAAAATAAAGTCAATTTGGATAATTGTTTTCACTGACACCGGCTCCTCAATTTCACACAATTGTCCAAAGACGAACATTCCCTTTATAAAGGGGATGTATTATGAGATGAAGTTCATAATACATTTTCATTTTCGCATTAGTTCCCCTTTAACAAGAGGCTATTTATAATGCATGGAAATATCCGCATCTACAAACCTAGTACATCTATATGCATGGTAAGTCCCAATTTTGGGAAGCACACGGTCATGACTAGTTTTGTATGTAATATGTAACTGGGCCAGGGAACTTCATAGTTGAGAATTCCTGACCTATAAAAGTGTGACATTGCAGAACAGAGCTGCTCTGCTAAGGGCATTACTGTTCCACAGAATTCCTAGCATTATCTTTAGCTTAAATAATCAATCATCAAGTCGTGCTACTGTGTCATGCCCTTCCATACTATGTATAAAAATGACATACCGGTAGATAAAGTAATAATGAGTGATATTTTTCACCATGGAAATGATACCCATAAACTCCAATGCGTGAAAAAATTGTTGCACTTCAAAAACATTTTGTCACTCATAGACATCAACGCAACGGCAAATTTTAGCCGTTTCTCAAACTTTTGGCAGATCAAAACGGGTCAGATTCACCCATCACTAGAAATAAGCACAAGGTCCTATCTTATTATCTCTTATGTACCTTGTTCACACGTTTTCTTTTGGGTTTTGGGTTTCTCTTTTAAACTTTTGTATAAGTTAGATCAGTTAGTAAAAGTGGTAAAGCAAGTAAATTCACTTTAATAATCAGGTGTAACGGACTATACCGGTGTGGAATGTAGATGCATGAGGAAAACTTTACCCCAAAATGAATATATTTTTTTAAAGGTTTTTATTTGTAAACAAACAAAACAGTCAATTCAAATCAGAATATTTGATTTGATGCATGTTTGAGCTACAACAGTAATACAGATCACCTAGTAGTAACATTGTGGGTATTGACAAGCCACATATTTAGCCTGGTAGGAAAATTGTGAAATCAAAAGGGCTGATCTGGAGTCAGAAAAGTATATCATTATAGGTACCTGGGCTTGGGTCTAAGTTCATTCTGGCTCATCCATTAGGTTCTGCCTCGGGCAGTCCTCAAGCCATGAGCCCCACACTGCCTCTAGTTTTTGGGGCATTGTCTAGCAATGTATGTCAGTTTTATCATGGGGAGTCTGCTTTTCACCAAGGTGATCCGTGCCTTTACTGTAGGAGGGGCAGGGTTCATAAATTGAATTGCTATCTGTTTATTCCCATAGAAAAATAAAGATTTTAGGAGTATTCTAGTTTTGATGTGGGGGGCTAACTCGTCCACCAATCCCATAGACAGACCTCAGAGGTTAGGGCTCCTGGTAAAAGTACCTGATTTGTTACTTATTTGACCAAATTGGTCCAATACTTATAGATTACCGGACATGCCCATAGCAAGTGAAAGGGCTTCGCAAAATGAATATTTAAGCAACAGATATTTTATATCATATTAAGTGACATATTAAAGAATCTTACCAAACTGGTAGTATATTTATTTAAGTAAATATTGCCCTTTACATCTCTTGCCTTGAACCACCATTTAGTGATGGTCTGTGAGCTGCCTCAGAGATCACCTGACCAGAAATACTGCAGCTCTAACTGGAAGCAAAGGACAGAACTCTGTCTCTTAATTGGCTCATGTGACCTATTATGTATGGTTTGTTTGTGTGCACCATGAATCCTACGATCCCAGGGGACGGCCCTTATTCTTTAAATTGCCAATTTTCTATTTATGATTACCCAAAGGCAGATTCTACTTGAAAAGTATATTATTATGAAAATGGTTTATTTACATGAAGCAGGGTTTTACATATGACCTGTTTTATGCAATATCTTTTTTATAGAGACCTACATTGTTCGGGGAGTATAGTTTTCCTTTAACGGTACAAAGGTCATCTATGGTAGAGGGCCTTCTTTTTAACCAGCCGACACCCTACGAGGGTCCCAAGAGTTTAATTGACCACTGAACTCTGAGATGCAACTTCGCCGCACTTTACCAGGCGTAGTTTCGCCAGCGCTTCGCAAATTCACTAAAATCCGAAGTTGCGCATAGGGGTAGCGTAAGGTTGCGGAGTTGCGCTAGCGTTGTTTCGCTATATAAAGCGAAGTTGCGCTAGCAAAGGCTAATTTGCATACGGCGCGAAATTCAAATTTCAATGGAGGAACACGTATCTGCACTACAAATGCCTAGAAAACCTTCAAATCTGCAAATAAAATTTTTATTTTGCCCTACACATGTGCCAACTGTCTAGGTAAGTTGCCATGAGTCAGGAAATGTAGGGGGGAGGAAGGGGAGCCCCAAAAATTTTTCGATCTTTTTCAGCCTATCAGCCATCATGTAGAAAACACGCCAGCGTTTTTTGGGACTTAGAAAAAATTTTGACTTTTTTTTTAAACAATCCCTATCTACTCTATTGCGCTTCGCCAGGTCTGAGGTGGCGAAGGAAGTCTAGCGTAAAAGGTAGCGTTCGCTACACTGCGCAAGTTAGTGAATTTGCGTAGTTTCGTCGCTAGCGAAGATTCGCCTGGCGTAAGGTTGTGAAGTAACACTATCGAAACTACGCCAGCGTTCGTTAGTGAATTTGTGCAGTAGCGAAAATGCCCAACGCTAGCGAATTAACGCTAGCGAATTAACGCTAGCGTTCGGCACTTCGCGCGTTAGTGAATTTGCCCCATTATGTCTTGATTTTAAAGGCTTGATTTTGTATTGATAATAATTTGTATTATTTATCTTTCAATTGAATTGTGTTCCTACTCATGTTTCACCCTGTCAATCAAACCATTTTATGGTTGCTAGAATAAAGCTGGCCATACATAGTGAGATCCGCAGATCTCTCACTGATATGTGTACTTTGAGGTGGGCGATATTGGTCTGATCCAATCTTAATCTGTCGGCAGATTATATCTGCCCATGTATGGGGGCCTTAAGTAACCTTAAAGGGGGCCTGTCAACCTAAGAAATAATTTGAAATCCTTTTCTTTCACATTAGTTGGGTATAGGGTTGCCACCTTTTCTGAAAAATTTTACTGGCTGGTGGGGGGGGCAGGAACAAAAGGGGCGGCCTAGACACAAAAGGGGTAGAGCCACGCACCGTGATGCAAAATGGGGTGAAGCCACACACTGTGATGCAAAAGGGGGCGGAGCAACATCGCACAATGGCCAGAAGGCTGAAAAAAAGTTCTGAGCAAATTCGGGGCAGGCCAAGGTCATTTTTTTTAAGGGTATTACAAATTACCGGCAAATACATTGCTGGTAAATTTGTAATACCGGTCCCGGCCCCATGCCTCAGGCATAGAGGTGGGGCAGGCAATATATTAGATTGACAGCTCAGATATTTAAACATCTTTATAACAGGTATGGATGTTTTAATGAAAAAAATTATTTGGGTTCCATGTTTGATTTGCAAAGGACTTTCATTATACAGCTTTTTATGTATTGGTGACAGGTCCACTTTAACAATAAAATGGAAGCTAAACCGGAGAGCTTCAGAACTCAAATTTTAACTAATTGAAAGCAAAAACAAAAAATCAGAAAATGATCGTAGAACAGTAACGTCTACATCAGGGTGCCTAAAAATACATATTAATCTACAAGTGTTGCTCATTTGACCTCAGAATTCATGAGGTTGTCTGTTCTCTCCATGTTTGCTTGAGTTTCCTTTAGCTTTTCAGGGGTTCCCCTCATACTCCAAATACAGAGAGACAGGTAAACAGGCTCCTAATGAAAATTGTTGTGTTAGTCATGAATGTAATGATACGCTCTTTTGGTGACGTTGCCAAACGAGTGGATCTTACACCAATGTTCCCACTTTGAGATAGATGATATTGGCTGATCTGATTGTTTGTCCCTTGGGCCAAACAATCTCTACCAATATGGTAGGGAGTGAATCGGCAGCTTAAATCTGCCTGTGTATGATCTGGAGTCTGGACTGATGAACAGTCTCTGCAAACCCTGAGTAACATGTTGACACTTCAATCAATGATAATAAATATAATAATGTAAGTATTGTCTCATGGCATTAAGGTAAACATTCCACATATTTATCTTTGGATTAATTTAGTGTTGATAAGGTTTATCATGAATTCTGTGTGATATCAATTTGATATCACACAGAATTCATGCAAAACCACTGTATTACAGTAGAGATACCTAATGTGAGGCTGATAATATTAGAGAGTATACAATATAATAGATTATAGAACCATTATTTTCAGCACGCGTTAAAATGACGTGTACAGGTATAGGACCTTTTATCCAGAATGCTAGGGATCTGGGGTTTTACGGATAACGGATCTTTCCGTCATTTGGATCTTTATACCTTAAGTCGACTAGAAAATGATGTAAACATTAAATAAACCCAACAAGATGGTTTTGCTTCCAATAAGGAACACAAATCTTAGTTTGGATGAAATATAAAGTACTGTTTTATTATTACAAAGAAAAAGGAAATTATTTTTAAAATCTTAGATTTTTTGGATAAAATGCATATCTCCCAACTGTCCCGTTTTTTGCGGGACAGTCACGATTTTGACAGCTCAATCCGCAGTCCCCAGTTACAGAAATGTCCCGACTTTCTCTTTGATTTCCTGCACTGAACAGCCAGAAAAAGATACAAAGTTTCTAAAACGGAGGCTTTTGGCAGAAAGCCCAGAATGGCTGGTGCACTTATATACATTTGTAACAATTTAAGATAAGCAAAGAAACAATTGTAACTATTTAAGGTAAACAGGTCTCTTGGGGAAACTGTGACTTGCAGCAATTCACCTTGATTCGCAAAACTGTAATAACACATACTGTAAAACCTGACCCTAAACCCCCCAGAAATGTGTTGAAATTTTCCAAAACCTGTCAAATTTTGTAAAAAGGATGTGGTATTTAGGGGGTGTGGCCATAAAACAGTTGGTCCAAAAAAAATTTCAGAGCTACATGCACCAAATGTTTTTGTCCCACTTTCTCTTTTCCAAATGTTGAGAGGTATGAAAACGGAGTCTATGGGAGATGTCCTTTCTGTAATTTGGAGCTTTCTGGATAATGGGTTTCCGGGTAACAGATCCCAAACATGTACTTCAATAATCATGTATCATATCCCTCATCTTTAGTTCTAGTCTGTCAGATACAAAGTATGTACTATAACTTAATCTTTGGACTTGCTACTGTATATAGGGCATATGGTATAGTGATTTATAATGCATCATTTTCACTCCCATCAATTACAAGGCAGCTGTGTGAAGGATACCTGGATAGCTTTCCCTATAGTGAAAACAAAATACCAATGGGGTGTGTAAATTTCCCAGCCCACAGAGCTGCTGACAAGCAGAAACAAATACAGATTACTTATGGAACTAAACATGTCACATATCAAATACACAACATTGTTAAACAATATTTCAGCAATGAAACATGCATAAATCCAATATACGGTGATTTATTGAATAAAATCTAGGATTCCGTTCGCAGGAACAAAATGGAGCAGAGGGAAAATAGCTAAAAAATAATAATAAGCCCAAAACGAAAAATCAATCAATTTCAATCAATGTCATTTGTAGCCACAACCAGCCCATCTACTACTAGATTTCGTTTTTGTAGATCACTAGCCCTGGCATAGTAGGTAAACTCATCTTAAAACTATATCAGGTGGCTTAAAAACTGCCGAAAATAACTGCATGTACAAGAAACAGAAACAACAGATGAAACATGTATCTAACGTATAATAGGCATCATAGAAAAGAATGGTTTATTCCCTAGGCTTCTTTTTTATTCTTAGGAAATTGCTGTTCTTTACTCCATCCCCTGATAAAAGCGCCTCACATGCTGCTAAAGCGCAATGACGGGGAAGAAAACCCCCTATTATAAACAGTATAGACATAAGGACTTAATAGTGCTGCCCACCTAATGTACAATATGTCCTAACTGCAAGATGCCATCCAGCATTACTCATGCTACCCACCAGCGAGAGAGAAAGAAACAGCATCTTCCATGGTGTAAAAATAGGACACATCTCCAGCAACAGCCAGGTTGGCAAAATGGCAGTTTTTAGCTACCCTCACATTCCTGCACAATACAATAGAAATGCCTCTAAACTAAAAGCTTGTTGATATAAAGCAGTCAGATCAATAGAAATTATTAGTGAAGCCCCGTCTACCTTACCTATGGTATAGATGAATGGGGAGGGATGGTCTGAGGGAGACTAAGCCTTGTGCTCGCTATTAAATGCCAGTGTGTTTCAGATACAGCTGATAAGAAGGGCAGGGATACATAGGCAGCAGTGATTAGCATGGCAGCTTCATGATCTGATAGAGAATATGCAGAGGGATGCTCCCAGGTGCTCTGACTGCAGTAATACAGGGAAGGTAGAACTGGGGTTGGCAAGCTAGGGTGCAGGTTGGAGAATGAGGGGTCAATAGGCTTGGGTGCAGCTTGGAGAATGAGGGGTCAATAGGCTTGGGTGCAGCTTGGAGGATGGGGTGTCAATAGGCTTGGGTGCAGCTTGGAGAATGAGGGGTCAATAGGCTTGGGTGCAGCTTGGAGGATGAGGGGTCAATAGGCTTGGGTGCAGCTTGGAGGATGAGGGGTCAATAGGCTTGGGTGCAGCTTGGAGGATGAGGGGTCAATAGGCTTGGGTGCAGCTTGGAGGATGAGGGGTCAATAGGCTTGGTTGCAGCTTGGAGGATGAGGGGTCAATAGGCTTGGGTGAAGAGATAGTGTGTTTATAGGTTAGTGACCGGTGCTGCTTGTAAAGACCGGGTGTTAGTGGTCTGGGTGCTTCTCGGTGGTGGGCTCTAACAATTTTTGCAGCAATAAATAAGCAGGTGTTGGACAGGATCATTGGGGATGGAAGGGACAGGGCTGTCAGCTGATCTCTATAGACATCACCCTGTGGATGCTTTGGAAGTGCTGTTGGCTGGAGGGCTCTGCAGGAGGGCTGAGTATATATGACCAGGCTTCTGGCAATACAAGAAAGATGTGATGAGCTTCATTGGGTTCTACAGGGTGGGTGCTGATGGCAGAGCCAAGCTGCAGGGAAGAGAACAGTGGGTGAGTTGGAGAGGGGCACTGACATGCAACATGTATAGGGGGGGATCCTCAGGCCCAGGGGGCAGGGAAGCCCCACTCCTGTTGACTATACTGTCACTCACCTCCTCTCCTCCCTGCTCTGCCCGAGGATCTTCTCCCCACCTCCTCCTTCGCTTGCCTGATGCTGCTGCTGCTACTGCTGCTTTCCCTATCAGGCAGCAACTCAATACCAAAGGCAGGAGAGAAATAAAAAAACAGACCCATGCCCACTTCTGTCTTAACTCCGCCCTATCCATTGGCCCGCCCACAGTTTATGACAGCCCTCTGCACCAATACCTTCCCACTCCTTCCGCAACAGCCAGGTATCCACAGCAACAGAATGCCGGACCGCCGTGATTCCCAGCCACCAGTGATGACGCTCGCTCCGTGAGTGAACGCTTTGAGAGCCAATAGACAGGTTGGATTCTGAAGTGGTAAGGTGTGTTGCGCGTATGCGGAGAGATGGAAACAGCAGCCTTTCCCTGTCAGGCAGCAACGCAATAACAAAGGACGGAGAGATAGATAAAAAGAGAGAAGCACTGACATAATGTGTGCAGCAGCCTAGCTCTGTGTAAGGAGATGTGAGGCCACATATGACGGGAATGGATGCAGTTTGCAAACCCCGCCTCACAGCTACTTGACTGGCAGAGGGAGGAGGCGGGGCCAGAACATGTGCGCAAATTCACCAGCGTCGTTTCATTACTGCGCCGATTTACTAACGGAGGCAGGCGTAAATTCGCTAGCGAAGTGGACCTACTCTAGCGCTACTTCTCACCCTTACGCCAGACGAAGTTGTGCTCTGGCCAAACGGACGTACAGATGCAGCCACTTTGGTTTGTCTGTTTGACACAGAATAACTAAACACAGATATCCCATTTATCTCATTTAACACAGAAAACTGTGTCACAACAACCCATCTAATTAAAGCATTCACCATTGTGAACAATGGAGCTTTGGTATGCTAATGAAAAGGTTAAATGCATTAAATGAGTTAAGATGACTTAAGATAACACAGTTTCTTCAATTACCCCTGAGTCATGACGCATTTAACTCACAAATCCAAGTGGCTTCATCTGTAATTACGCTAATTCACTAAGTTGCGCATTTTACTGAACGTTACCTCTTGCGCCAGACTTGCCTTCGCCACCTCAGACCAGTAGGTAGGAGGTAGAGTAGATAGGGATTGCTTCAAAAAAAAGTTGACATTTTTACTATGTCCAAAAAAACACTGGCGTCTTTTACTTTTTTAAGGGTGATAGGCTGAAAAAGATCGTAAATTTTTTTGGGTGTACCCTCCTTCCCCCCTACATTTCCTAACATATGGCACCTAAACTATACAGTGGGCACATGTGTAGGGCAAAATAACAACTCTATTTTATCTTATGAAGATTTCTCTGGCTTGTGTAGTGTAATGTATTTGCTGCTACAATATACGTCCATTGTACTTTAACTTGGCGCTGTATGCAAATTAGGCATCGCTAGCGTAACTTCGCTTTGCTTGACAAATTAACTTCGCTACCGTTCGCCTCCCTGAGTGCAACTTTGCATTTTAGTGAATTTGTGTAGCGCTGGCGAAACTACGCCTGGCGAAGTGCGGAGAAGCTGTCGCTGGCGCAACTTCGGATCTTAGTGAATTTGCCCCTGAGTGTTCCTGACAGGTTGGGCTGAAATGTACAGCCCATCTGACTTGCCCCCTTAACACATAGCAGCCGTATAACAGCCGTATAACAGCCTGCAGCTTCATGTGAGGCAGCAAAGAGAGAGAGAGTAGCTGCTGGGTCTCCGCTCCTCCTGCTCCCTTCAGCAACAATTTAGTAAAGAGAGGAGGAGCAGCATGAACAGTCCGGTGCTTCAGCAGCCACAGAGCTCAAGAAGGGAGAGAACTGACAGAGGGAAAGCTCAGGCAGGGAGAGCTCAGGGAAGGAGAACACAGGCAGACACTGCAGCAAGCAGGGTCTTCAAACTCTCCACAGGAAAAGTGTTTTTTTCAGAGAGGTGATGAATTCACTTTAAGGTGGCCATAGATGTGCAGATTTACCTTCACATCAGACGAACGATCGTTCGGTGGCATCTCCCGACCTGCCACTAACCATTCAGATCAAATAAAGTAGTAAAAGAACAGATCAGCCAATGTTCTGCCCCTGACAGCAATCGTACGAAAGTTATGATATGATATGTTACGATATCGTCAGATCGGCAAAACATGCAGAGATATTATCGGTACTCTCCACACATGGCCTGAAAATCGTACGAAACGGAGATTCATGTGATCGGATCTTTGTGTCTATGGCCAGCTTTAGGCAGAAGCCAGACTTAAGATGGCCATAGATGTAAAGATTTTTAAAAGATCTTTTCATTATCGTGAGACCACGATTATCTCGAAACAATCGTTTAAATGTACTATTTGTCCATCAACTAAAAAGACCATTTCAAGTGATATTGCCAGGAAAACTGAGGGTAGCTGCCTGTTTGGCCCAGCAAACAAAGATTGCACTGGGACCGAATAATTTTTTTTAACCTGGCCGATCAATTCTCTGACAGATGTCGGCCGAAAATTGTAAGATGCACGATCGTTCGATTCCCACTAACCTCGGATCGGTTGGATTGCACTGAAATCGATCGTTCACCAACAAAAGATCTTTGCGTCTATGGGGACCTTTAAAGTGGGGACAGAAGGTTGCGAACTTGTGAATGTGAATAACAACCCCAGCACCCACAGGTTGCACAACTCCAGAAAAACCTAACACCTGCTTTGCCTATAATGACAATGTATATGTCAGGGTGCGTGTCACTTTAAACGCAAATGCTCCCATTGCACAGGAAACCACCCTGCTGTTTGTCGCACTAAAACATTTAACACAAACAGCAAAGGGTGGAAAAAAGACAAGAATGACAGTGAAGTTGTCAAAAATGCTGCCCTAGATGAACTTATATCCAAACAAGCTGACGGTGGAGCTAGTTATTCCAGCTTCCAGGTCCTATTTCAGTTGAATGTGTCAAACCTTCATTACTTGTCTCTGATAATCTAATTAACACCAGCAAGTAGTCATGGGTAACATTTACTGAGTTCCATATGAATAGTTTAAAGCAGTGATCCCCAACCAGTAGCTCGTGAGCAACATGTTGCTCTCCAACCCCTTGGATGTTGCTCCCAGTGGCCTCAAAGCAGGAGCTTATTTTTGAATTTCTGTGTTGGGAGAAAGTTTTAGTTGCATAAAAACAAGGTACACTGCCAAACATAGCCTTAATGTAGGTTGACAATCCACATAGGGGCTACTAAATGGCCAATCACAGTCCTTATTTGGCACCCCATGAACATTTTTCATGCTAGTGTTGCTCCCCAACTCTTTTTACTTTTGAATGTTGCTCACAGGTTCTAAAGGTTGGGTATCCCTGGTTTAAAGTATCCCCTCTAGGAGTAATCCCTAAAAAAGACCCAGGATCCTAGGCTATCCATCATTTATCATATCCAAGTGGGATCTCAGTAACGAGAATCATTGATATTCAGCTATTAACGGTATTACATAACTCCTTTGATCAAGCGGTAGTAAGTTATTGTACACTTGTGTTATGGGTGCTTTAATGGCAAAATGTGATAAACAATCTGAATTTAGTCTTTTACCGATCTATCTGCAATATTTTCATCTCCTGAGCTTTCATTTCGATCGTATGTTCTGCATGCATAGGTGTTTGCCCATGGGCAGTAAAAGCGGTTCGGACTTTCCAACTCACTCATCTGAATGATTTTTCAGTTTTGTGGCCCTCAGAGGATGAAACACCTGTAAGCTTCTTTTGAACATGTTCTTATGGTTATTAGGGAGTTTGGTGTACCACTGGAGAATGAAAAGACAAGGCGAAGAGCAAAAAAGCAACCTTATGGACTAAGTATAAAAATGCCTGATTGGGCTAAGGTGGGACAACCTTTTAATTTTAATCGATTTAGGGGGCAAGGATATAGCTCCATTGAGAGGCCTACCATTAGCCTGTGTGGGGCTACATGGAACAGATATTGATGTGATACTTTTGTGATTCCGCACAGATATACATTCTGGGTTATATTTATTATGCTGTGAGAAAAACAGCAGGATAATACACACACACCGCATTTGCTGTGTAAAAAATGGCGTACATTTATTACATATCGCTGTGCACTCTCTCTGCTAGTGGATGTAATGTTCTAGCTTCATTTTCTGTTTGAGCTCTATGGTTTTGATATATTTTCTTCTTGAAATGCATGTGCATGGTTAGCCATGTTGGAGCTCTAAAAAAACAGTTGTTTAAACATAACCAGTGAGTCCTGCACAACTTCCACAGTGAACCCAAAACATTTCCTTTAACATAATCACGTTTTCCATTGGCTCCAGAATGGATTTGTTTTCCAGATCAGGATATATAAAAAATAAATAAAGAGCTTGCCAGGTTTTAGATGAGTTTAAAAAACACTTTCAAGTTCTGAGTTCCTAATTTAAAACTAAAGCATATAAAATCCACATGACATCCAACATAAAAACTGGAACATCCTGCAGCCATTTATTAAAGGGGTGGATCACCTTGAGGTCAAAAAGTAACAATAACATTGTCGCCTATCAGAGCTTTAGTTTTTTGGCTGCTGGGGTGAGTGACCCCCATTTGAAAGCTGGAAAGAGTCAGAAGAAAAAGGCAAATAATTCAAAAACTATTTTAAAAAAACAAAGACCTAAACACAAAAATGACATTACTCATAAAAGCAAGTTTTAAGAAATGTTTATTGTTATTTGTTATATGGTTCAGGTAAACAAATGTACGATTTCTGTGCCTATGTATCCTGCAAGCTGGGCATTGTCCAAATCTTGCAGTCCCAGGACCATGTTTGTATGTACTTTTTTTTTGTTGTTTTTTTTACAAATAACAAAATAAAAAAAATAAAAAAAGACTGATCTTGCTAAGAATAGGCCATTCTATAATATTATTGGCTTCTTGGAATGTAAATTATGTATTTATTCTGTATGTAACGCCATGTCTTTGTTTTCGGGAGACAACCAGAATACTTTGAAACAACTGAAGATAGTGCCCTGGCTAGAACTGAACCTAGGACCCAACATTGTTCATATAGGTAATGTTCCAAAATCTTACCTAACTGACCTTCAGTCTGGCCCCTACTAGGGTTAGTAACCTATGTAGAGAGAGGAGCATTCAAAATTGTGCTGCGCCTGCACTGAAAAGAATTCGATTTTTATTGCTCTAAACCATTTTAAAGAAAAAAATAAAGTTGTTGCACTAGGGAAAAGGAGGGGACACTAATGAGAATACAGGCTTCATGGAAACATCAAAATGTAGGAAACCTAGAAAAGAGTCCTTATAAAAGCAAAATATCCCCTTGGTTGACATACAGGGGTATTATAGATCTTTCAACAGATGGGCAACTCCACTGAAAGCCCTCAAAGCCACTATATCTAGTGAACTGGTATACACTCCCCCAGGAGAACACAACGGAATTAGAGCACAAGCCAATTAATTATGCAACATAACAGAAGTATGTTTGTTTACTGTTTTCTTTACTACTTTTTTTCTTCCCTTGTTATATTCTCTTTTCCTTCTACCTACTGTTGTTTTATCTTGTTGCACAAATCTGCGAGATGTAATACTGTGAAATTTGATGTGACTAATTGCTATATATCCATAAACAAGTCTTTGAAACAAGTAACAAGTGCACAAAACAAAAGACACAGACTGACATGGATGATATCCGATCAATGTAGCATCGGTATTAATTCCAAAATATTTCAATAATGTCCACATAAAAATAGACCATCTGTAAAGCTGATATTTTCATTAAAATACAGTAACATTTTAGGTGAGCTTCTCCTTTATTTCTGCTCCATTTATGGTTGCTTTTTGTAGCTCTTGTGTGCCTTTAATAATGTCGCTGAAAAACAAGGTACAGTAGTGCCATCTAGTGTATTCTGTGCTAAAAAGAAAACACGAGTAATGATTGTAAGATACTGTACCTCCCAACTGCCCCATTTCGCAGAACAGTCCAGATTTTGTTACTGAAATGTCTCGACTTTCTCTTTGATCTCCTGCACTGAACAGTGAAAAAATAACAGAACAGAAAAAATACAAGGTTTCTAACTTAATTGGCTTTTAGCAGAGAGCCCAGAACAGCCACCAGGTACACTTGGATACTTTTGTAAAAATTTAAGATAAGCAAAGAAACAATTGTAACAATTTAAGATAAGCAGGTCTCTGGGAAATTGTGACTAGCAGCTTAAAGGAGAAGGAAAGTTTTCTTGCACTTGGGGGTGCCAAATATTAGGCACCCACAATTGAATGTATTTACTTACCTAAAACCCTGGGCCGGTGCTCCTATCAGCAGAAAACAGCACCAGCCAGGGATATTCCAGTGGGCACCACTGAGTGCTGAGCCAGTGGCATAACTAGACCCCTAAGGGCCCCCGGTAAAGAAATTTACAACTGGGCCCCCCTTAAGGGATTGTTCACCTATGAGTTAACTTTTAGTATGTTTTAGAGAGTGATATTCTGAGAGAATTTTCAATTGGTTTTCAGTTTTTATTATTTGTGTTTTTTTTGCGTTATTTACAGTAGCTTTTTAGTCAGAAGCTCTCCAGTTTGCAATTTCAGCAGTCTGGTTGCTAAGTTCTAAATTCCCCTAGCAACCATGCACTGATTTGAATAAGAGACTGAAATATGAATAGAAGAGGGTCTAAATGCATAAATGAGTCATTAAAAATAGCAACAATAAATTGGAGGAAAGAGGAAAATAATTTAAAAACAATAAAAAATAAATAATGAAGACCGGTTGAAAAGTTGCTTAGAAAGTAGCCATTATATAACATACTAAAAGTTAATGTCACAGTTACATGTAAAAAGGATATGTAAAATTGAGGTTTCACTGTATTATAATGACATATGGGATAGTGTACACCTACTGTAAATGATAAGGATATCAGAAGTCACTGAGGGGTTGTTCTGTGACCATATAAAGACACAAGGCTGCAGGCTAAGTTATACGGGAACTCTGAGTATCACTCATGTATTATAAGGGATAATGTACCCCCTTCTGTAAATTATAAGGATATTAGAAGTCACTGAGGGGTGGTTCTTTGACCATATAAAGGCACAAGGCTGCAGGCTGAGTTATACAGGGAACTCTGAGTATTACTCATGTATTATAAGGCATAATGTACCCCCTACTGTAAATGATAAGGATATTAGAAGTCACTGAGGGGTTGTTCTGTGACTATATAAAGACACAAGGCTGCAGGCTGAGTTATGCAGGGAACTCTGAGTATCACTCGTATTATAAGGCATAATGTACCCCCTACTGTAAATGATAAGGATATTAGAAGTCACTGATGGGTTGTTATGTGACCATATAAAGGCACAAAGCTGCAGGCTGAGTTATACAGGGAACTCTGAGTATCACTCATGCATTATAAGGGATAATGTACCCCCTACTGTAAATGAGCCGTGACGTGTCATGGTGTCTCTTTTGATAATTTCTTTGCTGGGACACGGCGGGCCCCACAAAGGGTGCCACGGTTGGGGACCCCGGTGCAGCCGCACCTGCTGCGCCCCTGGTAGTTCCGCCACTGCACTGAGCGATCCTCTTCCTGCTTCTCTCTTCACGAGGCTACGCATGCGCAGTAGAGTGAAAAGCCCAACTTTAACTAAAAAGTCGGAAAGAAGAAGACGGAAGAGGATCGCTCCATGGTGCTGGCTGGAATAACCCCGGGCCGGTGCAGTTTTCTGCTGATAGGAGCACCGGCCCTGGGTTTCAGGTAAGTATATACAATCACTTGGGGGTGCAATTCACCTTCAAAACTGTAATAACACATAAAAACCACAGAAATGTGTTCAAACTTAAATAACCTACCAATTTTTATAAAATGAACATGGTAATTAGGGGGTGTGCCTTTCTATTTAAAAAATGTTGGGAGGGATGTTGGAGGGTTACTGCCCTTTAACAGCGTAACAGGGTTGGGGCACACAACTGGTGCAGGGGTGCAGCAATTAATAGGAAGCTATTCTTGCAAAAATACTACTGTTCCCATCATCCAATGTGGACTCTGTTAGCCTGCACCTCCAGTGGGGAAAACTTTTTTGTGTATGTGTGTGTTAGTTGCCCTTTGCACAGCAAATGCTGGTTCTGTGCTTCTGTCCTGATAAGATTGCAGGTGCCTCTGCTTCCTTTACAGATAAGACAATATTCTGGCCATTACTGGACAGACAACAATCGTACGAAAGTTATGTCCCGGAAATAGTTATGAGATTTGGAAACTTTCATTCCTCAAATGACATTATATGACGCATAAGACATGTTTATAGTTGGAGCAACTTTCCAAAAACCAAGCCTTGAATAACTACAAAGAGGGAGGTGGTTGGGAAATCTATTGGCGTCGGAGTGGGGAGAATATACATTTTCATGCAATTCTCTGCTACAAACTGCTGCAAAAGGGTTGCTCTATATATATTAAAATGTTGGGGGTGAATACTTTTGCAAACATCACATTCCAGTTTATTATTTTTCTCCTACTATAATGTCACTAAATATTAAATAAATGTGAGCAGCTGTATATTACGCAAAAGCCATAAATATCCTGTAAATGATATCCTTACAAATGGCTCTTTGATGTCATCAGTTATAAACGGAGCTTAGTGATGTCATATGACTTATAAAACTTGTATTCTAATAAATAAAGTACCCCCTGTTGGAAAATATAAGGATATTAGAAGTAACTTTCGGCCTCATGCTTTTATATGGTCATATATCCTGATATTTTACAATAGGGGGTACTTTATATACTATATATTCCACAGCACTTTACAGGGATTACAGGTAGATGTCATTTACATCAGTCCCTGCCCCAGTGGAGCTTTGCCCTTTCTAGAGACAAAGACACTGAGTAAGTGAGAGAGTCTGTGTGTGAATGCATGTGCCATTAACCAATATAGAGGACTTTGACCTTTATATTGACCTTCATATTAGTTCCATCTGGGGGTTTCAACTGAGACCTTAAAGTTTGAGTTAACTTTAAGTATGATGTAGATCCCCAACCCTTTGAATCCGTGAGCAACATTTTAAAGGAGTTAGGGAGCAACGCTAGCATGAAAAATGTTCTTGGGATGCCAAATAAGTGCTGTGATTGGCCATTTGGTAGCCTCTATGTGGACTGTCAACCTAATTGAGGCTCTGTCTGGAATAAGTGTTTTTATGCTCTAAAAACTAGCCTCCAAGTCAATAATTCAGTGCTTGGTTTGAGGCCAAGGGGTTGGAGAGCAACATGAAGCTCACTAGCTACTGGTTGAGGATCACTGATGTAGAGAGTGATATACTGAGACAATTTGCAATTGGTTTTCATGTTTTATTATTTGTGGTTTTTGGGTTATTTAGCTTTTTATTCAGTGACCCTCCATTTGAAAGCTGGAAAGAATCATAAGAACAAGGCAAATAATTAAAAAACTATAAAAAAGAAAAAGTGAAGACCAATTGAAAACTTGATTAGAATTAGCCATTCTATAACAAGTTTGTGGTTATGTGAATGTAGTTGTTATGGAAGTGGGTAGAGTAAACAATGGAAGGTACGGTAAGAGTTGGTGGTTTAGCGGTATATGTGACTTTCCACCCACTAAGTTTTATAACAGAGAGCAGGTACTTGTCTGACAGCATAGCAATAAAGGTCAAAAGAGATTCCATTTGTGACCATAAATCTAATGATAGATTAGATTATTATTTAGATAGATTTTTATTTAGATTATTGGATTAGAGAAGAAAATCCCCATATATTACATGCAGTTAGATATATAATCACTCTATGGACATGGTGGATTAGAATCTAATCACATTATTTGTATTATTTAGCACCTACAGTTTGCAAATGAAAATATTATGGGTGGGATGCATTAGATATTAGATATACAGGTATGGGACCTGTTATCCAGAATGCTCAGGACCTGGTTTTCCAGGTAATGGATCTTTCTGTAATTTGGATCTTCATACCTTAAATCTAATAGAAAATCATTTAAACATTAAATAAACCCAATAGGCTGGTTCTGCTTCCAATAAGGATCCATTCTATCTTAGTTGGGATCAATTACAAGCTACTGTTTTATTATTACAGAAAAAAAGGAAATCATTTTTAAAATTTTTGAATTATTTGATTATTATGGAGTCTATGTGAGACAGCCTTTCCGTAATTCAGAACTTGAATAATGGGTTTCCGGATAACGGACGGTGAATGGAAAGAGGGCTGTCGATTAGTCACATATATTTAGTCAAATACAGCGGAACCTCTATTCTAGATCCCCTGCTTTTAAGTTTTCCCTCATTCTACATTGTTGTTTTGTTGTTTTATGGTCCCACCTATATATTATGCATAATACATTTCCCTGATTTTACATTTTCCTGGATTTTACACCATCTTTTTCTGGTCCCCTGAAAAATGTAAAATGGGGGTTCTACTAGAAGTAGAATTTGCAGACTGTCACCAAACAACCCTATTTTATACAAAGCATGATGTGATGCATTTGACCCTGTAACATGCTAAGGTTCAAGAGCATCTGTTGAAAACAATGAACAAAGTCTATGTATTTGTACCAGAAATTGGCCATAAGATGTCAGTATGGAGCTACACAATGAATCACTTTGGGACCTTGTTGTGATGAATAGAAGTGTCTCAAAGTTCTGTACAGATTAAACAACTAACTTTATGGAACTTTTCTTTGCACACTCTGATAAATATGGCCGTGGGGTGGGATTTCTTCTCTCTCCCAAATGCAGGTTTCAAAATCTAACTACACCGTCTTCTCTCTCCTTCACTTCTTTTGAAGTCCACAGCATACGTTTGTTTTCTCCAATCTCTCTGCGTGTTGCTGTCATATATCGCCCCCCAGGTCCCTATTCCACCTTCTTGGATCACTTTGCTGCCTGGCTTCCATACTTTCTCTCCAGTGAGACACCTGCTCTCATTTTAGGGGACTTCAACATCCCCATTGACAACTCTGCTTCTGCTGCCACCTCTAAACTTCTCTCTCTAACAGCTTCATTTGGTCTCTCTCAGTGGACCGACTCACCTACCCACATCGAGGGTCATGCTCTTGACCTTATATTCTGCCACTCATGCTGCCCATCCAACTTAATAAACTCTCCCTACCCTCTGTCAGACCATCATCTACTCTCCTTTCAGATACTGCTTTCACCTGCACCTTCACAACTATCTCTCTCTACCCATACGTACAGAAACCTTAATGCCTTTGAACCACAACAATTATCAACAGTATCAGCACAATCCATATCTCATATTAATACTCTCTCCTGTCCCAATATGGCAGCTTCTCTCTACAATGATGCCCTTTCAACAGCACTTGACTCCCTTGCACCTTCTACCACCCGTCACAGCCGGCCAGCTAAACCCCAACCCTGGCACACTAGTGTAACACGGTACCTCAGAAGATGTAGTAGATCAGCTGAGCGACGGTGGAGAAAGTCACGAACTGATCCTGATTTCATCCACTTCAAATTCATGCTCTCTTGCTATAACCGAGCTCTATCATTAGCCAAAGAACATTACTTCTCTTATCTAATATCTACTATGTCCTCCAAACCACAGCAGCTGTTTGCCACATTTAACTCACTCCTATGCCCCCCTCCACCTCCTCCACCTATTAATGTTACTGCCCAAGACCTTGCTCATTTCTTTAATGAAAAAATCGATCTCATTAGGCTGAGCATACCGTCCGACAACAATCTCAGACCAACGTGCAGTCCACTCACATCTACTTTGCACTCCTTCACCCCTGCAACTCTAGATGAAGTCAGCAAACTTCTAGCCAGCTCAAAACCCACCACCTGCTCCCTTGACCCCATACCCTCTCGCCTTCTCCACCCAATCTCTGATACACTCTCTCCTGCACTTACCCACCTATTCAATCTTTCACTCTCTACTGGTACCTTTCCATCCTTATACAAACAAGCACTAATCACTCCTATCCTCAAAAAACCTTCCCTTGATCCCAGCTCTCCCACTAACTATCGACCGGTCTCCCTTCTTCCATTCGCCTCCAAATTACTAGAAAGGCTTGTTTATAAACGCCTGATCCAGCATCTCACTCACAACTCCCTCCTCGACCCCTTGCAATCTGGCTTCCGCCCATCACACTCGACTGAAACTGCCCTCACCAAAGTAACCAATGATCTTCTATTGGCAAAGTCTAAAGGTCATTATTCCATTCTAATCCTTCTAGATCTCTCTGCAGCCTTTGACACAGTTGACCACACACTCCTCCTTGACATTCTACACTCATCTGGCATTCGGGACACTGCTCTTTCATGGTTTACATCTTATCTGTCTGACCGTTCCTTTAAAGTTTCCTTCTCTGACTCTACTTCTACTACTTTCCCACTCTCTGTTGGAGTTCCTCAAGGCTCTGTTCTTGGCCCCCTGCTGTTCTCGCTCTATACAACTTCACTAGGAAAACTCATTCAGTCATTTGGACTTCAGTATCACCTTTATGCTGATGACACCCAACTCTACTTGTCTACTCCTGATCTTTCTAATTCTGTCCTTTCCCAAGTCACAGACTGTCTCTCTGCTGTCTCCTCCTGGATGTCACAGCGCCACCTGAAACTGAACCTTTCTAAAACAGAACTCATCATATTTCCTCCAAGATCTTCCCCTGTCCCTCAGATATCACTCACCGTAAACAACACCACCTTTCATTCCACCACACAGGCACGCTGCCTAGGAGTCATCTTAGACTCTCATCTGTCTTTTTCACCACACATTCAAACACTTGCAAAATCTTGCCGTATTCAACTGCGCAACATTGCCTGAATACGACCATATCTCAGTTCAGAATCAACTAAAACACTGATTCAGTCTCTCATCATCTCCCGCCTTGATTACTGCAACTTACTCCTCACAGGTATTCCAACAAGTCACCTTTCACAACTCCAATCTGTTCTAAACGCGGCCGCTAGACTCATTCATCTAGCTCGCCGCTCAACATCAGCTGCTCCCATATGTATGTCCCTTCACTGGCTCCCAATCTCTTCTAGAATCAAATTCAAATTACTTACACTCACATTCAAGGCCCTTAATAATGAAACCCCTCCCTATATTTCATCTCTAATCTCCAAATACTCTCCTTCACGAAACCTACGCTCTGCTTCTGATCTTCGCCTCACTTCTCCTCTGGTCACTTCTGCCCATTCTCGTCTACAAGACTTCTCTCGGGCTTCTGCTTTTCTCTGGAACTCTCTGCCACAAGCTGTCAGACTTTCTCCTTCCTTCCAAATTTTCAAGCGCTCCTTAAAGACCCATCTGTTTAAAGAGGCCTATTCGTTGTACCTTAATTAATCATTGCTGTATCAAAAATGACAATGTGTTTATATAATCCTAATGTCTCAATTGTACCCTAACCTTTTAGTTTGTAAACCCTATTGTACTCTGTAATCCTTGTCTGTTAGCCACCATTTATTCCCTGTTTGCTATAACTGCAGTAAAGCACTGCGTATCTTGACAGCGCTATATAAATAAATGATGATGATGATGATGATGATATGGCCGGTTATCTTTTGCTGAAGTGCAAAATGTACCAGTCCAGTGCTGCGGGTTGGGCACCTGCGGGTTACCCACAAAAAAGCGGAATAAGGGTAGGATTTTCAGGTGTGTGTATAGATGCAGGTCACGGGTTGGGTTGTGGGTCTCATCTAAATGTAATATTGTAATGTAATGTAATATGTGTCTATATTTTACTCCTTTTAAAGTTTTACAAAACTTGTTTCTGTCCCGCCGACTTTTGATGACATCACTTCCGGTTTGCAGCACCATCACTTCCTGTTTGAGAGTGGTCGGCGGGTTGCAGATAAGGCAGTTGTGGGTCCAGGTAGCGGATCAAAGTGGGTATATATGCGGGTTGCGGTTTGGGTCGTGAGCTGCGGGTTCGGGTCAGGGTCTTAGAAATTGGTTCCGCGCAGGACTCTAGTCCAGTGTTAAATAAGGGTGGTTGATAAGTGACTAAGTACTAGGTTAAGCCTAAGATGATAGCATGTACAGAAACTGAGCCAGGTTTGTCAGTCACTAGTAATAAAACTTAATGGAGCACAGGGGTCTCGCTGGATATGTAAAAAAAAAGAAACATTTTTATTTACCTTTAAAAATGCATGGATAAATATGAAGTGTAGCAGAACCCAAACTTTACGAGTAGAATCTCTCCACTTCCTCTGAAATCAGACGCTAGTGCTACCTATATCTACTGCTTTTCAGCTGGTCTATATGCTCAAAGTCAGATTTATGTGCACAAATTTATGGGAAATTGCCTTTTCTACTATGATGAATACCTTTTATTTATCAAACATTGACTTTAGGATGAAATTATGATGTCATGCACAACTTATTTTCTCAGAAGAGCAAGTTTAACTATTATTTACTGAACAACTTTTTTTCCATGTAGCTAAAATAAAACATGTATTTTAGGAAATTTGATTTTAACTACATGAAATAAAATTTTAAGTTTTAATCCCAAGGGTGTGGAAGAAGGAGTGAGTGCCTTTCTTCGTTCTTCCTTAGAACCTCAGGTGGCAGAGGGGTCAAGATCACCCCTGAAAAAAAGAATAGGCGGAGGGCGGTTGTCAATACTTCATTCTCTGGTTAGAGTAGGGTTCTTAGTAGGGTTCCACAGTTTCATTAATTATTATAATCATTATAATCATTATATTTATTAATGCCTTGGGAGAGGGCATTGTAATCATTGTGTTTGTGTTTCATTCCATCCAGGATGTGTCATTCGTGCAGAGGAATCTCAACAAACTGTCAGTCGAGGCAGTCAAGTGAAACATTACATTCAATCTTGAGAAATGTAAGGTTATATAATATAGATTTCAACATATGTAAACCATGTATACCCCCTGATGGTGCTAGGTTAGGCACAGGGTTGGACTGGGGCCCAACGTAGCTGCAATCCAGGGCCCCCCTCCGACCCCTCTAGTGTGCCGCCGATCATGTCACTGCGTGTGTGTGCACCGCCCACGACGCAGAGTGTGTGTGCGGAGGCGCTGGCGCCCATGCACACTTCATTTTACAGGCGGTGCAGCAGAAAGCAGCGTAAAAATCGTGGATCTGGGTTGGCGGGGCCCACCGGCCCGGTCCTACACTAGTTAGGCAAATCCTTGATAGAAAAGAACCTGGGGGAACTTGTGGATAATAATGCAATGCAGTTTTGGTCTCCAGTGCTCAAAGGAGAAGGAAAGGCTAAAATGAAGTAAGCTTTATTAGAAAGATCTATATAACTACACCAGTAAACCCTCAAAGTAATGCTGCTCTGAGTCCTCTGTCAAAAGAAACACAGCATTTCTTTCCTTCTATTGTGTACACATGGACTTCTGTATCAGACTTCCTGTTTTCAGCTTAAACCTCCAGGGCTAGGGCTTGAGCATGCTCAGTTTGCTCCTCTCCCCCTTCCTCCCTGCTGTAATAGATCAGAAAGGTTTTTTTTGAGTGAGAGCTGTGGAATTCTCTTCCTCCATTTGTACATATACATTAGATAGCTATAGAAAAAAGACAACTCCCTTATGCTATCAAAGAATAAATAATGAAACTATGGCACCCCACTAGAGTCTACAAAGTTATACTATCATTGTGCCTTATCACAGGCTGTGACCAGTGCATAAATAATTTCAAATTCATTCCTTACATTTAATTTCATGTAATGATAATCAAAATGGAAATTCATTAAATAAAGTGAGAGTAGTCCAGTGATTGTGGCATGTGATACAATAAATCAATAGGACTGATCCATTAATTAATCAATAATTCATCAACTAATGCAGTCAAAGGATAAAACGCATCAAGAAAATGAATATTATAGATATTACAAAGAAACTGATAACTCAATTACATCTGCCTAGTCCCCAAGGATACCACCCAGTGGGAGAAGTCAGGTCTCACAGGGCTGTGGTCTCAATTATACCCTACCCTATGGGATTTGTTCTTTAAAGTGGTTGCTTACTCTTAAATTAAATTTTAGAGGCCTATTTTTTAAAGGTCACATTTTAGAGGTTTTAGGGGTTTTTGAAAAAATCAGAACTGAAAAAAAATGAATGAGAAAAGTCATGAAAACGGCAACTCTTTCGTATTGGCACACAAAAGGCAGCATTAAAAATATCCCAAAACTTAGAATCAGTTGTAAAAGGGACATCTGCTATTGACTTCTATATGTTTTCGACAGGTTTTAGCTGGAGTATTTTCGTATTCAGAATTGTTTAAATTTTGTTGCATAATCTTGAAAAAGTCGCTCTTTTTTTTCCTGCAACTTTTCCGGATTTTTGTTGTCAAACAGCCAGATTTAAAAATCTTGCAGCTTAGAACAATGCTCTGTATTGTTCTACGTTATTCTGAGTTGGTTTTCTTTCTTATATATTTGTGGATTTTGAGTTATTTAGCTTTTAATTCAGCAGCTCTCCAGTCTGCAGTTTCAGCAATCAGGTTGCTAAGGTCCAAATTACCCTAGCAGCCATGCATTTATTTGAATAAGAGACTGGAATATGAATAGGAGAGGCCTGAGTAGAAAGACAAGTAATAAAAAGTGGCAATAACAATACATTTGTAGCTTTACAGAACATTTGTTTTTTAGATGGGGTCAGTGACCCCCCCCCCATTTGAAAGCTGAAAAGAGTCAGAAGGAAAAGGAGAGCCTCAAGGTGCTACAATGCTTGAGCCTCCAGGGAGAATGAATCTCCACCCTCAATCACAATATTATTTTTGTTTGTGCAAAATGTTTTATCAACAGTAATTTTCCTGCAAATAAGTTGAAATCTTCAACTCTGTCAAAAATATCTGATTGATAAGTAGGTGACAAAGAAAGGCCCTTTTTGAATACAGTTATTTGATATTCAGTTCTGTGATATTGATAACGTTTACTCTTCCTTTTGTAGGTAATAGTATTAAGTCTTACTTTATTCCTTAGATTGGAAACCTCTTTATTCCCTCACATCTACCTGATTTGTTATTATTTTCCCTTGTTCTCTTCTCATCCCTTAAAAAATGGGGTGATTGGTGTTTAATACCCTTTTTTTTTACATTCCTCTCTGTTTTTGCTTATTTCCTTATCTGGGCTGAGATCAAATTTGAGAGTATATAAACTCTATGCAAATCGTGCCCTGGCTGGAATCAAACTCAGCTGAAACCCATGCTATTAATCCTCCATGTTGGATGTTTCAAATTTCTTCTCCAGGTGATTCATTAGGCACAAGTTTGCTGCGTCAACTAATGTAGGGAGCTCTAGGAACTCTGGACCTACCACCTCATTTGAAATGGCGGTAGCACAATGCGCAGCAGGAGGTGGGACAGCTCAGCATTGCTCTGCCTACGGAGAAAAAATACTGCAAAAATATCCACACAAATTCCTCATGTTCTGTACGAGCCTGTATCTAATGTGTTAACATCTGGAATTATAGGGCTCATGTACAAAGTGCAATTTTGTACACATTAAGGTGCAGATTTATCAAGGGTTGTATTTCGAATTCATGTGAGTTTTTTTAAAACTCCCATTAACTCGAAATTCCACCAATCAAAATTTATTATTAAAACAGAATTTTTTAAATTCGGGTGAATATCAACACGAAAACTCGATTCGAGTTTTTTCTCCAAAAAAACCCTCGAATGTCAGGAAGGCTGCAAACAAGTCAGAATTGATCCCCGGACGTCTCCCGTTGACTTAAACAGCTATTCGGCAGGTTTTAGGTGGCGAATAGTCTAATTCGAGTTATTAAAGGGCCAGAGTATGATAAATCTCGAATATCGAATTGAAATATTTTGAAAAACTCAAATCGAATATGGATAACTCCCTAGTCGAATTTGCCAGTTTTGACCATTAAATAACTTGAAAATTTTAATTTTCAATTCGACCCTTGATAAATCTGCCCCTTAGTCAAGTTGTTTCCTAAGAATGCAGCATTTTTCCCACAATTCCAGTATAATTGCAGACAGTGGATTAGCACTCAGAGCAATGTGGCCAATTGGTTTAAGTATATTTTTTTAAGTTGTACATCAGTATTGCCTTTCTGTTTGTCTCATCAAAATTGTCGCCACCATTTGAAGCATTGGCCAATCAGTTGCATAGAGGCCTCTCCTCCATATATTCCCTTACGCCTTGTATGAAAACGGTGTGTACAGTATTCCAGAGGGCAGTGGTGTCCCCATATAGGAAAAAGAGCTAGTGGTCAAGGTGGTCCCCCCTATGTGGCAATAAAGATCTCCCTCAACTCAGATTGCTACCTGATGCGGCCACCTGGGCAGCGGCAGGGATCAAAGTCCTTGGAGATATTGTTAGGCTTGGGGAGTTTAAGCAGTTTCCACTACTGCAGGAGGATTTTGGCTTGCCAAACCGTATGCTCTTTAGTTTTCTCAGACTACGCCATGCACTCCTGACTCAGTTCCCCGAAACGGCCCCAGAGGTGACAGAGACCTCGCTTGAAAGGTATCTAAGACGCCCGGAGCTTCAGAAAGCGCTTAGTTGGTTTTATACCCTTCTTGCACAAGATGCCTTTGACCCACTACAGCACTTTTGCCAGAAATGGCAGCCTGACTTCCCCCAACTAGATGAAGGCTCATGGAAAGATATTCTCAGCCAAATACCTGAGGTAAATATTTCCATCAGAGATAGGTACATTCACATCAAGTTTCTCAATTGACACCTCACAGACTGGCCCGGATCTACCCTGATCTCCCAGATGTATGCCCCAAATGTAATCTTGATCAGGGAAACTACATGCATGTGTTTTGGGACTGTCCTCATATTCAGAGATTCTGGACAGAGGTTTTGGCATATGGTGCACTTAAGCTTGGACTTCCTAATGTTCGCTCTCCTGAGCTCTGTTTGTTGGGTATTACTGAAGGACTATCGCTAACCCACTATGAACGGATGAGTCTGCTGCAACTGCTACACTTTGCCAAGAAAGCCATCCTGATGACCTGGAAAGCAACAGCTCCTCCGACAATAGGCTTCTGGAAAAAGCTTGTAAATGATGTTCTCCCTAGTCAAAAACTTACTTACTTAGTCAGAGGCTGCCCAGATAAATTTGGGAAGATATGGGGTGGCTGGCTAGAAAGAGACATGGATACCTAGATGCTCTTCTCATCGTAGGGCTGGAAGGCAGTGTGATATAGTTACACTATCCGAACCCGTGTCTAGGATGGTACTGACATCCGCTTTGATTAAAGTTCTGTACAGGGGAGCCCATCCCCCCCTTTTTCTATACAATCTTTTTCTTCCTTATACCTTTTCCTACTTTCAATCTCTATCTAATCTGTTATGATTGTAAAAAATCAATAAAGAAAATCTTGCAAAAAAAATAAATAAAATTGTCGCCACCATCTTCGATCAGCTCTTCCTCACCAGTGAATTAAGTACTAGTTCTTTTTTTACTAGTTTAACACAAGACTGTGTTTTTTTTTCTTTGGCTTAACAAAAAGCATGGGGAAATGGGGAGAACGTTTTTGCTGCCGTGAATCTACAGTATATCGGGTGAAAAAGTATGGCACAATCTTACCTTGAGAAATATGTAAATAAAATGTCTCTGGAAATAGCTATTTACCTTTAAATTGCAACACACAGTTTCTAATCCCGGGGTATCTGAGCTGCTATTAGAACTCATACCCTAGTCTGCTGTGATATATACTTGGATATGTACTAACTGTGGGTTATAATTTGGACACCTCTTTGTTCAGACACATTTGACTGATGCATTTGTACACTAGATGGCAGAGCAAGCTAAGAATGATGAAAATACTGTACTGCATTATAAAACTGGCCAGGCAGGTAGATACAATTACTTATATCAAGTTCAGCTTTTGAGATTCAGAGTCAGGCAATGGTAATTCAATGGTAATTCAATGGTACCCTAAACTATATGTGACACTACTTGTGGCAGTTGTGTATCTTTGTGCTGTAGATCTCCTCCATTTGTGGAACTTGAAGCACTGAAAATCACCATGCATTGCTGGAAAATGCATCTTGCATGGTGTCAAACATTATTCACAGGTACCAGATAACCTGAGGTGCTTCCCACTCAAACTACGTGTGTATAATAGCTAGGGATGCACTGAATCCAGGATTCGGTTCGGAATTTAGCCAGGATTCTGCCTTTTTCAGCAGGATTCGAATTCAGCCGAATCCTTGTGTCTAGCCGAACCAAATCTGAATTTGCATATGTAAATCAGGGGTGGGGAGGGAAATCACATGACTTTTCAACACAAAACATGGAAGCGGAAAAAAATGTTCACACTTTTTCCGTTCCTGCCCCATAGCCCCTAATTTGCATATGCAAATTAGGATTAGGATTTGGTTCGGTATTCGGCTGAATCTTTTACAAAGGATTTAGTGGATAGTGGATTTGGTGCATCCCTAATAATAGCTGTGTTTTAATTTTTAACTCTTATCGTCAGTTCTGTATTTCCTGTATGCTTGCATAAGTATGAGATCTCTGTTCCATGACCATGTGCTTTACTTCAACGTACTACAGGCAGAAAAAATGGCTGACACAGAGTTGCTGCTGCCTGACAGCAAAGTCTTGGGATGTATTTCACGATCATAGCTTTGCAGATTTTTGGGAGATACTCTTGGTAAAACATAAATCGTGTATTTTTTTTTTAACACTGAAATGTTTTATTGGTTTTCCGAAAATTTTTCAAGTAATCTTGCTTGAGTAAATCGTGTATTTTTTAAGTTCATCATCAGTTATGATAAGGTTATAAAGCTTGCTTGGGCCGCCAATCCCACTGATAGCAAGCTACAGTACCTAGGATGATAATGTTTGGCTTGAATGGATCAGTGTAGCACCACTATGTGAGATTCTGTGTAGGATGCCCTGTTGCGCGACATAGGAGTTCCATGGGACATGAAGGATTAGGTGGGAATACTAGAGAAGACAAAGGCAGACAACAGTTTTCAGTAAGAGAAAACTAGCTAATGCAGGGTTAAATCCCAATTAAAGGTGCGCTACCAGAACAATATAGTCAAGCGGAAGAGCAACCCAAATCTCCAGTGAGGAGTGATAGTGGGGTTAGTATCTCCATGTTCATATTTCAAGCTGGTTGCCCCAAAACTTATCATATGATTTAGTTTCTGTTCCCAGGTCTGTAATATACAGAACAGTAATTGTAGCTCTCAAATTGGCCTCTTTCTTCCCCCCCCTTCACTGTATCCATTGAATATAATTATAAGACCAGTATTCTATCGCAAACCAGTGATGAGTAAAAATGGCAATACAAGCTGCTGACTCCAGACTGTGTTGGCAGCTTATCAGCCTGTATCGAGTATTAATAAACTGCCGAATGGAAATCCTTCGACTTCGAATATCGAAGTCGAAGGATTTACCGCAATTCGTTCGATCGAACAAAAAATCTATTAAATCCTTCGAATCGTTCGATTCGAAGGATTTTAATCCATCGATCAAACGATTTTTCTTCGACCCAAAAAAGCTTAGAAAGCCCATGGGGACCTTCCCCATAGGCTAACATTGACTTCGGTAGGCTTTAGGTGGCGAACTAGGGGGTCGAAGTTTTTTTTTAAAGAGACAGTACTTCGACTATCGAATGGTCGAATAGTCGAACGATATATAAGTTCGAATTGTTCGAATTGAAGTCGTAGTCGAAGGTCGAAGTAGCCAATTCGATGGTTGAAGTAGCCGAAAAAACATTCGAAATTCGAAGATTTTTTTATTCTATTCCTTCACTCTAACTAAGTAAATGGGCCCCGTAATATTCTCATGGGTCCGAATCATCCAACCCAGTTTAGTAGACCTAGAAATGTTTAAAATCCCTAGGAGCACTTTTGGGGCAGATTGAGTTTTTTTTGTTTGTCTTTATGACAAAAAGTAAGAGCCTTAAAGGCAAGTAAAAACAGGGTAATGGCACCCAGGATCACTGGAGCCTTTCAGGGAGAACTACACCAACAGGGGGCAATTTCCCATTTTACTGAATGAATATTCCATACCCTATTTGCTTTTTTAGCTTTAAAGTCATCTTTTCTGTAAGAGTTTCTGGGAATTTAAATTTTAACATGCCTAAATGTTAATTTAACACAATGAAAATCCAGTCAATATCCTCATTAGTGGCTTAGTAAAAATTTAATTTAATGTCATAGTGGAGTTTTTCTGGCAACCCCCTAGGTCTTGATGTTTTTTTCTTTTTCTTGAAAGTTGATATCAAGATCTTGAGTGAAAACGATTCTGAAATCCTGTGCACTCAGAATGAGGCCAATGAACTAATTGTGTGACTTGTCAAAGTAATTATGTGCACCTGGACTCATTCAGGCTCGCTCGAGGAAAAGCCTTTTTCCATTTCTAATTACTGTATTTATTTACCGTTGTTTGTTGTTTCCCTTTTGAAAGCAGAAAGAATGTTGTGTTGATCAACCTTATTAATTTCTAGTTAAAAGAGCCCTAATTCTAAGGCAACTCCGAGGCAACACATATCCTTTGGAGCTCATTTACTAACACTGGGCAAATTCGCTCTAGTGCAGATACCCCTGGCAACCAATCAAATGGTTTCCTGTAGCTGTTGGAACAAAGCTAATCACTGACTGGTTGCTATGGAATACCTGCCCAAGTGCAAAGTGCTGATTGTTTGTAAAAGACACAGAAACAGAAACAAATACTTTTACAGGACAAATATTTCAGAGTTGGATCACTAGCATACCCTTCTTTTTTATGGGCTATTACAAACTGAGTTTTTAGAATATTCCTACTTGTAGAGCAGATCAGAAAACCCACTACTTGCTGCAATAACAGTCTATGCCAAACTACTCACTCTGACATTAGAAGTTAATGTACGTTTGTTCTTAGCACTGCCATACACAAGCCCAGGTTCATATTATCCAACAGAAGGAGGAGGTAGGTGTGGTGTTTATACAAATGGCCTGTAGATGTCACTGTGCTCATACTTATACTGTGCATACTTCCTGGTAGCTTAAAAGTGAAAGTTACTGTTGTGTAATGGCTGCATGAGTCTCTGCTAATAAAGCACTGTTATACTCTACTCATCCTCGGCTACCCAAAACATAACAGTAGGTTTTTCTTCAAAGCTTTGAGGTGCCCATATAATTCTGCTGTAGACAATAAGAAGACAGAGAAGAACCTACCCAAACATGTCTTTGAGGATAAGGCTACTTTAAAGGGATTATGTCATGATTTTTATGGTGTCGTTTTACAGACACAGTTGTGCTTCCGCAATCTATCCTGCAGTCAGCTGCATGTGAAACCACATTGTTTAAAGGTATTTGCTTCAAAATGTGCTCCTTGCACTTCCATACAGTTGCGCTAGAGCTACTCAGTCCCTCTTGTCTATCATTCCAAGCACTGCTGCGTCCTGCGTCAATAGACGCAGTGCAATTTAATCTAAGCGATCAGATGCACAGGTCACTTGCATGCCAAATATTGGAAATTACGCCAGACAAGCTTCTGCACAATTGCATCTGATATGCAGCGAAATGTGCAAACAGATGCAGATGACAATTTGGACACAATTGTATCTGTACAAACACAGCAAATCTTGGCAAATTGCATAACTGTAACAAAATAAGACCGTACCTCAGCTTAGATCCAATAAAAACATTTATTCAGTCTCTTCTATTTCTGCCTTGACTACTGCAACTTATTCCTTGCAGGTGTTCCCACATATTGCCTTTCCCAACTCAGATCTGTTCTACTCTCATTAATCCCCTTTACACATCCTTTTATTGGGCCAAAACTCCTTTCAAATCAAATTCAATTTATCAACACTCACATTCAAGGCCCTTAACAATGAAGACTTCTTATGGGCTTCTGTCTGTCTCTGGACTCTATGGGGCAGATTTACTAAGGAGCGAAGTGGCTAATGCTAGTGACATTTCGATAGGAGGGGCACCCGCAGGGACATCGGCAATTTATTAACAGGCATAGGTGCCAATTCGCTAGAGAAACAGACCATTGCTAGCGGTCATTCTTTATCTCCAGGTGACTTTTTGCTCTGGCGAACGGAAGTTACTCCACAAATTCACTAAAATGCGGATCTTACTGAACGTTACCTCTTTCGCCAGAGTTGCCTTCGCCACCTCAGACCAGGTGAAGTGCTATAAAACAGCTAGATCTTCCTCAATCTTCTGTCACTTACATCATATCCTGTGTGCTGAAAATGCATTAAAGTTCCAAAAACGCGGGCAACTTTTCCTTTTTTGAAGCGGAGAAAATTACTTTTTTTGGCTGACAAACTTTTTTCTCCGGTTTTCTCCAGACATTTCAGAACATATGGAACATTAACTTTACAGTGGGCTCATGTGTAGGGCATTATATTAACTCTCTTGTCTTTATTAAGGTTCCCTGGACATGTGTAATAAAAAGTGGTAACTTCAAGCATTTGCACCGACATTTATAATAAAGACCTCCATACAACTTTAAATTACCCACCATATGCAAATTGACCTAAGTGCAAGATCACTAGCGTATTTTCACTAGGCACAAATAAACGCTAGCACATCTTCGCTCTGAAATGCTCGCACAGCCGAAGTAACTCTAGTAAAAAGTCGCCAGCATTCATCGCCCAGGACAAAACTTCGCATATTAGTGAATTAGCATATTTGTAGCGCATTTGAGCCTGGCGAAGTAATGCGAGTGATGCACTGGCGAAAATTCACCCGTTAGTGATTCTACCCCTTTGCCTTAAAGTATTCTCCTTGTCTAAGTTCACTTCATTTCACCAGGTGTATTTTCACAACGCAACCTCATATTTACTAAAAAGTACACATTCTTTTTTTTTTTTTTTTGTTAAAAAAAACATATTTTATTTAAAGTATAAAGATACAAAGCATAGGTATTCCTTCAAAAGATGTTGTACAAAATGGTGTTAATAAACTGTAGAATAATACCAGCTAATATTATAGCCCATGTCTTTTTATTGGGGGGGGTAAAATAAGAGGGGGGAGGACAGGGAGGGAGGAAAATGCAACATTATAAGTCAGGGCTCCTTCTTTTCTGTGAAAACTCACCAGTATATTTTCACTTATTTTCACTGGAGAAATCTCACCTGGAGAAGAGATTGGAATTGATGCCAATTGCAAAGAGAATTTTCACCACTTCAAAATTAATTCTCCAAAACTTGTCAACTTATCATAAGTCAGCAATTGTTTTTATAGTCATTATGTTTCACATGTACCCTAACCCGGACCACATGAGGTACTGACAACCTGGAAGGTGTATACTTTCATCTCCCCCTGCTATTCCTTCAGTGGTGTCATTAATGCTGTGTCTACTACACCTGTGATTGTACCTGCCATTATTCTGACTTCTATAGAAGAGGGTTTTACACTGATTAGCGTTTATATCTCGCTTCTTGTGATGGTTCCCTGGATGCTCCATCTCTGGCACCCTATATAGATCCAATGTATTGTGAAATGTGGGAATCACTCAGAACGGCAGGTTATCTGCAATTCAGCTGTTTATTGTGTAACCACTGTGGTTACACAATAAACAACTGAATTGCAGGTAACCTGCCGTTCTGAGTGATTCCCGCATTTCACAATACATTATTCTGACTTCCTCATGTGCTGTGAATATTGCAACCCTGTTGTGCTTTAGGAGTTGTTGTCTGCAAAGAACCCCTGGTATCCATTTTAATTTATTTTTATTTTACATCTTTGGCACTATAGAGGTGTAGTTCAACAACAACCACAAGTGCTCCTTTGCCTTAGTGAAGGCCCATCCTGCTGAAAGAGGGTCCAATGTCGCCCATGTTGTACTCCACTAGTTATTTGTCATGTAAATGATGCCTTTAGTGTGACATTAGCTTTAGGTTTATAGCAAACATGGCATCTTTTTTTCACCATTTCATGCCAGTAGAGAAGCATCCAATTGTGGCTCTCCCTGCTCGGCAACTTACTCCATCACCAGCTCCCTCAGCCCTCTCCCACCTTTCTGATTAAACAGCAGGGCCGGAGATAGAGGCAGAAGGGGCATAGGCCTCAGGGTCCCAGCGTCCCACCACTGTTGCACCCTAGACACGTGCCTCATCTGCCTGCCCTTAGTAACAACTGTCACCCCCTTGTTCCATATCTACAGTATTTACTCCCACAGCCCCATGATTTAGCATCCCCTCCAATTTGCATATCTTAATGTCCTTAGTGCTGCCCTATGGCTCTGAATGCTTACTATGCCTGGAGGAATAGTAAATAATAAATATATATAATGTAGTCCCAATATGCCAGCGCTCAGTCCAAAAAGTACTTGCATGATGCAAGTTGCCACCATTCGGCCCATCTAACTCCAGGCAGGGGACGGGCCGTGAGATAATGGGAGCGGGTGGTGCCGCAACAGGGGCAGAGTCGTGGTATCAGGGGTGGGGATGTTGCGACAGGGAATCCTGCCTGGTTTTCCTAATTTAGAAAAATGGGCAGGCAGTTTTGACCTGGACAGCCTTTCAAAAAACTGGGCAGGTGGCAACCCTAATGTTGAGATCCAACATTTCGTCCCTTTTCATAAGGTCCCCAGGTGAGACGGAAATGGTGGATTGTAATGTGTCTCACCATGAATAATAATATTTAATGATTCACGTTGAGAGAGTGCTGATCCATCTCCACAGTTTATATATATATACAGTATACAGGAGCAAAGAGGAGCACTACCCTTAACTGTAAGCCAAATGTCCCGGGTAAAGAGTAACATATAAAAAGGGAAAAGTACTGAACTCACAGGAGCTGCTCAAACACAAAAAATTTTATTCACAGTCCCAATATTTTGAGCACAAGCTGGGCTCTTCCTCAGGTTTGCCCATGCAGTGATATCAACAATGAGTTTCAGATATACTCTAATATAATAACGAATACTCTGTCCATTTTGCTATATATCTTTGGATATTTTATTTTCCCATGGGAACTCTTTATATTTTTGTCCTGTCCCAGTTTTTGTTTTCACTTTTACTTTTAAGTTTTTGTTAAACTCATGTTCAGCTGTTGGGTCTCAGGTGGGAAGAGGCAGTTTTGGGGCAGATTTACTAAAGGACGAAGTGACTAACGCTGGCGAATCTTCACCATCGTTACCGTTTTCAGAGACTTTGCCGTTTTACGGGTGCAGTTGTCACTTTGTTGTGAAGGAGATAGACGCTAGCAGGTGAATTTTGGCTCTGGCGAATGGACGTTACTCAACAAATTCACTAAGATGCGGATTTTTCTGAACGTTACTTTCGCCAGACTTGCCTTCGCCAGCTCAGACCAGGCAAAATGCATTGGATTGCATAGATCTTCCTCATTCTTCTGTTACTTACATTACATTAGTGGAAAAAGATTGCAAGTCCAAAAAACTCTGGCGTCTTTTCCTTTTTTCAGAGTGGTAGGCTGCAAAAGTCCTTAAATTTTTTTTTTGGGTAACCGGGTTCCCCCATACATTTTCTAACATATGAAACGTTAACTATACAGTGGGCTCATGTGTAGGGCAATACAACAACTCGATTGTCTTTATTAAGGTTCCCTGGACTTGTGTAATGTAATGTATTTGCTGCAACATATACGTCCATTCAACTTTAAATTTCCCGCCGTATGCAAATTAGCCTGAGCGAAGACCTCTAACGAAGTTGCGCTAGGCAGAAGTGAACGCTAGCGCATCTTTGCTTTGATTTGCTTGCATTGCCGAAGTAACGCTAGCGAAAATTCGCCAGCGGTCGGCGCCCTGAACGCAACTTCTCATTTAAGTAAATCAGCGTTGTCTGAGTGGATTTACGCCAGGCGAAGTGTTGCGATGGGTTGCTGTCTAATTTTCGCCGTTTAGTAAATTAACCCCTTGGTTTCTTTTTAGGATTATTCCCCTATATGTGGGAACATACCTACGACACATATTTAAAAATGCTTGCGCATACATAACCATAGCGGCTCCATACAATAACAGGATTGGTGTTATTTGAACATGCTATTGTCTATACTGTGTATGGTACTGAAAGGGTTTCTACAGCCTAATTATTTGGTTTCACTTGATAATAAATGGGCGCTAATTATTATGTTGCCATGTAACGCGTGGAAAATGATTCCTACCCCAACAGCTAATCAGCTAATAGTGATAAAGGTCATTTTAATAAGTGCTGGAGATTTCAGCCGTGCTGCTTCTCTCTTCCCCCAAACACTGTCTTTTTCTCTCTCTCAGCTTAACAACCTGGTCCGCAGCCAGCAAAGGCATCAGTTGAGTAATAGCTTTGAGCATCGCTCGCTGCTAACATGGCAGTTTAAATTGTCACTTTCTATTAAAAGGTCCAAATCAGAAGGTTTTTGAGGAGCAGCGTGCTGCACTGACAGTATAATTAATATGGAAGAAAAAGCATGCACTTTTTGGGGGATGTCAGTGCAAACACTGTTTTAAATAGCAGTTCAGCAGCTGCTTGCTAATTTAAACTACAGTATTGCTTTCTATTAAAGAATAGAACTTGATTCGGATTTTTTCCCTGCGGTGTGACAGCCTGAATTGAGCTGTAGTGCCTGAAAGCGTACTTTAATCGTGCGGTGCACACGCTGACGACAAGGAGTTCCCAGAGGAGATTCTGAAAGCCCCCTACGAGGATATTAAATGGGTATAATTACATAACCTTTAAGCGTGACTCTTTAAAACAACATTTCATGTTTGAATAGAGAAATCTCTAAAAAGGTAACGTTCTGCGCTGTATTGGAAAAGTCACTATACCTGCATAATTCAATTCATTCCTCATAACAAAGGTAGATATATATATAATTCCATGCAGTTCAGACTATAATAAAACCTTCTTGTCGATTTTGTTTCAGCAAATTTTCCTCCGTGGGTATGTATAAAGGCATACTTTTTATCACAAAATGTCCAAAATGTCTATTTTTTAAACATGATTTCTGTGTTTTTCTGATCAGTGATGGGCAGTTGCTAAATATATTAGATTTTCACAAATGTACACACTGTAAACCCACCGCCGAGTTGTTTCTCTTGCTTTGCTAAGCTTCATCTCATTCACTCTGTTAATTAATACTTTTAAGAGCTCAAAGTAAACAATGGGGTTTCAGGTAGGATATCAGATCACTGTGGTCTGAATGCTGTGCTATAAACATGACTTGAATTATCTTCGATTACTGTATACACATCTGCATTCTCTGTGACTGGGAAGTTAAAGGAGTAGCTCAGCAGGAATTCTAAGACAATGAACCACCAGTATTTATTTTTGAATTACTTATATTTTATGTTCTGCAGCTTTCAGGCTTCGAGCTGAATCTGGTTGCCAGGGCTTAATTACCCTAGAAGCCATGGAGGAGAATAGAAGACCTGAAAAAGAAAACTAAGCAGTAACAATTAATAATAACAAGAAAACTAAAGCTTCACAGTCAGTGGCTTAACTAGATTTTACTAGGCCCCACAGCAAATAAGTTTTGGGATCCCCAACATATCCAGAGGTTGTCTTGTTGAAATTGCTCAATAATTGGGTCCTGCTGGGGCTCCTTATAACTCCTGGGCACCCTCTGGTTCCTCTGTAGTTACGCCCCTGCTCACAGTTAGTGAAATTGACAACCTGACATTATATATATATATATATATATATATATATATATATATATATATATATATATATATATATATATACAAAAACAATTAGTGGTGAGTACAACTTTCCCTTGTTTGTGTGTGTATATATATATATATATATATATATATATATATATATATATATATATATATATATATATATATAAAACTTAGGGCTGCACCGAATCCACTTTTTTGGATTCAGGCGAACTTCGCGAAAGATTCAGCCAAATGCGCAAATTAGGATTCGGATTCGGTTTGGCCGGGCAGAAGGATTCGGCCGAATTAGAATCCTGCTGAAAAACGGGCGAAACCCTGGCCGAATCCCGAACCGAATCCTGGATTCGGTGCATCCCTAATATAACTGCAGGGTTACCATAGAGCAGGGGGGGCTTGGGGCAGTAGCAAGGGGGTAAGAATTAGGGAGAATGGCCATTTAGGGCGCATATGTATTTGTACTTACATGGATATATTTGAAATCATGACTGAGTGACTGAAAAAACAAATATTTTCCAATATCTGCACTCTTTTCATGAGTTACTCGAGCCCCGTTGAAATGCTGGACCTTCAAATGAGCTTGAACTGAAAACATTTGACAAGCACTTCTATAGAGTAATGGCAGTGAGCTTTAAGTCTTGCTGGCTGTTTATGATGGATGCTAGGCTGTGATATTTTTAGAAGTGGGGGGGTTGTCCAAAGTACAGCTGTCTGATTATGATTCTGTCTGTGATTTCATTTGTTAAAAAAGATGGTACTCAATGCTTCACGTGCCAAGTCTGATGGGAATCCGTGCTTCATGCCAATAAGGAGATCTTACATTTTGTAAATTTTGGGTAAATATGCATCTCTGTTAAAGATGCAGATAATAAAGTCTTACATGTTTTTTGTGTTACTAGTTCTTATTTTGCATGAAATCTCACTAATGCCATTAAGGACTATATAAAGATGTGAAGAAATGACTTCTTCTTTGAGAGATGTGTTGAATCCATTTTTTGTGGATTCCAACAAATAGTTTTCGACAAAAGATTAGCCTAAATACTGGTCCAAATGCAAACCTAATCTGCATGTTTTCATTTAAAATAAACCTTAAAAAAAGTAATATGGAAATTATTGCTGCATTCAGCTGTCCAGGCCCAGATTTGTACAAGGATACAAATTCACTGGCCTAGGGCAAAACATTTTTAGGGGCCACATACCCCCGAGCTTCGTCTATAGTTAACACCCCCAACACCAGGAGCGGGAGCAGAGGAGCCAACCAAACTGTCATAGGGGTGTGTCATTTGGAAATCCGGTGCTGGAGCTGTCCAGTACTTTAAATTCACATGGCTTTTCAGATTCATTTGTGCTAAACACTAAGGAGTAAAGGTATAGGACCTGTTATCCAGAATGCTTGTGACCTGGGGGTTTCCAGATAACGGATCTTTCCATGATTTGGATCTTCATACCTTAAGTCTACTAGAAAATCATGTAAACATCAAAAAAACCCAATTGGCTGGTTTTTGCTTCCAATAAGGATTAATTATATCTTCGTTTGGATCAAGTACAAGGCACAGTTTTATTATTACAGAGAAAAAGGAAATAATTTTTAAAAATTGGATAAAAAGAAGCCTGTGGGAGATGGCCTTTCTGTAATTTGGAGCTTTCTGGATATAACGGATCCCATACCTGTACAATAAATCTAAATCATGAGAAAGGTTGCAATGGCCTTTTTATAAAGTTCGGAAAGGTTGGAGGGAAAAGAAGGGAACCTCAATGGGCTCATTTAGGAAAGGATAAGTATAAGCATGGACATGACAATGGGCAAAACTGTGCACATGAGCATGCTATACACCTTGCACTTGCACCTACCTCTTGTGCAATGCTAGAGAGCTCTGTTTTCTTGCTGCAGTTGATCAAAGCCTAAACTGTGGTACCCTGAGGTCCAAATGGACCCTTTACTGCACTCCAATTGTGCCTAATGAATTGTGCACTATTAAAAGGTGTGCATGTGGGTTCCTTAAATGTTACCATAAAGGGATCCTGTCATCGGAAAACATGTCTTTTTCAAAACGCATCAGTTAACAGGGCTACTCCAAGGAAGGAAAGGAAGGAAAAACAGCAGCCTGCCAAAAAGCATTTCTCTCCTAAAGTGCAGGCACAAGTCACATGACTGGGGGCAGCTGGGAAATTGACAAAATGTCTAGCCCCATGTCAGATTTCAAAATTTAATATAAAAGAATTTGTTTGCTCTTTTGAGAAATGGATTTCAGTGCAGAATTCTGCTGGAGCAGCACTATTAACTGATGCATTTTGAAAAAAAACATGTTTTCTCCCATGACAGTATCCCTTTAAACTAACATGAATTTACACGGTGGCCATAAGTTGCTCCTAATTGTTTGCTATTCATAGTGGGTGCAAATACAGAGGATTAAGGTGCACACTAGGAGAAAACCACTGTGCCCATCCCTGTCTGTTTAGTAAATGAGCCCTATTGTGTCCCTTGTACAGATGAATTCTTTCTCAGCCATAGATTTAAATTCATATTCCATTGTCATTTGGACGGAAACTGTGACAGTTCTGTGCTTGCCCGTGTAGCTGTCCCCTGCTGTTTCTGTTTTTATAATGGCTTTTACTCATTCAGTATGCTCTCTACCAGGTGGCCATTGATTTTGCATTATTTGTGAGCCGGCGCGGCTGTACTTTTAAGGCATGAGCTCTATTACTTTTCCATGAAAATGATAAAATAATTCATTTGAGAACCGAACTCCATTTCTGGCTTAAACTATGCGCTTTAGAATGTGAGCAGGAGCCTTAATAGGTGACATTTTATGTTAATAGCTTGTCATTTCTAGTCTGAGAGCCCCTCGTGTTATTCAATATATTTCTTCTGAAGAGTTTTTGAGTTGGTAGACACAAATGAGTCATAACATTTAAGCTCTCTATCATATTCACAGCTGTTAGAGTTATTACTCTGAAGGGCACAGAGATAGTCATCTCGAGATAAGTATCTATATGATGGTTAAATGTACAATTCTTATGTGGTCCCAATTGCATTTGGAACTTCAAAGCACGCTGCATTTTATCACTTTTTCCTGTAACAAAATTGAAACAGTGAAGATCGATTTGCTTCTTATTCTCGAGAAAGAATATTTATTCCAATGATTGAGATCAAAGATCATTTTCTTTACAGAATAATGGAAGTTTAGCTGGTATTTACTTTGAGGAGAATTGAGGGGAGGTGGTTACACAGCTAAAGTGCTCCTTCTTCAATCAGAATGAAAAATGAACATTGTACATCAAGTCGTTGCGCCTAATTGCTTGTATTACCAGAACCTTCTCGAGTTTGTATAATATAAGGGAAGTTATATTCTTTACATATCCAACATATACTGGAAATTAAACTAGAAGCCTTAAAGACATAAGCATTATGGCATTTATGCAGTAACTGCACTTAATGAGAATGCACCATGGGTATAACACTAAAAACATTATTATCCATGATGCTGCTGGCTCACTTGTGGCATGCTGGGACTTTTTATCTAAAGATACCTCGACTTACCTGTAAAAAAAACGAAAAATGCATAATAAACAGTAGGACCGAGCTGAATTCTATTTTGAACCAGAAACAGGTCTTGCATATATCGAGGCATACAGGCCTGAGCAACAGCCTTAACCAACACTATTTTATTGGTGTCCATCCAACAATAACATTATACAAGCTTTGTAGATTGTAAGCTCTTCAGGACATGAACCTCACCCCTACAACTTTTGCGGCACTTACTGTCTCTTTGTTATCATATACACCCCATGATGCAAATATAAATATATATACAGTATATACATACAGGTTGTCTCTGTTTCACATACTTCTTCATACGGTTTACTGAATTTGAGTGAACCCAGGTGTCATACTGGTATATAGACCACCAAAAGGCATTAGAAATGAATAGCAGGTGTCAATTGTGGAAATGTCTAGGAAAGTCAAGGTAATTTTGGAGACACTCATGTAATGATGTACCAGGTTTTGAAGTAACCATGCATGGGCAGATTTAAGATTTGAGTCTTTATCTGCTCCTGTATGGGGCCCTCTGAAGGGGCTACCCAAACGATATCTGCAGGGCTGGATTTCAAGATGCCTGTGCCCCTAAACCCTCACCTCTCAATCCCGACCCCTCCTGCTTGCACCCACACTCGCAAAACTTCAACCCCCCGCTGTTCACAATCCTTGCACCAACTTACTTCCCCTACATGCTCAGCTACTTTGCAGTCTCTCAATGTATCCAGTGGGCGGCATGAAGCCCACCGATTTTTGCCTCCACAGGACCACAAATTTGGACCTGGATAACTGCCCAAAAACCAGCCAGACTTCAGTCGGCAGGTTTGAATTTCACTTTGGATCAAGGACCACATCAGCTTGTAGAAGCAACTCTTGTCCTGACAGCCCCAAGGGCCAAATAATTGGATTGAAGGAGAAGGAAAGGCTGAATTTACTTTGGGTGCCAAAAGCTAGGCACCCCAAGTGATTGTATATACTTACCTGAAACCCTGGGCCGGTGCTCCGATCAGCAGAAAACTGGGGTTCTTCTAGCGAGGACCACGGAGCAATTGCTTCTTTCTTCTTTAATGAAGAAGTTGGCTATTTCGTTCTACTGCGTATGCGTCTGCCCCAAGAAAATTTGAAGAAAGAAGAAGCAGGAAGACGTTCCTTCCATGGTGCTTGTTGGAAAAACACCCGGGAAATGCCGTTTTCTGCTGGGGGTTTCAGGTAACTACAGGGGGTGCCTAACTTTTGACACCCCAAGTAAATAGGCCTTTCCTTCTCCTTTAACCAAATATTGGGGGGGAAATCTGCTCATTTGGCAACCTTGTATGGCCACCTTTAGTTTTCTATGATAATTCCTATGCAACTCATTGCCCATGATGTCCAGGAAATAAATATCAACAGATCAGCCGCAAGCTAGAGCATGTGTTAGTGTTATGCTCTAACTTGGGGTTTGTACAACAAGGTTGTATTTGATCCTTTAGATCTACAGTATGGTGGACAGGCTGGTGTTGAGGGATATATGTGTACAGAGATGGGGTAAAATAAATAAAATCTGTTATTAAGGTGTGGGTGATTGGGCATAACCCAGACTTTGTGCTGGGGACCCATCAGCCTGAATTTATACCCTGTGGCATTACCTCTTTTCACTGAACAGCAACTGTAACATATTCCAAGAACCGAAAGGTGCGTCAAGGTCGTGGGTGAGTATTTTTTACATTTTATTGATCGATAAGATAACATCTGTATTTCTTCATTTTTATGAGGTTTACAAGGCATTGCAAGGAAATAAGTCCAAGATCCCTATTAGCCTTTTTATAGTATTATGACAGTTACTCTTGGGATGGAGATCTTTTGCAAGATTTGATATCTGAATTGTGATTGTTCCCTGATAAAATTCAAGGTTCAGGGCCAATGACCTTTAGGACTCAGCCAGCAGCACTAACACTAACTAACGCAGTGCCAGATGAGTAATATCTAAAATATATAGAACTATGCAGAAATTGCCCAATATCTTACTGCTGTTTTGATCTTGCTGAGAAATAAATAATAAGAAGCAATAGCCATGCAACTGGATATTACAACATTGCTTTTTATTTACTTCCCTGCACTGTTTTCAGCACACCCTGCCTTGTCTGTATTATAAATGTGTTACAAGAATGTCGAGTGCTACATACCATAATGGCACAATATAAATAAAAATATGCATACATACATATATACATAATATCTACATGTCAAAACAGAGCTGATAAAAGTAAAAGCAATGGGAAAATGGGGATGAACGGGAAAACATAAATGAATCGGAAATGTGATCCTGAACAGAATCGAGCATTACTTTATTCCCTGCAGAAAGGACCTTATGCAAATAAATCTCTCAGCCATACACTGGACCTACTGCAGGGGCGTAACTACAGAGGAAGCAGACCCTGCGGCTGCAGGGGGGCCCAGGAGGTACAGGGGGCCCCATGAGGCTCTCATTGATGAGCAATTTGAACATATATTGGTAAAACAGGACAAACACTGGATATGTTGGGGGCCCTAAAATTAATTTGCTGTGGGGCCCAGCAACATCTAGTTAGGCCACTGACCTACTGTACATATCTCCATAATATAAAAAGGTGAAGCAGTTAGTTCTGCAATAGCACATCCTTAATACCCAACAAAACACTAACGCATTGCTAAGTGGCAGTGTAGAATATATTTCACCATTTTTTATAGAATTGTAAATCAGTTATCAATAATAATTTCTAGGAAAACTTTTCTCATGCATAATAAACTGTGTATGATGCTGCCATGCTCTGACATCAGGGACTTTGTATGTATTTGTTGATCACCCTGACCCTTGAGCACTATTAGGTCACAAATACTTACAGTATATAGGACCCCACTAAGTTCTGGGGAAGCACAATCTGGACTGACAAATCATCCTCATGAATGCCTGTATAGAGCTCTTGTAGCCTCCCTTGTAGGCCATTGAAACATGGGCTTTATTTTCTGGAACCCCAGCAGTAATACAGGGCTGGGGTAGAATAGGGAATCAGAAGGGCCCCTTAGGGTGAAAAGGATATACTATATTGTGTTGATATTTTAAGTATATTTATCACAGATTCCAGTCTGCAGTCCTCCAGCTGTTGGCGAAGTGCAACTTCAAAATCCCAACTGGGGCCCATTCTTTCTGCATTGCCAGGGTCCTCATATATATCCATCTCTTTTCTATCTGTCTATCTATCTGCTGTATCTATCTACTTCTGTCTATTATCTATCCATCTATCTATCCATCTATCTATCTATCTATCTATCTATCTATCTATCTTTCTATCTATTTATCTATCTATCTATCATGTATCTATCATTTAACCAATCTATTTAATATTTTTTTTCTTATCTATCCATCTATTTTATATCTTTCTATCATGTATCTATCATCAATCCAATCTACCATATATACTCGAGTATAAGCCGACCCGAGTATAAGCCGAGGTACCTAATTTTACCTACGAAAACTGGGAAAACTTATTGACTCAAGTATAAGCCTAGACACAACTACAGCCCTGTCTCCCAGCAGCGCACATTCCACCAAAGCGACCCCCCCCATCGATCAACCGGACTTCTTTGCAAAGGTGACAGAGAATTGCCAAGTGTCCCACTGTCCCACTACCATGTGCAGAGGGTGCTGTGTAATATTGGCATCACTGTTAATCTTTCGTATAACCAACAGAGGGCGCTGTGTGATATTGCCATCACTGTTAATCCTTCATATAACCAACAGAGGGCGCTGTGTGATATTGCAGTCACTGTAAATCTGTCATATAACCAACAGAGGGCGCACTGTTATTCTTTCATATAACCAACAGATGGCACTGTGTGATATTGCAGTCACTGTTATTCTTTCATTTAACCAACAGAGGACTCTGTGTGATATTGCAGTCTCTCCCCAAGCGAACTGTTGGTATAGGAATGATTAAAAGTGATTGAAATCTCAGCTACTGCCCACTGACTCGAGTATAAGCCGAGGTAGACTTTTTGAGCACATTTTGGATGCTGAAAAACTCGGCTTATACTCAAGAATATACGGTATTTAATATTTTCTCTTTTCTATCTATCATCTATCTGTCTATCTATCTATCTGTCTATCTATTTATCATCAATCTATCTGTCATCATCTATCTTCTTTCCTTTATCCATCAGTGTTCAGCTAAATGTGAATCAGTGACTATTACATTCTGGGAAATAAGGCCATTTAAAATATCTACAAGATGCAGATCATGCACTGCTCCACTGGGGACTTTTTTTTAATAGTGAAATCCTCTCATTTTACACTTTCTGTGAACGTAAATGTGTTATCTGAAAAGAAGATTAATTAGTATATACAGTATACACTTCTGCAGTGATCAGCCACCAGCCTGTTGCTGCCAAAGGTTGTTGATACGTCAAACATAAAAATAAAAGCCCTTTTTAAATTTAATGAAACCTAAATAGTTTTTTTGTAAAACATCTGCACAAGTTATTTAGAGATGTCGGCTGTCAATCATTTTTTGCCTTCCCCAACTCTGTGTCACTGTCATAGCAACCACTTCACATACTGCTCAAAAACCATTGCTGATGGGTTGCTATTGGTAACTGCACTAATGCAAATTTGACCAATCTTAGTAAATGAGCCCTGTCTTAGAAATGCAAGCAAAAAAAGGAAATTGTGCATTCATTCTCTTATAAAATCTGGAATGAAGCTCCATTTAAGGAACACGGCTTCTAGTGAGCTGCATATGTGGCAGAACATACATTGCTGGGGTGTTATATTGGCTCAGGGTTACACTTACATGTACATAGAGATTATTAAAGCTTATTCAAACAATTAAACATTTAAATTCCAACATTTTTTTTTTACATTATTCATTCATAATTGTTACAAAAAGGAAACAAACCCGTTCAAATCAATCTGATCTAAAACAGAGATTTAACTCTGCATTCAAAACATTTTCTCTTTCATCAGCTCATACAAGGCTCATTCTGAGAGCTTCCATGAAGCTGCTGTTTCCCCACATTTATGCAACATCAACACCTGCAATGTACATTATACACTCTTCTAAAGGGATCCTGTCATGGGAAAACATGTTTTTTTCAAAACGTATCAGTTAATAGTGCTACTCCAGCTGAATTCTGCACTGAAATCCATTTCTCATAAGAGCAAACAGATTTTTTTATATTCAATTTTGAAATCTGACATGGGGCTAGACATTTTGTAAATTTCCCAGCTGCCCCTGGTCATGTGACCTGCACTTTAGGAGAGAAATGCTTTCTGGCAGGCTGCTGTTTTTCCTTCTCAATGTAACTGAATGTGTCTCAGTGGGACATGGGTTTTTACAATTGAGTGTTGTTCTTAGATCTACCAGACAGCTGTTATCTTGTGTTAGGGAGCTGCTATCTGGTTACCTCCCCATTGTTCTTTTGTTTGGCTGCTGGGGGGGGAAAGGGTGGGGGTGATATCACTCCAACTTGCAGTACAGCAGTAAAGAGCGATTGAAGTTTGTCAGGGCACAAGTCACATGACTTGGGGCAGCTGGGAAATTGACAATATGTCTAGCCCCATGTCAGATTTCAAAATTGAATATAAAAAAATCTGTTTGCTCTTTTGAGAAATGGATTTCAGTGCAGAATTCTGCTGGAGCAGCACTATTAACGGTAATTGATTCATTTTGGAAATTTTTTTTTTCCCATGACAGTATCCCTTAAAGTTTCCTTTGTGCTACCAAACTATATAGGTGAAAACATAACTTGGTTTGTATTTATTTACTGAGCACTGAATTATGGTTCAAAAAATATTAACAGCCTCTGTGCGGAACAGCACCAAGTATGTAAAGGTGAAATATAGATCATTTTATGGGATGGGATCTCTTATCCAAAAACCTTTATCCAGAAAGCTCTGGTTCAAAGTCAATTTTAATAAAATAATTCTTGCTTTTAATTTTTTGCCTTTTCTCTGTAATAATAAAACAGTAGCTTGTACTTGATGGTGACTAAACTGCATAAATCTTGGGGTCCTGGGGTTTTCCGGATATCGTAATTTGAAGCTTCGTATCTTAAGTAAGCTGGAAAGTAATTTAAACATTAAATAGGATTGTTTTGCTTCCAATGAGGCTCAATTATATCTTAACTTGACTCAAGTACAAATACAATTTTTTATTACAGAGAAAAAGGGAAATAATAAAAAAAAAAAATTATTTGGATACAATGGAGTCTATGGGAAATGGCTATTGGCCATAATTATAGAGCTTTCTGAATAATGGGTTCTGAATAACAGGTTCCATAACTGTATTCTGCACGATCCTGAATCTCCACACTTGAATCTCTACACTGGTGAATCACACCCAGGGTACTAACTCACTTCTTCTAGAGCAACTACAGGTAGAATATAGCCTATCACTCTAGTACTGGCCCACTAGGTAACTCTTTCCTAGCATTCACTAAGGCTCAAATGCCTTACCCCAATATGTTTTTCAGTGAAGTCTTCCCTATTATGGGCTCCTGGCACCAATCATGTTTCTCATTGAGGGAAATCTAAGGGCATAACATGATGGCTACTGTGGGTCTGCAGGTCCACAGGTTGAATCTGCCTGGCTTCCAACCACCATCAGATGCCACTCTCGAATGGCATTTCAACGATGCATTCAAATCAATGCATGGTTGCTAGGGTAATATGGACCCTACCAACCAGATTGCTGAACTTGCAAATCAGAGAGCTGCTGAATAAAAAACTAAATAACTAGGGATGCACCGAATCCAAAATCTTGGATTCGGCCGAACCCCCGAATCCTTCGCAAAACATTCGGACGAATACCAAACCGAATATGCAAATTAGGGGTGGGAAGGGAAAACCATTTTTTACTTTCTTGTTTTGTGACAAAAAGGCACAGGATTTTCCTCCCCGCCCTAATGTGCATATGCAAATTAGGATTTGGATTCGGTTTGGCCGGGCAGAAGGATTCGGACGAATTCCGCTGAAAAAGGCCGAATACTGGCCGAATCCCGAACCGAATACTGGATTCGGTGCATCCCAATAAATAACTCAGAAATCCCAAATAATAAAAAATGAAAACCAATTATAAACTGTCTCAGAATATCACTCTCTACATGATACTAAAAGTTAACTCAAAGGTGACCAACCCCTTTAAATAGAAATACTGCAGATTACAATCAAAAGAACTGCACATTCATCTGAAAACAAAGGGAGCATTAAAGCATTGCATTTTATCTAATATTCACTATATATATATATATATATATATATATATATATATATATATATATATATATATATATATATATATATTTCCAAGCCATTCTGCCCGTACAATATATTTTGAATGTATCTCTAATCTGATCTTGTGCTTGACCCACTTACTGTATATTTCTGTGTATAGGGGTTATACATTAAAACTCTGCGGGCTGAGCATCCATTTCTATTTCTATTTATTCAACATTGGCTATAATACCAGTCTGCGGGCTTTTGCTCAGTTAAATGTTTTAAAATTACAGAGTAGCAGCAATTGTCACTAGCAACATACTGTATAGTATAGTGTGTTAATTTATAGAAGAATGTACTGTTGTTTCAGTTAAAAAAAATAACTGATGTGGTTCTTTCATTACTTTAACATTCTTAATACCATGTTTTCGAATATGTGAAATTGTAAATCGGCACAGAAAGAAAATCATATACCATTTGGCCAGATATTAGAAACAGCTGTAATTATTCAGTCGGCTGCAAAAAGGAATGTTTTTTATGGTCATAGCAGAGCGGAGTTTGTTAAACTTCAGACAAAACCTTTTCCTGTGGTGAGTTTGACTAATGCCTTCAAAAGCCGTAAGAAAAGCAAATATATCCTGTGAGACCGCGCTCATACCTTCCCGCAAGCAATTAGGACAGCGCCGTCTGCAGTCTCTTTATAATATCCTTGTATTGTCCACAACCTTTTCCCCAACTGATAGACACCAATTTCCTGCTGATTTATTTTATCCCTTTAGAGTTATTTCTGGGGCTTATTGTGTATAGGTATGTATATTTTTTTATATAGTGCTACTTGTGCATGCAGCGCTGTACAGAAAACCATACAAACAGGGGTCAAATCAATAATAAAATACACCATTGTTATCTGTAAAAGGAAAATGCTATAACACTCCTTATGTCAAGGATTAGGTAAGGGCGCTGTGGAGACTGATGGGGGAAGGGTGAGTCATGGAGGCAGGAGCTGTATGTGCCTAGGAACCACGTAAAGGGAAGACAGGAACAGGTTGATGAGGGCAATTAGTCAGACTGGATCAGGTGCAGAGCAGAACAGGATGGAGAGGGCGAAGATCAAGACTGGACTAGGCAGGACGAAGAGGGCGACGACTCAGGACAGGAACAGACTGGATGGGACAGGACAGTGCAGGCGTAGATCAGATCAAACTGGGGATAGTGTGCGGAAGGAGACTAGAGCAGAATAGCTAGAGGAGCGGATAGCAGGAGAGGACTGGAGCGAATAGCAGGAGAGGACTGAAGCAGATAGCAGGAGAGGACTGAAGCAGATAGCAGGAGAGGACTAGAGTGGATAGCAGGAGAGGACTGGAGCGGATAGCAGGAGAGGACCAGAGTGGATTGCAGGAGAGGTCCAGAGTGGATAGTAGGAGAGGACTGGAAAAGGCAGGGCAAGATGCAGAGCAAGGTGAGGGGTACACGGTACAAGGCAGGGTCAGGAAGCAAGAATTAGGAACAGGTGAGGCAAGGACAGTACAATGTCAAAGCAGGGAAAGGTTTGGAGTGAAAGCAGATCAAAATACAGAATAGCAAGGAAAGTAGGGCAGGGCAAGGTCGAGCCAAGTTTAAAGACAGGACTGGAGTTGGACCGGAAGGGGAAGGCAAGGCAGAACGGGGTAAGGTAAACAAGACAAAGTTCATGACAAGGTAGGACAAGACAGGGAGGGGTTTAGACAAAATAAGCAAGGCAAGACAGGGAAGGACAAGCCAGATCTAGGCAAGGAAGAATCACAGGGAAAAGGGCAAGAGCTGAAACCACCTAGCTAGAGGCACTGCCACAGTACTAGGAAGGCCAATAATGCTCCAGCAAGGAGTGTTCAGAGGGTTGGCCTAAAATAAGGCAGAGTCAGCCCTAATTGGCTGACTGCAACCAACCAGGCTGCTGCTAGGTTGGGGCAGCAAAGGCCAGGTAATATATAGTGAGCAACACTGCAGGCTGCTCATCTGGCCCAGTGGTCAAGACACTGAACCAGAAACCCAAAGGTCCTTGGTTCAATCTCAGCAGAAAGTGACGCCTGACCTAAACAATTAGTAGAAACTGACTGGGTCAAATTTTGTTTCTTTTATTCCATAATTGCTACTGTCGAAATATAATGAGGATATGGGATATGGATAGGATATGGATATGGTCCCTTCCTAGAACTATTAAAGGGGTTGTTCACCTTTAAAACACTTTTTCAGTTCATTTATTTTCAGATTGTTCCCCAGAAATAAATACTTTTTTTCAATTACTTTATTATTTATTTTTTACAGTTTTTTCAAAATCTAACATCAATGTGTAATGGTCTTGTCAATCAGGCAGCTCAATAATTCAGGTGCAGATTCTGAACTCTTACCATTTTGCAACATTTATGGGCACATTTATCAAAGGTCGAATTTCGAGTTCATGTGAGTTTTTGAAAACTCTCATAAACCCCCATAAACTCGAAATTTGTCCAATTGAAATGTATTTCTAAAGTGAAATTTTCAAAACTCGGGTGAATAGGATCGACCCAAAAACTCAAATTGAATGCGAAACGAAGTTGATTCAAGTGTTTTCTCAAATGTCAGGAAGGCTGCAAACAACTCCAAATTGATCCCAGGATGTCTTTCATTAAAGGGATACTGTCATCGGAAAAAACATTTTTTTCAAAATGAATCAGTTAATAGTGCTGCTCCAGCAGAATTTTGCTCTGAAATCCATTTCTCAAAAGAGCAAACAGATTTTTTTTATATTCTGTTTTGAAATCTGACACGGGGCTAGACATAATGTCAATTTCCCAGCTGCCCCAAGTCATGTGACTTGTGCTCTGATAAACTTCAATCACTCTTTACTGCTGTACTGCAAGTTGGAGTGATATCACCCCCTCCCTTTTCCCCCCCAGCAGCCAAACAAAAGAACAATGGGGAGGTAACCAGATAGCAGCTCCCTAACACAAGATAACAGCTGCCTGGTAGATCTATGAACAACACTCAATAGTAAAAACCCATGTCCCACTGAGACACATTCAGTTACATTGAGTAGGTAAAACAGCAGCCTGCCAGAAAGCATTTCTCTTCTAAAGTGCAGGCACAAGTCACATGACCAGGGGCAGCTGGGAAATTGACAATATGTCTAGCCCCATGTCAGATTTCAAAATTGAATATAAAAAAATCTGTTTGCTCTTTTGAGAAATGGATTTCAGTGCAGAATTCTGCTGGAGTAGCACTATTAACTGACGCGTTTTGAAAAAAACATGTTTTCCGATGACAGGATCCCTTTAACTGAAACAGCAACTCGCAGGTTTTAGGTGGCGAATTGTCGAATTCGAGTTCTTAAAGGGCCAGTGTGTGATAAATCTCGAAAATCAAATTTTAACAATTTCCTATTCCAATTTGACAAATTTTCACTTTGACCCTTGATAAATCTGCCCCATATTTGATACATTTCTCAGCAGCATCTCTGGAGTATTAGCAACTATTGTATCAATTCTAGCAGCTGCCTGTAATGAAACCCAGAGATTCTGCTCAGCAGGGACAAAGATAAGAAATGTATCAACTATATGTATCAATTTATAATAGTTTACAGGGACAGCGACCCCTCCCAAAGCTGCTTTAGAAGGTAAAAAATTACAATTTACACTTCAATATTAAAAAAATGATCACACATAGAAAATATTTTATGGTGAACTATCAGAAAACAACAAAGTGTTTGAAGATGAACAACCCTTTTAAGTGGGCAGCACATGAGGCAAGGATTCTAGCATCCTTCGTATAGTCAATAACAAGACCTGGCCAACTATTTATCTGAAATTTACTTTTATTCCTTACCAGCCTTTTCACTTTAGCTTCCACTTCTATCATTTCCTATAGCTCTGCATTCATTCATTTAATCTTCCACAAACATTCTCTACTTGCAATTCATGACTTTGCAATTCCCCAATTATATTGTAAATTTGTCTAAATGACAGAGAACTGCTCTTGCAGGGGTTGTTTTATAAATTCTTTTGTCGATATACCTTGAATGTCAGCCTAAGAAAAATATATCTATACATACATTTGTTTTCACAACACCAAGCTTCTTATAGAGAATGTTTTTTTAATCAATCATATCCTTGCTCTTTTAATAACTGGGCATATGTATTGTGTCAGTGTTAAAGCTCAAGATGTTTATCAAAAAAGTAATCAGTGACGGGAGCTTTGGAAATACCCAGTTTCAGTCTCGGATCAGGGAATGAATGGTTAGTTAGTGTTACACATAGACATTTGAGTTGTTTTACAGAAGTAACTTTAGACAGATCAGGTTTATCAGTCCTTAAAATACAAACAACCTCCTATTGACGGTGCAGAAAAAACTGTAAAGCCACCTGGTTCCCTAAATGTTTAACAATATTGTTTTTCATTTATGCTTGTTCCATGTATAGCTGTCTGCTCATTGTCATCACTACGATTCACTTGCATATTTAATCAGGTACTTCTCATTTTATTTCACTTATTATCTTTTCCCAACGTTAATGGGTTCAGATAACAGATGCACGCCTTCCCCTTTGGTTATAATGTTTAATTCACAATTAATTTATGGGTATGATTGTAAGATCTGGTAAGTAGGTCCCCTGTAGTCTAGATGCTTGCGTGCATAAACATGCACGGAAGCGCGAATCACCAAGGAGAGAGGGGACTGGACTAGGAGTAGAAGGCAGGTAAGGTATTTACCTGGCGCACACCCCCAGCTTTGCATCCTAGGCATGTGCCTTCTCTGCCTACCCCTAATTACGGCCCTGGCTAGCCCCCCCCCCCCACAAAATTAAAAAAAAACATTGGTGACCAGGGACCCCCTTCAGGTTAAAAAAATATTGGTGGTCAAGGTCCCTCCATAAAAGTTAAAAAAAACCCATTGGTGGTCAGGGCACTCCTCACAAGTTAAAAAGAGTTGGTGGCCAGGGCCCCTACTATAAGTTAAAAAAAAAAGGTGGCCGTAAAGGAATGCAATCAAGAGCGCACTTAAAGATCACCGGATTGGTCGCAGGGTATGTCTCTCGTAACGGAAATCTTGGTTAAAATCTAGAGGCTTCTGATGAAATGACTAGCACAGTCACGAAACACGTCAAGCCATGCGCTCCCCTGCCCTATCTACATTTTCTATGCCATGCTTTATGCTTTTTAAAAAAAGACTTAATAAATTTGGATTTTATCCAATATTTCCATTATGAGAGACATACCCTGCGACCGATCCGGTGATCTTTAAGTGCGCTCATGATTGTATTCCTTTACTGCTGCCCACGTGACCAGAGTGGAATTGATCTACCGGACGGCGGGTAATGGTTCATTTCGCCCTCCTACACAAAGAGTTCCGATGCGCGTCTCCCGTTTCAGCAAAATAAATGGTGGTCAGCCCCCCCCCATAAAAGTAGTAAAAAACAAAAAAACTAGTGACTGGGTTTAAAAACAAAGACCATTGGTGTTCAGTGGAACATACTATAAAGTATGGCAGGCTGTCTTCTACTCTTTGGTGGCAGCAGCTTTAGTTGACCTCGGCAGCTTTGGTTTCAGCTCCCTTCAGCGGCCTGGAATGACTTCTCTCCCTGTGCCACCCTGATGCAAACCCTGCACGTGACAGATTCTGGTTAGGGAAAATGCCAAAAATGTGTCCCTCCCTTCCACAATTGCATTAAATTTTAAAGAAACAGGCACTACCACCCCATAGTGGGGAGCTTTATGAAAATTGCAGATGCAGCTAACAATGAGATTCCCTTGTAATTTGTCTAATAAAAGAGGAAATCTTTTGCTTACAAAACTGGGGAGCAGCACTGCAAATATCAGAAAAGCCAGCATTTTTTTCTCAGTATTACAGATGTACCCAGAGTTATCACATAGAGATATCTCAGATAACTCTGTCTGCACCAATTATCTAAGCTACATTCCTAGGTGTAATTATTGAGATAACAAAAGGTCATTTGAATTCCTTTTGGGGTAATAATGAGTGTAATTGTAAATTTATTGTTTTATTGTAATGCTTGGTCAAGGGGTCATTAAAAGCTTGTGCTTCCCATTAAGCCAACTCAACCAGTATGTTCTTGAGCACATACTGATCATACAAACTCCATGCCAATAGCACATTTTTTCTAAATCCACCACCCCCCACACACAAGTGCAAAAGAACATGTGTAGGGCCACCATCAGAGGGGCACAGTGGGGACCTTGGCCTGGTGGATGTAGTTTTAAGGGGGGGCCAGGGAGCTGTGGAAGGGAGCTGACATGCTTTTATTCTATCACACTTTGCTTTATTCTTCTATTTCTCCATTGTCTCCCTACTGTCCTCCCTATTTTGACCTTTTATGCCCTTTCTCTCTTATTGTCCCCCTCTCATTCTGTTCTGCTTTGCAGTATTTCCATTCCCATATACTCCTTCTCTGTCATTATCTGTCATGCACTCTGTTTTAGGCTTGTTTCTCTTGTATCACATCACATTGCTGTCATATACAACTCACCTCCCTGGTGGTCTAATGGTTCGATGGGGTCGGCGGGGACGCCTGCCACCCACTCGTGGGGACGCCCGCCACGTGGCCCATCCTTGTCCAAAATGCTGGCTTCTTAGGGCGCGTAATGACGTCAGCGCGCAATGGCGCGAGATTCAAACCTATTTAAAGGGACTTTGAACAATTTCTCATTGCCCGGATCATTCCTAGGAAGTTCCTGGTGCTTCTGTATTTGAATTCCTGTCTGATATCTGATTCCTGTAGTGACCCCTGCCTTTCTTTGACTTCCCTGACTTCCGTGAGTCTGACCCCTGCCTGGTAACCGACTATTCTACTCTCTGTAATCCAAGATGTGCCTGCCTTGACTCTTCTTGATATCCCGGTTTTTGACCCTTGCTTGTCTGACTCCGTTTGTATTCTGCCTGCACCGACCCGGCCTGAATTGACTACGCCTTCTGTCTACTCCTTGTACTGAGACCTTCTGCCCAAAAGACTTTTGCTTTACAATCGTGCCCCTCTGCTCGTCCAGAACCCTTAGCTTGGCACCTCTCTTAATAAGACCTGGCGGCATCCGACTAGCCGAGGGCTCCTCCCGAGGTGAAAGTCGGTTGTTTTTTCGCAGAAGCAAGAGCCGAGACCAGGGTGCTTAACATTGGTTCTGGATTTAGGCCGATCGTGACAACTATATGCTTCTAAATTCAATGCTCAATGCCACATCTCTTACCTTGCTGACTCCTGACCTTGCCCATTCCCACTCCTTGTTTCTTATATCCACCCCGCTTCTTCTTTCTTTACTCTCGTACTAATGCTCTGCCACATTTACACTTTCATATTGTGTTTCTGTTCAGCTCTCCTACTGCCTTCTCCTTTCACTGTTGCGGCACTCCCTTCTCTTCAATCAGTTTGCAATTTTAAAAACATTTTTCCCAAACACGTGTGGTCAGCAGCAATGATCTGTTATGTTTCCTGGTAGATGAGTTGCAATTCTGCATTTATATTCCATACTTACTTCTACCACTGTTCACTCCAGTGAGTACATTCTATTCAAAACCATAAAGCTGCACAGGGACTGGATATGGCAGCAGAGATCTTTAAAATTTTGTGGGAAGCGGGTACTGTTTGGGTGCGGGTTTTAAAAAAACAGACCCATGCAGGTCTCTACAGCTCTGCATCTATGATTAAATGTGCCTGTGCATGAAATGCATCAGCCATTTGATTTTAATGGATAGATAAAATTGAGTTTTAATTGACATCTGGTTGTGTGAAGGCTGGTGTGTTAAGTTGTTTTAAGACTGCAGTGATTTGCTCTCATAAGATACAGGTTCATGGCTTTGCACATCCAGACTGAGAAAGTGTAATAATTGGGAAATTTTCGCTATATGGTTAGGAGCTGGGACTTCTGATTAATACTTTTTGCTTTGAACTTTATTAATAAATGATTAACTTAGTATATTTGTGGTTTCAGGCGCAGGGTTATGCTGAGCCAGTGACAAAATGATATACAAAGCAGCAGCCTTATAGAGACTCCCAGGAACCATAGGGAATGTCTCTGTTGTCTTCTCAACTGGGGTTATAGTGTGTCAGGGGCAAACTTGTCTCAGACACGTGTACAACTGATGTACAACCTGCTTTTATATCCTTAGGTTGATGTTTATCTGGATGTGCCTTTGCACTTGTCCCACAGGATATAAGAAGTAGTGTTTAGGAGAGACGGTCCTGTTCCGCACAGCACACACAGTATCCTCCTGGCTTAAGGCCTTTTTTATCCCAAGATCCTCAGTGCTTGGGCAAAGATAGAGCGGAACTTTATTGTTCTGTATCTCATATTCACACACAGGAGCTGGGCAGCAAGGCACAAGGAAAGCTTAGGGGAGTCACTAACCAGCAGGGAAACTGAATAAGAACAATCCTGAAACAAACTAAATAAATGGATCCTCAGGAAAATGCTACCCAACCACCAGTCAACCCCATCTGTAGAACCAGGGATGCTCCTTACTCCTATGAAATCTTGCAAAGTAAGTGCAACTCTCAGGTCCAGCTTTGGATAGCAGTGTTGGAGCAGCGCATTGTAGTTCAGCTCTGCCTTTATTACATGTGATTTGGTTATTTCACTAGTTATATTTTATTTGAGGCTTCTAATTGAAGGCTTTCTACTGGACTATATCAGAATATATAACAGTTTTGGAAGGACTTTCTAAATTATCATTATTCTCCACCTATGACTATGGAGGTATGAGCATTAAGACAATGACTCCTATAAGGGGTCAATCATGCTATTGTCTATATTTAAGTACAGTATATAGACACATGATACCAAGATTTAAGATTCTATATACCTTTGTATAAGTTAACAGGGGCACTGAGCTAATAAGTCAGACTGACATAATAAACTCTAAAACCAGAGGGTTGTGTATGTAGCACATATAGGTGTTTGTAAGCACAGCAAAGTCGTTAATTGGCTTTTGTATTGCAAGATTTTAAACATTTTATAAGTTTTATTCAGTTGGCTGGGAAATGTTCTGTGTAAACTCTTAGAAATTAATCAAAACACTGTAATACAGATTATTTGAGGGTGACTTGTCAATCACCCCTTAGGGGGTTATTTATTACAGTTAGAATAAAGAAAACTTGACAATTTTTACCTGTTGAGGTCCTGTTTAAGTCAATGAGAGAGGCACCTATCCTTAATTGAAGTTATCAGGGTCTTCGGGGTCTTAGTGTTGGTGAGTTTGTACAGAAACTGAATGTGCAGTGTGACTCACAAGATTGTTGTATGGCTTTAAAGGGCAAAACAATACAACATTTTGAAGGGTGCCGTACCAATGTGCAAACCCTCTCCAGTTGCAAACCTGAATTCCAAGGACAGTGCACCTATTCCTAAATAACCATACAAGCCTATTTAATATTCTGAACAGGTGCAGCAGCTCAATCTTGCCTCCACTACCAGTGCTCAATGTGGCTTGGCACACGTGTATTACATACCACAACATGTTAGTGACGTGAAAATATGCTGCAATTATAAAAAGAAAATACTGTTTTGTGGGTGATTGCATTTGTGTTGTAAATTAGGCTTTAGGTTTTTTCCATTTCATTTAATGAAGATTTTGGAAAACACATAGCACATTTTTGCACAATCTGCATCATTTTTAAAATGCAAATCTAACCAATAATTTGCAAAAAATCATGCTAATATGATCTTATTATTCAGTAAGTACTATACTACGGATACATGGAAAACTACTTTAAAAATATTGGTGTATATGTTTTTCTTGGCAGATGCACAAGTTCCATATAAGTTGGGACTAGCCCAAAATACATGACAACTGCACGCACATCCCTCAAGTCTTACCGCAATTTCTTCATTTATGTATAACAACGTGTGGATGGATATGGGAAACAAAGCAATTGGCATAAAACAGATGTAATTGGACAGTGAAGGCAAAGAAACAAGTCCTCTTGTATGCCTTCTCTGTTTTTTAAACAGAACTGATTGTATTCCCATAAACACACACGCAGGCACTACACCATCATTGTCTGTTACTGTAAACAATTCTATCATCGTTCTAGTACAAAGGTTTGCTTTTTGGTCATACTTGATTTGGCACCTTATTCTCCTTAATCCATTTCTGCTGCACATTTCTGCAAATCCCTGCACTGGCTCCCAATACATTGTTGCCTTAAATTTAATGTCCTCACATTCACCTACAAAGCCCTCAATAACAATGCTCCACCTTCCATTTCAAGCCTTATCCCCAGGAATTAGGGATGCACCGAATCCAAATTCTAATTTGCATATGCAAATTAGGGGCGGGAGGGAAATTGCGTGATTTTTTGTCACAAAACAAGGAAATAAAAATCGTTTTCCCCTTCCAACCCATAATTTGCATATGCAAATTAGATTCGGATTCGGTTTGGTATTCGGCCGAATCTTTCGCGAAGGATTCGGGGGTTCGGCCGAATCCAAAATTGTGGATTCGTTGCATCCCTACCAGGAATGTTTACAATCGACCACTTTGCTCCTCTAATGATCTTGAACTTTCTTCTACCCTAGAAACCCCATTACATTCACCCTTCCAATACTTCACCAGAGCAGGGAAAGTCCCTCATTACCTACTGAATCAGTTTGTTTGCCAATTAGTTAATTGTGTACAGCAGGTCTACAGGAATTTCAACATAAAATACACAGACCTGCAAATCTCAAGTGCCTTCATTTAGGATAATGTCAACAATATCTAAGCACTGTAATACATAGGATGGACATTTAGGGGGTCCAGTTTTTTAGGGGGAAAACTTGAATTTTTTGCAGAAAAATAAAAACTTGAATTTTTAGAGATTTGTTATACCCCAAATTTGCTAAAAATCTGAATCTGAAAATACACAATCTCAAACCTGTCGAAGTCAATGGCAGATGTCCCTGACCTCGCAGCTCCATTATAAATGTCCATATTTATATATACAGTATATATATATATATATATATATATATATATATATATATATATCTTGTGTACATGTTGAGAAACAAATCATACCAACAGACTTTAACTTGTCAATCAGAGTATAAATAAGTGTGGAATACTACAAGCAAACTAAAAAAGCCATTGTTCTGTTTCTTCTTCCAGGTCTTGATACGACTGGTATATTGCTCTTTGCTATGTTAACATTAATGACGCTCGTAACACTGTTGGTGTTTTTGGAAGAAGCTTACTATATGTACAGAAAAATTCCTAGCCACAAATATTACTTAATCATTTGGATAAATGCAGGAGCCATGGTAAGTCCATAACCAGCTACAGGAGTTATGCCATGAAACAATCCCTTTAATTGTTTTAGTCTTATAATTATTTCCCATATGGGCATCACTATGAAACGTTTGTCCAAATGCTTTCCTACTATAGGGGGAATATGTGGTGTTTATACAAATGGCCTGTAGATGTCACTGTGCTCAAGACTTATACTGTGCAGACTTTCTATACAGCTTGTGGTGTTAGAGTTGCTTCCTGTGGTGTTAGAGTTGCTTCCTGTTGTGTAATGGCTGCATGAGTCTGCTAATAAAGCACTGCTATACTCTACTCATCCTCGACTACCAAAACATAACAACTTCAGCAGTAATTTTATAATGACAGTAGTATTTCAGAAGGGTTCAGCTCACCTTCAATTTTAGTGTGGTATAAATAAACAGCGGGCAATTTAAAGACGATTTGCAACGGGTCTTTGTTTTCTTTGTTTTATATTATTTATGTACAGCTTTCAGGTTTTGGCATGAAAAACTGGTTGCATTGGATTTATCAACCAGGCATCCGTTTTGAAATGAAAGCTAAATAGGAGAAAAGACAAGAGGAATATAACGAAATCAAAAAACTTTTTGATGTTCTGTTAACAGAAAGAGCACAACTAAACATAGACCACATACGTAATAAATACTTTAGATGGGGAAACAAAACAGGTAAATTGTTAGCGAGAATCATCAAACAACAAAGCCCACAAACATATATTCATAAACTTCAGGGTAATCAAAAATGGATTACATCTCCCACACAAATTACCAAAACGATGGCTCAATATTTTCAAAATTTTTATGCCACAGAACCCAATCCCGAAGAGGGACTCGCTTTTTTGCGAGAAGCAAATTTACCCAAACTTACAATAGAGGAAAGGAACATACTAGATGCACCAATAACGGAAAGTGAAATTTTACAGACTATTAAAACCCTAAAATTAGGAAAATCCCCTGGTCCAGACGGCCTCAGAGCTGAATTTTACAAAATCCTAGCACCTGATGTCACGCCAACACTCCAGACCCTCTTCAACAACACGCTTCAAGGCCTTCCATTGTGGCCAGAAGCAAATGAGGCCCGTATAATTCTCCTCCCCAAAAAAGACAGAGACCCCACTAACCCACAATCTTATCGACCTATCTCCCTCTTAAATCAAGACTTAAAACTACTCTCAAAAATAATGGCAGATAGATTACAACTAATATTACCTAGAATCTTGTCTCCAATCCAATTAGGCTTCACAAAAGGCAGACATTCTGTGAAAGCCAATCGCCAAATTCTGGCATCTATATATATACATAACATGGAGAAACGTAAACACGGAATATTAGTAAATCTAGATGCAGAAAAAGCATTTGATCGGATATACCATGCCCACCTTCTTAGACTACTTAAATTTCAACACTTCGGTCATCAATTATTAAAACTATTCCGTAACCTATACACCTCCCCGTCGGCTTTTCTCACAGTGAATAACATAAACTCTGATAGATTCCCCATACGTAAAGGGACCAGACAAGGTTGTCCCCTATCCCCTCTCTTTTTCAACATAGCGCTGGACCCATTGCTCAGACACTTAGCTCAAAACCACAAATATCAAGGTCTTACCATTGGACAAACACATCATAAAATAATAGCATTCGCTACCACGATATTCCTGTCGTCATGGAAACTATTAATAGATATGCCACTTTCTCTGGTCTAAAAATAAACTATGATAAATCTGAAGCCATCAAACTAAAACACACCATACCCACGGACTGGACACAAGACATCCCCTTCAAAAAAGCACAACACCACATTACCTATCTAGGCATCAAATTTACGAACCACCATACGGACACTTACAAACTAAACATAAGTCAAACCATATCCGACATCCAGAATGACCTAGCAAATTGGAAAACACTAAGTCTCTCTTTTTTGGGAAGGGCATACCTTATTAAAATGGTATACTTTCCTAAGCTTTTATACAAAATCCAGATGTTACCTTATTACTTAAAACAATCAGATCAAAAGCTAATAAACAAACTATTCAGAAAGTTTATTTGGGGGGGAAAAAGACCAAGGATAGCCTTACTCAAACTCCAACATCCTAAAATAAATGGAGGCGTAAGACTATAATGAAGCATCTTTGCTACGTCACATTGGAGACTGGATCTATGATACAGACACGTATAGCAATGCAAACTTAGAGTCCAAAATCATGGGAACTACATACCTGAACTCTCTGATCCACATCTCACCTCTGGAACTCACACAAACACAAAAAAACAATCCTTTATTTATTAACACATACAAAGCTTGGAGAAATGTACGCCACAGATGGAAAGCCACACAATCTCTTTCATTATATCTACCATGGACTGATAATAAAAATTTCCCAAGTGGCTTACTAACAAATGTCTTTAACAACTGGCGCAAAGAAGGCATTTACTGTGTCAGAGACATATTAACCAAAAACTTAACTGTTATGACGTACCCAGAAGCCTCCGCCAAGTTCCCTTCCCTCCGTGGCCAATATTTCTATTACCTTCAAGCGTCTCACTATGTGAGAGATGTCCTACACAGGATGACAGACCAAGATATGTCTAATCCTCTGAATCATATATGGAAAGGAGCTAATACCATACACTCTACATCTTCTATCCACAAACTCATTAGGGTGACCCCAGATCCCTTGTTAAATGATACCCCCTTTGGGAAATGGTCAGAAGCTATATCGACTATCACCGCAACAGATTTTGTTAAACTTCATTCTCACTCTATGAGAACAATACCGTCTAGCCAATACCAGATCATGGCCCTACAAATACTACACCAATCCTACCTGACCCCCCTAAAGAGATACAAAATGGGCATATTACCCAACCCAACATGTCTTAGATGCTCTGGAACAGACGCCACACTACTGCATTGTATATGATCTTGCCCAGTTATCAATACATTTTGGTTAGACGTATACAAATACTGGCAATCATTAACCAAGCAAACATTTGAACCAAATATAGAATGGGCCCTATTTAGCAAAGTCAGGGGGACACAACAAATATCTAAAGCCAATAGAGCATTAGCAGAAAGATTAGCTGCAGCAACAAGAAAAGCTATACTACAAGAATGGCTTTCTCCCACCTCACCATCTATAAACTTGGTTAAGAACAAGCTTCATTTCCTATTTCATATGGACTGGCTGGAAGCTTCCATAAATAAAAATACCCATACTGATAGGTTTTTCAACACCTGGACCTCCTACATCTTAAGCCTTTCGTCTGACATTAGACAACTTACAATCTCTACTTTTCGATACACCCCGTGGTATGACTTAGATTGCCTACGTGGCACCAACCCATTAGTCTTAGCAACAATGACTCCCGCATAACAAGATCGCAGCTGCCTCCCAGGACTCACCAACTCTTGGGCGACTATGGATATCCCACGCTCTATACATCGAAGGGAAAAAAAAAAAAAAAAAAAAGGGGGCATGTTTAATGTTTAATTCTAATTAATCTTATTGTTTGTTTTGTTTTTATTAGTTAAAATTAAAGGAATATCCAGCACCTATTGATTTAGATGTAGTGGTTGCTATAGAGATGTGAATGCCACCACCTCATCTTACCAAATCTTACAGCTCAACATGCTTTAAATAAGCTTAAAGACATGACAATGTGCACTTTCTTGTATAAATCAACACTTTATTGGACAAATGTCTATATGCAACATTGAATGACAAAATTGTATTGTTACAAGAGTGAAATAACTTGTTTGTTTATGCTGGACTTCTAATAAAAAAAAACAATGTTTAAATAGGAGAAAAGAAAGTTAAGAAGAAAGAACCTGATTGTTACATTTGACATTAATAGGTGTCTACAATGCATAGGAATTTACCACTTGACCCAGAGCCTAACAATTGGATTGCTTGATGACTGCATAGTGTGTAGCCAGATTAGCATGTCAAAGGATTCACTGGCTTGAAATTGATTTAGTAAAGAATGTAGTACAGGTATGGGACCTGTTATCCAGAATGCTCGGGACCTGGGGTTTTCCAGATAACGGATCTTTCTGCAATTTAGGTCTTCTTTCTGTAATTCTAGATCTTCTTAAGTCTACTAGAAAATCATGTAAACATTAAATAGGCCAATAGGCTGGTTTTGCTTTCAATAAGCATTAATTATATCTTAGTCGGGATCAAGTACAAGCTACTGTTTTATTATTACAGAGAAAAATTAAATAATTTTTAAAAACTTTGAATATTTGGATAAAAAGGAGCCTATGGGAGATGGCCTTTCCATAATTCAGAACTTTCTGGATAACAGGTTTCTGGATAACGGATCCCACACCAGTACTCTATAAGAGTCAAATACTGCGTGCTAAAAATCACAACCATAGCAATCAATCAACAGGTGGCATTAGTGGCCACCTGTTTGTAAAATAATATCTGGTTTGGTTGCTATGGGTTACTAGACCTAGTGCAAACGGTGTGACTTTCATTGAATTACTCCATATAATTACATTGCCTCTGTATGCTCAGCATTACCCATTTTGTCTGTCTTTTATTTTTTAGATGATTTCAACCACGTCCTGCTTTGGAATGTGGATTCCACGTAGCACCATGTTTACAGACTTCACCGCCTCTGTGTAAGTTTTAGCATTTTTAAGGAAGTTTTTTTTTTACTGTGTTATAAGGGTGTAATGATGAAACCTGTTCAGACCAGGCACTTGGACACTGGGTACATGTGTAGACCATTTGTGGTCACCTTCCCATTGTCTATGCCTCTCATCTGGCAATAATAACCAAATGACTTGACTTATTTATTAAGCACAGTTGTCATAAATTCGCGAAACCGCCGAGAAAATTCGGCCGGCCTGCGTTTTTTTTGGATGCTGGCGCATTTTCACCGTTTCGAGTTTTTCGGCGAAGCAAAACAGCCCAAATTCGCCCATCACTACTGAAGATCTCTCTGCTGAATTACAAAGAATACGGCTCTGGTCAAGTCTTGGCAGAGTGCATGCAAACAGGGCATAGGTGATGGGCGAATCTGTCCCGTTTCGATTCACTGAAAAATTTGCGAAACAGCAAGAAATTTGTGAAACGCATTGAAGTCAATGGGCGTCAAAATAATTTAGACAAATTTAGACAATTAGACAATTTTGTCAAAATGAATTACAGTCAGTGGACGTCTAAATAATTTTGGCGCGCAGCAATTTTTATGCACACAATTTCGATGCATGACAATTTTTTTTGTCGCTGCAAATTTTCGCCACATTTATTTATTCGTGGGCGTTGAAAAGCGGAAACTCACCGTGAATCCATGCCTGTCAAATTTATTCGCCCATCACTAATTAAGTCAGGTCATTGAAAGAATTTTGAGATAGGGGTGTTTTTGAAGTTTGAAATGTGTAATGGACTGGTCCTTCAGAATACCAGGAAAGCTCCAGGTAGGCCCTGGTGTCAGTGGTCCCTCTGCTCCTAATCATTTGGCCTATTTCACAGTCATTCCCTGTTTTTGTAGGAAAACAAAGAGGAAATAGTCATGGAAGTATAAATTATAGTATGTAAAGAAAAGAGAATAGGAGAATGAAGAGGTTGAGTGAGGAGAGGTGTGAGAAGAGTAACCCAAAGGTCTAAGGCTTTTCTTGTGGGCCCCTGATATCCTCATTTGACACTGACTTGATTCAATCTAAGCTGCATAAACAATCCTATTGGGTTTATTTAATGCTTAAATGCTTTCAGATAAAACATAGTTATCCAAAAGACCCCTTGTCTGGAAAACCCCAGGTCCTATGCATTTTAGATAATACATCTCATGTCTGCTAGTGATGGTTTTTATCTGCTTTTCATATAACTTTTACTTCACTATTATAACATCAGTAGGTAACTCTAAAGGAAGTAACAGTATTCACGTGCACATATTCATGCAATTCATTTTAACCCGCTTTCTACAGGTTCCTTGCGATGTTAGTACACAAGTTTCAGCTCATGCTGGTAAATGAATGTGGAGGAAGAAAAGAATTTCTGAGCAAATTTGGTGATACGAAGCTCAAGATTAGCACTGGTCCCTTCTGCTGCTGTTGCCTGTGCCTGCCCCATACAGACATCAACAGGTCAGTATCATGGAATCCCAACATGGAGTTAAGCACCATATAATGATATTCGATAATTAGTAATACGGTAATACAGTATATATTATTTGCTTTTTTTTAAAATACATTTTAACTAAAGCAAAATGGAAAAAAAAGTGAGTAGTGTGTAGAAAACAAGAACTGGTATAAGGAGTGTTTTACTAAGTAGCACACACCACAGCATTCACATGATAAAGCAATCCAGATACTAAATGGTGTCCATGTTGTGCCAGATGTGTATTCATTTTGATGGCATAAATGGAGGTTCAAATTTCCGGACATACCTCACCAGTGCACCCTCGCATCATCCAAAATAATAAGCAAGGAATATAGGAGGTCAGTATGGATTCAGAATATATAATACTGGCACACCAGAGAGAGAGAGAGAGCTCACTCAGGTATAAACTCCTATAGGACCACAACATGGCATTGGTCATTAGAAATGGAAGTACCAGCAACTGATAAACAGTCCTAGACAGGTGTCAGGTCCAGGGCTCCCTTGGATTCGTTTACCTTGCACCTTATTTACAGAAAGGAAAGCGACTGGTGTTATCAACCAGGCACAATTTAGAGGAGCTGTATTGACACAAGTTCATTTAAATGCTCTTGGCTTTTGCCCTTGCACATGCAAGTGTGAGTGTGCTTGTAGAGTTACCGTATGACCAAAAGGGAAATGAATATGTATTAACTGAACTTTTAGGGGGTTATTTCCTAAAATCATATTTTATTTAAAAAAACCACAACCTACTCCCATACTTGATTTGACCTTATTTATTACTAAAATAAGGTAAATTAATTGGATTGCTGAAAAACTCAATAGAGCTAAAATAAAATAATTTTTTTTGAGTTTTTGCCGAAACCCCCCCAAAAATTCAGATTTTCAGGCTAAACTCAGCGCAAACCACATTAACTTCAAATCGATATTGGTGCTTCTCCCATTGACTTATATTGGACCTCGTCGGGTCTGAGATGGCGGATTTTCAGATTCAGGCTTTTTGCCACATCGGGGTATTATAAATCTTGAAAAATTTTAGTTTTTTTCCACAAAAAAAGTCAAGTTTTTGCCCCAAAAATCGCAACCAGATAAATTCGAGGTTTAGTAAATAGCTACCGCAATCCAGTATTGTACTTGCCCATTCTTAAAATTATTATTTAAATTCATTAACAAAACTGTGCTCTCTGTCCCATTTGTAGACGGACTTTATTCATCCTGAAGCTGGGTACGTTTCAATTTGCATTCCTACGCCCGGTACTTATGTTTCTGGCTGTGGTTCTTTGGACAAATGGAAACTTTGTAATTGGCAATGTAAGTACTTCTCTACGTTACTGTGTAATTATGAAAGGTTTTCACGGAAACTATCTAATTATTTCCCATTTAATGTTCCAGGTGCTTTGATGCTTTTATTTCATGTATTTTTCTTTGCTCTTATGTAATCATTTTTTTTTTGTTTCAAGATTTCTTTTTATGATTTAAGTTGGATCTCTATTGCTCTAAGTTTGTTCATGAAGATCATTACTTTTTTATTATATTTGTATACTTCTATATTCAATATTTTGGAATTTTATGTACTGCTCCATTATTGACTTGTTGATGAAAAATAATAAACACATTGTTAAAATGAAATGATGAAAGGTTTCCTAGAAAAAATAGAAATGCCTCTGCACCATAGTCTTTATATGGACAGTTAACATTGTGACGATTTCTGTAGACTCTTCTTAGAGCAAATTCTAGGTCATGTGGTTCACAGTTGTGTCGTCTGTGTCCTGTATTGCCTTCTCCCCTTTAACAGAATATCATAAAGTTGTGGATTTTAAGCAAAAATATAATTTTATAGTTTTAACCTAAATGGCAATTCAGAGAGATTCCTTGTGTAGCATACTGTATATACAGTATCTGTGCCTTTACCACTGGTACAACTATAGAGGGCGCTGTACTATGCCTGCAGCAGTTTCTTTTCAGCGTCCTTTCTGCAATGTCTTGTACAGCAGAGTTATAGCCTGTGTTCAGGGGGTTAGGGTTTTTTTTAATTAACAGTTGACACTGAAAGGCTGAACACAATACTGTGATCAAAGTAGAACTCGAGATTTGCTTTGGGGGTGCGTCAGTACAATAGCATTTGTGTGATTCACGTTGTGCTGAATCCTCATTGTTCAATCTTTAGGGCTGTGTTTAGAAGGTTGAATTTGGGCAAAAATGATCAACTTCTGATGACACCTTCCATTTACACTAAAGTTTGATGGAATTTAAATTCAACCCTTTTCTTCTACAGATGAAAAAGTGTGACATCTGTTGTTTTGCCGTTCAGACCTGCTGAAATCTCATGATTTCATTTGAAAAAATATTTTACAACCACTCTCACTATTATTTTACCAACTAGTAGTATAGTTAAAGGGGATATTAACCCAAATATACATTTTGAATAATGAAAAAATTCTAAATACAATTCTAGAATGCAGTAATTCAATGATTTCAGTGCAGTTTTATCATTTCAAGAACTATTTTGACATTGCTTTTGAAGCTTTTCTAAGCTTTATAGACAGTTCCAACATTTATAGAAGCCATTGATTGAGTTTTAGTTAACAAAACTATGCTGATGTTTTAGAAACATGCCTTTTAATTTGATAAGAATTTAATTGCAAATCACTTTGTCACAATAATGATAACTGCTCTATGCAAAGAGAAACTGCTTTCTGGTCATCAGGTTGCACTATGCATTTAAAGGGGAATAAATGTCATGTAAATCTTCAACTCAGCTGTTTTTTCCCTTTTAAAGGAATAGTTCAGTGTGAAAATAAAAACTGTGTATATAAATAGGCTGTGCAAAATAAAAAATATTTCTAATATAGTTAGTTAGCCAAAAATGTAATGTATAAAGGCTGGAGTGAACAGATGTCTAATAAAACAGCCAGAATCCAACTCCCTGCTTTTCAGCTCTATAACTCTGAGCTAGTCAGCGACTTGAAGGGGGGCCACATGGTACATTTCTATTCAGTGAGTTTGTAATTGATCCTCAGCATTCAGCTCAGATTCAAAAGCAACAGATATGACCCATGTGGCCCCCCCTCAAGTCTCTGATTGGTTACTGCCTGGTAGCCAGGGTAACCAGTCAGTGTAAACCAAGAGAGCTGAAAAGCAGGAAGTAGTGATCTGACTGACATGTTATATATAAAATCACTCCAGCCTTTATACATTACATTTTTGGCTAACTAACTATATTAGAAACATTTTTTATTTTGCACAGCCTATTTATTTACCCAGTTTTTATTTTTACACTGAACAATTCCTTTAATGTCATACTTTTTTCATTCCTAAGGATGATGTTAATGCTCAGAGTTCCACAGTCCAATTATAATGTAATTATATAGTGAATAAAGTACCCCCTCTTGTAAAATATAAGGATATTATTAGTTACTGAGGAGTTACATGACCATATAAAAGCAAGAGGCCCTAAGGCCCAGTGCTTTTATACAGGTCATGGAATTCTGAAGTGACTTCTAATATCCTCATATTTTACAACAGGTGACTTTATTTATTATAATACACAAGTTTCAGTGAGTCATGTGACAGAATTGACTTCACTAAGCTGCGATTATAACCAATAATATCATTAAAGGAGAAGGAAAGGTTAAAACTAAGTAAGCATTATCAGAAAGGTTCATCTAAATATACCAGTAAACCCTCAAAGTAATGAGTCCCCTGTCAAAAGAAATACTGCATTTCTTTCCTTCTATTGTGTAAACATGGGCTTCTGTATCAGACTTCCTGCCTTCAGCTTAAACCCCATTGCCCTGGGCAAGAGCATGCTCAGTTTGCTCCGCTCCCCCCACCCCTCCCTTCTCTACTGTAATCTGAGCCCAGAGCAGGGAGAGACTCAGGCAGGAAGTGATGTCACACCACATTAATACTGCAGCTCCTATTCTAAACAAACAGAGAGTTTCTAGAGCTTTTTACTTAGGTATGGTAAAACATTCTACAGAATAAATATAGCATTCTAGCTTGTACTATTGCAGCTAATCAATTGGCAATAAATGCCTCCGTAGCTTTCCTTCTCCTTTAAAGGGATACTGCATGGGAAAATTTTTTTTTTTCAAAATCAGTTAATAGTTCTGCTCCAGCAGAATTCTGCACTGAAATCCATTTCTCAAAAGAGCAAACAGATTTTTTTATATTAAATTTGGAAATCTGACATGGGGCTAGACATATTGTCAATTTCCCAGCTGCCCCAAGTCATGTGACTTGTACTCTGATAAACTTCAATCACTCTTTACTGCTGTACTGCAAGTTGGAGTGATATCACCCCCTCCCTTTTCCCCCCAGCAGCCAAACAAAAGAACAATGGGAAGGTAACCAGATAACAGCTCTCTGACACAAGATAACAGCTGCCTGGTAGATCTAAGAACAGCACTCAATAGTGAAAACCCATGTCCCACTGAGACACATTCAGTTACATTGAGAAGGAAAAAGAGCAGCCTGCCAGAAAGCATTTCTCTCCTAAAGTGCAGGCACACGTCACGTGACTGGGGGCAGCTGGGAAATTGACAAAATGTCTAGCCCCATATCAGATTTTAAAATTGAATATAAAAAAATCTGTTTGCTCTTTTGAGAAATGGATTTCAGCGCAGAATTCTGCTGGAGCAGCACTATTAACTGCTTCATTTTGAAAAAAATTTTTTCCCCATGACAGTATCCCTTTAAGTACCGTTTATAAGGATATCATTTACAGGATATTCATGGCTCTTGTGTATTATAATGTAATATAAGATGTTCAATAACTAGAACAGTTTACTGATAAAATGTTCTTCCCTTCTCCTTTCTTCCAGTCATCTCTGAATAATGCCACAATGTGGATCAATTTTGCCATTGCTATTATGACAATAACAGCACTTTGGGCAGTGGGAGTTTTGTTTAATCTGGTAAAGAACACTTTGAATGACCAAAATATTGTTCCCAAGTTTGCAGTCTATCAGGTAAGATCAGAGACATCATACTCATGTCTAACTATATACATTATTTTACTAAAAGATGCAAAGAGCTCTGCAGGTTGCCATTGCATTTTTAAAATAAGAAGGCATAACCTGCATCTCAGGGGCCGTGCAAAATTATCATTTTCATTGACAGACCAGAAGGACAAAAGAGGTTGTTGGCCGATTTGGGCTGACTTCTCGAGTTCTATATACAAAGGTATGGTATCCGTTATCTGGAAACCCATTATGCAGAAAGCTCCAAATTACAGGAAGACCGTCTCCCGTAGACTATATTTTAACCAAATAATTACATTTTTCAAAATGATTTCCTTTTTCTCTATAATAATAAAACAGTACCTTGTACTTGATCCAAACTAAGATATAATTAATCTTTAATGGAAGCAAAACCAGCCTATTGGGTTTATTTAATTTTTTAAAAACTTAAAATGAAAAGAAGAGCACCCTCATTCTTTTACTAAAAGTTAGGTAAAAGCCTCTCACAAAGGCTACCAATGCATCATTTAAATGCAAATACAACAAAGCCCACCGGTACTGTTGATTTATTCACAGCTTTCCCTCCAGCGATAGGATTGGGTTTGATGTTGTGAAGATCTTGAACACTTACATGTAGCAAGTAACACATTCTGCTCTAATTTATATCTGGTCCAATTATGGTATGGGTAGATCCTTAATCATTAGTGGCTTTGGGAGCGTACCTCGTCTTCAGGAGAAAAGCACTATATAAAAATAATGTCCCTTTTTCTGTCCCATTGGGCTGATAAGAATCCAGATAAAAAGGCCACATTACACTATAAAAAGTTCTAAAAGTAATTAAAGTGTTATTTGCTTTTTATGACTCCTAAAGATCTATACTGGAGAGCTACTATATGAAGATGAAAGTGTCTATGACCTTAACTTATAGTATAGGTATGGGATCCATTATCCAGAAACACATTATCCAGAAAGCTCTGAATTATGGAAAGGGCTTCTCCCATAGACTCTATTCTATCTATATAATCCAAATTTTTAGAAATTATTTCATTTTTCTCTGTAATAATAAAAAAATACCTTACCGTAAACGTAATCCAAATTAGGATACAATTATTAATTATTGGAAGCAAAACCAGCCTATTTATTTAATGTTTACATGATTTTCTAGTAGACTTAAGGTATGAAGAGCCAAATTACAGAAAGATCCGTTATCCGGAAAACCCCAGGTCCCGAGCATTCTGCATAACAGGTCCCATACCTGTAGTACTAAACTCTTCCTTGTATATGTCGGAGCTATGTTATCTCTTATAGCCTTGGAGGAAATGGGGCGAGCTTACTGTTATTTTATGTATAATTTATTTGCGTCTTGGGGGCAAATTCACTAAGATCTGAAGTTGCGCCATCGACAGCTTCGCCGCACTTCATCAGGCGTAGTTTCGCCAGCGCTACGCAAATTCACTAAAATACGAATTTGCACTCAGGGAGGCGAACGGTAGCGCTAGCGTTACTTCGTCAAGTGAAGTTGCGCTAGCGATGCCTAATTTGCATACGGGGCCAAGTTAAAGTACAATGGACATATATGTAGCAGCAAATACATTACACTACACAAGCTGGGAAACCTTCATGAAATAAAATAGAGTTGTTATTTTGCTTGATACATGTGCCCACTGTATAGTTTAGGTGCCATATGTTAGGAAATGTTGGGGGGAAGGAGGGTACCCCAAAAAAATTTATCTACTCTATTGCACTTCGCCTGGTCTGAGGTGGAGAAGGCAAGTCTGGCGCAAGAGGTAACGTTCAGTAAAATGCGCAAGTTAGTGAATTAGCGTAGTTACATCCCTTAGTGCAACTTCGCCTGCCTGGCGTAAGGGTGCGAAGTAGCGCTAGAGTAGGTCCACTTCGCAAGCGAATTTGCGCCTGTTAGTAAATCAGCGAAGTAATGAAATGACGTCACGCTGGCAAATTTGCGCTAGAGTTAGGCACTTCGCTCTTTAGTGAATTTGCCCCTTGGTATCCATTTGCCTCTAGTGATGTTAAGATGTTTAACAGCATCCCAGAATGTGTCTGCAAATGGAGCAGCATCTATAATGACTCATTTAGCTTAGTTGATATCTCGCTGCTGCCACATTGCCCATACTTGTTTAGAATACATACAACAACATCCCCCATATGTAATACAAGGCAATACGTTTGCTCAGGAGCAGTAACCAATAGCAACCAATACAATGTTTGCTTTTAAACAGGTGACCAGGAAATGCTTCTTGCTGATCGGTTGCTATGAGTTACTGCTCCTGGACAAACTATATAACCCCACATGACTTCTTATTCACTGCTAAATTGGATGTACAAATTTATAAGGATGGAACTTGAGCTATAGCTTTCACCACGCTGCCTCTATTTCCATTTTCCGTCTCATACGACTTTTAACCGCATATTCTGACTTTTGTGTATTACAGTTTACAGTCATTCTGAGCCAACTGCAAACTGCAGTCATCAATGTTCTTGGTACAATGGGTATTATTGGTTGTGTTCCTCCTCTCCCCGGCTCATCAAGGGCTTCCTGTAAGTACCTTCACTTTCCCCAGATTAGATCATTTAGGGGGTTATGTATTAAAGTCCGAATGCCAAAAACCTGTAAAATTCTAGTTTTTTTTTACTATAAAATCAAAATTTTTTGTGGAGAAAAAACTCACATTTTTCAAGATTTATTATAACCCAAGGTTGGAAAAAGTCAGAATCTGTCATCTCAGACCTACCGAGGTTGTATATAAGTCAATGGGAGAGGTCCCTATCCTATTTGGATGTTTCCAACTATTCCGATTACATTCTCCAGAAACATTGTACAATTCTGATTTTTGCTAAATGTTTTCATGATTGTCACCGATCCGATTAAATTGTGCTTTTTAAATAGTAAATAAGGTCCAATCATGGATTCTAGTTTGGTCAGACTTTTTTACTTAAAGGAGAAGGAAAGGTAAAAAACAAATACATTTCTATATATTGGCCACAAAAAGGAGAACTACTTACAACAATCGTGGCTCTGTATGTCTTCCCCATTAGCTGTATTCAGAGGTCGATGTAAAACATTTTGCTAGGTGCATGGAATACAGAAGACATCCCTCCCGCTAACAAAACCGGCACTATCAGGGCTCACATATGCGCAGAAGAAATTCTGCAAGCCCTGCGCATGCGCACATTATTGCCTTACTTCCCCCATGCGATCGATGCTAAGCAGGTCAGGTGGTGTGTGGGTGATGTTGCACGCATGCGCACTTTTAACGAGGAGACGAAGGATGTGACGCGTACATGGCCAACATGGCGGCCGTAATGGGGAAAAACTTCGCTGGCACAGTGTAAGTGCAGGAAAACAAATTGGCTGGTGACGCTATAGCGGTTCAGGAGGGGTGTGATCAGGCAACAGTTAAAGATAGGTAATAAAAATGACCTTTCCTTCTCCTTTAAAATAATAAGAAAAATTCGGATTTTGGTAAATAAAGCTCTTAATGTTATATTTGCTATGGCATGGTAATGTAATGTTGTGAGAAATTAAATGCATTCCCTTTGCTGTGCTCCTTTCATTTCACTTAACCTGAATCCTTCCAGTCACAAAGTCATTAGAAAAACAAGGCTGCCACAAAGATAGAACAAACAACCCAATTTTTCAAGTATTTTGTAAAACCATTAAATGTCCCACCTCAAGCCACAATATCCTAGAAAGCCTTTCCTCATGTTAAGGGTCAGGGCACACAGGCAGATTTCGGGGAGATTAGTCGCCCCCCAGCGAAAATCGGTGACAAATCTCCCCAAACTGCCTTCCCGTGGGCTAAAATGTAAATCGCCGGCTGGATGGCACTCACAGCGATTCGTTTTCCGAAGTCGCCCCGAAGCTTCCTCGTGAGGCAACTCTGGGAAACTTCAGAAAACGAATCGCTCCAAATGCCATCCTGCCGGTGATTTACATTTTAGCCGACGGGAAGGCAGGGGAGGCAGTTGGTGGAGATTATTTGCCCCGAAGAAGAGGAGATTTGTCATTGGGCGACTAATCTTCCCAAATCTGCCTGTGTGCCCTGACCTTAAAGAAGAAGAATAGAAACCTGGCAGTATTAAAAGTCATACTCAAGCTATGAGTATAATTTAGATGCAGGTATTCTAACAGGACAACAGGTTTTATGGTTTTTGAATGATTAATTTTTTTTCCTCTGAGACTTTTTAATATGGCAGTTTTTTATGGCAGGGTCAACTTAGCCTAGCAAATAAGAAATTGTTCCCATGTTAGATGAAAGGGGATTTCTTGAACAGAAAAACAAAATAAGAATAATTGTTAAAAGCAAGTTCTGCTTACAATATTCTAAAATAATGCTTTAATGAGTGTAATTAGTGATAAACAACATGTTTTGGGCTGCAGCCCTTCTGTTTCATGCTGCGGTAGTTGAACTGTGACCCCCGAATCCATCAAACATCAAGAGGGTGGGTGATCATTCTTGCCCTTTAACTGACTTTCTCCATCTCTCTCTCTCTTTATATATATTGTGTTTGTTTGTCAGACATGAACCAGCAGCTTCTCATTATGGAAATGTTCCTGGTCACAGTCGTCTGCCGAGTGCTTTACCGGAGGAGATATGACGAGGGGGAAAATCTTATAGAAAACCTAGAGACCAATGATAATTTACAAAACAGCATGGTGTATGTAAATCCCAAAGCTTTGGAAGATGGACCCTACAGTACTTAAAGGGCACCAAGACACATTCTCAGTAGATTGTTGTGTTTTAACTTCTTGTACTGAAACTTTAGATCTCACACTTTGGGGAACATGTACAAAGTTCAGTGTAGTTATAGTAGCTCAGCACCTATTTTACACATTGCCTGACCACTACGAATATACAGTTCAGCTGTCACTGGTGCTTCTATAACTGCACTGACTGACCAACTGCATCGTGCACTGTGGCTCTGTATCTTTAGAAAAGCTTCTCCCGGTCTACAAGAAAGTGCAGAGCATTTGTGGCCTTTACCATTGCTTTGAATTTATAGTGCAGCTGCTGCATTGTATATTTCTTCACTGTACATGGAATTCTAAGCTACCAAGTCACAGTAGTGAAGTTATAAATTCCAGCACACCTCCAAGTACTGGCACACTAAGAGGTTGCACTGCCTCTCTACATTCTCAATATGTAGCGGTTGCATCTGACTCCATTTCACTTTTTTTGGAGTGGGCTATAAGAATAGCATAAATAAATATATCTTGCATGGATACAGTGTGGGTATATTTTTAAGTGCTGGGAGGAACCTTGTGAGGCCTTGAAAAATTATAATATATTTATGTTGCTATTAATTATTTTATGGGAGTGAGTAAGCGTTGCTCCTGTCTGATTTGAACACCTGTTTTCCACCTGAGCACAGGGGCAGTTGAATTACACTGTACCATGAGCCTCAGAGAGAGACAGAGGAAAAATTAAACACACACATGGGAAAGTAAAGTTTCTTACAAAGCATCTCATTTTCACTTGCCCAAACAGCTTAGAATTATAAATAGAATTATATGAGGTATAAATCATATTTTCAAACTTGCTGTGCTTGCTATGATGCCACAGGGAAATAACTATGTATTATGGGAAACCCTACTGTTACTTATAGAGCCAAAGATTTTAGAATAATTAAGCCATACTACCAACTGGATTCAAAATGATGGTTCAGTTGGAGAAGCTGTCAAAATAATCATAGTTGTTATGTATGCCTAGCACATTAATATCTGCAGCTCGCTGGATTTTTACTGCGGTGTTATTACTATTAGAGTGTACCTGTCATGCCTCAATAAATGCTTTGACTCTACAGGAAAGTGTATAAAACCAATAAACCTAAACTGTGAGATCTTTGTCCACATAATCACAATACATCCATCAAACTCTTGTATTCCCTTTGCTGGAGTAGCTGCTCTATTGCTCACTGGACACTCAGCTGGTGCTCCTTCTATAATGTACACCCATGGGGGCTTCAGCACCAGGGGCAGTTACAAGGGGTGTTTCTACTATCAGGGAATCTGTAACTTTAAAGGGCACCTATCAATGCAAAATTATTTCCACCAACTGAGCTGTGAGCTCATAGCACACTTGTTGGATATGGGCATGGCTGTAAATCAAGATGGCTGCATGAAGAAGTGAGAATACTTACCCCCATACTATCTAGACCCTTCAAATATGCAAGGACATGGTCTTGGGGGCTAGGTGGTGGGACAATTTGGCAACATGGTGCCTCCCTGTATCTATATAAGAAACCACATATATAAAGTTCAAAAAAGGTGAAAATGTGCATCTGCATAAATATTATATATGATACATGACATTACATGGAATGAGTCAAGCTGAGGTCTTGTTTATTGTTAGTAGTGTAGTACCCAATGTACCTGTGCCTTATTGCCTATTGGTTGTGAGTGAGGTGCAAGGGCCAGTGTACTGGCCAGTGTACTGTACTTTACACCCACCTTGGAAAAAACTATAAAGACAAAGATGATACCTTAGTTGGCACTCGATCTTTGGTAAGTGCATTCCATATAATGCAACTGAAGGTAATTCAGTGTTAATGTTTTACAACAGTTTTAAGGGTTTTAAATGGGTATTGCACACACTGCATATCATTCTAACACCAAAAGGCCCTCTGTGTTCTGTGGCCAAGGTCTGTTGTTTGAATAGGGAAAGACTAATATCGGATGGGTGATAAAACTGTTCAGAACTCAGGGAGAGATAATGGTAATATAATTGTCATTCAGTTCCCTAGCCCAGGGGTAGTTGACATCGATAGCTCCTCATTGGCCCCCACTCGGCATCTATTCTCCTAGTCTCTCATCTCTTTTTCATACTTCTTTATACAATCATAAAATTTCTCTATTACTCCTCTTTGTTTTCATACAAGGCACAGTGGAACAGGAGGGCCCATGCAGAGTTTTTCCTACTGTCCTGTTGGGTCAGACTAAAACTGCTGTTGTCCATAGGTGGAGAGAGATACAGTATTTTCATACAGTAATTCAAGATATTTTCTGCACAGATACTTTTAAAACCAATTTAATGTATACTACCCCAGAACACATGGCAGGATGAATGCAGTGGCAGTTTTATGTAAAATACCTCTTAGAACTCCTTGTAGGAAAAATCCTTTTCAGGTGGTATAATGCTTCAATATCCAGTAATTTTTAAAACCATTAGGCGGGGGTGCAATGAGGCTGTGACCGCAAAATACATATAGACAAATACAAGTGTATACAGTATTTGTTCTTTGTGGTCACACCCCCCCCCCCCCTAAAACAGGAGCAGTGGCCAGCTCCATGTTGTAGCTCCCACCCTACCCAGCTATAGTCAGGTGATCCCACTGGTGGTTAATAAAAGGGCAACCATGTTTGGGAGTTTTAACCTTGAAAGCAGCAAGTAAGTTGCAGGTAAAAGTTAGTCCCTGTGTAAAATGTATAATGAAGCAATAGAATTCTTAATGAATCAGATGAAAGTTGAGCGTAGGACTGGCCAGATATGGGATGACTTTGACGTAGTTGGCCAGCTTAAATATATTGCAATATATGGACAAACAATCCCTGTTTTGTTTAAAGGGTAAGGCATTTTTTAGTAGCTGTATGCACAAAATGTCTTAAATATTTTGATAATGGGTTGAGTGCAGAGGACTTCTTATATTTGTCTATATGCTTCAAAATCCACCCTGGTGTGCTGTAAACAGTTATACATACTTTAGATAAGACTAGCATGGCCAGGATTAAGCTTGAAAAAAATTATTAGTGTTTATTGTAGCTTTAACAGCAACCATGATGTTTTGGTTTGCATCGGGACCTTTTTCCTTTAACAAAGCCAAGTAAAGGACATCTGAGTGGAACACCTTAAAGTGAGTAGTACATAAAAGTGAAAGCAAGCAAGAAAGTTATAAATTACAAATATATAATGTATAGTAATATTTTATCATATACCCTATCCTATAAATTGCTATATATATATAATTGTTAATCACAAAATGAAATAATCAGATAAATCAAACCACATGTTTCTTTTGAATTGAAAACACTAAAATAAAATACTTTTACTACTTTTTCACTCTGTAAGCTATTCTAATTGAGTGATCTACCGAGTCAGTGGGGACCCACATTCATGGTTCATGTTTAACCCCTCATTATTCCATAAATGAACAAATAAAGTACAGTATATCACACCAACAGCAGGAAACAAAATACACCTCTAATACAATCCATAATTAATCAATTTCATATCCTACAAATGTATAGCCCAGTGTTGTCTGCATAAATAGAAGTTACTTTATCATCTTAAAAAACCTGGAAAGCAGAGTAGATCTTTGAACATATATCCTCGATTTTACAATCACCAAGCAAGTCTTTTTTAAGAAAACAGTTCAGAGACAGTGAGCTGTTGAGGCCCCTAGGGGGCGACACAATTGAATTCATATGTCCAAAATGCCTCCCTCTCTCAACTGCCTGCAAGTCCTTCCATAATAAATGAGGCCACATTATGAGTAGTGAACATGAGCTCTAGAAAGCATGTTGCCGTAACATCCAAAGCCTTTTCCCTTTCACATTTACTTGTTTTCTGAACCATTTTAGAGAGGGGTAAAAAAAAACTTAGGAAGGTGTCTAGTGTAGTGTAGCAAAAAAATCCTGTCTGTTAGTTCTTGATAAATCCCAGTCTGTAGTTGATTAGAAACCCAACCTTTGTACACAATCACATCTAGGAAATGAATAATGCTCATATCATTGAGCATAGAAAATCTTATAGTGGAAGATACCGTATATGATTTCATTCATCCCCAAACTGTCTGAGATCCTCCTCAGTACCACACCAACAGGAACAATAGATTGTCAATGTAGTGCCTGATATGACCCCAATGAAAAAGGGGATGATAAAGAATACTGTGAGTCTCATACCAGTGCATGAAGGTTTTTGCTGACGTGGGTGCTACATTGGAACCCATTTTAGTGCCAGTTGGAGGAAAAAGGAGTTCTCAAATGTAAAATAATTATTGTATGATATAAACAAAAAAAAAAACATTTAGCAGATGGCCATCATAATTAGGATTGTCACTTATAAAATCCCTGAATGAATGCATGTATCCCTCCTTTATTTCATTTCCTATTGAGATGCCTTTCATAGGTACAAATATGGGACCTGTTATCCAGAATGCTCAGGACCTGGGGCTTTCCAGATAACAGATCTTTACCTAATTTGGATTTTCATTCCTTCCAACTACTACTTGTAAACATTAAATAACCCCAATAGTCCAATTTTGCTTCCAATAAGGATCAATTATATCTTAGTCTGGATTATGTACAAGGTACTGTTTTATTGTTACAGAGAAAAAGAAAATCATTTTTAAAAATTTGGATTAGTTGGATAAAATGGAGTCTATGGGAGTCTATATATAACGGGTTTGTGGACAACGGATCCCATACCTGTATATATATTTGGTTTTGTTAAACGTATGGCTGCCTTAAAAAGGTTTAGATTGGGATTGAAATGTCCGGTTGGTTGTTCATGCCATAAATAACAGACAGGGGTAAATACACCAGAACACATGACAAGATTAACTAGAGTGCAAATTTTAAACATCACAGAGCAAATGGCAGGATAAATACTGTGTCAATTCAATACATAAAGTCCCCAGAACACATGGTATCAGGGTTGGACTGGGGCTGCTGCCTCAGGGCTCCCCTCCGCCATATGTGAACCCAAGCGCACAATCGATTTCCCCACAACCGTCTGGTCACAGCAGGAAGAGAGGAAGAGATGCAGGCTGAGGATCTGGGCCGGCCGGCCCACAAGAATCAGGGGACCACCAAGTTTCTTCCCGATTTGCTGCCGGCCCAGTCCGACCCTGCATGGAATCATAAATATAGTGTCAATTTCATGAATAATAACGCATGGCAAGATAAATACAGTGCCCCCTTCACATATAAAACCACCATCCTTTGTTTGCCTCCCTAAGCCTGCAATAAAATTTCCCCAGGCTATTGTCTCTTTACTTAGCACTGCCACTTCTTCCATTTTGTAGAGTTTCAGTAAATTTAGAAACCCTTTCAAGATTAATTTATTTAGGACCCCCAATGAATGCTGTATTTGAGAGACCCAGGTTTAGTAAACTGGATTTTGTCAGGCCCTCCATAGTGTGAGTAATTGGGGATTAGTGCTATGCCTCCCCCTATGTAATCAAAGAGAAATGGTATTCAAACTAAACAATTATAGGCTGCAAGTGGGAGAATACCCACGCGTATTGCTGGCCATAGATTAAAGATTTTTAAAAGATCTTTTCGTTATCGTGAGACCACGATTAGCTCAAAACAATCGTTCAAATGTACGATTTGTCCATCAACTAAAAAGACCATTTCAGGCGATATTGCCAGGAAAACTGAGGGTAGCTGCCTGCTTGACCCTGCAAACATAGATAGATTGCACTGGGACCAATGACATTTTTTTAACCTGGTCGATCAATTTTCTGACTGATATCGGACAAAAAAATCGTAAGATGTTTGATCGTTTGATTCCCACTAACTTCACGATAATTTGACGGATTGGTCGGATTTCACTAAAATCGGTCGTTCACCAAAGAAATATCTTTGCGTCTATGGGGACCTTTATAAGAATTCCAGTGGTCTGAAGGAAATGATATACATGCTAGAAAGAACAGTAACATCTAAAAATGGAAGTGTTTTAAAGGAGTGAGAATATAATATAGTTTTGCACTGCACTGGTAATACTAGTGTGTTTGCTTCAGAAATAGTTACAGTATATATACTATACTAGAGTTTCTGAAGCAAACACACCAGTTGTACCAGTGCAAAGCAATAGTACATTATATTTTCATTATTTTAAAACACGCTCTTTTTTTTGTGTTACTTCGCTTTGCTAGTGGCACGAATAAACAATTGAATCACATATCGGAGTGCTGCTGGATTTATTGCTTTACTGTGGACATAGTTATTCTAAAGCTATTTATAAACATTTTGCCTTATTGAATCTGTCCCTGCAGTTTAGTAAATGATTTAATAGAGCCACAGATACTGCAAAAATATAAAGGTTCCAACTTGTTACTTTACTGTTTTGCATTCAATACAGCTGGTTTTAAATACATGAATGATGATTTCTATGCACTGTAGGACTCCTGTACCATCGACAGATATTCTCTCTGGTCAGCACTGTGTAAATAAATACCAGCCCCTGTCAGTAAATAGCTTTTAAAGGGAAGGAGCTTTATCCACTTGAACCTTATGTAATAAAATATAATTATTAACATGAATACCATAGCTGGGGTTTTGCACAATTATGAAGGAATTTCATTATCAAGGAATCTAAGGGCAATGACACACCGTTCTATTTGTAACCCACCTGCAAAACACCAGAAAATACCCTGCCATAGAAAACACTCTGCCACTGAGGGGGTTATTTACTAAAATCTGAATTTATCTCCTAATGTTAATAAAAAAGCTTGCCCAATTTTAGCTTATTTATTAATAAACAAACGTAATTTAATCGGATTGTGAAAACTCAAAAAATCGAGCAAAAACCCAAACCCGAATTTCTGACCGAAACCCCCCGAAAAAAGTAGCATGGTAGCAGGTTTTTTGCAGCATCGGGGTATAATAAATCTTGAAAAAATTTTAGGTTTTTTTTCCACAAAAATTCTAGTTTTTGACAAAACAAGCTTGATCAGTACTATCTTAGCTCTGTAATTTGCAAAACCTCTTTACTTGAGGCATGGTGCCAAGAGATGGATGAATTGCTAATGTGGTGCTGCTATTTAAAAAGGGATCCCATTCTCAGACTGAAAACTATAGGCATGTAAGTCTGATATTTGTGAAGCTGTCGGAAGGGGTAAGATACTTGAATACATTGCTAATCAATGGCAGCAAGCATGATCTAAATTGTAGTGTGTTGGGGCTATCATTAATTGAGAAGGATCTGGGGATTTTTGTGTATAACAAGCTGTATAACTCTAGGCAGTGCCATTCTGTGGCTACTATAGCAAAAAAAAAGTACTGTCTTTCATAAAAATTAGCATTAATCAAGGGATGAAAACATCATTTTCATAATCATCTCTGAGTATGATGCATCCTACTCCTCCCAGAATACTTATTCCTCCAGTGGTTCTACACATCATTGCCTCCACACCAGGTGGTCTACTAAGAAAACTACACGAGCAGGGCCACTGAATCCCGTCATGGGGCTTCTTCAGCTGTAGATGCCATTTCTGTGGCTGCTCCTCAAAGTCTGGGTCTGAGTCTTCCTGTATGGGCGCATGGGGGGGGGGACTCCTCAGCCAATTCTAAAATCTGAACGGCCTTACGTTCTATTATGGGTAAGCTTGAAGGAACTCCTGGCCAGGTGGAAGTTAATACAAATGTTGCTTTGCCTCCTTCATTAAGGGATACTTCGTTTTGCGGGGGTTAGGCCTCTGGGGTGCCACCTAACTGACCTTTGCTAACAACTTAAAATCAGTTCCCTGCCAATTCCCAACTTGAAGATTTGAAGACTTGAAGATTTCCCCTTTAGGTGTTTCACCCAAAAAAGAACATGGAAAATACCATGAAAAAAATCAGTTCTTGAGAATCCAGCAGCAGTGGCAGCAAAATTGAATAAGGAGGTAGAACTAGGTAGAATGACAGGCCCTTTCGATTCCCTGCCAATTCCCAACTTGAGGATTTCCCCTTTAGGTGTTTCACCCAAAAAAGAACATGGAAAATACCACCTTATCCACCATCTTTTATACCCCATGAATGACTCTGTCAACAACGGGATAAGCAGGGAAGTATGTGTGCCCTTGGTTTCAGAGTGAACACAGTGAATCATACAAGCCAGGTGGTGAACTTTATTACTTAATATGGAAGTTTATACAGGTATGGGATTTGTTATCTGGAAACCTGTAACTTAATTTGTAGACTAAATGTTAATCAAATAATTCTAATTTTTAAAATAATTTTTTTTCTCAGCAATAAAAAAAATGTACCTTGTACTCCAGTGCTGTCCAACTTGCAATTTTTCTGGCCTACATGGTGGAGGGCCTATTATGGAAGCCAGCGTTAGCCACTCCCTGTTTTATGCCACACCCATTCTGACTGGTCAGAGTATGGCACAAACAGGGAGTATAGGGTGGTCAGAGTAAGACAGGTTAGTATAGGGCAGGCAGAGTATGACACACACAGGTTAGTATAGGGTGGTCAGAGTATGGCACACACAGGGAGCATAGGTTAGGCAGAACAGAGTGCTGGTGCCCCTTCAGCAGTTTGTATGAGTGTGAACAGGTGAACAATGTGGGCAGTTTCAGTCTGGGATTTAGGTGTGAACAATAGAGGTGTTACAAGTGTGAACAATGCAGGGGGTTACATGTGTGAACAATACAGGGGATTACTGCCTAAATTTGATCTTTAAACAATGCAGGGGCCAGTTAATCTCAACACTGATACATTTTAAATTTTACAAATGGTAAGCAGACACAGCAGAATTTCAAATGGGGGGCCACACAAGGGGGGGCGCTGGCTGTATGTGGCCCATGGGCCGTCAGTTGGACAGCCCTGTTGTACTTGATCCTAACTACAATGTTCACATAATGTAATAGGGCCTTCACATAATGTAATAGGGCCAGACCTATTTGCAGAGACCAGGGAAGCCGACTAATTGATAATCTGTGAAGTTAAATGCTGTTGCCAAGCACATACATCTTAGCAACCTCTTCTGCACTGCCATGCCACTCTGTCAGGCTCTGCACTGGCTTCCACTACCTTTCAGAATAAAATTCAAACTAATGACCCAGACATTCAAAGCAGTTCCACAGTTCTGCTCCTGCCTACATATCTGAACTCATCTCAAGGAACTCAGATGGCATGCTACATTCATCTACTGACCTGCTCCTCACTCATTACCAATTCACATACTTGCATTCAAGACTTTGCTATGGCTGCGCCTCTTCTCTGGAGTTCACTCGCACATTCTGACTAACTTTCCCCCAATGTCTCTGCCTTAAAAGTTTTCTGAAAAGATGTTACTTTCGAGAAGCTTCCCCTAATCTAGCCTAGCATAGCTTCAGTGTACATTATATGCTGATAAATTCAATGCTCAATGCCACATCTTTCACCTTGCTGACTCCTCATCTTGCCCATTCACACTCTTTAGGAGGGATGTAATTAGAAATCACAAGCATGTTTAAAATGGCGTTTTTGTGAATGTTTAGTGCTGCTCACAATGTAAAATCATTAGCTAGCTATAGTACATTGCTAAGCAAAGGTTAGAGTTAAAGGGCAACTAAAGTCTAAAATAGAATAATGTTAGAAATGCTGTATTTTGTATACTAAATATAAACATGAACTTACTGCACCAAAAGCCCAATTAAGCAAATGATTTTTGCCTTTAAAGTTGGCTCAGGGGGCTGTCATCTCGTAACTTTATTAAACATCTTTGCAATAACAAGACTACGTACATGCTCAGTGTGGTCTGCTCTTCAGTTGGGAGGTTAAGCTTAGGGATCGTCATAAATGATCAAAACAGCACAAGTCAAATAATATCTGCCAGAAGCCGATACAGCAAGACTGATTATTAATCAGAATATGCAGACTGCACTGGGTCTCTGGATACAAATCCATACACAGTTGTTACAGGGAAACAAACAAAGCTGCTCGAGTTCTGGGAAAAAAGGTGGGGGGCTTCCCCCTGTCGTTTGATCGTTTCTCTGCACAGCAGTTAGGGACCGTCTGAAGTTTCCTAACTGCAGCAGTCAGAGCAAGTAAAATGAAGTGTGAATTTCACTGCATACAGTCAGGTTTCTTATAAAAACGGTACACATTTTTTAATTAAAGTATATTGGAGATAGATTTCTTTTTCATTAAAAAAAGTAAAAATGGGATTTTATTTTTTTTCCTTTACACAGCCTTTAACATCTAGCTTTGCAAGGAATTCGTCAAGGTCTGTAATCAGTCAAAAAGGACGCCAACAAACATATTAAATTCCCCTAATAGTGTCACATACTCTTATCTATCTCTTTATCCATTATTTTATAAATATTCTGCACAATTACAGTAAAAACCCAAGGGACCGATCGAAACAAAGGTAAATAGGGAAAGTGTAAAATCCAGGAAAATATTAATGGAGCATAAAAGCGTGAGACCACGAATAATAGGCAAACAATCCAGGAAAACTTAAATTCAGGGGATGGAAAATCTGGGTCTCACTGTATTTTCTGCTTCCCTTTTGTCTTTTGCTTACATCTTCTTCCCTTTTCATGCTGTAGTCTCCTTTTTCATTCTCTCTTCCAATTCACTACTTTACTCTTTCCCATATTATCTATGCTCTGCTCTCATACCCCTTGCCCTTTCACTTTTGCAGCACTCCCTTCTCTTCTATCAGTTTGGTCCTCCAAAAACCAGTTTTTCCAAACACATGAAGTCAGCAGCAGTGATCTGTTATGGATCCTGGTAGAGAAGGTTTAATGTTATATTTATATGCCATATTTATGTTACCTCTCTCAAGCACTTTACCATCATTAGTAGAGTCTACCCAGGAAAGTAAAGCTAAACAATATTGAAAGTTGTTTAAACTTACATTTATTTCTCTAGGCAGCAAAAAAAAAATCACGATTTTATAGTGGAGACCCCCTTCAAAGCAACACAATGTAAATGCAATCTCTAATAATATTATGCAAACAAGGATAAGGTTATAGTGAGCCTCTAGCAGGCAAAGGAATATGCAATCCCAGGAGCCCTAAGGAATGCCTCTGTTCTCTTTTCAGCTGGGAGTATATTGTGTCACTGGTAAACTTGTCTCAGACACGTGTAAAACTGATTTACAATCTACTTTTATATCCTTTGGTTGATGTTTACCTGACCTGCCCATGCACTTGTACTACAGGATATAATAAGAAGTAGTGTATAGGAGAGAAGGAGTCTTTTCAGCACAGCACACATTATTTTCTCCCGACTGAAGGCTTTTCTTTAGTCTCAGATCCTCAGTACCTGGCAAGGATAGAGCGTGGCTTTATTGTTCTGTATCTTATAACCATTTACACACATACAGGAGCAAGGTACAAGGAAAACTCAGAAGAGGCACCAACCAGCAGGAAGACTGAACAAGAATAAGCCTGAAACACACTGAATAAATGGATCCCCAGGAAAATGCTACCCAACCGCCATTCAACCCCATCTGTGCCACCAGGCAGGCTCCTTACTCCTATGAAATCCTGCAAAGTAAGTGCAACTCTCAGGTCCAGTTTTGGATAGCAGGGCATTGTAGTTCAGCTCTGCTTTATTTTCTGCTGTGCTTTCTTTTCCTTAGAGGAGGAAGAATTCTGGCATTCCCCAAACACATTTCAGATGGTGGAAATGTTGATTATTTAACAGAAATGTTCAAATTGAAACCCTACAACAGTTGTTGATCTACAACTCTCAGCATCTCCCAACAGTGATTTCTGGGCATTGTAGTTCACTAACTGCAGGAGGGCCACAGAGTGTATTTTCGTAACCATTTATTAGTAAGACCATTAACCATTATTTGTAAGATGTAATATAATTTTTTCACCAATATTCACCATTTCTATTAGTATCATTTTATTATATCATCATGCTGCAGCTCCCACCATTACTATCTTTTGCAGTGGCTGCAGAGTTGGTACTTACAGATATTCTCCTGTAATGCATACGTTCCCTAACCGTATGGCTGCCTGTCCCTTATAGCTCAAAGCAGTGGGGCCAAAACTGATGGCTAGTGTTGTTAGATTTTGGGTGAATGCCTATTTGTCGCCCTGGATATTGCTGCTTGTATGAACAGGGTGAAGGTTATGAGTTTGCTTAAGGCTACCAATAGAAAGCTTTCAATTAGAGAACATATGACTGTGTAAAGGTATATGGCAGTTGAAATCTTTTTGAGGAGACAAAGCCTTCCTAAATCATCATTTTTCTCCAGCAATGACTATGACATTATTAGTGTTATGACAATGATTTTATATACCTTTAATCTTGGTATAATCTATGATATAGATTATTTGGGGATGACTTGTGAATCATCCCATAGTACCCGTGACTTTATACAAAAAACTCAATCTGGTTATGCCCAATAGCAGAAAATAGGGGGCATCAAGGTACTCAAAAAACTCAGCAGGGGCCCACCAAATAATAGTATAAAAAATACATTCTTTGTGTAGAATAATTTAAATGGTCAACATCTCCATTGGCCTAAGATGATTTGACCCACAAAATGCTGGGGTATTCCTTTAAGGGGCAACAAAAACTTGAGGTGCCAATGTATGAGCCCATTCAGTTGCAAAAAAAGGAGCAGTAGAAGTTGATATTGAAGTAGAATTGAAGTTTTTGAACAAAAATATGATTTGTGCAAGAATTTAGTGTGCATTATAGGTAGGGGTAAAGATTGATCATGCTTGTACGCAGAGACATCATGCATGAATCCAACTTCTCTATATACAGTAGTTTTAGATTGAAATTCCTAAAACACTAGGAGACACTAGGCACTAAACTTGTTTGTTAAATGTGGACCACTACTTCTTAGCAGAGATGGGGCAAGAGCCTGCCAGTCAGCCTTTACTCTTCTTGAGTCCACAACTCCTTGGTGAAGGGTGTTGGGTCATACTGAAACATATATGTGCACTGCCCAGTTTAGGATTGCAATTTTGGGGGGGGGATATGGTTCTTTAAAATAACTTTTTGCCCCCATTCCTACCAAAGGACAAACACTTCCTAATTATCTCAGGGAGAATACCCTAACATATGTATGCATCTTTGAACCTTGGCCAATGGCTTAAAGGAGGAGAGGTGGGTTCCCTGCATTCAATACTTTTATATATGTATACGTACTAAAGGGTAAAGTAATAACAAGAAAATGTTACTCATGGCATGCAATTAGATGTTTGTTTTCAAACTACTATCCAGTATATGTGTCCTTCTGATGGTTGCTATGGGTTTGTAGAACAGGAGTAAACTTTGCACCTGCTACTACTACACAGATGATAACTTGCAACAAGAGGTGATCTCATACATTTATGTTTTTTTTAAGCAGAAAACAAATCATCAGTGCAAGAACATTTCTTGAGCAAACTCTCTAAATCCTTTGTCTCTCAAAGAAATTAGCTGCTACTTGTAAGTGGATTTAAATAGGTTTAATAGATTCCTTTGGGGCAAGTGGCCTCTTATACCCTTTGTAGAAAACAATGAGTCTTATTCCTAGCTAGATGCAAGTGGCAGGATACAGGCAGTAGTGTCTAAATGTGTCTGCACTGGAGTGTGGGGTTGAGGAATGCAGGGGCCCCACCAGTCACTTACTGTAAAACAGCCAAATGGGTAGCCAGAATCTGTCCTTGGAAAGCTACCATTACCCAGGAACAAACTAATACAGTATGCTGCCTATTATACACTTTAGAGAAACAAATCAGTTTTTTTTCCACCCTGTTACTGCTTGTGAAGTGCCAATAAAACCTTTTAACCCAACTTTGTATTCAGCATTAGTAGTCGGACGAGTCTTAGGGGCAGATTTACTAAAGAGCGAAGTGGCTAACGCTAGCTACTTTTCGCCAGTGTTGCCACCTGCAGGGACATTTCCAATTAACTAACTAGCGCAGGTGTCAATTCGCTAACGAACAGGAGCGCTGCTAGCGGTCATCCTGCAGGGACATCGCCAATTAACTAACAGTTGCAGACGCCAATTCACTTACGAACGGGGGCGTCACTAGCAACTTTTTGCTCTGGCGAACGGATGTTACTCCGCAAATTCACGCGGTTTTACTGAACGTTAGCTCTTTCGCCAGAGTTGCCACCTCAGACCAGGCGAAGTGCTATAAAACAACTAGATCTTCTTCTTTTTGGGTAAGCGATTTTCTTCATACATTTTATAACATATGCAACATTCATTTTACAGTGGGCTCGTGTAGGGCATTATATTAACTCTTTGTCTTTATTAAGGTTCCCTGGACATGTGTAATATAAACCGGTAACTTAAACCATTTGCAGCAACATTTAAATTTAACTTTAAATTTCTCGCCCCATGCAAATCGACCTAAGTGCAAGATCACTAGCGAAGTTTCACTAGGCACAAATGAATGCGAGCGCATCTTCACTATGAAATGCTCGCAAAGCCAAAGTAACGCTAGCGAAATGACGCCAGCATTCCACACCCAGGACGAAACTTCTCATTTTAGTGAATTAGTATATTTGTAACGTATTTACGCTTGGCGAAGTGGTGCGATGGGTGCGAAGCTGATGCTGGCAAAAATTATGCCAATTAGTGAATCTGTCCCCTTTTTTGGCACAATGGCAGCTAATGCAACTCTCTCATTTCCAGTCACTCCCCATTTGAAAAGGTATGTTGTGTCAGAAAAGGGAAATATGAAAACAAAGAACATTTTGTTGTGCTTTAGTGAATTTGCAATGATAAGTATAAAGTACAGTATTTATTTCTCATTGAAGTTCAGATGACTAATATGGGTGCTTAACTGGATCAGTGTCAGGCATGAGTAACAAGTTTTGTTACAACTACTAACATTTAAAAAAAGAAAACATAGATCTTATTGGTTGCTATTAGTGACGTGCAGGCCGGGCCGATACCTGCAAGTTTATCTGTGGGTCAGGCGGATCTCGCTGCTCCTCTTGCGAGTTGCAGGTGGGTTGCAGGCAGGTGCAGGTTGAGCTCTTCTGCCCGCTCTCCCCACATGTGACCTTAGACTGCTGGCTTTCGACTTCCTGTTTTATAGACTCGTACCTGCCCGGCTCCTTTTGTGACATCATCCGCGGGGTGGGTCGGTGCGGGTCTATAAATGGAGGGGGGAAGCCGGGTGCGGGCGGGTTTGCATCGACCAGGTGCGGGTCAAGTGACCTTAGACTGCTGGCTTTCGACTTCCTGTTTTATAGACTCGTACCTGCCCGGCTCCTTTTGTGACATCATCCGCGGGGTGGGTCGGTGCGGGTCTATAAATGGAGGGGGGAAGCCGGGTGCGGGCGGGTTTGCATCGACCAGGTGCGGGTCAAGTTTTTCTCGACCCGCACATCACTGATTGCTATGGATGTCAACAAGAATAAACTCATATTTTATTAAACCAAGCTTGACCAAACTACCATCCACAATTTTATCTTATTTATTAAAAAAATATCTCAATAAGGTCAGGTCGGGAAATAAACTGTAAAACCTGTCCCTTGTATAAGGGACATCTCCCATTGACTTATACATGACCTTGACAGGTTTGAGATGGTGGATTTTCTGATTCTGCATTTTTGCAACTTTGGAGAAAAATAATTTTTTATCTTTCAGGTGACCATGGTGACCATACATATAAACTGGAGACATGTCCTCTTTAGACCAAGGGGCATATTTACTTGCCTACAAATTTTCGCTTCAGGAAACTTTGCCATACGGCGCACAACTACGTCAGACATTCATGATTCATAATTAAGTGTATTTATAAAAATGCGCAATTATTTTTCTGCAAAAGAACGCTGGGGTAGCAAATTTTCTCTAGCGTTACTTTCTTCCTAGCGAAACTTCATTAACTTACTTGCACTTACGTCAGTTTAAAAATGGCGGGTATTTGAAGGTCATATATATGTATTTATTTGTGATGTTGGTGAAATTACTGGAAGTGGCCTCTTATTAAAAATTTCCAAGGAAGCAAAAGAAAGACAAATGAGATTCTCTATTGTCCTAGACATGAGCCCACCCTAAAACAAATGTGACATGCCCCTCAATTGGTTGAAAAAGTGTAAATAACATATATTTAACAGTTACAACTTGTAAACATAATCCCACATTAAGTTATGAAAATGTTTATAAGTTTATAATGCCACTAGTCTCAAGTGTAAACTGCAGATCTCATTTTTATTAAGAGATAAACTATCATTTATCTGTAAAACTGCCATTAAAACAGTCAGTCAGTTTATAGAAACCTGCCAGTAAAATCCATAGACAATTAAAGTGTTAATACATAGGAGATTGCAGGTTAGGAATTGGTTTGTGGTGCAGGAGAGAGCAGGGTACCACTCACTAATGATAGTGTTGGTTTACAGTGAATGCTATAAGAGTTTATTATTACTGCATGATTTACACTGGGAATGAATGGAAGGCTTTTTTACAACTAGGGAAGTGAAACAGTGGGAGATTGTTTATTTTGATAGGCAGCTGACATATACATCAGATTAAGCAAAAGTGAAAATAAATCAAGATTGAGCAATAATATAGATAAATGGTGATTTGAGTGGACTAGACATGTGAGTTTCTAAGTACGTGATTTTTTTTATTAATACAACAATAGGACACAAGTACAAAATATCTGATCATACAGTATAATGCTGAATGGATGCAAGACAATGCACAAATATATACAAAGTGAGTACAGGTATGGGTTTTAACAACTTTCATTGAAACAGGCTGTCTCTGGCCCTAGTATGTGTTTTCAGTTCTCCTGTGTGGGTGTAGGTCTTTGTGCCATTTATTATAATATGTGAGTTGTACTTTGTCATGAGAGTTTCAAGCATGGTATATACTTTATATTGCAAAGAGGCTTGGCCAGATGTGCCTTTGCTGTAATCTTTTCTGGGGCAAGGTAGTTAGATCATGATTATACCACTGAAATTAGGTACTTGAAGGTATTTATAAGCTGGAAGAATCAAAAGAGCATATGACTGAGTAGTTTGTTGGCTTCCTTGAATTGTTGATAAAAACACAAAAACAAAATTATCTGGCTCCTATCCTCCCCACCTTATAACTCTTAATTTTGAAGAGGGCGATATAACTCCAGAGAGATTTCCAGCTGAGAAATTAAGAGGTTGTTGCAAGTCAATTACCTCCCTTAATATATAAGATATGTCAGGACACTTTATTTGATTTATGCTGTGGACATGATGCCTGCAAATAGAAGATTAAACTGTACTTCAAGCTGGTGTCCTGACAGATTCCACTCACCACATCTGTAGAAAATGAGAAAAACAATTGTTTAACTTGCAGAAATACAGACTGCTGTGCTGATTACCATTTATGTTAACAGCACAGTCCTAGGGGCTGATTTACTAAAGGGCAAAGTGGCTTACGCTAGCGTAAATTCGCTAGCATTACCATGCACAGAGACATCGCCAATTTACTAACTGGCCAGTCGATAATTCACTAGCAAAAGAGCCAGGCGCTATCGCAACTCTATCGCCAGGTGACAATTCACTCTGGCAAATGGATGTTACTCCGCAAATTCACTAAAATGCAGATTTTTCTTTCGCCAGACTTGCCTTTGCCAGCTCAGACCAGGCGATTTGCAATGGGGTATATAGATCTTCCACAATCTTTTGTCACTTACATCATATTCTGTGAGTGGAAAATGCGTCAAAGTTCAAAAAACGCTGGCGTCTTTTCCTTATTTCAGAGTGATAGGCTGCAAAAGTCCTTAAAAAACTTTTTTTGGTAACCGATTTTCTCCATACATTTTCCAACATATGGAACATTAACTTTACAGTGGGCTCCTGTGTAGGGCATTATAACAACTCTCTTTAAGGTTCCCTGGACATGTGTTTTAAAAAGTGTAATCTGTAAGTACATGCACCAACTGTGCAGATTCAACACGAAGCCTTAAACATAAGACTCTAGTACTAGAACAGCATCAGCAGATTCAACAGGAAACATGCACAATTACTTTATCTCATATTTAACATCAATATTTAGCATAAAGACGTCCATAAAACTTTAAATTTCCCGCCCTATGCAAATTGACCTGAGTGCAAGATCACTTACGAAGTTTCGCTAGGCAGAAATGAACGCTAGCACATCTTCACTATCAAATGCTCGCATTGCTGAAGTAACACTAGCAAAAAGTCACCAGCGTTCGGCTCTCACGACAACTTAGTGAATAGCGTTGAGTGAATTTTCGTCTGGAGATGTGTTGTGCTGGGTGCGAAGTGGACGCTGGCGAATTTTCGCTGGTTAGTAAATCTGCCCCCTAGAGAGATAATCTCCATCTGCACATCCAGTGTGATAAAGCCTTGATATTTAATACACACTAAAAAGTATGCTGAGATTAATGGTTACACAGGTTAAATTGTAATGGAGAAGAATTAAAATTTCTAATACGCTAAGAATTTGGAAATAATTCAACCAAAAGAATCTGAGTTTGACAGTAAATATAAATGCATATGATATGTATACTCGTGTTACATTCAGTCATATTTCTATGATGTTCAGCCCTTCCAAAAACACATTGCCCCAGAGACTTGCAATAGAACCTAAAGCTTATTTACAGCTTGCAATTCCAAATGGAATGTGGTTTTTGGTGTCACTGACCCATCAGCTAAAAAGCTCTGTGAGGCTACAGTTTTATTGTATTAGCTGTTTGAATAGGTCTCTATCAATGTAGCACACCTACATTTTGCAATTTAATTTGCAAAATGATCTTCAATTCATAGCCCTCCTTTAGATCAATTTACAGATAGTGGAACTCCTCTTTTACTTTCCTCATTTAATGACATTCTTGTTTCAGGACTTAGCCCTCCTTTAGATCAATTTACAGATAGTGGAACTGCTCTTTTACTTTCCTCATTTAATGACATTCTTGTTTCAGGGCTTAGCCCTCCTTTAGATCAATTTACAGTGAAACTGCTCTTTTACTTACCTCATTTAATGACATTCTTATTTCAGGGCTTACCTAGGTGCTTTAAGGCCAATGGCACACAGGTTGTACCCTGCAGTTTAAGGGCACTATGGTGACAAGGTGAATAACCTATAGGTATGTTACCAGTGAAAGTCACACCTACATTTTTACAGTTTTATGGTTGTTCTCTATGATTATTGAAGGTTAGTGACACCAGTAATTTCACTGTGATGCAAGTTTGGAGCACAGCCATAACCAGCTTATATCTACTGTGTCCAATCATTTGTACCATGCAGTATCATACTGTGTTTAGAAATACACAGTTATAAATAAATAAGTTCCCATAAGTGCTGGAAACTTCTTCAGGTCTGTAATTAAATACCTGAAGTGCACACACCCTTTCACCGGCATCTCATAAAGATAAACATTGGGTCATTGTCCAGTATTAATGTAAATATAACCAGAATCAGGGATGCTTCAGCAATGAGGTGAATTGAGAAACTCGCCTCAAGCAGCAGCACTCCACGAGTTCCAAGGGGCTGCAAAAAGCCTCTCCTGCTAACTTTAAGGGTCAGGCCACACGAGCAGAATCGTGGAGATTAGTCACCCCACCGACAAATCTCCTCTTCATTGAGGCGACAATCTCCCCGAACTGCCTTTCCTCTGCCCTCCGCCGGCTAAAATAAAAATTGCCTGGGGATAGGCACACACAGCGCTTCGTTTTCTGAAGTCATCTGAAGTTTCCTCGTGAGGCAACTTCGGGTGACTCCGGAAAATGAAGCGACACGATTTTCATTTTAGCAGGCGGAGGGCAGGCAGTTCGGGGAGATTGTCGCCCCGAAGAAGAGATTTGTCGCTGGGGCGACGAATCTCCCTGAATCTGCTTGTGTAGCCTGACCCTAAGCAATTGCGCTATCTGCACTAGTGAGACAAATTTCTGATTTAAAATGAGTTCAATTCGTGGATGGGAATTTGGTTAACTTTGTTTTAATAAACTCGAGTTTTAGTAAACAACCTCCCAAAAATCCTCCATTTATGCATTCACTAAAATATCTGTGTTTCTGATAAACTTCCAGAGAGCCCATTTACGTTCGGAACTGCAGTTGAGATTGCTCAAAAATGTACCTAGTCATTGGGCTAGTTTACTGAGCTCATTATTATAATCAACACATATTTGTAAAGTGCCAACATATTCCACAGCACTGTACAATGAACATACAGATTACATACATGAATACAATCGATAACGGATAGAGGGATCAAGGCAAAAAAAGACAAAATCTCTTCTTGTAGTTCTGCATAATTGAAGTTAGCACCACTGCATCTGTTCCATATTCTGTGCATATTGATGCAGGGGGACTATTGAGCTACTGCCACCTTAAAGGTGCAGATAGCTCCAGGGTTCCCACAGCAACCTGCATCAATAGGAGGAGCATACTTGTGCCACAAGAAGCAGAGATCATTTTGAAGATGAGTGCTGAAAATTATGCCAAATTTCAGTACAACTGAATTTGATTTACAAGAAAGTGAAATTGCAATTGCATGTGCTTTGACACATCAAAATCAAATGCATAAGGTGCAATAGTTTGCAAACAAAACCATCTGCTAATATTCATTAATACTTAATATAATGAATTCACTCGTTCCTTTAAAAATATAGATGTAGGTTATTCTGCCCAGAGTGCCCTATTTATTCAAATATATTTATAGGCTCAGATTTTTGGGCAGGCCACAAAAGCCCAGGCCTAGGAAAGCAAAGATCTGAGGGCCGCATGTTGCATCTGTGTGAATGTGGAATGAAGAAACTGAAAAACAATGTTTCGAAATGTCGAAATTTAAAATGTGCTTTGCTCTTAAGTCAGATTTCCACGTTGCCTTGTAAGTATCTAGAAACATAGGTGTTAGGCTGCATCAATACAGCCATGGGCCCCCACCTAGGTATATTAATAGGACCACTCTTTGTATTTATTTTGGATATCACAAACAATGTGTAGTGTTGGTGCTATATTTTAAGGCTCACTGTATTTAGTTTTGATGGGGTCAGTGCTTTTTCTTTATGAGCCTAAATGATACCGGACGTGCCTTCAATTAGCTTGTCTTTAGATGATTTAAAAATATTTGTACCTTGAAAACAATAGAGGGGCAGTGAGTTTGTATGCATTTCCTTTGTGTCACCTGTAATTATATAGTGGAGTACCCCCTTATTGTAAAATATAAGGTTATTATAAGTTACCGAGTAGTTTCATGACCATATGTTTTTATACAGGACATGGAACTCTGAGGTGACTTCTAATGTCCTCATATTTTCCAAAATCCTATTGTGTCTAACAGGCAGCAAATGAATAGTCACACTAGTTGCACGATATATAATGCAACAAAGATGTAGCTTTTGCCATTCATATGCATTGAAATTGTGTGTGTGTGAACATGGAAAGAACTGGTAAGGAAACACGTATTTAAATACAATTGATAACAAAGGTCACATCATATGTGATCATCTATAGTTAAACCAACATGAATAAATATGATGTTCGGCTTTACCAGACCACTAGCAATGTAGGTTTTGTCTGTTGTTACCTTCTGTTTGGTTTGAATCCTACAAAAAAATAAAAACAGGGCCATTAGTAATTCTACTTACATAAAGAATGAAGGAATGCATGAACCAGTGAAGAGAGGTGGGGTGTGGCAAGAAAGTGCAAGACATATAGAGGATAATGTAATTCTGCTAAAATGGTAATAGTAATATTGGCTTCCTACCTGATGATAATATTGCTGGTTTCAAACTGCGCTTTTGGAGACCCATAAAGAATAGTATATTGCAATAAAGAGAAATCCTCTAGTGTCAACAACATCTGAGCACCCTAATAAAAAGGATATATGCAAATAGTAAAAAAATGAAGGGGTGGGACCCTTAGTATCAGAGGATAGTAAATTGGTTGACGAGAGCAGAGAAAAATCTTGATTTTTAAACTATTAGTATTTCTTATTGTACTTTGTATTTATTTGTATCTATTAATTATTTTCGTTTTTTGGACAATTACAAACGAAAAATATCCAAAGACCTCTAAACGGTTGAATGTATATTAAAAAAAAAGGTCCAATAGGATCCCATTGACTTCTATGGGACCTCAACAGCTTCTACTAGGAGAAGTTGTGTATTAGAGTTTTTCATGGTTGTTACACTTAAAAAGTCTTGAATTTTTATAGTTTTAGAGAAATACAAAAAAACCCACATGTTTAGAGATTCAGATTCAGATTACAATGTTATATGAATTTGTGTCAGCATGGTTTTACGTTCAAAAGATCTTGCGAGACAAATTAAATTGCCTTTTTAATTGGACCAGTGTTGTTAGTGGTCTTAAAGGTCTGTCCTTTGCTTGAGGATGACATTATAAGCATTGTCTCCATTTTTGTTGATGATACTAAGGGGGGTATTTTTTAAAACTTAAATATTTCTCATTATTTTAAAAATAAAAATACAACCTAACTCCCAAACCATGATTTGGCTTAATATACTAAAAAATTTGAACGAAAATTGTACGTGCGGGAAAAGTCTTGACAAAATCGCATGACAATTCAAATCATAAAGCTTTTTTGAATTGTCACCTGAAAACCACACATTTTTCGGATTTTCGAACAAAGACCAGCTTCAAACAGCCCAAAACCTTTGAACATCATGAAGGCAAAAAATATTTTCCAATTGTAAACGGGACATCTGCCATTGACTTTTACATTACTTTGACAGGTTTTAGCTGGAATATTTTCGGATTCGGATATTTAGCAGTTTTGGAGCATAATAAATCTCGAAAAACTTGAGTTTTTTTTAACCCCTCTAAAGATTTGAGTTTTTCCCCTAAAAAAACTCAACCAGAGAATTTGAGGCTGAACTGTGCAAAACTAAAAATTCTTCATAGATCCCTGGTAAGGCGTCACCTTTCGTATGCAGTGCAGTTTTAGGCTCTAGTCTTTAATATATATATAGATTACAGGACATTAGAGGCAGATATCAGGAATATTTCCTCGTGAGGCAACTTCGGGTGACTTTGGAAAACCAAAGCGATACATATGCCACCAGTTGTGATCTTAACATCTACAGTTAGTAGATGTTAAGTATAGGTATTTTTATATATAATTTCATGTATGTGAGTATTGTTGCTCTGTATAGGTATGTGTGTAAATATGCAGTGGGGTTTATTTGGAGGGTTAACTTGATGGTCTTTTTTTCAACCCAAATTAACTATGTATGTAACTACAAAACCATGTAACTAAGGCCAGCAGTCTTTAAATTGTTTTATCAGATTATAAAAAAAGGTGGCATACTACAAGCAAACTAAAAATGCCATTGTTCTGTTTCTTCTTCTAGGTCTTGATATAACTGGTATATTGCTCTTTGCTATTTTGACATTTATGACGCTGGTATCACTGTTGGTGTTCTTGGAAGAAGCTTACTATATGTACAGAAAAATTGCTAGCCCCAAAAATTCCATAATCATTTGGATAAATTCAGGAGCCATGGTAAGTCTGCCATTCATTACAGCCATGAAAAGTTTCCTTTGTTCTTGCCTTCACTTCCCATAGGGGGCATAAATATGAAATTAATTTAGCAGCAGTTTTCTAATGACAGTAGTGAAATACCAGTAGTTAGGGCTACCAACTTATGTCGGCAGCGAGAGCGGAAAGAGATCAGGCAGATGACGTCAGGGGGACGGTTGGTTGCTGATCCAGGGGCGTGCCCGTGATGACAGGGGTGGGGTTATGATGTGGTGATGGCCGATTGGCCACGCCATTCATTTAAAAGACTAGAATTCCTAATTTTGAAATTCGGCAGTCACTTTTCATCTGGATTCCGGAAACTGAGCTGTCTGGGTGAAAAATCAGCAATGCTAAAATTATCTACAACTGGTCTTCATTTGTTTTTCTTTTGTTCTGTATGTGTTTTGTTCTGCAGCTCTCAGGCTTGGAATGTAAACTTTTATATGGTTGCTAGGAGTTGATTACCATAGTGAAATTCTGAAATTGATTCGATAATACTAGAAAATAAAATAAACCCAGATAGCATTTTCAGTTGTAGTCTAAAGGAAAGGAAGGCAGCAAAAACAAAACAAACATAAACAAAGAAACAAAAAATAAATAAATAATAAAGACTAACTGAAAAGATACTTGGAATTGCCCCTTGCTAAACAATTACATTTTTTTAAGGCAGTGGCTTTTGAGCAACATGTTGTTCACCAACCCCCTGGATGTTGCTCTCAGTGGCCTGGTAGGTACTGTTTTATTATAACAGAGGAAAGGAAATCATTTTTAAAAACTTGGATTATTTGAATAAAATGAAGTTATGGCATACAGCCATCCTGTAATTCAGAGCTTTCTGGATAATGAGTTTCTGCATAACGGATCCCACAACAAAGTGTGCACATTAACACAGGGGGTAATGTAAAAAGACACATCTGCAGAAGGTCTAGTAATGCATGGCAACCATTTAACAGGTAGCACTTACTGGCCCTCTGTTTGTTGAGTAACATCTGATTATATTTGTCTTTTATTTTTAAGATGATTGCAACAACATCCTGCTTTGGAATGTGGATTCCACGGAGCACCATGTTTACAGACTTCACAGCCAATGTGTACGTTTTCGGTACTTTCCTGGGTTTTAATTGTGTGATGATAAAACTTGTGCTTGAACATTGGGTAAAGACCATCAAAATTGTAAATAATATTATGGCCACCAGTGGTCATTCTCCCATTGTCTATGCTTCTCATAGACATACATTGTACAGGTATGGGACCTGTTATCCAGTATGCTCAGGACCTGGGGTTTTCCAGATAAGGGGATAACTTGTCTACTGAAAAGTAATTTATTAAAGGGTTATTTACTAAACCACAATATTTCCAGTTGGGTTTTTTGGGCAAAACGTCAGAATACGAAAATCTTTCATCTCAAACCTGTCGAGGTCATGTATAAGTCAATGGGAGATGTCCCTTTTACAATTTAAAGATATTGTGATTCAGGGTTCTCGGACTATAACTTGAAAAAATCATGCGATTCGAACGTCAAATCTGAAAAAGTTCCAATTCGGGTTTTTGCCAATTTTTATCAAGTTTTTTTCACGACCCCAAGTTATATTATTGAAAAACAAGATAAAATTGGGGATAGGAGTTTGGTTGAGCTTGGTTTAATAAAAACATGAGATAAATTTAAGTTTCCTGTAAATAACCCCCATAATAAACCCAGTAGGATGGTTTTGCCTTCAATAAGGAGCATTTATATCTTAGTTGGCATCAATAATTTTAAACTTTTAAATTTTTAATTATTGCATTAAAATGGATTCTATAGGAGATGGCCTTTCCGTAATTCAGAGCTGTATTGCTACTGATTTCTGCTTGTTACTGATTTTTTTATCTTCTTGACATGTAATTTTTCATTTACTATTTTGTCTTGAGAGGGAAAATCTCTAATTTTCAGTGGGTAAACAGAGAGAAATAGTATTTATGTGCATTTAGTCAAGCATTTTAACCCACTTTCTATTAAAGGTTCCTTGCGATGCTAATACACAAGTTTCAGCTCATGCTGGTAAATGAATGTGGGGGAAGAAGAGAATTTCTCAGGAAATTTGGTGATACGAAGCTCAAGATTAGCACTGGTCCCTTCTGCTGCTGTTGTCTGTGCCTGCCACATAAAGACATCAACAGGTCAGTTTCATGGAATCTCTTTGCTTAGAGCAAAAGAAAAAAATAAGCAACACAGACTTGATGTGATATGGACAGTCAGGATAAGAGGGCACTTACCAAAAGTGAGTGTTTTACTAAGTAGCATGCATGTGGCTTAGCAGTGCCAGTTGCATATTAATTTTGATGGTATTAGTGGGAGGAGTTTCAGTTGCATAATTTCCAACATTGTGGAAATAGCTCATCAGCACACCCTAGCCCCTCATCCATATAATAAGCACAGTGCTCACTATGAAGGCTCTAGATATAGAAAAATGCCGGTAACTGTTCAGCAAGCAATTCATTTGGTGCAAATACAGCTGTGACACATATATGGATACCTGGAAGTAGGTAGGTGTTAGTCCCAGGGATCCGATTCCTTTGCCCTGTACTTTACACCTTGCATATTATTCAGAGTGAATAGAAGTGGCATTATGGAACAATGCGCCAATTTAGAGGAGCATGGATTGCCATGAACCTTTGTGAATGTCATTTAAATGATCACAGTTGGACTTGCGTTTGTAAATGAGCTCTAGTGATTTATTACCTTAACTTTTAATCCTATATCATATTTCTTCATACTTAAAAATTATTTATAAACAAAATATATGACAAGATTATCCACTAAAAATGTTTTCAATCCACCCAGTTATACTAACTCCATACAAAGCGTGGGTGGCATCGCTTAAAGTTTGCGATCTAGCACTACCCCTCCTGTCGCCTCATCTACCCCTATGGGGAAATTCCTTTCTCCCACATCTGCAACATATAGCAGAGTACAAAATATGGCCACAATGGGGCCTACGTATACTAGGGGACTTGGTTAAGGATGGAATGATATGCCCCAGGACCGAAATTAAACATGTCCAAACCCAGGAATCTCTCCCCTGGTTCTCCTATTTCCAGCTTAGACAGGCCACCAATGCTCAATTTCAGGGGAACGCTATGAACCTTACAACATCCAAGATAGAATCAGCCCTGAGAGCCCCTACCACCAAGAAACTTGTTACCAGGCTGTACTCGCTTCTCCTAGCTACTATTAAGCCTCCATTTAACGCAGCGGGTGCAGCCTGGAGCAGAGACATCCCAGGGTTGGAGGATGGGGACTGGGAGGAGGCAACTGATAGGGCCTATGACTATCTCGTCTCGACCAGAGATAGATTGATTCAGTTCAAGATCCTACATAGACTCCACTTAACTCCAAATAGGCTGTTTCGTATGAACAGACTCGACTCACCACAGTGTCCTAAGTGTAGGGCCTCAGAGGCGTCTTACCTACACCTCATCTGGTCATGCCCCCGAATCCAAGCCTTCTGGTCTCAGGTTCTCAACTATATTCAGGATAAAACGTCACTACCCAACCTGATAACCCCTCAGGTGTGTATTCTTGGTGTAGTAGATGAGGTAACCCCAAGGGCGGCCATGAGAATTCTTTTTCGTACATTACTGTTCTATGCCAGGAAATGTATTCTCCTGAATTGGATGTCCCCCCAACCACCCACATTTAATGGCTGGTTGAACTTGCTAAAAACAACACTCCCCCTAATACAACTCACCTATACTGCAAGAGGATGCCCTCAGAAATATGATCGAGTGTGGCGGGACTGGCTGGAGGCCACTGAGGAGCCTTAATGTTAGAGATGGCAAGATGTCAATGTCATTTATATCTATATCACCTACTTAAGTGCCCTAGGGGCAATAGATCCAGAATTATACCCGAATTAAAGTATATACAAATGTACAGGATTCAAATATTTCAAATGCTGATATACTGTGTGATATGTTTACACTAAGATGGAACCATGCATAATACAATATTTGTTTGTTTGTTTGTTGTTTGAAAATGCTAAATAAAAACCTTTTAAAAAAAAAAAAATGTTTTCAAAACTGAGTACAGGAAAAAGCAATTTTCATTACAAAACTGTGCTCTCTGTCCTGTTTGTAGACGGACTTTATTCATCCTGAAGCTGGGTACCTTTCAGTTTGCATTGCTACGTCCGGTACTTATGTTTCTGGCTGTGGTTCTCTGGACAAATGGAACCTTTGTAATTGGCAATGTAAGTACTTATCTGTGTTATTGTGAAATCATGAAAGATTTATAGGAAATTGCAATGTTTCTGCATGATCTAGATGGGTAAAAATCGGTCAAATTCTTTAGACTCATTTAGACTCATTTATTATAGCAAAATCTATGTTTTGAGGTTCATATTGTGCAGGCCTGGTTCTACTCTGCATGATCTCCTGGGATCTAGAAAAACCTTCCTATGTGTTTATAGCAATAATGCAGGAAGCTTTAATGGTAAATTGTTATTGGCATATGTTTGACACTATTAATTTACAAATAACAAATGTTTAATCAGTGTATATTGGACACATTCATTTTTGTTCTTAAAGTCACTAAAATACCTTGAATAATGGGATTTCAATAAACATTAGAGGTGGCTATGATCTTCAAAATGCTTACACTAAGGGGCACATTTACTAAGCTCAAGTAAAGGATTCGAACTGAAAAAACTTCGAATTTCGAAGTTTTTTTTGGGTACTTCGACCATCGAATAGGCTACTTCGACCTTCAACTACTACTTTGAATCGAACGATTCTAACTAAAAATCGTTCGACTATTCGACCATTCAATAGTCGAAGTACTGTCTCTTTAAAAAAAACTTCGACTACCTACTTCGGCACTTTAAACCTACCGAGCACCAATGTTAGCCTATGGGGACCTTCCCCATAAGCTTTCTAAGCTTTTTTTGATAATCGTTCGATCGATGGATTAAAATCCTTCGAATCGTTCGATTCGAAGGATTTAATCGTTCGATCGAACGATTTTTCCTTCGATCGTTCGACCGAAGTATTTGCAGTATATCCTTCGACTTTGATATTCGAAGTCGAAGGATTTTACTTCGATGGTCGAATATCGAGGGTTAATTCACCCATGATATTCGACCCTTAGTAAATGGGCCTCTAAGCTTGCTAAATGTAAGCCTTGGCTTATCTCACTCTTCCTTTCATCTAGTCGCCCTTCAATCAGAAAAAGCACTGTAGGGCCCAATTCACCTTGAAATAATGGGATTTCAGTATCAGTTTAGCATTTCAAGAACTACTTTGACTATTTTTAGTTTATTTATCAAAACCGTTATTTTCTGATTTTTTTAAGTAAAAAAGTCAGACCAAACTAGAATCCATGTTTTTACCCTATTTATCTTGAAAAAACTTTATAAAATCAGTTCGGGAAAAAAACTAGAATTGTTTGAGTTTTTTGTTCCTCCAAAAATGTGCGCTTTCGAGTGAAAAAAACTCTCATTTTATTTTTTTTACGTTAGACTTGAATACTAACCCCCTTAAAGTACTTTTTGAAGTTTTATGAACAGTTCCAGTGGAAATCATTGAAGTGTGTATGAAGTAGTTAATGTTATATTGATGGTTTATAAATAGGACCCTTAATGTTATGTGGATTTAATAGCAAGACCCCTTGGAGCAATATCATGGCTGCTGCTATTTACATAAAAAACAAATATTTGCAGATAGAAACTGCTTTCTATGTACTATGCTTCACTGTCCATTAATAGAAAAATAAACTCATAGGAAAACCTGTAATTTATGTTACTGATATGGAGTTCCATAGTCTGATTATATTTACATAGTTAGTTTGGGTTGACAAGAGTCCCTAAAAAAAATCAACCTCTCCAAATGAACTCCATACGTACAACAAGCAATCATCCAAGTCACTCTTTAAGGGTTAAACTTTTTGTATGTTTTAGAATGGCTAATTCTAAGCAACTTTTTAGTTTGCCTTTGTTTTTTTGTTTTTATAGTTTTTTTAATTATTTGCCTTCTTCTTCTGACTCTTTCCAGCTTTCAAATGGGGGTCACTGATCCCATCTAAAAACAAATGCTCTGTAAGGCTTCAAATCTATTGTTATTGCAAATTTGTGTTTATCTTCTTTCCATAAAGACCCTAGCAACTGGATTACTAAACTTGTGAACTGGAGAGCTGCTGAATAAAAAGCTTAATAACTCAAAAACCACAAATAAAAATAAAATTAAAACCAATTGCAATTTGTCTCAGAATATCAATTTATATATCATCCTTAAGGTTATTTTGAAGGTGAAGAACCCCTTTAAAAGCATTAATAGAATTGGCAACCACAAAATCACCCAGCAGGGCATTCCACAACCTCACAGCCCCCACTGTGAAGATCCACCTACGCTGCTTCAAATGAAAGTTTAGTTCTAATGGGGTGGCCTCTGGTTTTTAGATCTTTTCTAAGATCCAGATTCTAAAAATGATTCCCCACTAGTGTTATCTAATGTACTTTTAAAAGAGTAATCATGTCCCCATGTTTTAAATCTTTCATCCCTTTAACCAGTTTAGTTGCACATCTCTGCACTTTCTCCAGCTCATTTTAATCCCTCTTAAGGACTGGGGCCCAAAACTGCTATTATAATGTAATATAAGATGGTTAACAACTAAAATCGTGTACTCTTTTCCTTTCTTCCAGTCATCTGCAGACAAAGCTACAATCTGGATCAGTGTTGGCGTTGGTGTTATCACAATAACAGCCCTATGGGCAGTGGGAATTATGTTTAATCTAGTAAGAAACACCTTGAGTGAGAAAAGTATTATTCCCAAATTTGCAGTCTATCAGGTAAGATCATCATCGTACTCCCCCTTAAATGTCTCTTTAAAATATCCTTGGCAGCTACAGACATTCACAAAAAAGATGTGCAGAGAATTGCAGGTTGTCGGTGCATTTTACATTGTATTTTCTTCTCACAAACAAACAAATCCAATAAAAAAAGGGCAAACACTGCATCTGGGGGTGTGTGCCGAATCCTCATTCTCAGTGACAGTCTCAGAGCAGCAGGAGTAAAGGAGGATGCTGCTAAATTTCGGATGATCTATTGAGTTAAATAAAGGTAATATACTGTATATAGGTAATATAGACACGGGACCTGTTATCTAGACTGCTCTGGACCTCTAGATAAAGGTTCTTCAGTAATTTGGATCTTCATACCTTGGGGCAAATATACTAAAGGACAAAATGACTAACACGGGCAAAAATTTGCCAGCGTGACGTCATTTCAGTACTTCGCGAATTTACTATCGGGCGCCGGCATAGCTTCACTAGCGAAGGAGATAGACTCTATCGGTACTTCGCTCCCTTACGCCTGACGAATTTGCTCTCTGGCGAATGGACGTAACTATGCAAATTCACTAAGATTTTAGTGAACGTTACCTCTTGCGATAAAGGTTCGAACGATTAAATTCACTAACATGCGCTGTTATGTCCAGGTCGACGAAAGCTGGCTAAGTTGTGCTAGCGTTACTTCGGCAAGCAAGATGAAGTTGCGCTACAGTTGGCTAATTTGCATACAGCGGGAAGTGAAAGTTGAATGGACGTATATGTTGCAGCAAATACATTACACTACACAAGCCCAGGGAACCTTAAACAATAAAATAGAGTTGTTATAATGCCCTAAACATGAGCATGAGTGTATAGTTTATGTGCCATATGTTAGGAAACGTAGGGGGGAACCCGGGTACCCAAAAACATTTTTACGGACTTTTGCAGCCTATTACCCTGAAAAAGTGAAAAGACACCGGCGTTTGTTTTTTTTAAACCAAAAAAATTGAGGAAGTCTTATACACTCCATTGCACTTCGCCTGGTCTGAGCTGGTGAAGGCAAGTCTGGCGGAACAGCTAACAGTTAAAATCCGCATCTTAGTGAATTTGCGCAGTTTTCCGTCCGCTCGCCAGAACGAAAATTCGCCTGGCGTTAAGAGTGCGAAGTTGCGCTTGTGTCTATCTCCTTCACTAGCAAAGTTACGCCTGCGCCCGTTAATAAATCGGCAAAGTACCGAAATGACGTCACGCTGGCGAATTTTCTCAGGTCACTTCACCCTTCAGTAAATTTGCCCCATAGTGAGTAATGACAATGAAGTATAGTTGAGCCGGCCATCTCTCTTTTCATTTCAATGCTCTTTCTCTGCAGCGTCAAACTCATTAGGGTTTCTGCCCCCCCTGCTCCAACCACAACGCCCCTCCTCCAGCCCCACGCACCTTTTTTTCTTCTTAACGCAATGCAATCGGGCTGCAGGGGAGGTCATATTGCATTGTATAATTCCATTACAGTCATTCTAGCTCTTCATACAAATATTTAGGCCAGGTTACTCCTGCAAATAATAATTTAAACCTCTTTGGGCTTATGGGAATCTAGTTAAAAATTTCATTTTATACTACAAAAATCTGTTATTTCATCTGAATGAGTCAGCTCTTAAAGACATTCATCATACATATATTGGAGAGCTATGAACATAATAATGGCCATGTCCTTAACTTACTGTATAGTAATACTAAACACTTCCTTGCAAAGTAACTACAAGTTAGCAATAAGTTATTTCTTACAGCCTTGAAGGAAATGAGGTGAGCTTACTGTGGATTTCATGTATAACTTATTTGAATGTTTGTGTCCACTTTCCTCCACTGATGAAGGTGTTTAAATGTCCCAGAATTTTTCTGAAAATGGAGCAGCAGCTATAATGACTCATTTAATGCATCTTAGTTGCATAGGTAATTCTTCCACTGCCATAATGGTCATATTTATTTGGAGTAACTATAACAACATCACTTCTTATTTACTGCTAAGAGGCACATATCATACAAAGGCTCATTACTGTATACAAAGGATGAAGGATGGGCCTTCGGCTATTACTGTCACAGTGTTGCCTTTATTATCATTTGCCCACTCATACCCTCAAACCAGTTTTAACTATATATTCTGATTTTTGTATATTACAGTTTACAGTCATTCTGAGCCAGCTGCAAACCTCAATCATCAATATTCTTGGTACAACTGGTGTTATCTCTTGCGTTCCTCCTCTCCCTGGCCCCTCAAGGGCCTCCTGTAAGTACCTTCACTTTTCTCAGATTATTTATTTATGTTTATCATGTTATAGTATGGGAAATTAAAATGCACCTGCAGATTCCCTGTAGTCCTCCACTTTCATGTCACTTAACCTGAGCCCTTAAAGCCATACAATAAGCAACCAAAGACTGACCCAAAAATAGAACAGAAAACTGCCCACTCTCCATGTTATATTTCAAAAGACCCCGTGTGAAGAGTCATAAAAACGTGTTAAATGTCCATCCAGCAATTACTTAGTTATCACACAATGGGTTTTTTTTGTCAGTAGGGGCAGGGCCACCATCAGAAATCTTGGCCACAGTCCTGAGTGCCTCAAAATGCCCATTGGCTTCCATCCCGTGTATATTTAATGCAGGATATTTTTCCTTTGGTTGGTTTGTAGTCATTATTTTTGTAATGCTTCTCCAACCAAAACTTGGTTTATTCCAACATCCCAATTTGCTATTAAAACTATCTAGCAAACTAAGAGGTTGTTTGCATTCTAGATGACTAGCTGATTGCCTGAACATAAAAAACAAAATAAAGATAATGGCTAAAATTCAGCATAGTATAACCTAACATAAAAGTCACCTTTATTTTTATACAAAGAACAATGTTTTAATGGGTGTAAATAGCTATATACAACATGTTTTGAGCGAAAGCCCAACTATATGATGCTGGGGTACTTCAACTAGGACCCCCAAACCCAGAAAACAGGCAAAGGAGTGTGGGAGATCATTCTTGCCCATTGACTGACTCTATATTATTTTTTAATATACCGTATGTATATATTTCTGTTTGTTTGTCAGACATGAACCAGCAGCTTCTCATTATGGAAATGTTCCTGGTCACAGTCCTCTGCAGAATTCTTTACCGGAAGAGATATGATGTTAAAAATCTTTTAGAAAATGAAGAAACCAATGATAATTTACAAAACAGCATGCTGCATCTGAATGGCAAAGCTTTGGAAGATGGCCCCCCAAGTGTTTAAAGAGCAATAAGACACATAACATTCTCAGTGGATTGTTCTGTTTGGTAGTAGTAGTTCAGCACTTCTATAACAGCATTGCCAGATGTGACTGTGTGCCTTTATAACTGCATTGCTTGACCAACTGCAATGTTTACTGCATCTATGTCTCTGCATCTTTGAAAATGCTTCTCTGCAGAAGTGCAGTGCTTTTGTGGCCTTTATGACAGTGTTGACTGCCCAACCAGAATGTATTTTACAGCTGCTGCACTGAATAGTTCCTCGCTGTATGGGAATTTCAAATTACTAAGTTTAGGTGTATTGATCACCCTCTTACTACACTAAGAGGGTGGGCTGCCTCTCTACACTCTAAATATGTAGCTGGGTCACACCCTACCTTTCTATGCCTGCATTGCACCTGTGCATTTTACTTTTTTGAGGGTGGGCTATAGGAATACCATATAAAAATATATCTTGTACATATACAGTTTGGGTATATTTAAGTATTTGGAAGAACCTTGTGAGGCTTTGAAAAATTCTAATATATTTATATTGCTAATAAATATTATTTTATGGGAGTGAGTATGTATATGTCATAATACTATTTACCGTCATGCCTTTCTCTGTTACTCCTGTCTGATTTGAACCTCTGTTTTCCACCTGAGCACAGGGGCAGTTGAATTGCATTGTGTACCATAAGCCTCAGAGAGAGACAGAAGAGAATGGCAAATAATTAAACACACGGGAAACAACAATAAAGTTTCTTACAAAGCATCTTGTTTTTGCTTGCCCAAACAGCTTCGGATTATACCAGTATGAGGTGTAAATCATGTTTCCAAACTTGCTGTGCTTGCTATGATGCCACAGGGAAATAACTATGTATTATGGGAAACCCTACTGTTATTATGTTACAGAGCCAAAGACTCTAGAATAATTAAGCCATACTACCAACTGGATTCAGAATGATGGTTCAGTTGGAGGAGCTGTCAAAATAATCATAGTTGTTATGTATGCCTAGCACATTAATGGGAATATCTGCAGCTCACTGATTATTTATTGCAGTGTTATTACTGCTGGAGTGCGCCTGTCATTCCTAAATAAATGCTGTGATTCTGCAGGAAATATTATGAAACCAATAAACATAACTGTAAGATTTTTGTCCATTTAACTAAAATACGTCCATCAAAGCCTACTTTTCCCCTGTGCTGGAGCAGCTGCTGTGTTGCTCACTGGAGCTGTACCCCCCTATGATGTACACCCATGGGGGGTTTCAGCAGCAGCAACAATTACTAAAACCTTCTTGACCAGTGTTATTGGGTGTAGCTTGTTTTATTGCTTGCATGTGGTAACAACAATATTGTAGCCCCAAATAAACACAGGTTCCCTCATTTGCTGACCACATTACTGCAAAGATGCTCGTACTGGAGGCTGAAGTGTTCCAAACAGAAGTAAGGCTGCAGGTGCACAAAGACTAGCCCCTAACTTTTTATTATGCCAAAACCACACAATGTTTTGTTGGCATGCCCTTTTGTCAGACGATGATCAGTAATTGAACAAAAACATGCTTAAATACACTCCACCCCCACATCAATATACATAAGGAGAACAACACAGTCCCCTAGTTTATAGATACATATGTTTTGTCTATATTATATCCAATTGGATTATTCTGTAATGTCCAATTTAATTTTCTAGAAAAAAAATGGACAAAACATTTGCATCTACGGACTTTTTTGCCCTTGTGTATATTAATGAGTGGTGTTTTTTGTTTACTCACTGATCAATACCTGATGAAGGGACATATCCCAGAAACTTTGTGTGGTTTTGACATAATAGAGTAATAATAAAGTAAGGGGTTAGTTCCCTAGGATTGTGTGTGCCAGTGGCTTTTCTTTTGTTTTATACTTTGCAGGGAGTGCCGTCTTCTGGAATATCAAGTAACAGGCATATAGTACAGAGGCCTCGGTGAACATGTGGTATTTAGTCTTATATGGGCTTAAGTGTGCCTACCGCCTGTATTACATACATTTGTTGGGTTATTTATCAGCTTCTCATTCCTGCAGAAATTATTTAACTCATGATTGCTCCTGACTGGTATCTTTTGGGCAGAAACTACCTTTGTATCTGGTTAATAATTGACCCCATTGATTTTTTTGTTGAGCAGTTGTACTGCAATGGTGTGCCTTTCTTTCTGTTGTTGCTGTCTTTAGCTATGTATCACTATAAATAAAAGTTACTAACAACAAGAAAACTTTAAGGGCTTCTCCGAGGTTATTCCTCCTAATAGAGATTCACACTCTATTATTCACATAAGGTTTTTCCTCATAATAGACATATGGGCTCATGCAATCAGCTCTGAGGTTGGGGAAAAATACTCACTGAACCCTTTACATAGTGTTTTGCCACACACACAAATATATTTAGCAAATGCCCAGGAGCAAGGACAATTGTTGAATTTGGCCATGACCCAAAATAGTTCCATGAAAAAAAACGAGACAATTTAGCCCCAGGTTATCCAGACCTTCCAAACAGGTATGACAAGGCTATGTGAGGTTATATGGTGGGGCAACATGAAGAGTCCCTGTCTCCATATAAGAAGACTCACAGATTAAGTGCTGGGCTCAAAAAAGAGGTGAAATTATGCATCTGTATAAATACTATATATGACACGACATTACATGGCATGAATTATGCTACTGCCTTGTTTATTATCAATATTGTAACAACTTACTGCCTATTGGTTTTCAATGAGGTACAAGAACCAAGTACAGCACATTTGGCACAAGGGGACTCAGAACTTTCTGTAAAAATGGTTTCCGCACCTTCTAAGCATCTGCAACCACTAGTTCACGAGTCCAAAATAGCAAAATAGATGTGCTGACAACTCTATAAATTAAAAAAACCCAACAAAGTACTACAGAAGTAAGGAATTGCTAAAGAGAGTTATTATGTCGTACAATCTATAACAAATTGAGTGTAAAATGAATGGTATTGTGCTGGAATAAAGTGTGAACAAGGGAATCACATCTTGGTGTAATTAAATATTGGTTTCTTCAATCAATAATTCAATTCATATTGTGAAAGACAGAAATGAGTGTCATTGTTGAGTATTGTGAAAACCAAAAAAAGTTAATTCATAGTTAAAGTGCTGATAGTGTGTAAAGTGCCAATTGTCTGGTACGCAGTTCACCTTCCACTAATAAATAAATAACCCAATTAAAACATAACATTTAATGGCTCCTTTAAAAATAGAAAAAAATGAGGGAAAAATTCACAAGTTAAAAACACTTAAAATTGATAGATGTATGCTGATCTGGTATTATAGATTGATATACTGGTCCCACCCAGATCTTACATCGACCTAAATGCCGTCTAGTTACACATAGGGGCAAATTCACTAAGATCCGAAGTTGTGCCAGGCGCAACTTCGCCGCGCTTCGCCGCACTTTGCCAGGCGTAGTTTCGCCAGCACTCCGCAAATTCACTAAAATCCGAAGTTGCGCACAGGGGTAGCTTAAGTTTGCGAAGTTGCGCTAGCGTTGATTCGCCAAGAGAAGCGAAGTTTCGCTAGCGATGGTTCATTTGCATACGGCGCCAAATTCAAATTTCAATGGAGGAATACGTATCAGCACTACAAATGCCTAGAAAACCTTCAAAACATCAAATAAAAATTTTATTTTGCCCTACACATGTGTCCACTGTATAGGTAAGTTGCCATGAGTCAGGAAATGTAGGGGGGAAGGAGGGGAGCCCTAAAAAAATTTTCAATCTTTTTCAGCCTATCACCCATAATGTAGAAAACACGCCAGCGTTTTTTTGGGACTTAGAAAAAATTTTGACTTTTTTTGAAGCAATCCCTATCTACTCTAATGCGCTTCGCCTGGTCTGAGGTGGCGAAGGAAGTCTAGCGTAAAAGGTAGCGTTCAGTACACTATGCGCGTTAGTGAATTTGCGTAGTTACGTCCGTAGCGAAAATTCGCCAGGCGTAAGGGTGCGAAGTAACACTAGCGAATCTACGCCAGCGTTCGTTAGTGAATTTGCGAAGTAACGAAAATGCCCAACGCTAGCGAATTGACGCTAGCGTTCGGCGCTTCGGCGCTTAGTGAATTTGCCCCATAGTATGTTGTGGGGATCACGAGAGAGTATATGTGGCACAATGAATAAAGTAATTAATGGTGTGTATAGGAACGGCAGGCAGACCATTCAAAAAGTAACATATCCTTAAAAATACATCACTACAGGCAAAAAAATACAATATGGTGTGTCCTCTCAGAGGCACCTAAATAGATTTGGCTTATTCCCTATCACTAGTTATATTGCAACACCTGGTATTGGAAAGGAGCAATTGCCCATGTGAGGAGTCTGTATAACTGTAATGAGGATATGGAAGGTCCGTCCATCGTGTACCTGTATTTAGAAAAAGAAAGGATTTTCCACCATTCTGCCTTCCCCCTGAAGTGCTGTCCCCTCACTGCAACAATCGTTATTGCTGCGAATCTGCTGAAGGAGTTATACTCCTGACACACGTTTCGCCTGTGAAGGCTTTCTCCGTACTTTACATCTGCCTTTGAACACACTCAAAAGCCAGAGCTGATACCTTAGATAGGTTTACAGCTACAAGCACACTTTAAAAAGAATATTGAGAAACGTGGCACTTCTTTACTCCATGTGCCGACTTAATAACATCTCCATCCTGTTTGTAGTAGGAAATACAAAGCATACTTCCAAAGCCTTCAATAAAATGTTCCCATTCTACTGACTCTGTAACTAGAACTGTCTCCCCTCCCATTTTGTAGAGATTCAGTAAAAAAAAGTTGAAGGTTTGTTTAAATTGTTATTGGCCCTTATTTATTTTTAGTTTAGTATTTGAGAGACCCTCGTTTGGGAAGAAGGATTTTGTCAGGATGACCATAGAGTGAGTAATTGAGATATCCGTGTTATAGTTCCATCTAAGTAAATAAGGGGAAATTGAATCCAAACTACTAAATAGGGCTGGACTGGGAGTAAAAAGCAGCTCTGGCAAAAAAATCAAAGCAGCCCACATTTAAATGTGCGACATTGGTGGCCAGGGTGTCCCCGTAAAAGTAAAAAAAAAAACACCGGCGACCAGGTTGTAACAGGGGCAAATATCTTCTGTGCCGTACCCATTGTTAACCCTTGATGCACCACCTATTTTTTGTGTGGGAGAACCCTTCAGTGAAACACACAATGCAGAAAGTTCAACCACGTTCTCTTTATTGTCACGGCCTTCAGTTAAGCAGCAGCAATTTCACAGGGCTCAATCTCCCAGATTTCCACATATGACACTTCCAGTAAATACACACTGCCGCTACACTTTCTTGAGTGTACTGTTACACCACTAGGCCTCACACTACCTAGGCTCATTACCTCTTCCAGGAGAAGACTCTACTGCTGCAGAGCCCACTGCTCAGCTTTCCTCCCATGATACATCTCTCAAAATCACTTCCTGAAACCTTCCCTTATATAACCTACTATTCTCCACCTACTGACGAATTTCCCTTACAACTGTTATCCTCTATCCCCACCTAGTGGCAAAGCTAAATAAATGTATTAATCATTACTTAAATATTTATATTAAACCATCAACATTTTACACTATTACAAGCCCCCCAAGTGAAAGTAAAAAGCAACATTGAAGATCAGGGCTTTCCCTCTCATGAAAGAAAAACACATTGGTGTTCAGTGGAAACTTACCTTAAAAATGTTTTCCTCCTTGGCAACAGCAGCTTCTGTGGCTTCTTCTTTGGCTCTTTTCGATGGCTTTGGTTCATTTCAGTAGCTTCAGGTCTTTTAAATAGACTGGCCCATTGGACATTTGCCAAATGGACAGATTGCCTGTCCGGGGCTTCTATACAAGCACAGATTACAACTATTGAGTGTATGAATAACCCAGCTGACAAGAAGGCCAGGGGTCCCATGTTCTTTACTCCCAGATTCAGGGATGATTCTGGCCCCTGTGTTGCCCTAAGGTGGCCTTTGCAAAGATGTCACCCCCTCATCCACCAGTGTCCTACCTTTCCTGTGCCAGAAGGGGTATGGGAGGGCCACATCACTAGTGCAGTGAGCAACTTTTCTGAAATTTGGATTTTATAGTTACCAGGAGAGGCTTTTTATAGCTCCTTGTAACTTGCAGGGTGCTGCCATCGAAGGTCAGGAGGGCCACTGCCCAGGTTGCAAAGCAAATGATATACTGTACCTGCTTGATTAATTTCTATTACATTTCTAATAAACCTTAATGGTAAATGAACCGTAAACATAGGATAATTTTCCTGTACCTATAAAGACTCATAAAGCTATTCATCCACTTTTTGCCCTTATGAAATAAGCCCCTGCTGTGTACTAAATGATTTAAAATAATTTAATAGACATGCACAGTGACAGATATTGCAGAAATGTGAAGGTTCCAGCGTGCTACTACTGCTGTGCATTGAATAACATTCAATACAGCTAATGGATTTAAAATTCATGACTAACTCATACACTGTAGAACTCGTATGCCATAGGCAGAGATGCTCATTGGTGAGCCCTGTACTGTGTAAACAAATACCAGCCCATGTCAGTAAATAATTATTGGATACAAAATGAGTCCAGAATTAAATGACAGGACTTTAAGCTTTTAAAGGGCAGGAGCCATAACATGCAATAATATGTAGCTTTATCCACTGCAAACTTAAGTAATAAAATATAATTATTAACATAAGTGTCATAGCTGGGGTTATGACTCTGAGGAAATAATATACATTATCAAGGAATCTAAATAAGCCCTGAGGGGAATTACATGACAGCGACATTGCTCTTGCCTTATCTGACTCATGGTACAAGAACACAAAGTGCATAAAAAACACAAAAACTTGGCCCTAACCATGAGATATGGCACTGTGCTTGCTGCAATACATGAGATAAGGGTAGATGAATCACTAAACGGAAAGTAAATGTAGTGACTCGGTCTTATCTCAAGCATTGCCTGTTTTATAGTTTATGTTTGCAAGGAAAACCTGTTTCTATAAAGGGAGAATGTAATTAAAAGTCACAAGCGTTATTTAAAATAGCGTCTTGCGAATGTTTAGTACTGCTCGCAATGTAAAGCCATTCGCTGGTGAATATTACATTGTGCACTACCTGGTTTTGTTTATTGGAATGTTTATTCCAGCCAGATCACCAATACTTGTTATAGAAAACACCATGTAACCCTTAAAATGCCAGACATTGTAAAAGAGACAGGACAGCTATACAACTAGCAGGGCATTTCCAGCTCCTTGGATTTTATTGTTCCAATTTGCATTTTGATCTTTGCTGCGTTGTGTGGCAATGTATAAAACAACAACATCTAAGCCGTGATGGGTTAAACAGATAGTGTTAACCCCCGCAGGCCTGGACTGACTGGGGGTAGTTTGGGCCTCTGTGTACTTGAATTGCCAGGCTCTATTCTAAATCTCAGTCCAGACACCCGTCTCTCTCTTTGTTCCCATAACTTACTGGTCTCACAAAGAGCAAAGACAAATAAAGTCACAGTCAGCCTATGAACAGAGAACATTGTAAGAGCTTATCGGATGATTTTCATAGAAACCCTCGAGTTTTAGACAAAGAAATGACATGTATAGAATTACATAGGGTTGACACTAGATGGCACTAATCACTCTGCTTTGGTTTTACTGTACACTGTCATGCTGCACTAGTCATTCTGGATGTATATAAGTAAATGATAACAAGGATTTTTTTCCCCCATATAATTATTAGTCAGATGATTCTGAAGTGTTCTTATGTAATGTTTTCTCTTGTGTTAACTGCAGAAACCAGAAATATAACCCTTTCCATTTTAATAATAGATCCATGGCATCTGTGCATAGATAAAGGTAAAGTTGCTGTATCATGTTAACCAGTAAAAATGTTACAGGGCAACCCTTTTGCAATAAAAAAAAATAACAAAAGTGGTATAAAGGTGATACCTTTATTGGCTAACACATATAATCAAAGCAAGCTTTCAGAACATTTTAGTTCCTTTTTCAAGCTGATTACCTGTTGCGTAGACAAAGAGACAATGACTATGAGAATGTTATCACTGCCATGCATTATTGAAATATATTACAAATGGCAGACATTGTATTAACTGCGCTAAAGATAACATGCAAACATTGTTTAACTGAGCAGAATTTCATCTGCAGCAACAACAAATTTCTTTTTTTACCTATGGCACATGAATGAGGCAAAACAGAAGGATAACGTTTGTAAAGAAATGAGACTAGGAGGTTACATAGATTGGTGCTAAGTATAGGTTTAGTAACTAAGGTATCCTAAACAGAGTCACAGTGCATGTTAACTCCATCTTAATTAATAAGCCAAAAAGAATTTATTAATCAAAGGACCACAGCCCATCAGCACATGAGAGGTGCAGCGGTCACTTGTTTTCACAGTGAGCTCTCAAAGCAGTTTATGTGTTACTGCCACAAGCAAAATAACATCAGTGGTTACTGGAGCCAATTTGTAAAACACGCTTCCCTTTATCTCTAATCATCTGTGAGCAGCATTTTAAAGGGGTTGTGTACCTGTAAATTAATTTTTGGTATGATGTGATATACTGAGGCAATTTATTATTATTTTGTAGTTTAATGTAGCCGAAAACTTGGCATTGGATGGTTGAATGGCAGTATGAGTTCTGTTTAAAGGGGTTGTTTACCTGTAAATACATTTTTGGTATTATGCAGAATGATAGTCTGAGACAATTTGCAATTGGTATTTTGTAGTTTAATATACAGTGCTACGCAATATGTTAATAATAATAATAATAATATAGCAATATATTATGTTTAAAGGGGTTGTTCACCTTTGAGATAACTTTTAGTATGATGTAGAGAGTGATATTCTGAGTTGGCAATTGGTTTTCATTTTGTATTATTGAAGGTTTTTGAGTTATTTAGCTTATTATTCAGCAGCTCTCCAGACTGCAGTGTCAGCAATCTAGGTCCAAATTACCCTAGCACCCATGTATTGATTTGAATAAAATACTGGATTATGAATAGGAGGGGTCTGGATAGAAAGATACAATACATCTGTAGCCTTACAGAGCATTTATTTTTATATGGGGTCAATGATCCCCATTTAAGTAACATCTGAATTCCACTGCACATATCTGGGGGATGCTCTTACTCCTGAATAACTCTCAGCCCAGGGATTGCCAATGCAGTGGGTGCTGCAAAGTGGCAGAAGCTGTAGGATTCACATGAGTGCCTGGTATAGCAGGGCAGGAGCTAAGAGAAGTAGTGGTATGCCACACTAGGGACCCATCTGCTTCCCACAACTTGTGCCACTACTATTCCTGTTAAACCAGTCAGCATGCAGGGGAATCGGAATGAAGGGCAGTTAAACAAATTGTCTTTCGCTCCTATTAGGTTAGTGCAGTTCTGTCAATAAATCTGTTCTTCCAAGAAAATGCCAGTTTGATGGCCAATGGCTGAAAGAGCATATGAATGTAATTTTGCCATTAAACCCAATGTAATATGGAACCATTCAGCCTATGACACAATTTTATTAGCTGGATAACACAAAGGTCTGCCTGTGTATGGATGGCTTATGCTATACAGAATACAGTAAATTATGGAGATATTTACACAGTACATTCTAGCATAGTTTATGCAGTGATTTGTGTAACTCTAATCATGATACATCGGCAAACTCAAACGTACTCCTTATTAGTATATTATGTATGGTATTTACCCGAATCACTGTATTTGTCTGTGGGGGATACCTGACCCCTGCAGACCTTTAACCTGTAAACTTTAACATTGTATCATTCAGCATTGTCTCATTTGTTGTCTTTTCAGTGTGTGAAAGGGCCATCCTGTGCTTTTGTGTGATGTTAGGATGATAGGGCATATTTTCCATCAATTGAAACGTCAGTGACCAATTAAAGGGAACCTGAAAAACTGGTTCAGAAGAAACTCCCATTTTTAACACATTGCTTTAAAACAACATCTCCTGACATTATAATAAAATAATAACATGGCTGATTAGAAACCTTACCGGACAAGCCATCCGTCACTTGTATGGCCTATATTACACTTCTATCTGCTACATTGCTTGACCCATGGACTACTGGGTTTTAGGGGAGGGAGCAGGCCTGGACTGGTAATCAGTGGATTCTGGAAAATGCTAGAGGGGCTGCTGTAAGATGCCATAGACAGTCACTATTTTTGTTTGGCCTCTGTGTACTTAAAATGCAAAGGCCTATTTTTGAATTCCAGTCCAGGGAGGGAGATTGATACATCTCCATGGACAAATGTCACGGATAGCTGCAACTTAGTTCAGCAACTTCAGAAGGAAGATGAGTATATGGGACACCAATAAATTAACAACAAGAGAACTCATACAGTATATTTAACTGGGAGTTAGACTGTTAGTGTTATATCTAATGTAATATCTATTCAGTGTGACAAGTAACATCATTCCTTCTACAGCAGAATAGAAGAGCACGGTGCCCATTTAAATTTCAGCTTTCATTGTTCTACTAAGATCATGTCAAGGCTATTGCTTGGTTGGTTAATTGGTCACTTTGGGTAACTCTGTGAGGTACATATGTTAGTAAATGATGGACATTAGGATTGTCACAAAAAAACACACAAATAAAGTGGCATATGCACAAAATGCCCGCATTTTTCAACAAAATTCGCTGACCACTGGACTGATCAATCTCACTCCAGACAAAAATTCCTCTCAACAAATTAACCCCATTATCACATGTAGAAGGGTCAATAGCAGGGGCGTCACTAGAGAGAAAGTAGACCCTGTGACTGCGGGGGGCCCAGTAAGGCTGTAATTAATGAGCAATTTTGATATATCTTGGTAGAATAGGCCAACTTATCAATATTTTATGGCCCTAAATTGAATTTGCTGTGGGGCCCAGTAACATCTAGTTACGCCACTGGTCAACAGAAATGATAGGCCTCATTTTTACACTTTATCCTTGGTGCAACTCAGTTATCTACTTGTTAGTTACAGTTCATCAACCAATGAATCAAATAGTGTGGGAATCATCCAACGTTTAACAATCCAACTCCATGCATCTCTAGGCCTATGCAAAATACTACAGATTACTTGAAACCCTAATGAGAGCACTTTCAGAATACATTTCCCTTATGTTCTACATTCCATGTATCTTGTTTCAAAACCAATGTGTTTCTTTTAGAGTTTATCTGGCACAAAAGTGATGGGTTTTGTGTCAAACTTAGTAGGAGGAGTGGCATCTGCCCTTGTAGTGCCTTTCTGTGCTATCCAGCAGCAATCTGTCGCTCTAATAAGTGCATGCATGTCATCAATCCCCTCGCTACACATTCATTTCATCTGAGCAACATGTCAGCTCTGAGACAGGGAAAGATAGGTTACCACTTCTTGCATCCATACAATGGGTTCAGATCCCCATGATGCCTAATTTTCTTGTACAAAGAAAGTTTTCCCAATTTTCGAAGCACTGGCCAAGAAACCACAGCTGAACACTTAGGGAACTTGTTTTTTGTGTTGTCAATTGCAGTTCACATAGGTTGGGCATGTTAATCACAGTGTTTAAAAGGTCACAGAGTTCTGTCACACCAGGGAACTCTGGGGCTTTCCTTGATAAGCACTCAATTATTTCCTACTCAGATTGGTGGTTCTTTGAATTACCCTAATGGAGCATTAAATGAACGCAACACGAATCACAGTAGATAGACTGCGATGTATTGCTGATTGTTACTTCAGCTGATTGGTACTTTCTAAATCCAATCATTCTGTTGTAGAGGACCTGAAAAGTCAAAGTCACATGTTCTTTCACTAAAGTGTTTATTCTTTGCAAAATGTCACTTCCCGAAAATCATTCCATTGTTCGACTTTGTATAAAAAATCAATTTTCTTCTTTTCCAGTTAATCATTTGGCCCTACCAGAAAGTCACAAGGAAATGAGTTCAGTGCCGCTTGTCTTTAAATTTGGATTTCCTTTCCAGTAGTGTGCGCTCACAAATTTTAAGACCAGCGCACGCAACACATTGTGGTGCGCACAAAGAATTTTGTGTGAAAACACACAATTCTGTATTAAATCGGAAAAATATTTTTTGCGCACATAGCCAAGAAGGAATTAGAGGGAACCTTGTTAGCAACCATGCATTGATTTGAATTAGAGACTGGAATATAAATAGGAGAAGGTCTGAATAGAAAGATGAGTAATACCAAGTAGCAATAACAATACATTTGTAGCCTTACAGAGCATTAATTTTTGAATGAAAACTGGAAACAGTCGGAAGACAAATAATTAAAAAAATACAAAAAAGAAAAAATGAAGGCCAATTGTTTAGAATTAGCCATTCTATAACATACTAAAAGTTATCTTAAAGGTGAACAACCCCTTTAATACACATATGAATTTGTTTACAAAAGAATGAAACTTTTTAAAACCTAAATTTTGCACACAAAGTAAAAAAAAATATGGAAAAACATTTTTTAATTTCCGGTGTACTTTTAGAAAATGGTATGTTTTGTAAAGGTGAACTTTTAGTAAACGCTGGAATAATTGTAAAATGTAATAGAAAGGCATTTAAAAAAAATCATTATTTCTATCCAAGATCAGTTGTGTTTTTAAACTACATTTTTCTATTAGGCTTGAACTCATGATAGTGTGTGGAAGTGGTTCTTTTTACAGCAAGATCTCACACTTTATTGAAACATCGCTCACATTACAGTATGGAATACAAGTGTCTAGCAGCAAGACTACCATTATGGAGGTGCCCAGAGTTCAGCGAACCTCTTAAGATTTGCAAGCGCTCTTCCCAAATGGTGCTGCTTAGTTTGAGAAACAATAGAAGAGAGCTTGTATGTGCTTGTGCAATGTCTATGTATAAGTCTGAAGTTCAGAAAAGACATAAGAATGCTCATTTATGGCAACCCAGACAAAAATGCACATGAACTATGGGGCTCAAGAACGCCCTACCCACACCCTCCCTTGTTTACCTGAATCATCATGCACTTTAAATACAAGGCTGACTGCTCTAAAATAGTTGGTGATCTGTTTATATATAAATAGAAGCCACTGACTGTGGCCAATCTCCTGGGTAACACATGATGTCAACAAACATGCCAAACATTGCTTTTAATTTGCTTCTTCTCAGCAGGGGTTTTTGTAACATTGGACATTACTGAGGGACAAGGATATAGTTCAGTGTATATATTAAGATATCATGCACCCAAATATATTTATACTATATAGCGCTTTTGCAAGATAAAAAGCAACATTTTAATTGAACTCAACATCCAGAAGGACACATATTCTTTTTCTTGGTAAAGGTATTATTACTAGAAATCTTACAGTAGGCTAAATATCCGAAAATGTACCCATCTTTACACACTGGGACCACCGATCATACAGAATCCTGTATATAACAAATGCTGATTTTCCCATTATTTGTAGCTGACACTAGAAGGAAGAACGTATCACTCTCATGCATTTTCCCACTGTTTAAAACAGTAATACAGAAACAATAACTGTGAAGTTTCTCATTCATGCAGGTCATGATATATCTATAGTAATAAGTCAAATCAACTGGACTTGCTGTATTTTTTTTCTCTCTTCTGAATTGAGAAAGACAATCAGATGATTAGCGAAACGTCTTCAAGAGGGAAAAAAAATACAGTAAGTCCAGCTATTTTGACTTTTACGATACAGAAAGAATGAGACTGCCTTTTCCAATCTGTGGGGTCCGTTTACTAAAGTGCGTTAAATCTGACTTTAAGTTTCCGCATGTTATCGCTGAGAATATTTTTACGCCAGAATATTCGCAGTGACTAAGTTTACTAAACAGCGATGCGCTCAGAAGTCATTGCGATCACTTGCGGTAACTACGTTAAGGAACCAGCTTACGTTAGCGGTAATTTTAGCGAGTTGCGAATTTTCTGGCGAAAAATTAAGTTTTTGCGAATATTTATGCTATAAAATAGTCTTGTTTTATGGCGGTTATTATGGCAAATTTTTACTGTGACATTTATGGCCAGAAATGCATCTTCAAAACTTATACCATCCAACAACATTACCAGAGTAACACCAATCAAACATGTCTGCATCATATAAACCCTTCTGCCAATAGAATCATATGAACAAGAAATCATACCAGTCAATCTCTTTGCTTCATAGAAATGCACAGTTTAATGTAGCCAATCACAATGAAACCAAAAAAGCGTAGAGGCTGACGAATCCTTGGACTGTGATGCCACTGCCAATAATACGACTCTGAGCTGAAACTGCTGCTGTTGCAACAGATAGAAGCAGAAGCCAAAACATCCTGTCAGCAATAGCTACAGATCTGTCTCCTGTCAGCAAAGAATGATGGGTAAAAAAAAACAGTATTATGGGATATTTCCTGCCCCTTGAGAATTTTCTGGCAAAAAAAATACTTTTACGCCACTACATAGGTGGCGGTAAAAGTTTGCGAATATTCTGGCGTTAATTTTGTCTATAGCACATTTCGCTGTTTAGTAAACCAAGCGTTAATGTGTACGTAGCGTTATTTTCAGCAAATGCGATAACTGGCGAACAATTATTCTTGCGCAAGAAAATTCCCAAATTTATATTTACCGCAGGTTAGTAAACTGGCGATAACATATTTGGCGAAAATTCTGTCTATAAATTGTGCGAATATTTTTAACGCACTTTAGTAAACGGACCCCTGTGTGTTTAGAAGCATATATAAGCATATTATCTTTGGCTTTATCCCCCTTGCCTGTACCTTCTATTAGCTTCTATGGTGATAACCTATATCTAACCTGTGTTTCCACCCTGCCCCCTTGTAATTGGTTAATTGTCATAATAAGCCTGGCACGGTGACAACCCTTTAATCTCTGCAAAGCCAGTTACACTATCATTTATCTTAAGATAAATATATTCAATATACTCAATGGAATTCACTTTCTAGTGATCCCCTCTAAAGTGTTTTAATCCTCTGTAAGCATTTGAAATGTGCAAAATGTTAGCACTGTTTAGTAAAGTTGTGCATATAGACAGTGTTGGACTGGGATGCCAGAGGCCCACCAGAAAACCTTAGGCTGAGGGCCCACTTTCTAAACTATTATACCTCTTCTTCTCACTCAACTTCTTTATTTTTCTAGTCTCTTATCTCTACATACTAAACTTTATTCTTCCATTATTAAGCATTTTTGTTCCTATAAAGAAATAGGGAATGACAATGAAATAGGCCATATGTTAGAAGCAAGGGGCCCACTGACACCTAGGCCCACCGGTAGTTTTCCTGGTATCCCAGTGGGCCAGTCTGACACTGCATATAGAGCAGCCAGTGTGCTTTTGATTAGTTATAATAATGTCATAGAGGACCAACACGACACTTGTAATGCAGGTCATCTTTGTAACTGCCCAAATGAATATATTCAGTATTCCTGCAAGACTGAAAGACAGTACAAGTTGAATCATAGCAACAAGAAAGCAGGCCTGACTACATGTATATAGGCCATGGTTTTTATAGCCTTTCATACACAGGAACATACAGTATATTGACTGTCAATGAAAGAGTATCTCTGCCCCACCTCTCTCCTCCCTGTGCACCAGAATGCTTTCTTTCTCACAACACTGTGCAATCGAAAAGTTCTTCAGGGGGCACAATGTCTTTCAAGCTATTCAGTATTTGCATAGGAGTTGTTTTCCCTAGTCCACATGTTTTCTGAGATCTTTACAGTAACCAGATAAGAATGTCCTGGTGCTCCATGAAGAATGGTGGAACCTTTCTGTGTATTACCTATGTAGAGTAAAACAGAGAGAGACAGTCGAGAGAAACCACTAAGGGCTCATTATTTGGAAATGTGTCCTTCATCTTTAACAAGCAATAATAACTGTGATATTGCCAGGTAGGCTGTTAGCTAATGAGAGCTGGCAGTATTGCTACAGAGCCTGGTACCTAAAGGAAGCCTACAACTGGTGTAAAAACAGGCCCCTTGCAGCCAACATACTTTTGCTGAGGTACATCTGTGGATGCACGTTCCACCTGTGCGATCAGGTAAAATATTGTGAGAAGCCAATTGCAGTGCATGTTTATGGAGGGGAGAAAGACAAACATAGCATCCAAATATTCACATAGAGCCTCAATGGTGCAGTTTGTCCACTGAGGAAGAGTTTTTCTAATATATATTGTGACAAGCTGGCTGCCTGTACACGTAATTGTTAGGGGGATATTAGCAATGGTCTGCAGGTAAGCAGAGGATCAGGAGCATAAAGACAGCGACACAGTATCTTCAGGCAAAAACACAGGTTTAATCAGGAAAACTCTTCCAACATAGAGTCACTGCCATACAGGAACACAGTTTATCAACAGCACACATTGAAAGACTTTTCCCCACACTGGGGTTCTCACCATACAGGTTGGCTTCTCGCTAAGCCCTTCTGACTTTCCCCTCCAGGGACACAAATTCACCAGCTTCTGGCCTGGCTCACCTTCTGGCAGCACTTCAATCACTTTAGACTCAATCTCAATCACCTGGTCACTTCTCCCTCTGCTCCTTGCAGTGGCAGGCAGCACCCCCTGTGAGTTTCTAACACAGACAGGCAACCTTACTGATCTGTGCCCTGCTCTGAGAGACCTTCCTAACATTTAACTATGATTAAATACTTTTTAACAGGACAGCCTCCTTGTGAAAAGTGAGCTCCAACATGTGAACTGGACCACTGGAATGAATTACAAATGCAAAAGATTTCTCTATATCCATGCTTTTTGTAAAAAAAAGTTTTATTACATCATATTAAAAATCACAAAAACTCATATGGAGCCTAATGCGTTTCATGCTTATCTAGCATTTAGTCATAGGCAATCACAGCCTTCACTGGAATGAATTGCCTGTTCCTTCCAAAACACTATAGCTTTCAGGTCCAGACCGCAATAGCTTTTAAACAGAGAGATCGTTCTCTGTTTAGAGACATCTTTCTTGCTGCTTTCAACTCCTACAAAGGAGAAATTAAAGGCAAAACACCCTGGGGCTTATTTATCAACACTGGACAAATTTGCCCATGGGCTGTTACCTAGAGCAACCAATCAGTGATTAGCTTTTTAAAGCCAGCTGCAAGAAGAACAATGAATGCAGCAATCTGATTGGTTGCTATAGGTAACAGCCCACGGGCAAATTTGCCCAGCATTGATAAATGTAGCTCATTGTGTTGTTAGGCAGATCAAGACCCCCAAGGAAGCCTCTATACTCCTTTGCCTCCAGCTGTTATTTGATGTATTTTTTCTTGCTACTCCATGTATAGAAAAGCAATATGCAAAATGGTTTGTGCTAGATTGCAACTGGTCTTTCACCAATGTAAAAACAGCAGCAAAAAAATGAATCCCAAAACCAATTAGACGATTACTAGTGATCAAGTTTGCTCTAACCAAATTAAATAGATTGGGGGGGGGGGGGAAATAATTATCTGTATACAAGATATAGTGAAAAAAAACCCTCTTTAAATTATTTATACTTAAATATAGGCTTGCACCGATATTCAAATTACTTTCACAACTTGTGTAAAAATTCCATTATTTGTCATGTACAACATTATACAATACAACCTGTAGTGAAATGTACCCTGATAATTGCAATAGCAATATACTTGTGCAAAAAAAATATAGTGAAACACAACTACCAACTCTCACAACCTATGATCTTCCCATTAAAAAATGCAAAACCCAGGCAAACAAGCGACTATTCAGATCTATCAAATTCTTGAAAAACTATATGGAACGATTGTGTTAAAGGGCACCTGTTGCCAAAAATTATTATCCCCAACCAAAGGTGCAGGCTAATAGAGCTTGTACTCCGGTTGGGGGTAACAGTAGTTTAAAAAAAATTGCCCCTGCCAGCACTAGGCCACCTGCACTGGGAGGCAGAACTCATACTGCCATTCTGCCATCCAATGGCAAGTTTCCAGCTATATTAAAATGGCACAATATTTGCTTATACTCCATGCATCCAGTCAAGTCCAGTCTAACTGAAGATATATGGGAAACCTCCGGGTGATATACAGTGGCATTTCTGCATTTCATTATGCTGGGCCTACAACTGCAGAAAACAGAATATTTATATGTCACACTGATGGATAGCTGGCATAACTGAATTTCTTTCTATTCTTGCCACTCACATTTCTACACTGCTTATGCCCAAGAGGATCTCATTCAGCTTAATTTATGTGGGTACTTACGCATCTCAAGGCAACTTTGCTCCACTACAAACGTTCGCACAATTATTCCTGTATGTAAACATTGTAATGACATATTATGGCACCACCTACAAAAAAACAGACGGATAAATGCACGTTTGTCAGAGATGAACAGAATCACATCCTGCACCATTCTCTCTTCCATAAGTCTATGATGTTGAAAGCATTGGTTTTCCTGGAGGCATGTATAGAGCTGAATGCTGCTATAAGAATTACACATGTATTAGCATTAGGTTTCACATTTTATCTGTAGCTTTCGAAAGGCTTTTACTTTGTTTTGCCAGTGTAAGTGCTGATTTTGTTAATAAAATGAGTATATTTCTGTATGTCTATCTGACTATACATGTATATTTCTATCCTTTGGGAGATGTTCATTTTATACTTAAGGGCCAAAATGGCAAAGTTGTCCTGGGTCCACCAAGACAGGGGAGCGAACCATTGGACCTTAAATCTACTATAGCTTTTGACAATAGCATGTCCCTAAAAAAAGCAAACCTCTAATTTTAATCCTCTAAAAGAGCACAACAGTAGATTATGATAGATGATATCTATAAGACCTAACTTTATTTTGTAATTATGGTTTATCTGCTCCCATGGCTTTTAGTTCAGTGTGGTGCACCTGGACCCTAATTTTACTTTGGTAATTATCTTTATTGTCTGCCTAATTGAGTGTATTTCTATCAAAAATCTATTAGGACAGCTGCAGGGGGTCACCAATGAGATCTTTGCCCTGGGCCCGGTGAATCTTAAATCAGCCTTGACCAAAAAGGGAAATGCCTACACATTGCCTTCAGACAGCATCCCTGTCTATCTGAAATATGAGTGCACTTGTTTCCCATTTACTTTACCCTTTCTTTTTACTGGCCTCCCATTTAAAGGGAGGCAAAGGATTAATGATTTGTTTAGGGTCTCTCAGAATAAGCAACTTTTTTTTTTGAAAATAGTCTTTATTCAATTTTCAAGAATATACAGAAAGCAAAAAAAGGCAGCAAGAAAAAATACTGACAGTTGGCAGTATGACAATTTCCAACAAAATGCAATATAAACAAAGATGTACATTACAGAGTCAGCATATCGATTCAACATTGCCGTAATAGAACGGTTGCCTTGAGAAACTTCGTGTGCCATGGAAGGAGGAAGAAAAACAAGGGACAGTAAAGGTAGAAAAAAAAAAGAAAAAGGCAAGGAAGAAAAAGAAAAGAAACAAGATAGTGTCTCAACTCTTACAGCAAACTATCTCAGAGTAGTAACATCTAGAGATGTCGCGAACTGTTCGCCGGCGAACTTGTTCGCGCGAACATCGGGTGTTCGCGCTCGCCGGAAGTTCGCGAACGTCGCGCGACGTTCGCCATTTTGGGTTCGCCATTGTTGGCGCTTTTTTTTGCCCTCTCACCCCAGACCAGCAGGTACATGGCAGCCAATCAGGAAGCTCTCCCCTGGACCACTCCCCTTCCCTATAAAAACCGAAGCCCTGCAGCGTTTTTTCACTCTGCCTGTGTGTGCTGAAGAGATAGTGTAGGGAGAGAGCTGCTGCCTGTTAGTGATTTCAGGGACAGTTGAAAGTTTGCTGGCTAGTAATCGTTTTGATACTGCTCTGTTATTGGAGGGACAGAAGTCTGCAGGGGTTTGAGGGACATTTAAGCTTAGGTAGCTTTGCTGGCTAGTAATCTACCTTCTACTGCAGTGCTCTGTATGTAGCTGCAGTGGGCAGCTGTCCTGCTTCTGATCTCATCTGCTGACTGCTGCAATAACAGTAGTCCTTGTAAGGACTGCTTTTATTTATTTTTTTGTTGTTTTACTACTACTACTACTACTATAAGAGCCCAGTGCTATTAGTCTAGCAGTGTTGGGGAGTGGGACTGGTGTGCTAATCTGCTGCTCCTAGTAGTTCAGCAGCACCAACTTTAATTTTTTTTTTTTAATATTCATTTTTTTTTATTTTACTTTTTTTTATTTTACTACCGCTGTAGTAGTGTATAAGTTGACCTTTTAGGCATTATTTGCCCTGTAGGCATTATTTGCACACTGTTTTCTTCAACCCGCCATCTAGCTGTGTGACCTTGTTCACATTCTGTCTAAATATCCATAATATTACCGTCTCCAGAAAAAACACCGGAGTGACTTTTTTCAAGCAGCCATAATATATTTTACGTAATCCGTATCCACCGCTGTAGTAGTGTATACGTTGACCTTGTAGGCATTATTTGCACACTGTTTTCTTCAACCCGCCATCTAGCTGTGTGACCTTGTTCACATTCTGTCTAAATATCCATAATATTACCGTCTCCAGAAAAAACACCGGAGTGACTTTTTTCAAGCAGCCATAATATATTTTACGTAATCCGTATCCACCGCTGTAGTAGTGTATACGTTGACCTTGTAGGCATTATTTGCACACTGTTTTCTTCAACCCGCCATCTAGCTGTGTGACCTTGTTCACATTCTGTCTAAATATCCATAATATTACCGTCTCCAGAAAAAACACCGGAGTGACTTTTTTCAAGCAGCCATAATATATTTTACGTAATCCGTATCCACCGCTGTAGTAGTGTATACGTTGACCTTGTAGGCATTATTTGCACACTGTTTTCTTCAACCCGCCATCTAGCTGTGTGACCTTGTTCACATTCTGTCTAAATATCCATAATATTACCGTCTCCAGAAAAAACACCGGAGTGACTTTTTTCAAGCAGCCATAATATATTTTACGTAATCCGTATCCACCGCTGTAGTAGTGTATACGTTGACCTTGTAGGCATTATTTGCACACTGTTTTCTTCAACCCGCCATCTAGCTGTGTGACCTTGTTCACATTCTGTCTAAATATCCATAATATTACCGTCTCCAGAAAAAACACCGGAGTGACTTTTTTCAAGCAGCCATAATATATTTTACGTAATCCGTATCCACCGCTGTAGTAGTGTATACGTTGACCTTGTAGGCATTATTTGCACACTGTTTTCTTCAACCCGCCATCTAGCTGTGTGTATTATCGTTTCCAGAAAAACCAACTGAGTTTTTGTTGTTGTTGTTGTTTTTTTAAAAATAATGCCAGGCAAAGGCAGGCCACCACGCAGAGGCCGTGCTAGGGGCCGTGCTGCTATGCAATCCTGTGGCCCTAGCAAATTGCCCAGTTTTAAAAAGCCAATGACCCTGAACTCCCAAAATGCTGAAGAGGTAGTTGACTGGCTTACACAGCACACCCCATCCTCTACCGTTTCTAACTTTACCACAACATCCTCCTCATCCTCCACTGCTATGGCCACCCCACGTAACACTTCCTCCACCACCGGTGCCCCTTCTTCACTGGGGTCAGAGGAGTTATTTTCCCATGAGTTTCTTGAACTGAGTAATGCGCAACCATTATTGCCAGAAGAAGATGAAGGAGATGAGGACCTTACACCAGATTTAATTCTGGCAGAGAACACGATAGAGATGGACATAATGAGTGATGAGGAGGAGGTCCCCGCTGCTGCTTCCTTCTGTGATGTGTCAGAAGAAATTGATGCATCTGAGGAGAATGATGATGAGGAGATTGATGTTTTGTGGGTGCCTAGTAGAAGAGAGCAAGAGGAGGGTAGTTCAGATGGAGAGACGGAGAGTCAGAGAGGCAGTAGGAGAATAAGACTTAGAAGAAGCAGGGAGGACAGCCCGCAGGGATCAGTAGGGCAACAACATGTATCGGCACCTGTGTTCAGCCGGCCAACGCACCCGCCATTGCCGCCAATACCGCCAACTCCGCCAACTTCTACTGTTACCGCCAGATCGCACACTTCCAAAAAGTCAGCAGTGTGGGATTTTTTTAATGTGTGTGCCTCTGACAAAAGCATTGTAATTTGCAATGAGTGCAGTCAGAAACTGAGCCTTGGTAAGCCCAACAGCCACATAGGTACAACTTCTATGCGAAGGCACATGAGCGGCAAGCACAAAGCACTTTGGGAGCAACACCTCAAAGGCAACAGGCAAACTAAAAGCCACACTCCTTCTGGTCCAGCATCTTACTGCTCTACCTCTGCTCTCCTTGACCCGTCTGAACCACCCTCCACTCCGCCTTCCACCTTGACCACCTGTTCCCATTCCCAGTCATCTGCCACCAGCCAAGTTTCTGTGAAGGCCATGTTTGAGCGTAACAAGCCAATGTCTGACTGTCACCCCCTTGCCCGGCGTCTGACAGCTGGCTTGTCTGCACTCTTAGCCCGCCAGCTTTTACCATACCAGCTGGTGGACTCTGAGGCCTTCCGCAAATTTGTAGCAATTGGGACACCGCAGTGGAAGGTACCCAGCCGCAATTTTTTTTCTAAAAAGGGAATACCACACCTGTACCAACATGTGCAGAGCCAAGTTACCGCATCTCTGTCACTTAGTGTTGGGCCAAAGGTCCATATGACTACTGACGCATGGTCCTCCAAGCATGGTCAGGGCAGGTATGTCACCTACACTGCCCACTGGGTGAACTTGGTAATGGCTGGGAAGCAGGGAATGGGTAGCTCAACAACAACAGTGGAGTTGGTGTCACCACCACGGATTGCACGCGGTTCTGCCACCACCTCTACTCCTCCATCGCTCTCTACCTCGTCTTCTTCTTCTTCTTACTCTGCTGCTGGGTCCTCCTTCTCCTCCTCCACACCTGTGCACCCCCAGCTCCCCCTAGGCTATTCGACGTGCCAGGTACGCCGTTGTCACGCTGTCTTGGGGATGACGTGCCTGGAAAGCAAAAACCATACCGGATCTGTACTCCTGTCATCTCTGCAGTCACAGGCCGATCGGTGGCTGACCCCACACCAACTGCAGATCGGAAAAGTGGTGTGTGACAATGGAAGCAATCTGTTGGCAGCGTTGAGACTAGGCAATTTAACACATGTGCCCTGCATGGCACATGTGTTAAATTTAATAGTCCAACGTTTTGTCTCCAAGTACCCAGGATTCCAGGACGTTCTCACCCAGTCCAGAAAGGTGTCGGCCCATTTCAGACGTTCCTACACAGCCATGGCACGCCTTGCTGACATTCAGCAGCGCTACAACATGCCAGTCAGGCGTTTGATTTCTGACAGCTAGACTCGCTGGAATTCAACGCTCCTTATGTTGGAACGTCTGCTGCAACAACAAAGGGCCGTCAACGAGTACCTTTTTGAACTGGGTGGTAGGACTGGATCTGCACAGCTGGGGATTTTTTTCCCCCGTTACTGGGTGCTTATGCGCGATGCCTGCAGGCTCATGCGACCTTTTGAAGAGGTGACAAATATGGTCAGTCGCACCGAAGGCACCATCAGCGACCTAATACCCTTCGCTTTCTTCCTGGAGCGTGCCGTGCGACGAGTGACAGATGAGGCTGTAGACCAGCGTGACGAGGAGCTGGAAGCGCACGATTTCTGGTCGGAATCACCAGAACGAACCCAGGCACCTGCTGCAACGCAGGGAGAGGTGCCAGAAGTGGAGTCAGAGGAGGAAGGTGGCTTTGTGGAGGAGGAGGAGGAGGACCAACAGGAGCAGGCTTCCCAGGGGGCTAGTGGTGACCTTTTGGGGACCCCTGGTCTTGTACGTGGCTGGGGGGAGGAGACCGTGGATGATGCAGTCCTTGATAATGAGGAAGCGGAGATGGATAGCTCTGCATCCAACCTTGTGAGAATGGGGTCTTTCATGCTGTCATGCCTGTTGAAGGACCCCCGTATCAAGAGGCTTAAGGAGAAGGACCTGTACTGGGTCGCAACGCTACTAGACCCTCGGTACAAGCATAAAGTGTCAGAAATGTTACCAACATACCACAAGTCCGAAAAGATGCGGCATTTACAAACCAGCCTGCAAAACATGTTGTACAATGCTTTTAAGGGTGATGTCACTTCAGGAACTCATCAACATTCCAGGGGCAGAGGTGCCAGTAATCCTGCCACGAGCACACCTGCAAGGACAAAGCCCTTTGGCCAGTCTGTAACGTCAGACATGCAAATGTTTTTCTGTCCAAGGCAGCGCCACAACCCTTCTGGATCCACCCTCAAAGAACGCCTCGACCGGCAGGTAGCGGACTACCTGGCATTAACTGCAGATATCGACACTCTGAGGAGCGATGAACCCCTGGACTACTGGGTGCGCAGGCTTGATCTGTGGCCAGAGCTGTCACAATTTGCCATGAACCTCTTGTCTTGCCCAGCCTCAAGTGTGCTCTCAGAAAGGACCTTCAGTGCAGCAGGAGGGATTGTAACTGAGAAGAGAACTCGCCTAGGTCACAAAAGTGTCGATTACCTGACCTTTATTAAAATGAATGAGGGGTGGATCTCGGAGGGTTACTGCACGCCGGAAGACTTGTTCTGACTTCTATGCAGCTGTCCTTCTCTTCAAGCCTCATGACTCCACACACAGCTGTCCTTTAGCGTCCTCCTCCTCCCTCCGCCACCGTTACAAACTAGGGTGCAAACCCTACTGGTTTAATTTTTTCTGGCCTCTGTGCTTCAGTGGCTGCAACCAAAAAAATTGGGCAAACAATGTCTACAAGGTCAACGTATGGCAAAAAATGACTATTTTCAGCATTTATATGGCATATTTTTTCTGGCAACTGTGCTTCAGTGGCTGCGTCCAAAAAAATGCATATTTTCTGCATTTATATGGCATAATTTTTCTGGCAACTGTGCTTCAGTGGCTGCGACCAAAAAAATGCATATTTTCTGCATTTATATGGCATAATTTTTCTGGCCTCTGTGCTTCAGTGGCTGCAACCAAAAAAATTTATATTTTCAGCATTTATATGGCATAATTTTTCTGGCCTCTGTGCTTCAGTGGCTGCAACCAAAAAAATTTATATTTTCAGCATTTATATGGCATAATTTTTCTGGCAACTGTGCTTCAGTGGCTGCGACCAAAAAAATTACTATTTTCAGCATTTATATGGCATATTTTTTCTGGCCTCTGTGCTTCAGTGGCTGCGGCCAAAAAAACTGGGCAAACAATGCCTACAAGGTCAACGACGTTGACCTTGTAGGCATTGTTTGCCCAGTTTTTTTGGCCGCAGCCACTGAAGCACAGAGGCCAGAAAAAATATGCCATATAAATGCTGAAAATAGTAATTTTTTGCCATACGTTGACTCAACGTATATGGCAAAAAATGACTATTTTCAGCATTTATATGGCATATTTTTTCTGGCAACTGTGCTTCAGTGGCTGCGACCAAAAAAATGCATATTTTCTGCATTTATATGGCATAATTTTTCTGGCCTCTGTGCTTCAGTGGCTGCAACCAAAAAATTTATATTTTCAGCATTTATATGGCATAATTTTTCTGGCAACTGTGCTTCAGTGGCTGCGACCAAAAAAATGCATATTTTCTGCATTTATATGGCATAATTTTTCTGGCCTCTGTGCTTCAGTGGCTGCAACCAAAAAAATTTATATTTTCAGCATTTATATGGCATAATTTTTCTGGCAACTGTGCTTCAGTGGCTGCGTCCAAAAAAACTGGGCAAACAATGTCTACAAGGTCAACGTATGGCGAAAAATTACTATTTTCAGCATTTATATGGCATATTTTTTCTGGCAACTGTGCTTCAGTGGCTGCGTCCAAAAAAACTGGGCAAACAATGCCTACAAGGTCAACGTATGGCAGTTGTTTAAAGAGAACAGTAGATTACTAGCCAGCAAAGCTACCTAAGCTAAAATGTCCCTCAAATCCCTGCAGACTTCTGTCCCTCCAATACAGAGCAGTATCAAGCAGATTACTAGCCAGCAAGCTTACTATCATCTGTCCCTGAAATCACTAACAGCTCTCCCCCTACACTATCTCTTCCAAGCACACACAGGCAGATTTTTCAGATACATTTTTGCCCTTGATCCCCCTCTGGCATGCCACTGTCCAGGTCGTTGCACCCTTTAAACAACTTTAAAATCATTTTTCTGGCCAGAAATGTCTTTTCTAGATGTTAAAGTTCGCCTTCCCATTGAAGTCTATGGGGTTCGCGAACCGTTCGCGAACCGCTCGCATTTTTGCGCAAGTTCGCGAATATGTTCGCGAACTTTTTTTCCGACGTTCGCTACATCCCTAGTAACATCCATGGTGGTATTCATAATGCAGGCATGGTATATGTAAGGTGGTATTAAGGTTAAGGGCTGTTCTTTCTAGAAAGGACGTCAGGGCCAGTGTCATACAGTAAGTCCTCTATATTGGAGCCACGGGTCCCAGATCCCATGAAAAGTATCGATCTCATCACTAGCCATCATGGTAAGCTTCTCCATCACCATGTAACCATCTATTCTGGATTTAACTAAAAGTATATCAAGAGTAGGCGTTTTCCATGCTTTAGCTATAATTTGTTTGGCGGCCGAAAAAATTCGGCATATACATTTTTTCCACATGTTTATTACATCCCGTGATTCTGCCGTAAAGCAGTGCCACTGATATATAGTATAATATATATATATATATATTCAATCCAAATGCTGACACAAGACTCATTTATGTAACCTGTTAATGCAGTGGTATAACTTGAATGGTCTGTGCTGCGCCTCAGAAAAGTTGTCAAAAGGGCTTGGGCCACACCATCTGTCATACTATATATACAAATATCTATACTTATTGTAGATTTTATTAACGCAATAGCCTATGATATTATGCCTGTCCAAGTAATCATCCAAGCCCCTCCTTAACAGAATCAGCCATCACAACATCATCCGGCAGGGCATTAACAACCTCACTGTCCTCAATGTGAATAAACACCTAAATTGCTCCAAATGAAAGTCCTTTTCCTCTAGTCTGAAGGGGTGGCCTCTGGTGCAGTGATCCTCTTTATAGGAAAAAAAGGCCCCCTGGTATTGTCTATAATATCCTTTAATGTACTTGTAAAGTGTAATCATATCCCCTCACAAGTGTCTTTTTTCCAGAGAGAACAACCCCAACCGTGACAGTCTACCATCATAATTTAAAGAGATACTGACACCAGAAAATAAACCATTTTTTTTTACATCTATCATAATATTGTCTTTTCATGATATATATAATTTTGCCATAAAAGTATTTACAGATGCTTTTACATTACCATCTGTTCCCCCATGTTCCTCTATGAGGAGGCTGCCATATTTGAGCTACAGCGGTCTGTTAGCATTAGAAACTCTAACTGACATGTTGAGAAGGGACAGTCAGGCTGGCAAAACAGTCAGGTTTAGGAACTTCAAGTAGCAATTAATATTAATATTTTGAATAATAATTTTTTAGTGTCAGTATCACTTTAAGTCTTCCATTCCTCTAACTTGTTTAGTTGCATGTCTCTGCACTCTCTCCAACTCATTTATATCCCTCTTAAGGACTGGAGCCTGCACTACATTTGCACTTGTTTAAATGTAAGACAGTGATTCTGAAGCTAGATATTGATTGCACGATGCTAAAGATTAGTTGCAAGTTTGCCGCGATCATTTTCATTGGCAACATAGTAAAGGTTAGTGTTTCCCTTATTTCCCTGGGTATAACCTATAGAAGGGAGTACTGACTAGTTTCTGCTTTTTTGCCTGCTATGGAGATTTTTTTCAAGTATGTTGATTTTAATCATCTTCTGGAGAACCTTCTCACATGCCCTGTTGCCCAACTGCTTTATATGCATGTGGCCTCGGCTTTCTGGTTACAGAACTTTAGACAAGTGCACCTCTGGTGAATCTGAAATCATTACTACTTTACTGAGATTACTATAGACTGATATTAAGGACTATGGCTTAATCCCTTACTCAGAAAATGACAAACAAAAAATCTGAAGAGATATCATGTTAAAATTACATGCCAATCCCCTTATACAGGATGTTCATATGTAAGAGAAATGACCCAATTATATATACGTATACAGATGTGCCCAAAGGCTCCACAGTGAAAGAGGACAAGGAGCAGCCTCAGAAAAAAAAACAGCAGGCCTTTACTGAACTATAAAAGAATAACACAACCCCACAACTATAACAGTGTCTTTCATTATAACTTTTAAACCGCATGATCAGGAACATGTTACGCAACTTTTCTCCCTAAAACTGCATACTTAAGCAACAGCAACAAGTGCAGATTTGTTCAGCAGGTGATGAATGGCGGCACAGTTCTAGTTTCAAGGAAATGTTGCTGAATCTGATTGTAAATACATATTGTTCCAGCATGTATGTTTGTGTTTATGGGTGGTGTGTACCCATGGAGATAAATGGAGAAGAAAATGCATAAGGACATATTTGTTCCTTTGTTGAGGGTGGTCTGGTAAAGGGACAGAGATTCCAAAATGTGTTGTGTATACAATTTATTTTTTAAAAAGAACTATTAATATAGTAAAGATGGCTCAAGTTCAATGTATTGTTTATAACGTCGCTGTAAATCTGGTCACACGGGCCAACAGTGTATCCAGTCTCCAACTAAACTGCAGGATTGTTGGTTTGTGTGTGTTGTTGCATACCAAAGTGCAATTTATATCCAATGTTTCAGAAAAAATTTAATTATGAACTAACCACTGACTATCTTTGATTCATGGAAGGGACAATTACATGGGCCTGTGCTGATACGTATACCGTATATTGAAAGATCACCAAACAAACATATTTTTCCCTGATATGCCAAACAACTGGATCATAAAAGAAAGATACAGGCTGTCGGACAAGTCATGGGCCTAATACTCAGGCAGATAAGATGCTTAAAGGGATGGTTCACCTTTAATTACATTTTAGTATTTTATAGAATAGCCAATTCTAATCAACTTTTCAATTGGCCTTCATTATTTATTTTGTATCGTTTTTTTTAATTATTTGCCTTCTTCTTCTCACTCTATCCTACTTTCAAATGGGACCCCATCTAAAAAAACAAATGCTCCGTAAGGCTACCAATTATTCTGTTTGCGACTCTTTATTACTTATATTACTATTCGGGGCCTCTCCTATTCATATTCCAGCCTCCCATTCAAATCAATGCATGGTAGCTAGGGTAATTTGGAGCATAGCAACCTGACTGCGAAAACTGTAAACTGGAGAGCTACTGAATAAAAAGCTAAATAACAAAAAAAGAAAAAATTAAGTTAAATCAAAGGCTTTAATTTGGCCATTCATAGAAATATCAAAATTGTACATAATCATCCTGTTCACACCTTTCATTTACCCTACTGGAAAATCAGGATGATATAAACCAGGGCTGTCCAACTGACGGCCCGCTTATGTGGCCCTCCACTTCAAAGTCTGCCTGCTGTGTCTGCTTACCATTTGTAAACTTTAAAAGGTATCAGAGATTAACTGGCCCCTGCAAAGGTGTTAATTTACATGAAAGTAGACAGGGATTAAGGGATTATTCTGGGCATGTTTTATATCAGTGTTGTTCAATTTATATGGTACAGAGGGCCGGAATTTTCCTAATCTTCATGGTGGAGGGCCTATAATGGAGGCCAATGTTAGCCACGCCCTGTTTTTAGACCACACCCACTTTAAACCACACCCATGTTAATGCAAGACCATGTCCACATTAATAGCACACCAAAAAAACAGATGGTTGGTGCTCACTGCAGGGATCAAGGCCAGAACTAGGGGTAGGCAGAGTAGGCGGCTGTCTAGGACGCCATCATTGAGGGGCGCACATTTAATGGGGTTTTTTTTTTTTTAATTCAAGCGTCTATTTAATCATTTGTTTCAGTAATCATGGTCACTCAGTCGGGTGGAACCCCCCTCCTTCACCTTCTCCTCTTGCCAGCAAGTAATAGCTCCTTCTGTGTGGTGCGGCAGTGCAGCGTGACTTGCGTATACAAGTCAATGACGTCACTGATGTGGTAGTGTGTCTCCTTACCATTTGTAAACTTTAAAAGGTATCACTACAGAGATTAACTGGCCCCTGCATAGTTTAAACCTCAAATTCACACTGTAATCCCCTGTATTGTTCACACATGTAACCCCCCTGTATTGTTCACACTTGTAACACCTCTTTTGTTCACATCCCTAAAACCTTGTACTGTTCACACCTGAGACCCAGACTGAAACTGCCACATTGTTCACCTGTTCACACTCATACAAACTGCTGAAGGGGAACCAGCACTGTGTCACTGTATGTAGTACATATCAGAGTGGTCCTGATTCCTGTCTCCTGCTCTGTTCTGCCTGCCCTATGCTCCCTGTGTGTGTCATACTTTGCCGATTTTCCTAGTCCAACTCTGGAGCTGTTTTCCCATTCAGTTAAAGGGATACTGTCATGGGAAAACATGTTTTTTTTCAAAACGCATCAGTTAATAATGCTGCTCCAGCAGAATTCTGCACTGAAATCCATTTTTCAAAAGAGCAAACAGATTTTTTTTATATTTAATTTTGAAATTTGACACGGGGCTAGACATGTTGTCAGTTTCCCAGCTGTCCCCAGTCATGTGACTTGTGCTCTGATAAACTTCAATCACTCTTTACTACTGTACTGCAAGTTGGAGTGATATCAAACCCCTCCCTTTCCCCCCAGCAGCCAAACAAAAGTACAATGGGAAGGTAACCAGATAGCAGCTCCCTAACACAAGATAACAGCTCCTTGGTAGATCTAAAAACAACACTCAATAGTGTTGTCCCACTGAGACTGGTTCAGTTACATTAAAGGACCAGTAACATAAAAAAAAGTGCACAACGAAAAATAAACACCAAGACAAATGTAACTTTTAAATAGCAACGCCTTTATTAAGAAATAACTTACAGAAAGTCCACTTCCTGTCCTCTTCAGAAACGGCGAAAAGGCGACCATCCATACTGTAGCAATCGATTTCTCCTCCCTGGCTATTCACTGACAGGCATCGTCCTTCATCCTCCTCCAGGTGTCCAGCAGCAGCAGTGTCACAGGCTCTCCTCTCCTGCGATTTCCTGGCTCCTGGTATGACAGTGGCGCAAAGTTCGTTCCTGTGCTGGCGGCGATCAACTAGCAGCAGCGGGTCCTCTGCTTCCCTTCCACTGGCCTGGTAGTCTAGAGTCTCCCGAGTCCCGACGCACACTTGTTCCTGCTACTGCCTCCCAGCCTTTCACTGTGAATCGGCTTCCCTCCTCCGCTCCACTCAACTCCCTCTCAGTCTCCTCTCCTGCAGGGTCCAGTTCTGTTCTGCTCCCTCCACCGATACTGTATGCGATAGCATCATTGGCCTGCATCAGGCCCCACCGCTCACCTTTCCATTGTCGCTGCTGTAGATCGCTGGCTTTTCCCCTCCGCTTCCCTTTCAGATCGCTAGGAGAAATAACAGCCTGCCAGAAAGTAGTTCCTCTTCATGGTTGACCCAACCTTGGTAATGGTCTCATTACTAAGGGTATTGGATCATACTTGTTGGGGCAGTATTGATGGAATGGTGTGATTTTGGCTGGCAAATTAGATCTTGGTGGTACAGTAACCAAAAAATTAGCACCATATTTTAGCTGTAGCTTATGTGGACCCTGCACCGTCAAAGATGGTTTATAATTATTGCAACAGAGATGAATTTTAATTTGGCAAACATTTTATAATGTAATTGTTAACCTCAAATGTTATTCAAATGTTAAATGAAGAACTCTATTAATATATTTTCTATTTGTGTGTTTTGTAAATTTGCCATTGTTAAAAATATTAGACATTTTAATAATTGTAATAATCATGATCTTTACTTTCATTTCATGAAAAATATCTTGTGATGTTCACTTCATGTCATGAGTTTTACACTTTACAGTGTTGTGTCGGATTCTTGCGATTCTAATCACAAATTCAGTCTCAGAAAGTGGATACTCCCTGTGTCCTTCAGTTGGGAGAGTACACTGTATTAATGGAAGAAAATGTTCCCATTATCCAAGTAGGTATTAGCAATAAATGATAAAATCTCAGACCGCAATAGATATATTTATCTGTATTTATCTTATGTTTCAGAAAATACATTTCCCGTACAGAAGCCAAAATAAGAAAATATCTGAATCAATAAGGGGCCAATTCATTAACTTCGAGTGAAGGAATAGAAGAAAAAAAAACTTCGAATTTCGAATGTTTTTTTTGGCTACTTCAACCATCGAATGGGCTACTTCGACCTTCGACTACGACTTATACGTCTAATCGAAGGATTCAAACTAAAAATCGTTCGACTATTCGACCATTCGATAGTCAAAGTACTTTCTCTTTAAGAAAAAACTTCGACCCCTAGTTCACCACCTAAAAGCTACCGAACCAATGTTAGCCTATGGGGAAGGTCCCCATAGGCTTGCCTAACTTTTTTTGGTCGAAGGATAATCCTTCAATCGTTGGATTATTCCTTCGATTTCGATATTCAAAGGATTTTCATTCCCCAGTCGAATATCGTGGGTTAATTAACCCTCGATATTTGACCCTTGATGAATTTGCCCCTAAATGTAGATAAAATTGGATATTTGCTATCAGCCTCACCACATCAGAACTGATATACATGTATGGGATCTGTTATCCGGAAACCCGTTATCCAGAAAGTTCTGAATTACGGAAAGGCCATTTCCCATAGACTCCATTATAATCAAATAATCCAAATTTTTTTTAATGATTGCCTTTTTCTCTGTAATAATAGTACCTTGTAGTGGATCAAAACTAAGATATAATGAATCCTTATTGGAAGCAGAACCAGCCTATTGGGTTTATTTAGGGGGTTATTTATGAAAGTCCGAATTGATCGCAATAGTTTCTGCTACAAACTCCGATCAAGTCCGTTCGGGGTTTTTACGTTTATATATTATAACATTTTCCCGAAAATTTGCTTTGCAGGAAAAAATTTGATTTTCACGATTTTTTAGAATGTTTCATCAGATTTTTTCAGATTTTTCACCCAAAAACTTCAGGGTATTGCACAAAACCCAGCGTGCACATCAAAAAATCATTGGGACTTCTCCCATTGACTTATATGCAACCTCAATAGGTCTGAGATGCCATATTTTCTGATTCTGACTTTTCCATCCTCAGGGTTTAATAAATTCACGAAAAATTTGTGAAAAGTCCAATTTTATATATAAAAAAAAAAATCACAAATTTTTCGTGATTTTTGCGTTCGGAGGTTAGTAAATAACCCCCTTAATGTTTACATGATTATCTAGTAGTCTTAAGGTATGAATATCCAAATTACGGAAAGACCCGTTATCCGGAAAACCCCAGGTTCCGAGCATTCTGGATAATAGGTCCCATACTTGTACTAGATACTACGGTTGTCACATTTATCTTAGAAAAATAAGATTTCAATAGATGTTGTTAGACCAAATAGAATCAACTGCAAAAAGGGCAGAAATTACCAAAGAATGTGCAGGGTTTGAATGGATCAGGCAAATACAAGAGGTCCTCTGCACTCGTCCCATTATCAATATATTTAAGACAGAGACATTTTGTGCACACTGCTACTGAAAAATGCCTTACCCTTTAAACAAAACAGGGATTGTTTGTCTATATATTGCAATATAGTTAAGATGGCCAACTACGTCAAAGTCATCCCATATCTGGCCAGTCCTATGCTCAATTTTCATCTGATGCATTAAGAATTCTATTGCTTCATTATACATTTTACAAAGGGACTAGTTTTACCTGCAACTTACTTGCTGCTTTCAAAGTAAAACTCCCAAACTTGGCTGCCCTTTTATTAGACACCAGTGGGATCACCTGACTATAGCTGGGAAGGGTGGGAGCTACAACAAGGAGCTGGTCACTGCTCCTGTATCAACTATAACAAACAAGGGAAAGTTGTGCTCACCACTAATTTTTTAAAAATAAAGTATATAAAAAATATTAAATATATTATAAAAAAATATTAAATATATTGATAATGGGTTGAGTGCAGAGGACCTCTTGTATTTGTCTATATGTTTTTTGTGGTCACAGCCTCATTGCACCCCCGCCTAATGTTTTTTTAAAAATTAGTGGTGAGCACAACTTTCCCTTGTTTGAATGGATCAGGGACATGTTTAGGGGAAATTATGGCATGGCGGGGTGTGGATTATTTAGATGAATCTTTTCTAACTCTAGTGCTGTCCAGCTGCATGTAGAAGGTGAAACAATTTTTGCAAAATATCAGTGCAGTGCAGACAACAAGTTTTGTCTGCCAAGTTTTGTCTGCCATCACCTGGAGGTCTGACGAATATGCCCCCCCTGGTGTACAGGAATTATCAGAATTCCATGGTTTTTTATGGTGGCCCTGGATGGCAATAACAGGAACAAAAGGACCAAGGAAATCTAATGCAACACACATGGTCCTGTTTAGTTATATTTCCAGAGTTATAAACAAGCCAAAATTGCAATCCCTACTATTTATTTAATGTGTACAAAACTGTTTAAACCTAGACACCTAAAGCAGGACTACCATGGCCATTATCACGGAGAATTGTTGTGGGTGACTCAAAAGGCTATCTGGCTGCTAGAGTATGTTCTCCCTTTTCATGGTGGATGATCTGAAACTGGCTGCAACACACAAAGCTCAAGAAGAAAGCACTTCAGCAGCAGCATATGGAGACAATCAGTTGCCTTTTCAAGTTTGTACAGTTCTGAGAGAGAATTTGGTGGGAGGGAAACCAGGAACACAGATGTTATTTTATTGCTTATATTATCTTTAGGAAAGTCCATAATAGATATATTGAATTGGGTTGAATTAATACAATAAATGTGTGCACACTTTTGTATTGTGTATTAAAGAAAAACTTAAAATACAATTCACGCCTTCATAATTCATGAGAAAAATGTCTGGAAATGATTTGCAAATAAATTCAGTGAACCTAAGGTCCCCTTCTAATTAAACCTGTGGGGTGCAAAATATGTCATTGTTGATTGCAAGTACTCTGCATAATATTACATGACATCTAACAATGGAGCTAATCGGAAAGTTCTGTAGGACAGTTAATATATAGCTACAGAGTTAATTTGGGTTGACCAAAAAGAGACAAAGAATCCCCCACAGCTCTGCCAAAGGCAGCTCTGGAGAAGTAAATCTAAAATCCCTAATCATGCTTCTAAAAAACAAAAAAAAAATAGGAATCTAAGCTTTAGCTAAAGCCTTTAAAGGGCTTGCTCGATATGGGCATGTGAGTACCCCAGCATGTTAGCCAGCACCGGGACTAGGCTCCAAGTGTACACCGTGCACAGTGCTCGTTCGCTGGGTGTTTATTTTTCTTCCAAAAATACTATTGTTTCTTTTTTGCACATCCTAAATGATGCACAATGTAGATCCATGCCAAGGGTCGTCCATGTACAGCCCCTCCTGTATGCAACACTTTGGGGCAGATTTATTAAAGTTCCAGTTTTCCATGAAAATTTTTGTTTTTTGGGGGTCAAAACTCACATTTTTGGGTTGAAAAAAACTTTTCATTCGAGTTTTCATAAAGAAAAGAACTTGAATATTCGAGATTTATTATACCCCGATTGTGGAAGTAGCTTGAATCCGAAAATACACCACCTAAAACCTGTCGAAGTACAATGGCAGAGGTCCCATGAACCATTTAAAAAGGTTAACAGCCTGCTTGATGTTTTTTCAGAAAATTCGAATTCGAGTTGCGGGGCTCAAACTCGAACATTTAGGTTTTTGCCTTTCGAGTTTTTTAAATAAATATACCGTTTGAGTATCGAGGTCACTTGAGTTCATTTGAGGTAAAAAAGCTCTAACATACACGACCTTTGATAAATAACCCAGTTCATCTAGGGGTATAAGTGCAACTTATGGGTGAAAAGGTTTATCATGGACAAGAAACACAGCTGACCGTGTGTCTCTGCCCTTACTTGTCTATAATGCCTTATAATGTATTTGCATACAGAAGCTGAACTCTGATGGTCTTTCTTCAAAGCTTTATTTTTGTAAGCAATGAGTCTAACATTTCTTTTTATGAACATAAACTAATTAAGACTTATTATTCACAGGTCAGCTCCTCTGTTCCCCTATGGCAGCTTAGATTTTCTGTTGATTTGTAGCAGTGGTAATTGTTTTCCTATTGTTTAGATTCCTAGTTGTTGTGAAGTATCTGGTTTCTTGTAGACACTAGCATTTTATTCATGATGTTTGTGTTATAACTCAACCAGTATTTTTTGGAATTCTTGCAATTGTGACATATCCAGATTAGTTTCTATGGCAATTTGTACAGTTTATTTTCATATTTAATTTTGTTTTCATGCTTATAAGAAGCTAACTGTACCTGCGTCAGATAATGAAGTGATTGTTAAATGTTTATCATTTGCCCAGAAGATATCTGAAGAGGAGACAGTTTTGCAGGGCAGCTCTTCCCATAACCCTTTGCATATTCTAAAACCTTTTCCAAAGCATACTCTGCAGTTGTCTCTCTGATATAAGCCACATATAGAAATGATAATTCTGCACAGACATCATTAGTTGAAGCATGTTTTTGCTAAAATCGAGTAGCAATCAGATCCTGGTAGAGAATCCCTCAAGAGGACTTCAATTCTCCACATAAATTAAGGTGAATTTACTATTCTGAGTGTTTTCACAGTCTGCTCCGCTTTTTAATTTTTTTTAAAAAATTTCCTGCATGATAGGGTTAGTTCAATATTAAAGAGCAGATTTATAAAACTTTGAATTTCGAGCTATTTTTTGTGTACTTAGGGAATAGTCATACTTCGATTCCAATTTGAAAAAACTTCGGAATTCGAAGGTACTGCCTCTTTAAAACTTCGACTTTGACCATTCGCCGCCTAAGTGCTGTTTTAGCCTATGGGGGACCTCCTTCAACCTGTATGGAGGCAATTGGGGGAGTTTGGGAGATCGAAGGTCGAAGTTAAAAAGACTTCGAATCAAAGTACGATCGTACGATTCAAAGTATGCCAAATTCGGCCAACTTCAACCCCAAAAAAATTCCGACCTCCATTCGATTGGTCGTTTTAAATTCGAAGTTCGACCTTTGATAAATATGCCCCTATATCTTTACTTGCCTTTATCAAACAATAAGTGAAAAACTAAAATAGCATCACAGTAACGCATGTTGTAAATTGAGTTCTCTAGGAGGGACTCCTACTTTCATTTTTACCTGATATTGTTTTTATGGGTTTGGTATTATTTTAGATGTTAGAATGACATTTTTATATTGCAGGTATGGGACTATTATTCTGGAATGCTTGGGAATTGTGTTTTTCCTGATAAGAAGTCTTTCCATAGTTTTGAACATTATTCTTTAGAGCAATGGCACACAGGGAGATTTGTTGCCTGCGCTAAACTTTTCCCACTGCAGATGACAAATCTCCACGAATACACCTAGCCCTTCGTTAACACTCTAATCGCCTTAAGTAAATTACTTTACTTGTGAAAATTTGGCTTAATTGTAGGGAAATACGCGACCTGCGGCAACTACGTTAGCCAAATGCAAGGCATTTTCAGTAGCATTTGTTGCCTGCAGTAGCAAATAGTTAGGGGGTTATTTACTAAAAAAATTATCTGGGCGGGCTTTTTGGGGCAAAAACTAGAATTTTTCATTGAAAAATTTTTTTTTAATTTTTTTGAGATATGTTATAGGGATGCTGCAAAAAAAATTAGAATCCGAAAATCTCACACCTTTCGAGGTTCTGTATAAGTCAATGAGAGAAGCACCTAAATTTGAAGTTATCGTGATCTGCGCTGGGTTTAGGCAGGAAATCCGACCTTTTCTGGGTTTTCGAACGATTCAGGAAAAGAGACAGAAAATCCATACGATTCAGGTTTTTGCTCAATTTTATCAAGTTTTTCCATGATCCAATTAAATAGAGCTAATTTATTCATAAATAAGGCAAAATTGGGCATGGAAGTTTGGTCAAGCTTTTTTTTATTGGCCGACAAATCTTCACGTGTGTCATTACCCTCAAGGGTACTATAAAACATTGGTGGATTACCAAGGGCAACCAGGGTGGTCACTCAACGTTTTAAAGGAGGAGAAGCGATGTGCAAAGAGGGTTAATATAGGAGGTTTGGGGGCAGAGCTGCATAGTACCTCCTCTATGTTTGGTAGTTCAGCGCAGTGTCCTGGGTACAATGGGCTCTGTTGAGTCATTCCTGCCTGTGGAACCATTGAAAAAGCCCCTGCACAGGCAAGAAGAGTGATTTTCCCACCAATATAGATTTATGCAGCTTATTTCTTATCAAGTACAAGGTAGTGATTTTTACAGAAAAAAAATAATTTATTTTGCATGAATATTAGTAGGTATATTTTTAGTTATATACTACTTGTATCTGTAGCCTATTAGACACAGTTAGTTGCGGGTTCATTTTACTTAAGTAACTGGCCACCTTTGTGTGGGGATGTTCTTACAATTTTGGCATAGGAAGCAACATTTGCTACTGTTCTAGTAAACCAATAACAATCAATCAGAAGGTAGCATGTATTAGGCAGATGTTTGAAAACAAGCATCTGATTGGTTGCTGTGGGAGCTTACAGCAAATTTTCAGTGAACAGTGAATTTGCATTTTTGTCATGGAGGGAAGACACAATGTTTATAAATCAGTTAAAATTTCAGGGACACATCTAATAAATGCAGGCTGCACTGATGGCTTTAAAATTAAATTGCAATCAGCGCCGCCCTTCTAGCTAAATTTTCTAGAAGTGTCGGTGGATTTTCTAGTGTTGTGGGAAACCCTATCCCAGCAGTGCTACTGATTCCGGAGAATGTGTAAAAAAGGATATGTTTGGCAGCTTGATCAATCTTTGTATTCAGATTTAGGGTTGAAATGTTTGAATGAAGCAAATGGCACTGTGCATTCTATAGCCAACAGTGATATAACTAGGAAAAGCAAGTGACTCAGGGCAATGGTTGGACCCTGGCAAGGCTGGTTTTATCAACTACGGGTCCCACTTTGGACAACTTTGACGGGCCCCCTAAAATGGGTGCTGCAGGCTGAAACATCATCGTTTGGAGTTAAAACTGGACTGATTGCTCGTAGTTTGTATGCATCACCCATTTATCTATGTATCATCTCTGAAAAACTGTAATCCCCTTTCCTTTCCCCCTCACCAACCAGTGCTCTCCTCTCCCCATTGCATTTTTCCTTTCCCTTTTGCTGTATTCCTGCCATTGTTCTCATATTTTCATAGTCCTCTTAAACTTTCATCATTAAAACGTTCCCTGGCCAGATATTGATCGAGTGGGTTTAAATTATCCTGCTACTGAGGATGCATCGGCTATTTGATGAGGTCCTACAACTCTTCGGCACCCAATGCCATTGTTATAATCCGATAGTTTGTCCCTAGGGCCGAATGATCGGATTAACCCAATATTGCCCTGCCGTTGGTGGGCATATCGGGGGTAAAGGTCTGCTAGTTTTGTGACCTGGCAAAGTGCATAGCCACCTTAAGGCAGCCATACGTGTAAAGATCCATGAGGTGGTCGATATTGGGCAGATCTAATCATGGGCCCTAGGGTCCAACGATTGGATTTCAACTACAGGAAGTCAGAACGAAGGCCGCATCAGCCAGCTAGGGTTGTTACCTTTTCTTGAAAAAAATACCGGCCTTCCTATATTTTCAATGGATTTCCCCTATTAATAACATTGTGATAAAGCTTAATTTTTACCAGTCAGGCTGGTAAAATACCAGGCAGGTTGCAACCCTACAACCAGCCGGGTGGACCTCGCTCCAGCAGAATTTTAAAGGGCGCCACATGGACCAATAAGCAGCCTACTCATGTCAGTAGCTTTTATCAGTCCGTTTTCCGAAGTCTCCGAAGTTTCTTTGTGAGGCAACTTTGGAAAATGAACCGCAGCGTGTGATAAGCCCTGGTGTTTTTTCATTTTAGCAGGTGCAGGAACAGGGAAGGCGTTTAGGGAAATTGGTCGCCAGGCTACCAAATCTCCCCAAAATGCCCTCTGTGAACTAAACCTTACTTGTACTTCCAATTTCACAACCACTTCCCCATCTGCTTATGATCCTTTTGCCTAACTACAGCTTCAGGCCCCCTGTGAGATGCCACTTGTATCCCCTCCAAACTCCCGCCTTGTCTCCAGTTTCACTGCGACGTGCACACAGTCCCGTTCCTCACACAGTTACTGAAACTCCGCCCCTTCTCTGAGAGACCATTACCAAATACTGTGCGAATCCGGCTAGAACAGGACTATACCCCACCAGAATACAAATAAACATTAGTAGCTTGTAGGAAGTCATCCTGAGGTGAATTTCTCGGCCTGTCACGTACTTAATGCTTCTCTAACCCTCCGTGTTGCGCTGGTGCCCCATAATCACGGGCCTATTAGATCCAATTGACTTAAGTCCCGCCCAGGACCACGGAACAAATTTAGCCCAGATAATTAGAGTATATTTAATTCAATATACTCTTTTGTTTCAAGGAAATAAAACCTATGCACGAGTTTTCTCCGTATCAGCGAACCCTATGTCAGGAGAATGACCCGCTCCTGACACTTCTGTGACCATTTATAATGTAGGAGGATTGGGGAACTGTGTCATGGTGAACTTTATGTCGTAAGTCCCAGTACTACGGTTACAATTTGAACCTAGCGCTAATAATAAAACCCTCGTCTAGAGCCACTCTTGTCACGGCTGCTTATTTGAACTAACACTTGACAGCCCGCCTCTTGTCCCCTATAAACACAACTCAGCCAATGAGCAGCACTGACAGGCCGCCTCTATGCCTTATAAACAAAGCTTTACGCAGCCAATCAGCAGCACTGACAGGCCGCCTCTGTTCCCTATAACACTGCTTAGCTCAGCCAATCGGCTGGAGATGCTGCACAACAAGGTCGGATATTTACTGACACGCCCCCTCCCCTTTGCTGCAAGCTAACTTGATCCTCCGGTTCTGGAATGCGAATGTGGACGTGCAGGTCTCTGCTACGCGATTGGTCGAGGGGGCGTGGTTTGCTCTGTAGTTGTCGCTGGAGGAGGGCTCGGCCGAGCACTGACTGTTTCCTTCCTATGTATTACTGGACCTATCGATCGCTATCATCTGCATTGTTTATGCTTCTCTTTTGTATGCTCCGTCAGCCATCTGGCTGGGACGTAGTGTGCGACAACAAAGCCCTTTAATCATCTATACTGTAATGGACTGATAGACTTGCCGGTCAGTTGTAATATGTAGCTTGTAGCACCACCGGGGATCTGATGCCATTCATTCTGGCTGCTGCTCTTCTCCCATCACTGGATCATCATGAGGCTGTGCAGGTTCCTGCTGAAACACACAGTCCCCAGTCAGATCGAATACTACTCCAAATTCTCCCCTTCCCCGCTCTCCATCAAACAGTTCCTGGATTTCGGTGAGTGATGATAGCGACTTTGTCGCAAGTCGTGAGACGTCTGTATCATCTGATCTTTATATGACGTGTTGGTTCCTGTGAGGCTGTGACGTGGGAATGCCCAATCCAAGTCGCTGCCCTCCTGCTGCTGTTGTGTTTGCCAGTTCAGCAAATAGTTAATCAAGTACAGATGGAGGGCTTGGGTCACACAGACCACTGATCATGTAGCAGGGATGATACAGGTTGGGACGTTTGCTTTTAGTTTTACTATGTATTACCTGCAATAGGGCTGTCAGCATGAACTCTAGTGGATTTATTTGACCTGGAAACCTAGATGCTGACTGTTACTATATTTGTATGCCTTTATAATACACAAAAGCTATGAATATCTTGTAACTTATATCCTTATAAACAGTGAGTTCTGATGTCATCAGTTATAAACAGTGAGTTCTGATGTCATTTCTGTCACATGACTCACTGAAACGTGTGTATTATAATAGATAAAGTACCCCCAGTTGCAAAATATGAGGATATTAAAAGTTATCTCGGAGTTCCATGACCTGTATAAAAACACTCGGCCTTTGGCCTCATGTTTTTATATGGTCATGAAACTCGTCGGTAACTTATAATATCCTTATATTTTACAAGAGGGGGTACTTTATTCACTATATATTCTAGAACCAAGATACGAGTCTCCCAAAAGCCATTTCAATATCTATGATCTGCAAGTTCTATCAAATCAGACACTCCAAAAGTTGCACCGGATTCATTACACATGGGCCATGTCGTGTCTGTGAGCTTCAAGCTAATCAGTTCAGATCAGGACAGTATATTAATAAATTAAGACTTAACTTTTAATGAACATAATCCATAAAAAATGTATATACACGCTGCCAGCGACAAATAAAAAAAACAACTCACTCCTCCTGACATCAGGAAGCAGTGTGGTACTGTGTCCCTAAAATACACATATATGTAAAACCACTGGCATACGGTGGATAGGTGGTAGTAAGTCATTTTTGCTTTAGTTTAAAGTGAAGATTGGCAACTATTAATTATTGCCGCTCAAAGTTAGGCCCATTCACCCTCCCTTCCACTCAATTCCCCAGATATGTCTGCCTGTCTACGTGGGGAACGAGTGGGAGCTGGTCCCCCACTGTCCACCTATGCTGCCCGCCCTATGCGTTTCGCCCATCGCTCGGCTTCCTCAGGGGCATAAGTCTTTCTCACTCTCTATTTGGTTTCTGGTGTCAGCTATGCCTAGCAACCAGGGTTTTTTATTTTGTATTATTTTCTTCTCTATTCACAATCTCTTTTATTTATTTTCAAGTCCATCAATTAAAGGGGTTGTTCACCTTTGAGTTAACGTTTAGCATGATGTAGAGCAGAGGTCCAAATCAACATTTTGGCACGCACTCCACAGGACTCCAGGTAACGGTAAAAAGGATTTTTCTTTATTACACAAACAAATAATATTTGTTTGTGTAATAAAGAAAAATCCTTTTTACCGTTACCTGAAGTCCTGTGGAGTGCGTGCCAAAATGTTGATTTGTACCTTGATGTCTCCCCTATGCTGAGGGTTCGGGGCGCAGCACCCGGACCACCGAACAGGAGCGGTGAGTGACCCACAAGTTTACTTTATTGGGATATTTAAAGCGGAGGGCTCGGGGCATATGCACCCGAGCCAATTTCAAACAGCGGTGAGCAAAATTGGATTAAATGTATTAGCAGACCGCGAAGTAGAAGAACGTTCCAATATTTAATCTTAATGATACGGCGGGTGGTTAGAGCGCTCCAGTCCCTAACTGTGTAAAAGTAGAGCAGAGGTCCACAACCTTTTTCACCCGTGAGCAACATTTAGTTGTATAAAAAGTTGCGGAGCAACACAAGCATGGAAAATGTTCCTGGGGATGCCAAATAAGGTTGTGATTAGCCATTTGGTAGCCCCTATGTGGACTGGCAGCCTAAAGAAGGCTCTGTTTGACAGTACACCTGTTTTTTTATGCAACAAAAACTTGCCTCCAAGCCAGGAATTTTAAAATAATTACCTGCTTCGAGGCTACTGGGAGCAACATCCAAGGGGTTGCTGAGCAACATGTTGCTCACAAGCTACTGGTTGGGGATCACTGATGTAGAGAGTGATATTCATAGGGACAAATTTACTAAAGGGCGAAGTGACGAACGTTAGCGAAAATTCGCCAGCGTGACGTCATTTCGGTATTTTGCCGATTTAGTAACGGGCGCTGGTGATGAAGATAGACTCTAGCGGTACTTCGCACTCTTATGCCAGGTGAAGTGTCGCTCTGGCGAAAGAGCGTTATTTCGCAAATTCACTAAGATGCGCATTTTACTGAAAGTTACCTGTTCCGCCAGACTTCCCTTCGCCACCTCAGACCATGGCGAAGTGCAATGGAATGTATAGGGCTTCTTCAATTTTCAGTACAAAAATTTTCTAAGTCCCAAAAAACTCTGGCGTCTTTTAGTTTTTACAGGGTGATAGGCTGCAAAAGTCCGTAAAATTTTGTTTTGGATACCCTGGCTCCCCTGTACATTTCCTTACATATGGCACATAAACTATACACTGACTGGGCACATGTGTAGGGCATTATAACAACTCTGTTCTATTTTGTTAAGGTTTCCCGGGCTTGTGTAGTGTTTTTATTTACTTTAACTTCCCACCATATGCAAATTAGCCAACGCTAGTGCAACTTCGCCAGTGTTTGGTGCCCTGGACGCAACTTCGGATTTTAGTGAATCAGTGTTGCCATGGCGAATCTACAACCTGGCAAAGTGTTGCGATGTGAGCGAATCTGCCGTTGGCGAATTTACGGAGGTTTTTGAGTTATTTAGCTTGTTATTCAGCAGCTCTCCAATCTGCAATTTCAGCAATCTGGTTGCTAGAGTACAAAATACAAATTACTCTAGCAACCATGCATTGAGTTGAATAAGAGACTGTGTAATATGAATAGGAGGAGGCCCGGATAGAAAGATAAGTAGTAAAAAGTAGCAATAACAATAAATTTGTTGTTTTACATGTTTGTCAGTGACCCTCATTTGAAAAGTCAGAAGAAGAAGGCAATTAAAGGGGTGGTTCAACTTTAAGTTAATTTTTGTATGTTATAGAATGGCCAGTTCTAAGCAACTTTTCAATTGGTCTTCATTATTTATTTTTGTATAGTTTTTGAATTATTTGCCTTCTTCTTCTGACTCTTTCCAGATTTCAAATGGGGGTCACTGACCCCATCTAAAAAACAAATGCTCTGTAAGGCTAAACGTTTATTGTTTTTGCTACTTTTTATTACCCATCTTTCTATTTAGACCCTTTCCTATTGATATTCTAGTCTCGTATTCAGATCAATGCATGGTTGCTAGGGTAATTTGGACCCTAGCTACCAGATTGCTAAAATTGCAATCTGAAGAGCTCCTGAATAAAAAGCTAAATAACTCAAAAACTACATATAATAAAAAATATAAACCAATGGCAAATTGTCAATATCACTCTCTTTATCATACTAAATGTTAACTCAAAGGTGAACAACCCCTTATTTATAAAAACGGAAAAAAAAATAATTAATGAAGACCAATTGAAAGGTTGCTTAGAAAGGGCGATTCTACATACATAGCTTCCTTAAAGTTAACTTACAGGTGAAATACCCCTTTAAACCACTGGTTACTAGGGGAAGCACAACCCTAGCAACTGGATAACCGTTTGAATTCCAAACTGGAAAACTGCGGAGCAAAACATTAATATTAACAACACAAAACAAGTAGACCAATTACAGCTGTGTCTGAATATCACTGTCTGACAAACTGGAGAGCGTTAACGAAGAGGGTAATGCAAATACAGGTCTTGTAACCCATATCAACCAAAAAGCCCACCAACTGATACTTCTATAGTTTGCTGTAAGTTGAACTGTTGCAACCTCTGCATGTGTTTGTTTGTTAGAGTTTTATATTTGACCCAAGCTGAGTAAGGAGATTGCTGAAGCTTTTTCAAGTCACATGCTTGTTACAGGTGATGTACCTTGCTTGTTGTGAATTGCAAGGTGGATTAAAGGGGAAGCAAACCCAAAAATAAAATGTTGCTCAATAAAAGAAAATGTCATTTGAACCACCTTTCCAATACACATTAATTACTAAATGTAGTTTGTAATATTAGAAAGTTGCTTAGAATTACGTTTACTGTCATTAGGCAACATATTTTTTGAGTTTACGTCTACTTTAAAAGAATAGACACAGCCCTTGCCAGTAATACTTTTAGTGAGTGACTTTACTACTGCCAAATCCATGCACCCCTCCAGTCCATGAACAAACTCCTAGTGTGTGCAACAGAGACGCCTCAGTGGTTGCTATGTCGCCTGTGTGACATCAAACTGGACAAGTGACTAATAGTATTTTGTGCCCCTCGGGGTCTGAGGGGTCATTCCACTTGAAAGAGCTCTTTGTTTCATTTAAAAATAGGTCTGTTTGGTGCAGATGCTCCAATGCTATTGAGAAAGTTAACACTAAAAAGACCAGCAACACCAAATTTTTTTGTGAAGATTCAAAATAAGGCAACCTGCAACCCAATTAGATATGTATAACCATAGTGAGCCAATCAATAGGAAATTACATTATAACCAAAAAGTGACTACCACAGTAAAGCAAGTAAGAGATGCTGCAGAGTGACTAGTGCCACTAGTGCTAAAAAGGGACCAATTGCTCATGATAAAACACCTTAAAATAGCAGTTAGGTTAATGTGAAAAATAAATTGATTGTGTGCTTATTAAAGTTTACCATTGTATAACTATACCATCATATAAAAATGTCATCAAATATATCCCAAGGGTAGTGCATATAAAACACATGATATAGGTGCATATAGTAAGATATCAATAAAATCATATTATAATGTTAAAAACAGTTACGCTGCACAAGCTGGTCAATCCAGTATTATTACTATGCTGTCCTGGCTGTTGGGGGCTCCCACTACTAATCTATCTATTAGGCTATGGGCACACAGGCTGTTGCCAGTGGCTCTTGTTAGTGCCCCTGCTCCATTGATTTGAATTCGATCAGCCTTTGTGCGGTCACACACAGCTGAGCTGAAGTCATTATTTTGGTTGACCTCAGCCTGTGTGTGACCGCTAGGGTTGCCACCTTTTCTGGCCCAGCCTTCCTATATATTTATCTTTTTTCCCTATTAATAACATTGGGATCAACCATAATTTTTACCGGCCAGGCCAGTAAAATATTGGCCAGGTGGCAACCCTAGTGACCGCACAGAAGTACATTATACTGTATAAATAGTAGGGATGCACCAAACTCTTTGAGGATTTGGGCGAATCCTGAATCTATCTCACTGGATCCGATTAGTGTAAATTGCCAAATCAATGAACATTTTTTAGGGTTTGATTTAGGTCGGCTAGACTCTTGGATTTGGCCAAATCTTGCTGATAAAGGCTGAATCTCAAACCATATCCTGGATTCAGTGCATCGCTAATGTATATATTTTTGTTTTTTCCTTATAAATAACATTGGCAGTAAGCCTCATTTTTACCAACTAGGCTGGTAAAATACTGGCCAGGCAGCAAGCCTATGCATGACCCAGCCCAAAACTCAGGGGTAGGACATGTTCAGGCTGATGCAGTACTTTTTAGAGGCCTGTGGGCGTTGTGGCCATCCATGACCTCAATCGCGCTGTCTGCTGCTGCTTATGTATGTACTCCCGCCTGCCCTACACCCTCTCGGCATGTCAGCTGGCCTACCTGGTGTTGGACTGGGGTGTCCAGGGCCAACTGGGGCTACTGCCTGGGGGCCCCCCACCCCAGTTGCAAGTGCCACAGACCCCCTTGCCACTCACCACATACCTTACGCATTAAACTCAAAGCTGAGCTAATCACTGAAGGGAGCGCCCAATCAGCACCTGCAGTTCCGTATAGGAACCTTGGGTCGATGAGGAATAGCATTTTACAATTGGGGTGCCAAAAGTTAGACACCCCCAAGTGACTATTTTACTTACCTGACACCACCCAGTGTTTCAGCAGAAAACAGCACCACAGAGAGATCCTCTTCCTGCTTCATTGGTTTTCAAATTTCCCATGGGAGACACATGCGCAAAGAGCGAAATAGACAGCTTTTTCATTATAGTGTTGCTTCTCCTCTATTGCGCATGCACAACTGCGAGAAGAAGCAGGAAGAGCATCTCTCCATGGTGGACGCTAGAAGAACCCCTGGCCGGTGCGGTTTTCTGCTGATAGGAGCGCCGGCCTGGGTTTTCAGGTAAGTAAAGTAATTACTTGGGGGTGCCTAACTTTTGGCGCCCCCAAGTGTAAAATGCTATTTCCTTTTCCTTTAAACTTTTGCTTTATAGCTCACCTATTTGAAATGTGGGTAACAGCCTGGTTTCTAGGGCTTTATTTCCTTAGCAAATAAAGTTGGTTGCCAAGGTAGTGAGCCAGCAACCAGACTGCATTTTGAACTACATAATGAAGAGTGGCAAAATAGGAAGGCAAACAATTATATACTTTGAAAAATGTAGACCAACTAAAATTGTATTAAGCATAAATTAGTCTATAGCAAACTAAATGTAGTGCTAATGTAAAGTACCCCAAAACCTTTGATAGAAGAGTTGCCATATTTCTAGGAGTTTTATGTCTCCCTAATGGTAATATCGCCAACAAGAGGTTGGTCTCCGAACTCTGTGCTGTGTCCCCTGTGGAGGAATGAAGCACTTGAAAGCCCAACTGATGCTTCCTGGGTGCACGGTTAATAAATTTGTATGTAGTTAAGAAAAGGAACCAGCACTGCAGATTTGTGTTTCATTATGCTTTGTCTTTATTTTACATAAAATATTTTACAGCATGAAGTGAAATAAAGACAAAGCACATTGAAACACAAATCTGGAGTGCTGGTTCCTATTCTTGAGTATATATATAAATAAAGTACCCCCTCTTGTAAAATATATTTTATACAGGTCACGGAACTCCAAGGTGACTTCTAATATCCTCACATTTTGCAACAGGGGGTACTTTTTTATAATAAACAAGTTTCAGTGAGTCATGTGACATAAATTACATCACTAAGCTCCAATTATAACCAATGACTTCACTATAAGGATATAATTGACAGGATATTCATAGCTCTATATCCCCTCATGAAAAGGGTCAGAAACAGTAAACAAAACTGTATTTTTTTTGAAAATTTTATGTTGAGGTAAAATAACTATCATTTTTAAAGTTCATAAAAGCACCATGAATGCATCAAACAATGTAAATTTGCTCATAGTAGTTGAGGCATCAGTTTAGAGGCTTGTCAGATTTCAGGACGGTGTCTTCCATGCTGTTGTCTTGGTGGCGAATAGGCTGACTGTTAATGTAGGCATTTTCCTCAGTGCAAAGTGGTTCTGATTTTGGATTGCTATGGCTCCCTGGTATTTTGTTCTATACTGATAGCTGGACAGACACAGATCTGTTATTCTCTGATGGAAGGTCATCAGCAAAACCCGATACTAGGAGTCAGGAGCTACTTTGAGAGCTATGCTCGAAGGATGGTAGTTGGCTCAATGCTTTCAGCTCTCAAAACTCCAAAAAAAAAAAAAAAGCCAGAGAACACAGTGATGCCTATGCAGAGAATCTATCTATTGCTGAATACATAATAATACATATATACACTGCCATCCTAGCAGCGCTTAGCAAAATTAACAGTGCCAAACATAGGAGGTAGCTTAAGAATAGAACTACACTAGGGCTTCTTTTTAGCGCTGTTACCTGCGATAGCATCTGTTCACTGAGATAAATCAAAGGCGTCACGTCGGATGCGCTGAATCTAAGTTAAGTAATAGGAATGTCGGATGTTGTCGCTGCGTGCATCCGACACGGCTGTTGGATGTGAACGCTGCATGTTGCATCTTCATCTGACAGTTGTGTCGTATGCACGCATTGACAACGTCCGACATTCCTATTACTTACCTTAGATTAGACACATCCGACCTGACACCTGAGATTCATCTGAGCACTTTGAACGTATGCTATCACAGGTAAAATCGCTTGAGTAGTTCTACTCACAAATTGTCAGATTGGAGTAATGGTACAGGGAAGATAATGAATTTGCTCTGATTTTTAAACTCTAAATTGATCTCTAATATTCAATAATGAATCACCAAGGTAATGTTAGTTTAAAAGTAAAAAATTCAAATACAGCATGCAGTTGCCAGACCAGTGTTTTTGTGTTTTGGTTGTGCTTAGGCCATGCCTCATCCATGTCATTACACTACTTGGTACCACCATCCCAGTTCGACTGGAGTAATTCTGGTGCATTTTAGGTCCTTTCAGTGGCAGGGTTTAAATAACAGGGGCCGTGTGACTGGGTTAGGGGCAAATCCCAAGCAATCTGTGTGAGTTGACATGTCTTGGAAATATCCACTTAAGTGGCAGGAACTAATTAAAACTTAATAGCAGCATTAGCACTTTGGAATGCAACTGTTTTGCCACCTCAGGATACTGTTGCCGAGGACCTGCATTTTCCTGCCGTGACCTTTGTCTTTAATATTGTCATTGTGCAGTGAGCATGCACCGTGTTGCGTGGGGGATGGGCTTTCCAGAAATAGCAATTTATACACATATATGTGTGTCTATCAATTTCAGTGGAAGTCTATAGTCAGCATTGTCTAAAAAAACATGTCTGAAAGTCCACTAAAATGTGTCTCCTCAGTGCTGTGCCAGGCATTGTATAGGGAGACTATATAACATCATAAACTGTGTTTCCAGCCAGTCCAGTGATTAGATTCCTTCTACTTAACTACTCTTACCTTTTACAGCAAATTTCTTTTCATCGTTCCATAAACCAATTTACCTTCGTACACAAAGGCGAAATTCCACAGAGATCATAACAAAAATCTGTACAGTTTAGGAATGGCTGTGTTAACACAAAATGGCTGATTGCAAGGTCCCACGGATTATTTATGGTTTAAAATGAGGTTGATTACAAAATGTAGTCATATTCAAGGGACACTAAATATGTGCATACATGTAAGTTAAAAAACTATTGCCAATATTTGTCAGCAGCAATTAACGGTAGACCCTTAATATGTCTATTAATTAGAGTGATATTTATATACTTGTGAATTTAGGACTCAAACCAAAATATTTTATCATCTAGCAATCTGGTCATGGTTTTGAACAGAGGGTCCACCATGTCTGGGGCCCACCACCATGTTCCCCTGTAACTCGGTAGACCCGTATAATCCTGTTATTGATGGGAACCTTTCTACACACAATCTAATGAAGGTGGTTTCATGTAGTACTTTAAGGGCAAATGGCATGAGAAGGTTTAATTAACTCAGGCCTATTATTCACAGTGGCTGATCATCAGTTAATATTTTCTGGTCCAGTAGAATTAGAGTATTGTAAGCAAACATGTAATGATTTATTGTGAACTTTCCGGTGTTTGTGTTCTATCTTATGATTTTTTCCATGAAACTCAGATAAGGCTGAAAGCAATATCCAACTAACTGAGAGGGAGCTAAATGAATTTAGGGGCTGAACTAAAGGAAATATATCAACTGTAACTACACCAATGACACATGATGGCTACCATCCTAAAAAAAGCAAGGTTGAGGGATATGTGGGGTCAGAGGTGTTTACTGTTGGTACTGACCCTACTGTGTGTCCCCTCCTGCCTCCAGCTGTACAGTCCTATCTGAAAATGTTGCACTTTAAGGGGCAGTTCATCTTTTCATTAACATCTTGGGTGTTATAGAATGTCCTATTCTTATGATCTTTGTAGCTGGTCTTAATTTTATGTTTTTTAATTATTTGCATTCCTTTTCTGCCTCTTTGCAGCTTTCATACTGGGGGTGGGGAGAGACACCAGTCCCCGGCAGCCAAATAAACATTTTTATTGTTATTTTTAATACTCATCTTTCCTTTTCATATTCCAGGGTTTGACCACTTTAGAGATACGTTATCATTTCAGACTTTTTTGAGTGTAGGATTTCTCCATACAAATCTGGAATGCAGCTTTTGACTGAAGCTTGTGTATGTTTTTTGTCAGATAGCTGTTGAAATTCTAGGCAGCAACGTCGCTGAACAAAGAGCTAAATAATTTAACAACCATAAAAAATTAAGGACATCTGCAAATTGTCTCAGAATATCACTCTCTGCTTTATATGTAAAGTTAATGTAAAGGTGAACTGCATCTTTAAATTTGTATTTTTATGTGATAAAGAAAGTAACCTACACCTACTCAATGCCGCCAAGGTACTCATCCCTAGACTTTAGAAATCTGCCACCCCTCCTTCTGTTAAGGAATGGGCCATGAAAGTTAATGAAATTGCAAAATTTGAGGAGCTATCCACCTCCTCTAGCAAGCAACACTCAAAATATAGAGACATATGGTTGAGATGGTTACTTTTTAGAGATACAGATGATTATATACAACTTTTGACGCCATGAGAAGGACGTTTTTGGCGTGTCTCTAGGCCTGATAAATACCGTAAGAATTAGGCCCTCCCGGGAACCCTGATACCCCAAATACTATGATACAAAGGAAAACATTTTGTGGGATGTGGTGATCTGCTATGTATTTCCAATTTCTTGCTTCTGATGACATACCCTGCTGGAGAACACTGTTGTACTATATTAACATGATGTAATGTATTAACATATAAATGTACTGTGAGATCTGGATATTTTGAACTTTGGCTTAGACCTCCCCCCCTTCCTCCCCCCCCCTTTTTTTCCATTTCTGTACCCCCCCTTTCCTTTCTTACCTCAGAAACCAATAAAAATATATTTAAAAAAAAAAGAAAGTAACCTGGGCTAATAGGATTTCTTATCAGGTGTAGCCATGTGTGCAAATATATATTGTACAGATGTAACAGATGTATATTTGAGCATTAATCAGTGGTTTTTCCACCATCTACAATTTATTTCTGTTGTTCAGCATCACAGCCCCGTGAATAGTAACCTTTCCAAGTACTGACCCATTTGTTTGGATATAATTAGCTAATGTAGCATGGATAATCATTTTAGTGGTTTAGTTGGAACAGACATGGGTGCATCTAATGTGACTGATACATAACAGTAAGCTACAACTTAACGCCACTTGTAGAACTAACTCGCCTTTGTAAGAAGAACATTGTGGGTTTAGCTGTCCCAAAAGTAGAGATGCACGGAATCAAGATTTTGGTTCGGGATTCGGCCAAGATTCCGGCTTTTTTAGCAGGATTTGGATTCAGCTGAATCCAAGTGCCTGGCCAAACAGAATAAAAAAAAAATCACATGACTTTTATCAAACAAACAAGAAAATCAAAATTTTTAGCTGTGTTCTGCTTGCATGGTTCTCTTTCTCCCTCATCTCATTTGGTATTTGGCCAAAGCGTACACAAAGGATTCGGCCGAATACTAAAATAGTGGATTGGGGGGACAGCTTTACATGGGCATATAGGCATAAGTCACGGGCATAACTTGCTGCTAGTGAAAGATTCTGCTGTGTCCGTGAGGTTACTTTCTGGCACCCAAGTCTCCTTTAATTAGATGGATGGATTTTTGAGATCTGTGACTCCAATACCAAATATCAAATTTTTCAGGTTGCTTCAAATGTAAAATGAATGACTGCTGGATAATCCGACTTTCCCGAAAACAATAGGCTTTTCCTATCTTTTCTTTTTGATTGTCTTTACATCCACTGTCTTAGTTAGTTTTTGTTAGTTTTTCTAGCTTTTTATCCATTAGTTATTCATTTTTGAAAATAACATACCATTGTACCAATTACAGCACAACCTCTGAATCTGCATGGTATTTGCTATCATGTTGATTTTTCTTGTTTATGTGAAAATCAAATAAAATATTTTAAATATAGATGGATGGATGGATTTAGTAAGTCTGCGCTTGGTGGGTGCTTATTAATTAACTCATTGATTGTTGGGTGCCTGTTTAGTAACTCGGTGATTGATGAGTGCTTATGTAGTAATTCAGTGTCTGTTGGGTACTTAAACTCATTCTGCTGGGAGCTTCATTATCCACTTATGCAGTCGGAACATCATTAGTGACTGCCCATTGCCCAGGACCTTTACTTGCAATTTAGCATTTGGTGGGTGCTTACTTAACTTACATAACGTGTTGGTACTTAGCAACTTACTGGTGGAAACTTCATGTGTTGGTGTTGTAACTTGCAATGTTGTACCTAGCGAGCCATGGTGACTATCATGAGAAAGAAGGAGCCATGCTTGTGCACTATGTACCCTGGCTGGTCCGTAAATCTGGAAGATGGAGAGCTACACAATGGAAATGCAAGGGATCGTTTCACAAGTAGGAGCTGCTGTACAATGGGCATTTTATTTATATGGGGGTCTTTCTACCTTGTCTCTATCAGCTCTCTTTAATTATTACTCTACAGCAAGTATTAGAGGTATGAGACCTGTAATCCAGAATGCTCGGGACCTGGGGTCTTTCGGATAACAGATCTTTCCATAATTTGGATCTTCATGTTTTAAATCTACTAGAAAATGTATTTATTAAATAAACCCAATAGGCTGATTTTGCTTCTAATAAGGATTAATTATATCTTAGTTTGGATCAAGTACAAGGCACTTTTTTATTATTATAAAGAAAATGGAAAAGTTTTTTTTTCAAATTGTATTATTTGGATAAAATAGAGTCTATGGGAGATGGCCATTCCGTAATTCGGAGCTGTCTGGGTAACATTGTTCTGGATAACAGATCCCATATCTGTATATTGAATTCAAATTTAATTTAGTATAATCACAATTTGTAGGGATACAGGTCAGTTGCCATTCATTAAAGGAGAAGGAAAGCTCCAAGACAGTTTATTGCCAACATATTAGCCACAATAGTGCAAGCTAGAATGCTATATTTATTCTGCAGAATGCTTTACCATACCTGAGTAAACAGCTCTAGACACTGTCTCTGTTTGTTTAGGATAGAAGCTGCCATATAACCTTGGTGTGACTTCACTTCCTGCCTGAGTCTCTCCCTGCTCACTTACAGCTCTGAGCTCTGATTACAGCAGGGATGGGAGGAGGGAGGGGGAGAGGAGCAAACTGAGCATGCTCAAGCCCTGCCCTGGAGGTTTCAGCTGAAAACAGGAAGTCTGATACAGAAACCCATGAGTACACAATAGAAGGAAAGAAATGCTGTGTTTCTTTTGACAGAGGACTCAGAGCAGCATTACTCTGAGGGTTTATTTATATAGACCTTTCTGATAAAGCTTACTTAATTTTAGCCTTTCCTTCTCCTTTAATGTGATGCCGCTACAAACAAAACACATTTCTGATTCCAGTTCATGACGCAGACCTTAAATGCATTTTTCCTTACCATGCATTTGAAATCACGCTCTCCCAGTCATGAAAGAAAGGCAAAGGTGCTTTGAGTTCAATTTGTGCTTGTAGCTGCAGTTTCACATAAAACATGGTTTCAGTTCTGTGTTGCTGATCTACACTTGTTGACTATTTTTGCTGACTGCTGGTAAATGATGAGTAAAGCTTAGAAACCGCCCCTATTCATCTCTTATAAATATGTTAACTTTATTATTTTTGTCTGAATGGTAATGCTATTTGATGTGTGATGTATAATTATAAAGGAATACAATGTTCTTTGTGGAAACAGTTTTTTTTCTGTTCAGAGCATAGCATGAAATCATAAGGCCATAGCCAATTCCAGCATAACTAAGGTGTCAAACACATGCTCTCAAACTTTGGGAGCTATAGCTGTGATGAATTGGAGGGCCTTGAGTTTGATACTCATATATAGATATACATGGTCCAGTTTTTCAAGTTATATATGGTTTGGCAGTACTTCCAGGCAGATTTGTTCCAGGTTGTTCAGGTTAAAGGAATAATGCCTATCCTCCTCAATTTGCAAAAAGTACAACTGATTCTCTCTCTTTAGGCCTAGTGTTGCTTTGGGCGACTAGGCCATTGTAGGCCTAGTGTTGCTTTGGGCATCTGGGTCATTGTAGGCCTAGTGTTGCTTTGGGAGACTGGGCCATTGTAGGCCTAGTGTTGCTTTGGGGCGACTTGGTCATTGTAGGCCTAGTATTGCTTTGGGAGACTGGGCCATTGTAGCCCTAGTATTGCTTTGGGTGACTGAGCCATTGTAGGCCTAGTGTTGCTTTGGGTAACTGGGCAATTGTATGCCTTTTATTGCTTTGGGAGACTGGGCCATTGTAGGCCTAGTATTGCTTTGGGTGACTGGGCCATTGTAGGCCTAGTGTTGCTTTGGGAGACTGGGCCATTGTGCCATTGTAGGCCTACTGTTGCTTTGGGCAACTGGGCCGTTGGAGGTCTAGTGCTGCCTACAATAATTGATTTTTAGAAGACAAAAACTACAAAACTGTATTTCCTTCTATGATGTACTCTTGTACTCTATGATGTACTCTGTCCATGGTTCTAAGATGCTCAGTCCCTGGTCATAAAAAACAGCCTCAGTGAAGTGTGTTGTTGGTAGCTCAACGGTTGACGTTATCACCACCATTCTTCACTGCAGGTAGAATGTGAACCATGTTAGATTTGTGCCATATATATTCCATTGGATAATCTGACTGACCCAAAAGCATTTCCCATAGCACAACTGGGTCTTTATCCATGTAAAGTTTTGGCAAACTCAAGATGTTCATTTACATAGTGCTTTTTGAGGGACAATTTCTGTTCTAACACCCACCCTTACTCGCCACCATTAAGGACGATTCTAAAATATCACTGTGTTTTATTTGTTCAACTTTACTCCAGTTTTGATTACTGAATGCTGTATCTCCTGCTGAAAGATTGCAGTTTCCTCAGTTATGGAGAGTTTTGAACAACAGTGTATTTTAGGCAACATCAGTGGTTTGATGTAGTATCCACTTCCTGATAACTCAACCAGCATTGATACACCCTCACACGTGAATATTGTTGTGTACCCTTTACCTCATTTATCCATTTTACAATTATCAGTTTATACATTTTACTTCTTTGGGATGTTTTTTAGACTTTATTCACGGTCTACATACGAGTCTCATTGCTATGGCACCCAGAGTGATTAAGAACATTTTGTTGCCCATAGAAATTAGCAGCTTAAGAGGTTGGCACAAAATACTGAAAATGGAATTTTCCACCCTCAATATCTTTCAGAGTGGATTATCATTGACCAAGCTGGCAGCCAGTGTCTTCCCATGTGTGGGCACCTTTAATGGTTCCTTTATTGTCAGTTGGTAGCTAAGTTACAAAATATTGTGAGTTAAATGCCATTTCAGCAGCTTCCTTTCCGCCTTGTATTTGAACTGTGAGCAATTACAGCCAAAGTGCTACTCTTGGATTAATGATTGGCAGAAGGTCCTATCAGGCCATTAACTCTGGCTTAGATTTGGAGTCTGGGCCCTTATCATCAACTCTGACTTAAAGATATACTGACACCAGAAAATAATATTTTTTTTATATCTATAATAATATTGCCTTTGAATGCTATTTATAATTTTGCCATAAAAGTATTTGCCTGATGCTTTTACATTACCTTTCTTACCCCCTGTATGAGGGGGCTGCCATATTTGGGCAGCGGTAGTCTATTAGCATTAGAAAATCTAACTGACCATCAGTCCTTCACTCGCATTCTGATATAAAGGGGTATCCCGACTATATAGGTTTCTCTTTGATTTCACTGTTTAATAGTTGCAAAAAGATAAAAGTTTGAATGCAATATAACAGACTCACATTGTCTCATGATAATTTGTAACGATTTTATCTTGCCTATTCAATGTTGACATTATAAGCTGTATTGATGTGAACTGGTAACTTACTTATGTTTACTTTCATCCGTCTGTACTGCCTATGATAACCTGTCAAACTTTTGAAATGTATATATTGCATTTGTTTGTAAAACAATAAAAATATTGATGAAAAAGAAAATCTAACTGACAGGTTGAGAAGGAACAGTCAGGTTGACAATACAATCAGGTTTAGGAACTTCAAGTAACAATTACTTACAAAAGCAGAATGATCAGTGAAAAATTATCAGTATGACCTATTGGTAATTTTTAATGTAGATTAGTATTTTAAAAATAATTTTTTTAGTGTCAGTATCACTTTAACTACTGCACTGCAGCACAGTAATCTCTGTGCTCATTATATATAATAAATATATATATATGTCAATTCAGTTTTGTTGGCAGCGCACACCGGAATTTTCTTTTTTTCATTTCTTTATTTATCCAAAACTTAAAACCATAGTTGTGAGGCTCGACGTTTCGATCTTGATCTTAGAAAACGGGTTTCTTGAAAACAGTCTTAGATCAAGACCGAAACGTCGATCCTCATCACTATGTTTTTAACTTTTGGATAAATAAAGAAATTACTGTTTTTTAAAAATTCCAGTGTGCGCTGCCTACAAAACTGAATTGATATATATATATGTATGTGTATGTGTATATATATATATATATATATATATATATATATATATATATATATAGGTATGGGACCTGTTATCCAGAATGCTCGAGACCTGTGGTTTTCTGGATAAGGGATCTTTCAGTAATTTGGATCATCACATCTTAAAGGGGTTATTTATAAGTCCGAATTTATCTCAACATTTCCAGCCACAAACTCCAATCTAATCCGCACAGTTTTTTCAGTAATTTGGATCATCACATCTTAAAGGGGTTATTTATCAAAGTCCGAATTTATCTCAACATTTCCAGCCACAAACTCCAATCTAATCCACACAGTTTTTTTCGGCGTATTATTCGATTTTCCTGAAAATTTATCTTTGCGAAAACTAAACCCAGCGCACATCAAAAAATCATTGATACTCCTCCAATTGACTTAAAGTGTTTAAGTGTTCTGGATCTCATCTGCTGTCTGAGGAAGAGATTCTCCTGATGGAAGGTAACATCAGTCTCTCCTTGACATCAGCATTAGCCAGGATTGGAGCCATAATCTCTGGGGTGAAATGCAAATATTTGCATTTGGAGTTTAGTAAATAACCAGCTAAGTCTACTAGAAAATCATGTAAACATTAAATAAACCAAAATAATAGTGGTTTTGCTTCCAATAAGGATTAATTATATCTTAGTTTCGGTCAAATACAAAACTTTGTATTATATGGATAAAATGGAGTCTGTAGGAGATGGACTTCCAGTAAGTTGCAGCTTTCTGGATAACAGGTTTCCGCATATTGGATCCTATACCAGTGTGTGTTTGGGTCACGTACAAGGTACTTATTATTACAGAGAAATCTTTTTTAAAAATTTGTATGTAATGGATAAAATGACTTCCTGTAATTTGCAGCTTTCTGGATAACCAGTTTCCGCATATTGGATCTTATACCTGTGTGTCTGTGTGCGTGTGTCGATATCCAAATGCAAAAAAAGACCAGCGTTGCTATATACATGTATATGTATAGTGCACAATAAATAACCATACTTCACAGGACTTTCTCAAAATTCAAAAAAATGTTTTGAAAGTTTCGGCCCTCTGAATCAAGTTGTCTTCAGAGGGTACAGTTTTTTACTTCCTGAAGACAGCTCGATTCTGAGGGCCGAAACGTTGAAAACAGTTTTTTGAATTTTGAGAAAGTCCTGTGAAGTGCGGTTATTTATTGTGCACTGTGAATATTGGTTTTGACCAGCACCCAGGCAATTTGATTGCATATATATATATATATATATATATATATATATATATATATATATATATATATATATATATATATATATATATATATATATATATATATATATATATATATATACATACACACACACACACAAAAAGGCACCAGGACTTCTTTAATATGTATATTTGTATTGAAAAGATTAAAAGCAGCATATGTCTTGACATAAACATACATCAAACATAATGCATACTCACAAATTAATATTAAAAATTAATATTTTCAAATATAACTATCTATTACCTCCACATCTCAGTACCAGAATTTAATCTATCACAGCATATCCCAATTGAGAGGCACTGTCTCCTGCTTGTCTAAAATGATGTGGAACTACTTCCTTCCTGATTGGTGAGCGATGGAAGATTTTTAGGATTTTAGGATTGAGTTTTGGAATATAATGGATGTCTTGGTTTCAGGAGTGGGTTTTGGAGTAGATTGGATATCTCTGTTTCAGGAGTGGGTTTTAGAGTAGAATGGGTGTCTCGATTTCTGGATTGGGGTTTGGAGTAGATTAGATGTCTCGGTTTCAGGAGTGGGTTTTGGTGTTGATTAGATGTCTCGGTTTTTAGGAGTGGGTTTTGGAATAGATTAGATGTCTTGGTTTTCAGGAGTGGGTTTTGGAGTAGAACGGATGTCTGTTTTAGGACTGGGTTTTGAAGTAGTGGATGTTTTGGTTTCCGGAGTGAGTTTTGGAGTAGATCGGATATCTTGGTTTTTGGAATAGATTAGATGTCTCAGTTTCAGGAGTGGGTTTTGGAGTAAATTAGATGTCTCAGTTTTTAGGAGTGGGTTTTGGAATAGATTAGATGTCTGTTTCAGGAGTGGGTTTTGGAGTAGAACGGATGTCTGTTTTAGGAGTGGTGGATGTCTTGGTTTTAGGAGTGGGTTTTGTAGTAGAATGGATGTCTCTGTTTCAGGAGTGGGTTTTGGAGTAGATATAAAAATCCTGTCTTTAACCCAAAAATAGTGGTCGCCCATTTGTTCTTGACATCCTAGCCAACAGATCAGTACAGCAGCATAAGAAGCTAAACTTTGCCATTTTTTCTTGTTTTAATTCATAATTTTTACTTCTCTTGCCAGGTTCTTGCGTGAATGGAAAATATATTGTTATGTAGCAGGACATTTCAGTGTGAGTGCTATTCCTGGAATTTATAATGTTTGCCAGACTGTGAAAGGCTTCTGGCTGCAATCTGTGGAGCTATAGCTTATTTTAGAAATCCGTTAGATGTGGCAGCCATCACCTGTTGTCGCTTAACGTTATCGATGTTCATGGTACACGTCATCCAATGAAAACAGAGGTGTGAGCCAACACCTTCCCAGTATAAATGCTATGTGCCGAGTCATGTTTCAGCCAGGGGGAGCAAACTGAACAAGGGATAGGAAACAGCCAGCATAATAGAAGGCATCTGCTTCTTGGACATGCAAGCCACATTCTGCCGTTACATAAGAGAACCATTTTAAATACAATTTATGTGGATATTGCAGAATCATCCCAAAAACTGTCAATTAACTTCTGCCATCTATGAAAAGTATTGACCTTTTGTTTAAATTTATCAGGGTAATCTTTATATGTCTTCAATACTCTCATCCTTTTTCATAACCGAAGTTTCTACAGGGGCTGATGAGTCTTGAGTTATAAAAAATTATAACATCCATAACAGTTAAAATCATAACTCCGGAGATGGTAAAATAAATTGTATATGCTCTTGACATGTTGCACTACATGTTTTGGGCTGGGTACCAGCAGTGAAGACCTGTGTTCTTCAAAGATGCTCTCAATAGCACCCCATATTCTTTTTTGTTCATTCAACGCATATGCTCTGAGATGCCGCTGTATAGCTTAGCTCATGGACCAGTTCGGATTTTTCAAAATGTGAGTTTCGATTTTAATTTAAAATAACTCACCCACATTCTATTCATTCCTATGGGATTTTGGGAAGCATATTTTATCAAATTGTGAGTTCAAAATAATCACCCATTGATAAATAGAATTCTAAAAATCCCATAGAAATGAATAGAACATGGGTGAGTTTGTATTTATTAAAATCTAAACTCACATTTTTGATAAATCTGCCCCTGGGTCTCGTTAAAATGCATTTAAATATTAATTAAACACAATAGGATTGTCTTGCATTACATTAATTGTATCTTAGCTTGGATCAGGTACAAAGTACTGTTTCTTAATTACAGAGAAAAAGAAAAATTTTTTTTAAAAAAGCTGAATTATTTTATTACAATGGGGTCTATGGGAGATGGCCTTCCAATAATTCGACTGGCATTCAAAGATTAGTTTCTAGCCATTATCTCTTGTTCTCCTTTAAAACGCTTTTCATGTGTCTCAGGGAACTAATGCCACTGGCAGCCTCATTCTTAATTCTACAGTAAACCATAACCAATGCTATCAATGGCTCTATCCTCTGCGCCATCTTCACTTGAGAGACAAAGAAACTTTGAGGGCCCTGACTCTTCTTCTTGCTTATTGTATGGATACATAGACATTTCCCTGAATCTAGAAACAATGGCTTCCTTAGCACAAACATCATACATTTTTTACAATGGACCGTTCTCCTTAAAGGACAAGGAAAGTTAAACTAAAGAAGTAGCTAGAAATGTTGTACATTATGTTTTGAGCTTCTGTACCAGCTCCAGGCAACCTAAGCCCTTTAGCAGTAAAGATCGGTGTCTCCAAAGATGCCCCAGTAGCTCCCCATCTTCTTTTTTGCTGATTCACTGCACATGCTCCATGGTCCTGCCAGTTACTGAGCTTAGGGGCTGACTCAAAATATACAGTACACATAGAATAGAAATGTCACAATATAAGGCTCATTAGTAATTAATATGTATAATTACTACATGGCAGCACAGAAACCCATGCAATTAGCATCAGAATTTGATAATCAGCCCTGTAGCATCATCTTATATTACAGAAATACCTCATTTTCTGCTGGATAATTTGTGATGACCCCTAAGCTTAGCTTCTCAACAGCTGCTCAGAGCCCACTGAGCATGTGAGTGTCACAGACACTTTCCAAGATGGTGACCCCCTGTGAAAAGTTTGAAGTCCTAGATCATTGCTGCTATTGACAAGCTGAAACTTTAGGCTGGTGCAATAAGTTCAATATATAAAATATGGCATTTTTAGCCCTATTCATTTTTAGGTTTTAGTTCTTCTTTAAGCAACTATATACCACAAGTTCCTATGATTACAGACAATTTGTGCTTTTAAATCTAAATTTTAAAATAATTACTACCGATATCCAGAAAACGTTGTTTGAGAACATCAAGCTGAGGAACTGAATTGAAAGCTGCATATCAGGTATCAGCACTTTCCCAAAAAGCATATACAGACCGTTTTATTATTTTTTTTTTTCAACAGTTTTTTTCCAGAATTATTATAGCAGTAATTTGCACTTGCTGGAGCTGAGCTTTCCCTTGGCATATAACCTTTTGTACTTTCTGGCCGCACATAAAATCAGTATTTAGGGATGATGTTTGGAAAGTTGAAATGTGCTGGAAATGGGAATAGGGCTGTCTGTGTGATTTGAGAGTTTTACAAAATATTACTGTAACCATACCCTATGGGCACCATGGTACTGTGTGGCTAATTAACCACATATTGCACATAGCAATTTAGAAAAACCGAAACACTTTTTTGCGCTCTGAATTGCAATGAATAGAATTGTAAAAGCTTTTGAAAAATTACAGATCATAAAGAAATTTACGCTTGCGGTATTTCATTCTGTGCTATGGGCTATATTTTGGCTGCAGAACGGGGCTGCTCTAAGTGGCGATGCAATATGCCATTTGTTGGCCGATGGTAATGTTACAATAAAAAAAAAAAAGAAAAGAAATTGCCATGGTGGGCACAGAAAGGCGCTAGCACAGTTATCACAAAATTACTTTTGTACTTATGATTCAAGCTAAAGTTTCTGACATTAAGGAAATTATCAAGCATTTTTCTGTACACATAATGCACAGCAAGTGCTTAGCAGGCAGCATCTCGATGAACATCAAGTCAGACACAAACAGAAAAGATTTTACTTTAAAGTGTTTCAGGTGAAAGAAACCACTCATTAGAAAGAGACGACTGTTCACAAATAATATAGAGGTATGGGATCCGTTATCCAGAAAGCTCCAAACAGGAGCTCATTACAGGAATGCTGTCTGTCATAGTCTTTAATCAATGAATTCACATTTTTAAAAATGATTTCCTTTTTCTCTGTAATAATCAAACAGTACATTGTACTTGATCCCAGTTAAAATATCATCGATTAGTATTGGACCCAAAATATTCCTATTGGATATATTAATGCTTAAATGATTTTTTATAAGACTTAAGATCAAGAGATGCAAGTTACAGAAAAGACTCTGGCATCTGGAAACCCCCAGTTCACAAGCATTCTGGATAACTGGTCCCAAACCTGTACGTTAAGTGCAATAATATTTTGATCATGGATCTAACAATAGTTTGAAAATCATTGGCTAATATCAGGTCTGGCCTGAGAAACCAATGGCAATGTGAGATGTCTTTGTCCAAACTGCCTGACCATTACAGTGAGGGCTTGGTCACCTTTAATGGAAGGCAGTCAGATATAAAATGGCCGCACCTATGTTCAAAGCCTTGTCTCTGATAAAGAGGCTAAACTGCACCATTTATTAAAGTAAACCATAAAAATTGAATGTAAAATTGCTCAGGGTGGTTTTCTAAGCACTTTTGTGATTTACATTACTTATTTTTTCTGTTTCTGCACTAACGAAGTTTTCATTAACTGCCAATATAATGAATTTTGAAGCAACAGCTCTACCTGCTGGTCAGTTCCTGTAAGAGATATACTTTCAGAAGGAAAACAGAGAAGTGCTCTGATATTGCTCTACTCAGGTAAGAGATCACAAGCTTCAAATGCCCTTTCCCGCCTCCTTCATAAGCAGAGCAACATAAGAACATTTCTTTGTTTTCCATTATTATATTGGCAGTTAATAAAAACTTAAGTAGCTCTGTAAATAAAAAATAATTTTCAGTTTTTTTAAGATTACTTATCCTTTAAGGTTCCCAGATCAGCTTCAAATTAAGGATCATTTCTGCTATTATTATTGTGGCTGCCCCTAGCTCACTGCTTATTGATGGCAGAGAGTGGTAGTTGGCTGGCTGTGCAATGATCTTTATGGCGGAATGTGGCACTGTCTATGTGGGTTGATGTAACTGAGGTATGTTTGTATTTGGTATGATTGAAATAATTGGCTGTGTGTGTCCAGTGGAGTGAAAAGAACTATATAAATTTCCTATAAATCTCTAGCCCTTTTCTTGCATTTCCAGAGGTAATAATGGACTTTGTTTTGCAGGGCGTAATAATGCTTGTGAGAAGACCTCTTACTTGTTTCTCAGAAAGGAGCTGCCAGTGCGAATTGCAAATAGTCTCAAAGAGGTAAACCTACTGCCCGAAAGTCTACTACATAGACCATCTGTGAAACTAGTACGATCCTGGTAAGTGTCAGTATAGATTCCTCTGCTATGAGCTGCTATTAATGGAAAAATATGGGTTTATTGTAGGGATGCACCGAATCCAGGATTCGGTTTGGAATTCGGCCAGGATTCTGCCTTTTCAGCAGGATTCGTATTCAGCCGAACAGAATCCGAGTTTGCATATGCAAATTAGGGGCAGACGGGAAATCGCGTGACTTTTTGTCACAAAACAAGGAAGTAAAAATTGTTATCCCCTTCCCACCCCTAAGTTGCATATGCAAATTAGGGTTGGGAAGGGGTTTGGTTCGCCCAAATCTTTCGCGAAGGATTCGGGGGTTCACCCGAATCTTTCGCGAAGGATTCTAAGGGATTCGGCCGAATCTTTTGCGATTCGGTGCATCCCTAGTTTATTGGACTACTTACTATATTTAATACTGTGGGGGCCATCCCAAATGCCATGGGTTTACCTACAGATGGGGCAGCAAAAGCACTCCAGGTGCGGGTAGCAGGCCTACAGTTGCCCAACATATACCGATGACATTGTGTGAAACTAATTTTCTTATGATATTCATTACAAGTGTGTTGGGCAGACAATTTTTATCAGTACTCCTCCATATCCTTGGAGGAGAGCAGGGCGGGGGAGGGGAACAAATCATTTTTGGCTAGGTTGCATTTTTTAGGAGAGAGGCTGAATTGTGTGCGAGGAGGGCAGATAAAGAAAAATAAATAAGAATAAGATATGTAAGACCCTTCTCTATAAAAGTAAGACAGTGGGCCTAATAATAAAAGCAGCAACATTAATTGACAGTAAATTATTTTATACCTATGTATACCCAGTGCGCATAGCGTTAAAGTTGCTGTGTCTTCTAATGCTCTAATCTTTTTTTTTTAACCACTTTCTCAATATGCCCCAAAGCCTGGTCAGTGACAGGTATTAATTAAAGAGCCCTGGCTCCTCATTAAACTCATTAATAATTTCCAAGTGTTCCTTCTTTTGGTATATCCATTGTCGAGACTGTGCCTGGGTTGGCCCCCTCATGTGTTGCATTTCATTATCTTTCACAGTAAGTAGTTCATCCGCAGACTCACTCTCTCTCTTTAATTCATGCTAATGGCACCGGATAACTGTCCTTTCTGAAGCACCAGTTTTATATAATGCTTTTGTGTTGTGTTTATTACTAATTTGCCATGCATTTGGTTTTAGGTACTTGCAAAGTTTTCTAGAACTTTTAGAATATGAAAATAAGAGCCCGGAAGATGCAGATGTGCTGTATGAGTAAGTGCTTCTGTTTCACCTTCCTTATAGCTTAGCAGTAAATCAGACATGCAGGGTATTCGCGGAACTGTATCTTGGCTGGAGGGAAGACAGATTTTGCTTCAATAGTCAGGAGAAGCAGTGCAAAAATAGAAAACTGTTTTTGCATAATGAAAAAGAAAGGTATCCTAAGCAACTTTTCCACATACATTCAGAATTGTCAATGGCTTTAAGGCTGTTGCTACACGGGGCTGATTCTTGGTCTGCGGATAAATGCAGGCTAAGAATCTGCGCCTCCACTGGCATCAGCCTTCTCCTGTGATTGCATCCGGAGCCACGTCCTCTGTCACATTTCAGGATTTGTGTGTTTTCCCCTGCCAACACAGTGGCTCTGGAGACAGTGGAGATGGGGCTGCTTCTGATTTAAAATATAAGTGCAACTGAAAGCAAAGACTGTCTGTCTGTTTATATTTTCTGCACTGCTTGTCTAAATCCCGAAGATATGTAGCAGAAGCCAGCTGGAGGAAACTCTGCTACATTGTTTTAAGTCAGAACCAAAGAACAGAAAGGTATAAACAAATACTGCTTTCAATAAAAAGCACATCTACAGTTACCGAAACTTTAATTCATTAAATTCATGTTTATTGGAAAGTTGCTTAGAATCCAATTTTCTTTTATTATACTTTTCTAGGTGGGCTTGGAATTTTATTTGTTCATTGTGCAAACTGTAAGTTTATATTTTTTTGTTTGGAGTTTTCTATTTACATTTTCAAATTTCACATTTTCAAAAACAACAAATAAAAATAGTAATGTCATTTGCAACTGATCAGCAAATACCATTATCTATAATGTACTCAAAAGCTAATTTCAAGCCTGAGGACTTTCGTGGCTGGGGGGGCCAAGTAACATGGGATGTTTTGGCTAATGTGGACATTTGAAAACAAAAACAACCTACCAAACTTGGGTCTATGGGTAGGCATATTTTTGGGGTCCATAGTCAATCTTATATTCATGGTTACCCCTAGTGCTGTGATTGTATTGTGAGTCAGAAGTCAATGACTATACCTTTGCAAGGTGAAGGTGTAAAGTCATCTGAAATCTCCTAATGAGCTTGCATTCTAAAATATCCAAACTGCACACAGATTTCTATGGCAGTCTGATGGGGCTGTGGATTTAGTTTCCATGCATGGCAGCTGGTTACACAAATTCCCAATCAGCTGGAGCAGACACTGCACAAACATGCAACTTGCTGAGCAGGATTTTAAAATAATGAATTTTCACAAGCTGGTCTGATTAAGTTACTGCTGCATTCCCCAGTATTTACAGTTTATAGCGGGTGCCTGAGGCCCAGGTAAGAATAATAATTTATTACTGACACATCTAAGCTAAATGCCTTGCTAAAGCAAAATAATCATCTTTTTCTCCTTTCAGCTTTTTAAACGTGCTCATCCAAGTGAGAAATAGGCACAATGACGTAGTTCCTACAATGGCCCAAGGTGTCATAGAATACAAGGAGAAATATGGATTTGACCCATTTGTCAGCAGCAACATCCAGTACTTTCTGGATCGATTCTACATGAATAGGATTTCCTTCCGAATGCTCATCAATCAACACAGTGAGTCCCCCATGGATCCTTGTAATGCCGAATAAATTCAGATTAGGCTAATGCTATTTTCAACTCAAAATTGCAGAAAATTCCAAAAAAATTGCAAAAATACCACTGACTTCTTTTTACTAGGGTTGCAGTGATTAACAAACAGACTTGAAGTAGCAAATGCCCTCCCCGCTGTACAGGCAAATGATCTGTGTTTCACAGTAAAGCTGGGGATATCTGTCATGGGTACAAGTTTTTTTTTAAAATGGCTCAGTTAATAGTGCTGCTCCAGCAGACTTCTGCACTAAATCAGTTTTTCAAAAGAGCAAACAAAAATAGTTTTTATATTTAATTTTGAAATCTGACATGGGGCTAGACATATTGTCAGTTTCCCATGAGCCCCCAGGGAATTATTATTTAGAAGGCGCACACCCTTATTAATTTATTTCTGGGGTGCAGATCCCAAGAAGACTAAGGAGCCTAAATGAAGCCTACAAAAACTGAATACACATATATCATTTAAGGATCGCACACCCAATTTAAAAAAAAAAAAAAAAGTTAAAATTGGGTGTGCGATCCTTAAATTATATATGTGTGTCCCATGAGCCCACAGTCATGTGACTTGTGCTCTGATAAACTTCAGTCACTCTTTACTGCTGTACTGCAAGTTGGACTGATATCACCCTCCTCCCTTCCCCCACAGCAGCCCATCAGCAGAACAATGGGAACATAACCAGATAACAGCTTCCCTGACCTAAGATGGCTGCCTACACACTAATATTTAAATAAAAAAAATACACTTGTAGGATTAGGAATTAAATTTTATACGGTAGAGTCAATTATTTACAGTGTAAAGGGTGTCATTTAAGAATAACTACACCATAAAAATCATGACAGAATCCCTTTAAGTCTAAGTAAAAATCATTTAAACATTAAATGAACCCAATAGCATTGTTTTGCCTCCAATAAAGATTAATTATATCTTAGTTTGGATGAAGTACAAGTTCCTGTTTTATCATTACAGAGAAAAGGGAAATCATTTTTTAATGATTAATTGGGTAAAATGGATTCTGTGAGAGATGGCCTTGCCATAATTCAGAGCTTTCTAGATAATGGGTTTCCATATAACAGGCCCCATCCTTGTAATACACAAAGCATTTAGATTACCACTGGCTATGAAAATGCTCTACACCTCCCAGATTTCAGTAGAATGGGAAATGCAGTGAGTAGCACCACTTTGATCACTAACATAAGTAATGGCAACTGAACACCCAGATTCTTTCTGCAGAATACTATTTTAACCTGTTTACTGCTGTACATAGTTAATTATATGGCACTATGATGCTGCAGATGTGATGTGCCTGCCGGCCCGATAACCGTGGGTTTATGGGTTCGACCGCGCACTCCTCTTCGCGGGTGGCGGGCAAAGCTCTTCTCCTGCTCTCCCCACCCGCCACCTTCAAATGCTCACTTCCAGCTTCATAGCTGTGCACCTGCTCGCCCTGCCCCTTTTGTGATGTCATCAGCGGGACGGGTCGGCACGGGTCTATAAAAGGAACCCGGAAGTCGGATGTGGGCTGAGGGAAGGCAGGTTAGGGTCGGGTGCTGCAGATTTTTTATCCAGTATGAGGTGCAGACTGCAGCCAGACCAGGGAATGAAGTGCTAGCTCTTGCTCCCCTTCAGAACTCTGCACTTCTTTACCTGGACTTCCAAAAATGATCCCTTGTGTTTATTTGGCAACATGTGTTCTACATTTAACCTGAACAGAAAGGGATAAACGATTATTTCCTTGTTCAGAAGTCCATAGGGTAAGAGTGTGCTTGGCAAAGCTTTAGTGCTTTTTTTCCCAGTAACGATTTATTCCTGAGTTAGTCAATCAGATCATTTGTGTTTCCTGTTTCAGTGAGATCATTTGTGTTTCCTGTTTCACCTCAACATTTACCCCCTTTCCCAGGCAGCTATAGAAACCATAATTCCCCAATAAATAGAGCTGCTGGCTTAGAATAGTCCATTGTGTGACTGGGAACGGACCCTGCTTGTTATTAATCAGTATTTATGCCTGGCACCATATCATAGCTGAGCGAGATTAATATGTCTCACAATATCATTTTATATTACTTTAGCAAATCAGTGACCATGTCTCACACACAAATATTTAATGATAATGTCACTTTATGTGTATTCTCTGTAGCCTTTAAGTATTATCTTCTCTTTCCAGAGAGGTGCAAAATAGGATTTACCCGTCAGTGCACCTTGAATGTGCGTAATAAATAAATATAGAAAAAATAAGAATAGTTAGTCCTAGGTTTGTTTTCTCTTGCCAATCCTTTTCCAGTCTCTCAGCTGTACACGAAAATCACACAAATGTAGTCAAGATTGAGTTTATTGTAATTTCATCCATATACGTTTGTACAGTACACAGTGAAACGAAACAACGTTCCTCTAGGTCTAGGACCATGGTGCTACACAACACAACATAGATGTACCGGACAACAGAAAAAAAGTGCAAGTGCAAAAATAGGCAACTCCTGCAAGACAGGTCAGCACAGTGCAGGGAGAGGACAATACAGTGCACACTCAGCAGATGTAATATGTTAAGTAAATAATGCTAAATGTCAGACATCATGGGTGTATTATTGTGACATGACAGTAGCAAGAACATAATAAAGAACATGACAAAGTGCAGATGTGCTCATAGGGAACAACTGTTTCCAATGGCTATTCATCCATACAATGGCGTACAGTGGCTGTGTAACGTTGTGGTATATAGTAAGGTCAGATGGAGTGTGTGTGTGTGTGTGAGAGAGATCTGTCCGGTCCCTTAGTATTCAGGAGCTTTATGGTTGGGAGAAGAAACAGTTACACAGTCTGGTAGTGAGGGCCCTAATTCTTTCGGTACCTTTTTCCAGATGGCAGGAGTGTGAACAGTGAGTGTGAGGGGTGTGTTGGATCAGCCACAATGCTGGTGGCTTTACGGATACAGCGAGTGGTGTAAATGTCCGTGATGGAAGGAAGAGAGACACCGATGATCTTCTCTGCTGTCTTCACTATCCTCTTTAGGGTCTTGCGCTGCATGACAGTGCAGTTTCCAGCCCAGACAGTGATACAGCTGCTCAGGATGCTCTCGATAGTCCTTCTGTAGAATGTATGGATGGTGGGAGATGGGATTTCCTCAGCTTGCGCAGGAAGTTGAGGCACTGCTGGGCTTTCTTGGCTAAGTAGCTGGTGTTGTGGGACCAGGTGATGTTCTCCACCTGGTGGACACCAAGGAATTTGGTGCTTTTGACAATCTCTACATTAGAGCCGTCAACGTATAGTGGCAGGTGGTCACTCCTAGGGTTAAATTTATCAAAGAGTGAAGTTCCGCCACTAGAGTGAAATTCCGCAGCTCTCAATTCATTTCTATGGGATTTTGAAAGGCGTATTTATCAATGGGTGAAAGTGAAAGTTCACCCTTGGATAAATACGCCTATAAAAACCCCATAGAAATGAATGGGAAGTGGCGGAATTTCACTCTAGTGGCGGAACTTCACTATTAACTTCACTCTTTGATAAATATACCCCATTGCCTTCCTAAAGTCAACAACCATCTCCTTTGTTTTGTCTACATTGAGAGACAGGTTGTTGGCTTTGCACCAGTCTGTTAACTGCTGCACCTCCTCTCTGTATGGTGACTCGTCATTATTGCTGATGAGACCCACCACAGTCGTGTCATCAGCGAACTTTATGATGTGATTTGTGTGGTGCGTGGCTGCACAGACATGTAAAAAGTGGATCAGCGCCTAGGGCAATAGACAAACCAGAAAACAAAACAAAATATAGTGTAGTACATTGAGTTTCCTCAAATAGCACCCTGTGTTGGGAAGAAAAAATTATCTTGTGCAAGTTCCCCTTTAAAGAAAACATACATATATGCTTATTCCGGAAACCTTCACCAGATTTGGCCAAAATGCCAAGACAGTAGTTGTAATTATTATGCATAGTATTCAATAGTAATCTCCCTTGCTCCACAGAACACTTTTAAGATACAATAATCCCATATCATATAGTAATACTGTTTTATTTTTGAGAATAAAAAATCTTTTAAAACATTGAACTCACATTTGTTTCCATGAGGTTTGTCACCTATAAGTAAGTTTTTAGCAGGTTTCCCAATTGGGTCCAGAAAGAGGAGTTTGCCGGCGTTCCTTTCTCTTTCGTGGTTCTTCCCTGCAGCTCACCGCAATGTCACCTCCTCCTCCTGACGCGTTTCGCTGAGCCAATCAGCTTCCTCAGAGGCAAGGCATGTGTTTAGGGTAGTTCCCTTAAAAAGACAATCATGCTGATCCGCTTTTTTCTTAGTTGTGATTTGAATGTGTGTAAGTCTTACCTAGCCAGCCGGGGTTCCATAGGCTGTCCTGTGCTTTCTTTATATTGGAACACAGACAAAAAAGTGGTGTAATATTTATATAGCTCTGTGATTTATTCATAGATTTTAAAAAAAATATATTTTTCAATTTTATTTAACAGCTCTGCTCTTTGGAGGGGACATTAATCCCGCTCATCCAAAACACATAGGCAGCATTGATCCCACCTGTAACGTACCAGAAGTGGTGAAAGGTAAGAATTATGGAAATATGCCCTTTTTATCTGGGGGAAGACTCACAGATACTGAGCATTTTTAAAAAAAATGGTTTTATTTTTATAAAAACAAAATACAGTGGCGGGCACAAAGAAAGACGAAATTTCTATTTGCGGTAATGTCACATTGGAGGGTTTTTTTGCACTTGGAGTCAGCTCCTTTACTCAAGACAAAATGTTACAGCATTGTAAATGTCTTTTTAAAACTAGGGTCCCACCTGGTTTTGATAAGACATTTGCCTTAAAATACTTTGTTTAAAAGTTATTCTTTTTCAAACCTTCAAGGAAATGCCAACACTCCTTTGCATGTGAATGTCCAGGCCACCTTTATCCATGTCATATTCAATGTCTGCTTTTCTGGCAGAGATCAACAGGCACTTGAAGCCAGGACAAGATCAGCTACCAGTTCTTATGCCCTGCTCATCGATGGCTGTCAGGGAGCCAGATATTAAGGGGCAAATTTACTTATGGTCGAATATCGAGGGTTAATTAACCCTCGATATTCGACTGCCGAATTTAAATCCTTTGACTTCGAATATCATTTTAATCCATCGATCAAACGATTTTTCTTCGACCTAAAAAAGACAGCAAAGCCTATGGGGACCTTCCCCATAGGCTAACATTGACTTCAGTAGCATTTAGGTGGCGAACTAGGGGGTCAAAGTTTTTTTTTAAAGAGACAGTACTTCGACTATCGAATGGTCGAATAGTCGAACGATTTTTAGTTAGAGTGGTAGTGGAAAGGTCGAAGTAGCCCATTCGATGGTCGAAGTAGCCAAAAAAAACATTCGAAATTCAAGTTTTTTTTTATTCTATTCCTTCACTCGAACTAAGTAAATGGGCCCCCACATGTTGTGTGTCTGCCAACCCCTCTGTTCAGTTAGCCATTATAGAGAGCCTTTATAGAGGGGAACAAGGCGTTTTATGTGTTGTATTAAGTACCAGTTGTATCTACTACGGTGGTTATGTACTAAAATCCGATTTTATCTCATTATTTTCATTAAAAAAATTAGACGAAACTCCCATCCCCGATTTTGCCTTATTTATTAATAAAATAACTAAAATTAATCGTATTGGGAAAAAACTCGATAAAATCAAGCGAAAACCCGAATGGGGGTTTAGCCTGAAAACTCCAAATTTATTGGATCATCAGGCTAAACCCAGCACACGATATCTTCAAATTATGCATGGCCTTGATAAGTCTGAGATGGCGGATTTTCGTATTTGGGCATTTTGCAGCATCCGGGTATTAAAGAGTCAAGATTTTTTTTTCTCACAAAAAATTCTAATTTTTGTCCAAAAATCTCAACCAGAAAAAAATTTAGTTTAGTAAATAACCCCCTAAATGTATTGCTGTAATTTTGAGAATAGTGAGATGCCAGTGCCATTTCCATGATTCTTATTAATACTATGTGCTTTGTTTAAACAGATGCCTATGAAACAGCAAAGATGCTGTGTGAGCAATATTATATGGCAGCCCCTGAGCTGAAGATTGAAGAGTTTAATGGTAACGTATCCTCCGCATTGTTGATTATTTATAGGATTTGTATTTGATAAGGTGCTTGAAATTTTTAAAGTATAAAAAAAATCTACCTTCAATAGTTGGTTTAAATAATGCCCTTTTCTGGTAACAGATAGCAGTCTGTGTCTACATGTATGGGATCTTTTATCCTGAAAGCTACAAATTACCGGAAGTCCATTTTCCGTAGATTCCATTTTAATGAAATAATTAATTTTTTTAAATTGATTTCCTTTTAATCTGTAATAATAAAACAGTACCTTGTGCTCGATCCCAACTAAGATATAATTTAACCTTGGGTTTAATGTTTAAATTATTTTTTTAGTAGGCTTAAGCTATGGAGATCCGGAAAACCACAGGTCCTGAGCATTCTGGATAGCAGGTCCCATATCTCTATGGACTTCACTGAGTATTCAGCCTTTGACCAACTGATTGGGGCAGCCACAATGACTGATCAGAACAGCTTATGTCTGTCGTCCAGTGCTAGATTCTTAGCCAGCAATCTGTGTGGATGCACTACATGTCCCCACTTTTTGGCTGTGTCTGGCAATTTTGAGCAGATTTTTGTGCTTTTAGAGCATGACCTCTGGGAAGACCAGGCATCTCTGTAATCTTTTATTTCTAATTAGGTCTAACATGTTATGTTCATGGGTAAGAAAAAAACAACAAGTTAGTTTCAAATTAAACATGAACCTCCTGCCTCTATGCTCCAATTGTGGATTCCAAAAGTATGAAGGAAACAAGATTTTAACAATTTATATAGTGTAATACATTTTGCTCAACTAACACAATACAATAGAATTTGGAATTATTTCTTAGTGTGACAGGTCCCCTTTTATTGTGCATAGTCCCCTTGTGACTCAATGACTTAGTCCTCCTCTATACAGGGAAGATACAGTTCTTTCTACTTTATATAAGACAAAGGTACCCTGCTGAGCCTTAGTTCCCAGCCAAGTATTTTCAGTAGCTTTCTTGTGATGATTAAAATCATGTTTTCTTTCATGACAGTTCAACTGCAATGCAATAGGATTACTTTATCGTCTCGTGTTGTTTGTAGAGCAGGCAGCGGCGTAACTATAGAGGAAGCAGACCCTGCGGCTGCAGGGGGCCCAGGAGGTATAGGGGGCCCCATGAGGCTCAAATTCAAACACAATTTCAATAGATTTTGGTAAAACAGGACAACCTCTGGATATGTTTGAGGCTCTAAAATTAATTTGCTGTGGGGCCCAATAACATCTAGTTACGCCACTGAGAGCAGGCACTTTAAAGGGCAATCCAACAGGCAGTTACAGTTAAAAAAGTATTTATTGAAGTACAAGCATGGTTTGCAGCCTTACGCGTTTCGTGTTCTCACAACACTTAATCATAGCCTATGATTAAGTGTTGTGAGAACACGAAAAGCATAAGGCTTTGATCCATGCTTGTACTTCAATAAATACTTTTTTTTTTTTAACTGCAACTGCCTGGAGGATTGCTGTTTGAGTGCCTGCTCTACAAACAACACCGTGATATCCGCTCCCTCAAGATGAAGACTCTGGGGAGAGCACCTGGGCCTCCTCATATACTTGGTCAGTCTCAAAAAACTTTACTTTATAGTTTGTCAAATTGCCTAGCCAAATCTGTCCATAACGCATGTTAAAATCAGGTGCCTTTAAAGATGCAGAGATGCAAACAGTTGCCTGGGATAGTAGTCCTAATGGCAACTTGCACTTAGAAAGTCTTCACCCAAGAAAAAAAAGTACTGCATCATATTTAAAAATAATTTTTAGTATTTAGCTAACCTCCTGTATCCCGCCTATACAATGTTTTAAATGGCTGTTAAGAGATGTTTCTTTTTATGTTCTGAAAAATTACATTTTATTTAATGTATGCCTTTTAGCTTTAAATGTAATTGCCAGCAGAAAGTAATAGCTGGCACCTACTGCCTATTCAAAAGGTTTTGCCAGCTGCATTATGTGAATGTTAGAGTTTAGCTGAGATTCAAGGGAAACTGTACTGTTTTAAATTGCTTAATATTTGGCAGTCTGCATGCCTTCAGTTAGAGGAAATAGAAACCTTAGAAACAAATTACAGATATGGTATCCATTATCTGGAAATCCATTATCCACAAAGATCTGAATTACGTGAATGCCATCTCTGATAGACTCCAATTTAATCAATTAATTAACCATTTAAAAAATGATTTCCTTTTTTCTTTTGTACTTGATCCTAACTAATATACTGTATAATGAATTCTTATTGGAGGCAAAACAATCCTATTGGGTTTAATTCATGTTTAAATATTTTTTAGCTGACTTAAGGCATTGAAATCCAAATCACTGAAAGATCCCTTATCCAGAAAACTTCAGGTCTCGAGCATTCTGGATAACAGATCCCACACCCGTACTGTAAAATTGCAGAAAACGTAACTCATGTGATCACTTTTGAATCCATTTTATTATTTCTTTTTAGTTTTCATGATATTCCCAGTTTTTATACTGCTAATTAAAACAAATTTAAAACGAAACTACCTGCTGTTCATTTCAATCAACTTAACACAATAGAGAATTAAGTTTGTGAAAAAAACAAGGTCTTATTATCAACTGGCCAGAAAAACTGCAGTTTTCCTGGATTTACTCCAAAATGTTGGTGTACTCTTAGGGGGTTATTTACTAAACTCTGAATGCAATTCTTTAAAATTCAAATTTTATTAGAATTTATGAAACCCAGAGGATGGAAAAGTCAGAATCTGAAAATCCGGCAACTCAGACCTGTCGAGGTTGCATATAAGTCAATGGGAGAAGTCCCAATGATTTTTTTGAATTCATCCAAAATTTACGAAAAAAAATTGAAAATCGGATGAAAAAGTCCGGAAAAAATGTGAAAATCTGATTTTTTTTCTAGCAAAGCAAATTTTCGGGAAAATGTAATAATAAATCAGCTTAAAAAACCCAAGCGGATTTGATCGGAGTTTGTAGCAAATATTGAGATAAATTCGGACTTTGATAAATAACCCCTTTAAATTAATATTGTTTGTAACATTAAATAAGTTTATGTATGCTGTATTGTTTTTTATCAGTGATTTAACCCAGATTCTTTTTTTCTTTAAGCCAAGGCCCCTGGCAGACCTCTCCATGTTGTTTATGTGCCCTCCCATCTGTTTCATATGCTGTTTGAGCTATTTAAGGTAGGTTTTTCTGTGCATATAGAATCGACAGTGTGAAATACTTGTGGTATCACAATACATAGCTAATTTATGGGAGCAGTGAACCATTAAGCTGTTCAGAATGACACAATTTCATCCGTATGGCCCACAAAGATTGAACTCGAGGAGAATTGCTCTGAATATGATCTTTAGGATAGAAATCCCATCAGTGGGGTAAACTGTGATATTTCTCCACAGGCGACCCCCAAGCTAAGTTAGAATCATCTTCTATATTAGGGCAGGTGTAGTTCTAAAATTTCAATCTAAATTCAACATAAGGATTACAGCTTTAAAAAAAAAGAGAAGAACTAGAAATGCCCAATCTGTTGTTCAGCCTGGCAGCTAGACTTTTGATAAGATGTTACACTGTGCTGGATGTAGTTTGGAATTGCTGGGCAGATGGATACAAGATTAATAAGAATAAAAAAGGAGTTAAACCTTCCTCTGTATTTGGACGATGTAAAAAGTCAGGAAAGCAGAACGCAGGGTGGTTCTATTATATAAACAGCTGACTTAAAGGGAGAGGTTAAAGCTGCATTGTTTCTAGTTTATTAACGGAAAACTATACTCCCAAAATGAATACTTGAGCAACAGATAGTTTAAGGATCAAGTACAAGGTACTGTTTTATTATTACAGAGAAAAAGGAAATCATTTCTAAAAATTAAAATTATTTGATTAAAATGGAATCTATGGGAGACGGCCTTCCTGTCATTTGGAGATTTCTGAATATTGGGTTTCTTGATAACGGATCCCGTATCTAAGCTAAGCATATGATATATGAGGAGAATGGCTGCAAACAGCAAATGTAAAACCACTTTCCCTATCCCTAAATATCCCCCTGGTTACGTTCAACCTTGCAGTGCCAATGGGGGTTTCTCTTAACTGCTTTCTCAGAGTATATGCTTTCCGACAGCCAATTAATAGCAGTGTTTAGTGGAATCTGGTTTGGATAAAACACCCCACCATAATTATTCTGAATTATTGGTATCGCTATCCTAAACCTGGCTCTAGTTCAACACTGTTACAGAGTAATTTCCTGCTATAATAAGGGATAACACTTCTTGGGTGGTGAATAGCAGCCAGCATTTCATTTCATAAGGAAAGATTGGCAGGTTCCACAAAGATATATTATGGTGCTTTCTTACGTGAAGTCCTTAAGCAACAATTTTATTAATAATTGGGCATTTAAATAGCTACTTTATTCAGATGTTAAGCCTATTACCTTGTTATTTTACTTTTATAATTAGCAATCATAGGAGCGGAAAGTAGTAATTTTGACTCGGAGAAGACTTGAGTTCAGTCTCCTTGTTGCACAGCGCTGTAATTATGTTGATTCTGGGAAAGGCACATTTGTAAGAAATAATGTTTGTGTGTACTACATTTAATGGGACAGCCACCAGATATTTGCACTTTGGTACAGTATAAATATGTATAGGAAATGAAGGTGTTCAATCTAAAGGTCTCTGCACAAAGAGATACCTTTCACAACACAATAGCGCACGGTTAAGATGCAGGTTAATGTATTAGGCCACAAATGATGCATTGTTCCTAAAATCACTGTGCTCAGATCCACTGGCACACACTTTCTCCATTATTTGCATTTTTTCCCCTATAATGTTGTTTACTGCGTGTCCCCAAAATGTAATCCAACACCTGGACACCACACCTGAGTATAAACTCAAACTCGACGCACACTGGCAGATTGTGTGGATGACTGACAGCCATTACTGTATAGCCAGAGTGCAGACCCAATAATCTAAAGAGGGATCCCCAACCAGTTGCTCGTGAGTAACATGTTGCCCACCAACCCCTTGGATGTTGCTCCCAGTGGTCTCAAAGCAGGAGCTCATTTTTGAATTCTTGGCTTGGAGCTGATGGCAAGTTTTGGTTGCATATAAACCAGATACTGCCAAACAGAGCCTTCTATAGGCTGCCAGTCCACACAGGGGCTACCAAATGGCCAATCACAACACTTACTTGGCACCACACCAGGAACATTGTTCATGCTTGTGTTGCTCCTCGACTCTTTTTACATTTGAATGTGGCTCACAGGTAAAAAAAGTTTGGGAACCCCCGGTCTGAAGGGTGCCATAAATGATAGGGATGCACCGAAGAAAACCTGAATCCTTTGCAAAAGATTGGAACCAAACCGAATCCTAACCCTAATTTGCATATACAAATTAGGTGGAAAGGGGAAAACATATTTTACTTCCTTGCTTTGTGAGAAAAAGTCACGCGATTCCCTCCTCGTCCCTAATTTGCATATGCTAATTCAGATTTGGCTCGGCCAGCCAGAAGAATTCGGCTGAATCCGAATCCTGCTGAAAAAGGCCTAATCCTGTCCGAGTCCCGAACCGAATCCTGAATGATAAGATTGTGTATGGTACGTCATTACCCTAAAGCAATCAGTTTCTGCCCCTGCATCTTCTAGGTCAGTTTGTGAGGTGTGTAGTTTGAGCCAAGCACTTCTTCAAAATGTTATCTCCTCTCCAAAATCGTACAGCATGAGTGCATCTGCTTAACCTACAATAATCACAATTTCCCATCTTTCCCAAATCGTTGTGGGGCATTTTGCAAATTGTGCTGATATCCTATTGACTTTTCACGCATACTGTTATACTAGAACTCACAACTTGTGTGAAGGATTATGCCTGTGTATCAGGAATTCTGCACTACATATAGGCATGGAGGAGGATTCTTTAACATGTTGTTGTACTATAACTCACAATTTGTGTAAAAGATTATGCCTGTGTAGCCAGAATTCAATCCTATATAAATCTATTTTATGGATGGTACATTTTAATTAAGGAGGATGCCCCTTGTAGTAGAGGATTTTATACTTACTTATATTGTTATTATATTTGTTTTTGTATTTTCTGTGATGCTGTTTCGAGCATTATAAAATAAAGGAAAAATTATACCGATTTCAAACCAGTTGTAGTGATACAACACCACTTTTCAACTTTTAACTATATTGATATATACGGTGTGGAGCACCCCCTGTTTTTAAATTACTGGGGACCTGGCATTGTACCTGTGTCATTTGTCTCAAATACTTGGTGGAATATACTCAAATGTATGTGCAGTAGACTAAAACGTAACTTTAAAGGTCAACTTTCTCTTTAAGTAAATCGACTTGGGATTGGGCTTGGGAAGTTGCTTTGCTGTCTTATTTCAGTTGACTAACGATAACAATTTCTTGACACTAGAACTCAATGAGAGCCACCGTCGAGCTCCACGAAGGCAAAACTGATGCCATGCCCCCGATAACGGCACTGGTCACACTGGGAAAAGAAGATCTGTCTATAAGGGTAAGAAAATAGCACTGAAGACTCAGTAATGGCAGGCAGGTTCCTAGTGCATACAAACTCAATACTGAGAATGGTACAGGCAGGCTCCAGGCTGAAATGTGTCCAACAGAGGCCGCTTCTTGTTAGAGATGTACAGTATGTTAACTAGGGATGCGCTGAATCCAGGATTCTAACAGTATTCTGCCTTTTTTCAGAAGGAATTTGAATTTGGCCGAATCCTTGTGATTGGCGAACCGAATCTTAATTTGCGTATGCAAATTAGCAACAGGAAGAGAAATCACATGATTTTTCATCATAAAACAAGAAAGTCATATTTTCTTTCACTTTTTGCTTTCCCACCCTTAATTTGCATATTTGGCAGACTCTTTCACAAAGGATTCAGGGATTTGTCTGAATCCCAAATAATGGATTCAGTGCATCCCTAATGTTAACCACTTGGAATATGCACTTGGCTAAGAAGGGAACTGTTCAGGCAACAGTGGCACATGGGATATTTGTAATATCTGACCTGTGTTCGGGGCTTAAATCGGCACTAGTCCTGTACTGACATTTGCTTTTCATAAAGAATTACTCTTACAGAAGTATGTGTTTCCATAGCCTGAATGGCTGATATAAGAATACTGTAAACCCCAGGCTTTCCCTAGCCATGCTCTTCATTGCACTTCTACTCCTACATCAGCTCAATACTCCTAGCTCAATACTCTTACATCAGCTCAATACTCCTACATCAGCTCAATAATCCTACATCAGCTCAATACTCCTTCATCAGCCCAATACTCCTACATCAGCTCAGGACTCCTACATCAGCTCAATACTCCTACATCAGCTCAATACTCCTACATCAGCTCAATACTCCTACATCAGCTCAAGACTCCTACATCAGCTCAATACTCCTTCATCAGCTCAATACTCCTACATCAGCTCAGTATGCCTACATCAGCTCAATACTCCTACATCAGCTCAGTACTCCTACATCAGCTCAAACAAATAAAATTTGTGCTCACCACTAATTTTTAAAACCATTAGGTGGGGGTGCAATGAGGCTGTGACCAAAAAATACATATAGACAAATACAAGAGGTCCTCTGCACTCAACCAATTATCAATATATCCAAGACAGAGACATTTTGTGTATACTGCTACTGAAAAATGCCTACATCAGCTCTGTACTCCTACATCAGCTCAGTACTCCTACATCAGCTCAGTACTCCTACATCAGCGTAATACTTCTACATCAGCCCAATACTCCTACATCAGCTCAGTAATCCTACACCAGCTCAGTACTCCTACATCAGCTCAATACTCCTACATCAGCTCAGTAATCCTACACCAGCTCAGTACTCCTACATCAGCTCAGTACTCCTACATCAGCTCAGTAATCCTACACCAGCTCAGTACTCCTACATCAGCTCAATACTCCTACATCAGCTCAGTAATCCTACACCAGCTCAGTACTCCTACATCAGCTCAGTACTCCTACATCAGCTCAGTAATCCTACACCAGCTCAGTACTCCTACATCAGCTCAGTACTCCTACATCAGCCCAGTAATCCTACACCAGCTCAGTACTCCTACATCAGCTCAATACTCCTACATCAGCTCAGTACTCCTACTGTACATCAGCTCAATACTCCTACATCAGCTTATTACTCCTACATCAGCTCAATACTCCTACATCAGCTCAGTAATCCTACACCAGCTCAGTACTCCTACATCAGCTCAGTACTCCTACATCAGCTCAGTACTCCTACATCAGCTCAATACTCCTACATCAGCTCAGTACTCCTACATCAGCTCAATACTCCTACATCAGCTCAATACTCCTACATCAGCTTATTACTCCTACATCAGCTCTGTACTCCTACATCAGCTCTGTACTCCTACATCAGCTCAGTACTCCTACATCAGCTCAGTACTCCTACATCAGCGTAATACTTCTACATCAGCTTATTACTCCTACATCAGCTCAATACTCCTACATCAGCTCAGTACTCCTACATCAGCTCAGTACTCCTACATTAGCTCAATACTCCTACATCAGCCCAATACTCCTACATCAGCTCAGTACTCCTACATCAGCTCAATACTCCTACATCAGCTCAGTACTCCTATGTCAGCTCAGTACTCCTACATCAGCACACGTTGCAAAAACATCAGTTTACTACTTTACATTTTTAACTTTGTTCAAAAGAACACACGCGCTATTGTGCATAGATGCACTGGATCATTCTGCAAACTGAATTGAACTAATGAACAATCATGATTGTGCTGGAATTTGGCTGGCATTTGGATCATTGGATGGCATGTGTGGGACTGTCCAATCAACAATACGATCAGGCGGCACTCCAGATAAAATAGAAAAGGTTTTTTGCAACAAGAGGATTAACAGCTTAGCCTTACGCGTTTCGAGAAAAAGACTCCCTTAATCATAGGCATACAAAAACAAAAAGTCCCTTGTGTGGGACTGTAACAGGCTTTTGTATATATATTCACTATTTTTTCTTTTTTGTCCCCCTGCAGATAAGTGATAAAGGGGGCGGGGTGCCCTTGAGAAAAATTGATCGTCTCTTTAATTACATGTATTCAACGGCACCAAGACCAAGCCTGGAACCAAGCAGGGCGGTTCCATTGGTATGTGTTCTTGTTGTTTATTGTTTTTTTAATAAATGACTTTGAAGTTGCACTTCATACCCAAGATAGATAATGTTTCAGCCTTATAAGGTGGCACATAAACAGAAAAGATATGAATAGAATAGTATATTAGTGTTTTATTATGCACAGTGAATCATATTTATGGTCCTGTATGTGATGCTTGAGATAAATAAGTATAGCACCTGGAAGTAACTGATTTTAATACTTTGGGTGTCACGCCTTTAGCTGCCAAAGACAGATGGGCAGTATGGTCAGTATATGGGCATGTAAAGCTACAGCTGGAATTTGAAGTGAAAAAATAGGGATGAAGCATTAACACATTAGGCTTCCAAGCTGCAAAAAAAAAAAAAAAAAGACATCAAAGGAATAGACATCAGTTTCATACAGAACAAGTCAAAGCACTCACTTAATCATGCAATGCAAATGTAAATTATTAAGACAGGTCTTGCCACAAAGAACAATGTTTCTAGGGGTCTACACTTGACAGAGGGAGGTAAAGACCCCTTAAAAAGTTGTTCTTTCTGGCAATTGCTTTAAGTAAATGAGGCCAATGTTGTCTAAATGGCAAATGATGGTGCTTGATGATAATAGCCCAGTGTACAGAGTTAAAGGAGAACTAAACCCTAAAAATGAATGTGGCTAAAAATGCCATATTTTATATACTGATCTTATTGCACCAGCCTAAAGTTTCAGCTTCTTAATAGCAGCAATGATCCAGAACTTCAAACTTGTCACAGGGGGTCACAATTTTGGAAAGTGTCTGTGACACTCACATGCTCAGTGGGTTCTGAGCAGCTGTTGAGAAGCTAAGCTTAGGGGTCGTCACAAATGATCAAGCAGAAAATGAGGTTGGCCTGTAATACTGTATAAGCTGATGCTACAGAGCTGACTATTAAATTCTGATGCTAGTTTCACTGGTTTCTGTGCTGTCATGTAGTAATTATCTGTATTAATTACTAATCAGCCTTATATTGTGACAGTTATATTCTATGCATATTGTGTATTTTGAGTCGGTTCCTAAGCTCAATAAGTGACAGCAACACAGAGCATGTGCAGTGAATCAGCAGAAAAGAAGATGGGGAGCTACTGGGGCATCTTTGGAGAGACAGATCTTTATTGCTAAAGGGCTGTATTGCCTTGGGCTGGTACAGAAGCACAACATATTTCTAGCCTACTTCTTTAGTTAAGCTTTAGTTCTCCTTTAAGTCTCAAGAACAAGCAATAGTTTTGTGGTGGAAAATACAAATTTTAATTGAATTGTTGATTTGCAGGCTGGATTTGGCTATGGCCTGCCCATCTCAAGACTGTATGCCCGGTATTTCCAAGGAGACCTCAAGCTCTATTCCATGGAAGGTGTTGGGACTGATGCTGTTATCTATCTTAAGGTATGTAAGAATTTAAACATTCATAGTGTAATGGGTTGGTTTAACCATGTAAATAAAGGTATACTGACCCAATTGAGCTAGTTTCCATGGTACAGAAATACAAACTTCCAGGCCCAACATACCCAGGGCATGTTGCTGCTTGCATTTCTTTATACTAGGGATGCACCCAATCCACTATTTTGGATTTGGCGGAACCCCCGTATCCTTTGCGAAGGATTCAACCGAATCCTAATTTGCATATGCAAATTGGTGGGAAGGGGAAAACATTTTTTTTACTTCCTTGTTTTGTGACAAAAAGTCACGCAGTTTCCCTCCCTGCCTCTAATTTGCAGAAGGATTCGGCCAAATCCTGCTCAGAAAGGGCAAATCCCAAACCGAATCCTGGATTCGGTGCATCCCTACTTTATACAAGCCTTCTGAAGCCTTCTGATATCAAAAGGTATTTACTTGTCTCATGCCATACACACAGCACTGCCTAGATACCAAAATAAGAGTTTTAATTCTCCCATAATGCATCATGGGCGGAGACCTGCAAATCACAGGCAGCAGTGAGATGTCATGATCGAGTCTGGCCTGCAAGTTCAGTTGACATAGACATCCAAAGGAAGGACGGCACTCCAATACTAGGAATAAATATTTATTCCAAACACATACAAGGATCCAACGCCCAGTGATGCAAGTTCAGTTGGCTGCATCACTGAAAATCAAGCATTTTGGCCAAAAGTGTTACTCTTAAGGAAATCAGGTCCTGGGGTTGATTGAAAATACCCATTACAATTCTAAACAAATTTTTGGCTATAATATAATCCTCCACTTTCAGTTGCTGCACTCAACAAATCCCGACTTCTTGTCTCTCCCATTAATGCCGTCCAATTTATGTTTTTTTTTTTCATTTAGGCCGTTTCCAGCGAATCATTTGAAAGACTCCCTGTCTTTAACAAGTCTGCGTGGCGACACTACAAGAATGCCGCCGAAGCAGACGACTGGAGCAATCCAAGCAGGGAGCCACGGGATGCCTCCAAATACAAAACTTAATAGACCTGGGCAATCTGTTGGGAACAACACAACATATTTCCTTGCAGTACAAATAGGAGATTGTGGAGAATATGATAATAAGGGGGTTTTATTAATGAGACCCGTTCACCTTGCGTGGCTCTCTTTGTAACTTTAGTAGCTCCCCGGGTAAGCCTCTGTGGGTGGCTGGGCCAGTTTAGGTTGATCCTTTGTGGTGGAAAAGGAAAGAATATAGTTTGCACTAATGTGTGTGTATATATAGAATGAAAAGGGTTCATGCTATTTTTTGTTAGACTATTTTTCTAACGCACATTTAATCTATGGCAATAAGCGCTTGTACATTCCAGTGGTCACCCTGTGTTGTTGCTGCAACTGCTGCTCTACAAGAGCTGGATTGCTGTAAATCTAGTCGATCATGGCTGTGTAGAGTAGTAATTTACCATCTGATAGTAGAGAATGGCACACCAGCTGCACAAATGTCATTGTACAGAGATGACCTTTAGCTTTTTATATTTTCTATTTTACGTGACGTGTCTGCTTGTTAGGTTTGTCTAATGCATGCGTTCATTTAAATCTATTTTAGTTTTTGTTTTATAAATTAATTATTTGCAGGAATAGAGTAAAGACAGTCCAGTGTAGCTGCTGGGTTTGTGTCAGCTGCAGTTTGGTTGAATGTGCCTGTATGTTATCATTTGTGACTACCATGCCTTCAGCATGGAATAATAGGCAGGTTGTGGCTTTTATATTGGTATATTTAAGAAGGGAAAGTAGGGGTGCACAGGTTATTGTGAACACCTGAGCGGGGGGCATTCTTATTAGACAGCAATAAAAAAGGCTCAGTCTTTATATATATATATATAGAAAATTTTATATAAATGAATATTGCAATTTGGTATAAGAAAACAAAAGACAGCAGGAAATAAAAACATATTCCTACAGACCAGTATACTATGCCATGACATGTATATATGGGCCCTTACATCTCACTCCAGAATATTGTGTATTATTATTATTATACAGACTATTTTCTATTGAGTTTGGGAGAGATGAATGAGGTACTTTTATGATTGCGTTTGAAGGGCGCCAGCCTTTCAGCACATAATGTATTTGCTTCATGGACACTATTCCCCATCACAGAAAGATTTGCTTGCACTATGTATGTAATGTCTGTCTTCATTAGTGCTGTCCAGTTCCAGTCCTGTTGGGCCTTAAAGGAGAACTAAAGCGTAGCTAAAGAAGTAGCTTGAAATATTGTACATTATGTTTTGGGCTTCTGTACCACCCCAGGCAACCACGGTCCTTTAGCAGTAAAGATCTGTGTCTACAAAGATGCCCCAGTAGCTTCACATGATTCACTTCACATGCTTCAGGCTGCTGTCACTTATTGAGCTTAGGGACTGACTCACAATATACAGTACACATAGAATAGAAATGTTACAATATAAGGCTGATTAGTAATTAATACAGATAATTACTACATGGCAGCACAGAAACCAGTGCAACTAGCATGAGAATTCAATAATCGGCCTTGTGCCATCAGCTAACATTGCAGGCCAACCTCATTTTCTGCTTGATAATTTGCAACGACCCCTAAGCTTAACTTCTCAACAGCTGCTCAGAGCCCACTGAGCATGTGAGTGTCACGGACACTTTTCAAGATGGTGACCCCCTGTGACAAGTTTGAAGTCCTGGATCATTGCAGCTGTTGGGAAGCTGAAACTTTAGGCTGGTGCAATAAGTCCAGTATATAAAACGTGGCATTTTTATCCCCTATTCATTTTAAGCGTTAGGTTTCCTTTAATAGGCTAGCTTAAAAGCGTGGCCCTTGAGACCTGGCATTGACAGCCCTGCCTTATGCCAAGATGGAAACTGAAATGTTAGTGAATCATTTGCTAGATGTTGTTTTGCTTTTTACTAGCCGAGCCTTTGGCTTGCGACAAGATATTGCGCCTCAGGGAGAAAAGGCAAATGATAAGCTAGCTGCTGGATAATGGAAATGTACGTACATGTGACCGCCTCAGAAATGTTCTCTTTATTAAAAATAGAAGCAACATAACCATTTCACTGCCAAAGAAGCTTTTGTTTGTGTGCATAGACAAAGCTGTGGGTCATTTCTATAAACTAAATAGCCAGTTTTGCTACAGGGAAATAAATAACGGTTGCAGTATATGGAATAATGAAGGCAAAAAATCGAATGACTGGGCCTGTATTACTGTATAAAACTAGACTCTCACAAAGTAGGTTTAAAGAGGTTTTCACCGTCCAAACACTTTTTTTCAGTTCAGTTGTTTTCAGATTGTTCTGCAGAAATAAAGACTTTTTTTCAGTTACTTTCCATTTTTTATTTTTTACCGTTTTTCCAAAATCTAAGTTTAAAGTTAAAGTGTTTGAGTCTGGCAGCTCAGTAATTCAGGTGCAGACTCTGAACTGTTACAGTTTTGCTACCAGGGGAGATTAGACGTCTCACGAGGAAACTTCGGGGGTCTTCAGAAACAAAGCAATCCGAGTGCCATCCAACTGTCAATTTAGATTCTAGCCGGTGGGGAGATTAGTCGCCTGAAGAAGAAGCGATTTGTCGCTGAGCGACTAATCTACCACTGTAGCTTTGTGTGCCCCTGCCTTTAGGGGTAGATTTATCAAGGGTCGAATTTCGAGTTCATGGGAGTTATTTAAAACTCTCATGAATTCAAAATTCAACCAACTGCAATTTTTCCAAACTCGGATAAATGCAATCAACCTGCAAACTCGAGTCGATTTTTGATTCAATTTTTTTCTGAGAATGTCAGGAAGGTGGCAGACAACTCCAAATTGATCTCAGGACGTCCCCTATAGGCTAAAACAGCATTCAAATTCATAAAGGTCCAGTGTATGATAAATTTAAAAAATCATTTGAATTTTAGAAAAAAAATCAAATCGAATTTAACAATTCCCAGTTGAATTTGGCAGTTTTGGCCATAACAATCTTGAAAATTCGAATTCGAACATTCTAAGTTTCACTTCGACCCTTGATAAAACTGCCCCGTCGTTGATACATTTCTCAGCAGCATCTCTGGAGTATTAGCAACTATTGTATCAATTCTAACAGCTGCCTTTAATGAAACTCAGAGATTCTGCTCAGCAGGGACAAAGATAAGAAATGTATCAATTAAGAACAGTTTAGAGGGTCGGCGACCCCCCCTCCCAGAGCTGCTTAAGAAGGTGAAAAATGACTCTACACTTCAATATTAGAAGTCATTGGAAAAAGTCTTTATTTTTGGTGAACTGTCTGAAACCAACTGAACTGAAAAAAGTGTTGGAATAAACAACGCCTTTAAAGCAAAAACCCACCCTCCTATTGCAAATGAGAAAACTTAGTTATGATTATTTTATCCATTAAAATAAAATTTATATATATATATATATATATATATATATACTGTATATATATATATATATATATATAAATATAAATACACGCACAATAGATTGCAAGATAATTTGGAGCTTTCCAACTGGCATGGCCCAAGACTTCAGACATCTTTTCTACCTAAACTTACTGAGAATTGTAGTTCGTAATTGTAGAATTGCGGTTTGCTATGAATTCAGGTCATTAACAATGTCGTTCCCTGGGGTAAACGCAAATTGATCCCCACAAACCACGGGACAGCGTTAAATGCAAATTCCCTTATATTTGATTTGTTTCCGTTTACAAATATTTGTAACAAATTTCTGAATTTTTTAAATATATTTGCGTATATTAAAGTAGAAGCTGAGAAGTAAATGCAGCTCAGTTACTTTTATGAATGTAGTGTTGGATATGAAAGCATCTTGTATTAACCCCTGCTCGCCCTGAAATCCATGTTTACAGTTGGAAAAATCAGAAATGCTCGGTTAAAAAAAAAAAAAAAAAGCCAAAAGTTCTAAGAATGTATATTGCCCTCTATAGGCCGGATAATAATTGTTACGTTTTAATGAGGCGTGATCCGTGTTGCTGTTATTATGTGGATACAATTGTGTTTGGAGTGATCTAAATGTAAATAGTTGTGTCTTTTCTTAGTTTGTGTGTTATTATTTATATGATAACCTGTATGTATCAACTGGCTGCTCTTTCTTCCCTGCGGGAGGGGGGAAAACTCTTTCTTCCTGTGTGATTTAATGTGTACGACTGTACGGAGTCACATTAAATGGAAAATGATAACAAGGCTTTTGTGTCATTTCTTATAAAAGAACAAGACCAATTCCATTGTATTCGATGATGGAGGAAAATAATAATTTGTGAAAAGACAGTTTTCATTGATGATATAGAAGGTATTGTCCAAACGTGTGCAGTCCACTATGTTTTTGCATTCTGTTCAGGGATGCAACGAATCCTAAATTGCATATGCAAAATAGGGTTGGGAAGGGGAAAAAATGTTTTACTTCCTTGTTTTGTGACAAAAAGTCATGCAATGTCCCTCACCGCCCCTAAATTGCATATGTAAATTAGTATTCAGTTTCGGTTCAGCCTGGCAGAAGGATTCGGCCGAATCCAAGTCCTGCTGAAAAAGCCGAATACCAAACCGAATCCTGGATTCGGTACATCCCTAATTTTGTTCCCTTTAGCATGTTTGTGTGTCACACTAGATTACTTGCTGCACAGAGACCTAGAGCTGTACCGATGAATACAGCATTGCTTGTTTATGTTGTCCCCCACTCCTGCTCTCTACACAAACCCTTAAAATTAATAGTTCAGTGTAAAATTAAAAACTGGGTAAATAGGCTGTGCAAAATAAATAATGTTTCTAATATAATTAGTTAATCAAAAATGTAATGTATAAAGGCTGGAGTGACTGGATGTCTAATATAATAGCCAGAACACTACTTCCTGCTTTGCAGCTCTCTAACTCTGAGTTAGTCAGCAATTTGAAGGGGGTCCACATGGGGCATATCTGTTCAGTGAGTTTGCAATTGATCCTGAGCATTCAGCTCAGATTCAAAAGCAACAGATATGACTCATGTGCCCCCCCTCAAGTCACTGATTGGTTACTGCCTGGTAACCAATCAGTGGAAACCAAGAGAGCTACAAAGCATGAAGTAGTGTTCTGGCTATTATGTTAGACATCCAGACACTCCAGCCTTTATACATTACATTTTTGGCTAACTAACTATATTAGAAACATTATTTATTTTGCACAGCCTATCTATTTACCGAGTTTTTATTTTTATACCAAACAATTCCTTTAAAGGTGGATATACACATTACAATTACGATCTTCTCACAACCATTGGTCATGGGAAAGACTAACATTAAGGGGCAGATTGATCAAGGTTCCAGTTGTGTTTTCCACGAAAAGTTGAGTTTTTGAGTTGATTTTTTGGTCAAAACTCACATTTTTGGGTAAGAAAAACATATATTTTTCGAGATTTATTATACCCCGACCCTGGAAATAGCTGGAATCTCAAAATACTCCATCTAAAATCCGTCTAGGTCATGTATGAATCAATGGCAGAGGTCCCTTGAACCATTTGAAGATGTTAGCCTTCATGATGTTCGTGTTTTTTTCAAAGGGTTTTGCCTAAAAACTCGATCAATTTGAGTGATTCAGGTTATTCTCTGTGCATGCTTCCATACACTGTACTATAATACAGGAACCATTACTGCAATAAACATTTGTTTACATTTTTCCTTTAATGGAACAGCAACACCAAAAATCGAGTTGTTTTAAAGCAATGGAAATGTTATAATGTACTAGGGATGCACTGAATGCACTATTTTGGATTCGGCCGAACCCCCGAATCCTTTGCGAACCGAATCCGAATCCTAATTTGCATATGCAAATTAGGGTTGGGAAGGGGGAAAAATTTACTTCCTTGTTTTGTGACAAAAAGTCACGCAATTTCCCTCTCTGGTTCGGCCGGGCAGAAGGATTTGGCCGAATCCAATCCTGCTGAAAAAGGCCAAATCCCGAACCGAATCCTGAATTCGGTGCATCCCTATAATGTACTGTTGCCCTGCACTGGTACAACTGGTGTGTTTGCTTTAGAAATACTACTATAGTTTATATAAACAAGCTGCTGTGTAGCCATGGGGGCAGCCATTCAAAGCTGAAAAAGGAGAAAATGAACAGGACACATATTAGATAACTGATAACCTATGTAGTATACAATGGGATTCTTCAGGACTTATTGTTATTTACTGTGTATCCTATGCTTGAATGGCAGCCCCCATGGCTACACAGCAGTTTGATTATATAATCTATAGTTGTTTTTATGAAGCAAACACACCAGTTGTACCAGTGCAAGGCAACACTACATTATATTTCCAATACTTTTAAACACTTTAATTTCTTGGTGTTACTGTTCCTTTAGGGGCAACAAGACCTAATGGGGTCCACTTCTCTGGGGGAAACAAGGTTTCCTGGTCCTTTAATCAACAAATGACTAGAAAAAAAACATTGACTTCCTACCCAGAATCCTCACCCACTGCAAAGCCCCTTTTTGAGTGAGCATTATTCTGAAAGAACCTGCCTAAAAATCAAAGCAGAATGGAATGCTGTATAGCAAACACAATGGGGGAGACTTGAGTCAGTTACTGTAATGCTCTTTTTCGGACCTATGTATTCTAAATCATATATATATATATATATATATATATATATATATATATATATATATATATATGCACACACTTGTTCAATAAAATCACAGAACATTTTTCAGACACTTGTATTTATTTTATTGTTAGAAAAAATTTACTTTTCCGTCATGAATCACACTACTGACATTCTGAGTCCCGCCAGCCTCATAATAAAGATTCCTGATATGGATTCTAAACAAAGTGGGGGTACATTTGCAGCTGGAATACAGAAGACACACATTTAGCGCTACCTATTTCCCATTCAGTTCTGCTACTTTGTTGAATTCTCACTCTAGACACACGTATATGTAAACTATATACTATATATATATATACTATATATATATATATATATATATATATATATATATATATATATGTAAACACGTATATGTAAACTAAACTAAGGGTGAAATAGGGCTCCACCAGAGGGCGCCACTCTATTCACTCGCTATTACATATTATAATCACCTTCACCCGTGATAAATATGTCCATAAAAATCCTTATAAAAGGAAAGTGGCAGAAGCTTTGGTGGAGCACTGTGAGCACTGCTTCATTGTTTAATAAATATGCTAAAGCCAGTAAAGGTATGGGACCTTTTATCCAGAATGCTTGGGACCTGGGGTTTTAAGGATAAAAGATCTTTCCGTAATTTGGATCTTCGTAGTTTGTCTACTAAAAAATTATTTAAATATGAAATAAACCCAATAGGCTGGTTTTGCTTCCAATAAGGATTAATTATATCTTAGTTTGGATATGGTATAATTAAACAGTACCTTGTACTTGATCCAAACTAAGATATAATTAATCCTTATTGAAAGCAAAACCAGCCTATTAGGTTTATTTAATGGTTAAATGTTTTTTTTTACCAGACTTAAGGTATGAAGATTCAAATTATGGAAATGGAGACCATATATAGCTTCTGCCTAGGGAAAAAAATATGTTTTGGAAGGATGGCTAGTGTCAACCTCCTGGAAACCAAATCTGGGAGATTTTTCCTTGACCTCACCCATGGCATAGCCGGAACATGCCCCTTACTTTACTATAAATTAGGGATGCATCAAATCCAGGATTCGGTTCGGGATTCGGGCAGGATTCGGCTTTTTCAGCAGGATTCAGATTTGTGCAAAAGACCTTGTGCTTTGCTGAACCAAATCCTAATTTGCTTATGTAAATTAGAGGTTGGATGGTTTTTGTCACAAAACAAGGAAGTAAAAAATCTTTTTTCCACTTTTTCCTTTCTTTCCCCTTATGATACACATCCAGTCACTCCAGCCTTTACAGTATACTATACTATCATTTCCTAGCACCAGTGAGTTCTCCAGCTAGAATTTAATTAGTGCAACAACATAAATAAATAAAACAGGTATATTAAATGCAACTTTTTCAGTCTCTTTACCATCCCTAATTCAACAAAATTCAAGTGAAGGCTAGCTAGTTAATGCATAGGAATGAAACAGCCTGCTTGGTAGGTTACAAGCTAATTGAGTTGTCATTTTATAGCAATATCCCATAATTCATATATAAAACAGAAAAAAAAAAATTTTGTCGGCCTACTGTGCTCTTAGGCACGACATGTATTGTAATATCCATATGCTTACCTTCCAGAATGGCTACTCTTCTCTGCCGGGATATTATGATCTCTTTCAAGTGGAATCCCTTGGGTTTGAAGGGTCTTTTCATTTCAGCCTATGAGGACGTGCCCCAACAGACACGAAATGCGTTAGGCCGTTGTCTACTATGTCCTAATAAACTTTTTGTACTTTTCACTACCTTTGACTGATTTTTGGAGGTACTCACAACTATTGTTGTGTCCTTTCATTTCCCCATATCAGTAATACATTAAATTAAGGTCCTTCCCTTATGAGTGACCCTGTCAGTGACACCAATTCCAGTAACTGAGACCAAACCTTTACATTTTGTATTTCAAAGACCAGATTAAGATGCGCGAGTACTTCTTGACACCACAGTGATCTCCAAATGAAATCCTTATAATTGCCTGTGTCCTGTGAAAGGAATATTTTGGAAAACCCTTCTCTAACTAGAGGCCTAACCGTTTCTTATTAAAGTTCCTGTAGGTTACTTCTCATCCTCATCTCCCTCGCTCATGCTGCTAATGGAGGCTGAAGCTCCTTTTGGAGAAGGAGGTGATGACTTGTTATGCATCCATGATAATGTGGGAGATGGAGAGCGTGAGGGCGAGCGCTCCCTTGTAGGACTGCCAGTGGGACTATCTCTTGGAGACAGGCTTTGTAGCATCCTTCCACTGCGCTCCTGGAACATCTGCTTCTGGAGGGAAAAGAACCCAGTAAGTGCATTCTTAGATGGCATAGGTCCCATATAATGAAACTACGTACAAAAGCTATTTGGAATTGCATAAAACTGATATCTAAAATTATGTGAAAAAAATAATTATAAGAATATATATATATATATATATATATATATTTATAATTATAAGAATACTCTTTTTTTACATTACAAGAATTCTTGTTTTTTTTTTAAATACTGGGACAAAAATAAAATTCAAACAGCAGTTCAATTGATATCACAATTTTTACCTTCCTCTCAGGAAAATGTATTAAAATGTACATAATTAAAGCAATCTATGGGCCTCATTTATTAACATTTGTGTTTTTGCCATTTTGCAAAAAAAAAATTGCAAAATTGGAATATATTCGAATAATTATAATCTAAAGATTTATCAATGGATTTATCAATGGAAGAAACCTCAAAAAAAATCACTAAGGGAAAACTTGGCAATTAAACCTGGAGCTACAGAATTTGACTATAGAAGTCAATGAAATGTGTATTTTCAACATTCAACCTATTCTATAATTCTATTTTCTTTTAATGGTCACATTTTTTTTAAAAAATAGATGAAACAATTAGATTTTCAAGGAAATCTTTGTTATTTTGTGAATTACTGTGATTGAGTTTATTTGTGATCTTTTTTTCATGATCAAGTTTTTGAAAAATCACAATGTAAAATTTCAATAAATTTGCCTCCTAATATTTCCCCCAAATATATTTTATTTTCTTATATAAATGAATAGTTTGTATGAATTGTTTTACCGATTTAACTGCATGCTATGTATTATGTATTAAAATTCAGCTATGAATTAAAATTCCTACCAGTGATTTTGGATTCAGACAGCACTTGGAAACTGAAATCAGGCACCTACCCAGGCTCCATCAGGTCCAAATAACTCTAAGAAGTTTCCAATAAACTCTCGTGACTTCTCTTCCCACTTCTGAATAAGGTCGTGGCTCTTTTCCTCTACTTTATAAACAAATTCCTTTGATTTTTCTTCCACATTTTTTACTTTTTCTTTCATTTTGTCAACTTGATTCTGAAATCTGTATTTTTTCTCCTAATCAATGAGACATGGAAGATAATAAATGATGAGCATAATAAACACCAATTGGTATATATTATTTAAAGAGACACTATGCACTAAAGGCCAGAGTCAAATTTGTAAATTCTGTTGCCCCGTCTTTTCTCAAGAAAAAATCTAGCAAGAAAACAAGTCACATTATTTACACGTACGCTAGAGGACATAATAGGCTGATGTTTTGGGGGTGGGTCAATTTTCACATAGAAATAAACAAAGAACAAGAAAGAACAGAACAGAAATGGTTCTTCATATACAAGTATTAGACCTGTTATCCAGAATGCTCATGACTCAGGGTTTTCCCAATAATGGATTTCTGTAAAGATCTTTTCTTCATACCTTAAGTCTAGAAAATCAAATAGCCTGTTGTTGCTTCTAATTAGAATTAATTATATCTTAGTTTGGATCAAGTACAAGGTACTGTTTTATTATTACGGAGAAAAGGGAAACAACAGTTTAAAAATTTGGATTATTTGGATGAGTCTATAGCAGGCAGCATTTCCGTAATTCTGCACTTTCTGGATAATGGGTTTCCGGATAACGGATCCCATACGCTGTGCACAGAGCAAACTGTTTTGTCTTAAACAAGGTCATTATTTAGCCTTATGCATTTTATGTTATAACTAGTACTTAATCATAGGAAATGTTGCCGTTACAGAAACTAACGTGAGTTATAGACTGAAAAAGAAAGCATTAGGAATTTCAGAATGACTAACAAGCGTATATCCGAGGAGTGGTTATCTGTATATATGGCAGCAGGCTGGTCCTGGCAGGTAAGTGTCTGGATTATATGGCCATAGGATATTGGTATTATCCACTTAAAGGACCCGTAACATCAAAAAAATATTTTAAAAAATTCTTTAGTATACATAGAAAAAAAACCCACCAAGACAAATTAAACTTTTAAATCACAAAGCCTTTATTAAGAAATAACTGGCCGAAACTACGCTTCCTCTCCTCTTCAGGAAGGGCGACACTGCGCCGATCCATCATGCGGCCCTCGATTTCTCCTCCCTGGCTATCTCCTATAAGGAAGGCAGGGAGGAGAAATCGAGTGCCACACGTTGGGTCACCCGATTGTTTTCTGAAGAGGAGCGCAAGCGAAGTTTCGGTAAGTATTTCTTTTTTTTTTTTTTTTGTAAGATTTTCTTTATTAACTTTTTCACTTTTTATACATAGAAGAAAGAAACTAAAGAAAACACAAAAAGGAAGAGAAAAGAAAGATGGGCTTCCCAGATCACAGTCTCATTTAAAGTGTAATTGGCTGGTAATTCAACAATGTCTCATTTTATCCGTTACCCGGATCAGTTAGCGCATCGTCCAGCCAGCGATCCCATATTTTCCCGAACTTTTCGGGGCAACCCCGGGCCAGGTATACCAATTTTTGTTTTGGAAGCATGTCGTCAATGAGTTTTTTCCAGAACTTCAAGGTGGGCGGCTCCATAGATTTCCATGTCAGGAGTATTGCCTTTCTGGCATAGTGGAGTAACTGATGGAGGCACAACCTGTCTCCTGACGGAAGACTCAAATCTCCAATGTGCCCCAATAAACAAAATTCAGGGGTCCGGATGTTAGGTAAGCCCAAAGAGGAGACCATAAAAGTAAGTATTGAAGTCCAGAAGCGTTGTATCTTAGGGCATTCCCAGAACACATGCAAATAATTGCCTTGTTCAGCATTACATTTAAAACATACATCCGGATATCCTTCATATATTTGTGCCAACCTGTGCGGAGTATAATAAACTCGATTCAGAAATTTCGTGTGAATGTATCTATCCCTTATTGAAATGTTTATTTCAGGGATCTGCTCCAGTATTTCCCTCCAAGATCCCTCATCTATATCGGGAACATCTTGGGCCCATTTACCCTTAATATGCCCTATTGGATCGAAGTCCCCCTGCTGGAGGATGGCATAGAACCAACTGACAGGTTTAGAGAGCTCAGGCCTGCGCAAGTAGCGTTCAATAGTGGATTCTGCCACGTTCACAGGTTCCATGGCAAATTGGGCCACGAACACATGTCTGAGCTGCAGATACCTGAACAGCATACTGTTCTGTAAATCAAATTCCTGTTTCAGTTGAGCAAACTGTTTGATGTGCTCAGAGGACACTATGTCCTTAAGATATTTAACCCCTGCATTAGCCCAAACACTTACATCTGGGATAGCCCTGAACTGGGCAAGGTTCTTATTGCCCCACAATGGGGTCCATTTGGACCATTTGCCTCCCTTCCTGTACTCTGCAATTACCGTTTTAGAAAATATGTGCAGCACTGATTTCATATTGGGGGTTAAGGGGTACACCGATGTGAGCCCTCTGTGAAGTTGATTGGCCAGAGCTTCAAAAGAGGAGATCACCGCTGCGTCCAGTACAGTCGCTTGATTATTAGGATCAGGGTTAAGCCACCACCAGGCATAGACCAGCTGACTAGCATAAAAGTATAATTGAAAATTGGGAAGCGCTAGGCCTCCTTTAGTCACCGGGGCTTGCAGCATTTGCAGAGAAATGCGAGGTCCTTCCCCAGCCCACACCACATTTCTGACACAAGCATCCAGCTCTTTGAACCACCTTCTGCTAGGTATAACAGGCGCATTATGAAATGCGTAGAGAAATTTTGGCAGGAAAATCATTTTTATTAAATTAACGCGGCCTGGGAGGGATAACGGGAGGTTAATCCAGTTCTGAGCTTTCTGTTTTAGGGCTCTCACTACCGGGGAAAGGTTTAATTCCATGTATTGCTGTGGGTCTTTATGAATCACTATACCTAAATATGTAAAAGAAGATACCCACTGCAAAGGGATTCCCTGGGGCAAATCCCTGCCGCACTCACCATCAATTGGAAACAGCACTGACTTTGCCCAGTTGACCCGAAGGCCAGAATGGTCACCAAACTGCACCACCTCCCTCAAAAGCTCTTCAAGAGAGTCTCTAGGATTGGCCAAATATACTAGCATATCATCTGCGTATAATGAGATTTTCTCTACAACCCTTTGGATCTTGAGCCCCTTAATATCAGGATTATTCCGAATTAGTATAGCCAGTGGCTCTATTGCCAGGGCAAATAACAAAGGGGACAATGGGCAGCCTTGCCTGGTACCTCTAGCTAGTTGGAACTCCTGGGACAGCTCTCCGTTAATCAAGATTCTGGCTCGTGGAGCATCGTATAATGCTTTAACCCAATTGATGAAATGTTCTCCCAACCCATATCTTGTTAGAAGGGGCCAGAGATACGACCATTCCACCGTATCAAAGGCTTTTTCCGTATCAAGGGACACTACTACTCTTTCCCCCGTGTCCTCATGAGTGGCCCATATGTTAGTAAAAAGTCACCTTATATTAATATCCGTGGCCCTTGTAGGCATGAAACCTGTCTGATCAGGGTGGATTAGTTGGTCTACAACCTGCTTTAGCCTATTGGCCAAAAGTTTAGCTAGTATTTTAATATCCGTATTTAAAAGGGAGATGGGCCTGTAGGATTCACATCTGTCAGCTGGCCTCCCTGCTTTCAGAATTAACGTAATTGTGGCTAACTTGGAGCTGTCTGGTAAGGGGGTCCCTTGGAGTATGGCATTGAATAACGAGTGAAGCCTGGGCGCCACCAATTCTTTCTGCATTTTGTACCATTCTATAGGTAACCCGTCCGGTCCAGGGGATTTCCCACTGGGAATTGCATCTATAGCCTCTGTTATTTCTTCCAAGGTGATTTGCTGGTTAAGCAGGGTGGATTCCTCAGGGTTTAGTCTTGGAATCCGGATCGTATCTAGGTATTGGGCGAGTGTTGCTAATGAGTTATGTGTTTTGGGACTGTATAACTTAGAGTAGAACTTAACAAACTGAGCCTGAATCAGGGTTTGCTCATGAATTTCTACCCCTTCGGCTGTGGACAGCCGTGGGATAGATGTTAGTTGTTGCGGTTCCCTTGAGAGTATGGCCAGGAGCCTCCCACATTTATCCCCCCTATCATACCACGAGGCTGCTCTCCTAATTTCCCACTGGGAGTATTTATTAACATAGGCTAAATTAACATTCCTTTGCGCGAGCTCAAGAGCCGCCCCCTGCAGTTCAGTAGGTACATTAGCAAAGTCTTGCTCAGTCTCTGCCAATCTTTCCCTCAACGTTTGCAGCTCTGCATCATGTCTGCGCCTGGACTCTTTGATTAAGGAGATGTGGTAAGTATTTCTTAATAACAACTTTGCAATTTTAAAGTTTAATTTGTCTTGGTGTTTTTTTTTCAATGTATGCTAACGATTTTTTTTTTTTTTTAAAAAATTTATGTAACTGGCCCTTTAAGTTACCAGTTACAGGGAAATTAATGGAGCGAAAATTTGATTACAGGGGGCGATGAGCACAAAAGAAAAGAAAAAGTCATGCTGATAAAGATCACAAAATACTGAAGGTAGGAGAGGAATCCAAAAGTGACATTAGACCTTGCAAAAAAACAAAATCTTATTTACAGACTACATTGAAATAATCAATCATGGGAGGTCAAGGTAGTAAATGCAAACAAATCTAAAGCTAACACAAACACAAGATAACCATAACCCAGGTGAGATATAATAACACAGTAACACTCCAAATTTCAGAACCTCGCTATGGTTAAGGTTACAATTTAAACAAATGCAGCATTTAGGAGAATGGTAGGAGGATTTAGTTAGTGTACAACAGCAGAACTTCACTATGGTCATTACCTATCCAGGCAGAGAAAGAGAGCACAAACTAAACATTGTTTTGGGGATAGTTCCTGAACTCAAGCAATAAACTGGTCTTTATACTTACATTTATAAAACTAACATTTAGCTCTTTTGCAGTGTAGCCTCTTTGTAAGTTGCGCCTTGCATAAACATCATAATCACGCACAATTCTAGTGATTATGTCAGATGTGGAGATGCCTTCTGTCCTTTGTGTTGGCACAAACATGCCTGTCAAAGATAAATACAAAGGAGGATACACGACTATATGTTCTTCTTTTCAAAATACCGCCTTCCCAAAAAGCAGCAAGTTGTTTTATTTTAAAGAAAGAATCAGTAAACTAGAATGAGGTAGGCATTTAGTGGATTTTATTGCTAATGTTTGGTATATGTTTTTTTTAATTTTTCTGTCACTAGTTTGGCATTTGAACCTTTTGCCACAAATCACCTGCAGGAATAAAGCTCCTTGTGGGTGACAAAGCACGCCTTCTTTAAAATGAACAGCAATCACCATAAGTAAAATAATATTGCGGCATAATCAAGTGAAAATGCTGGTGAAAGTAGTTTTGCATGATTCACATCCTCAATTATTCCTCAATATTCGACCCTCGTAGTAAAATCTTCGAATATCGAGGTCGAAGGATTTACCGCAAATGTTTTGATCGAACGATCGAAGGAATAATCGTTCGATCGAACGATTAAATCTTTCGAATTGAACGATTCGAAGGATTTTAATCCATCGATCAAAGGATTTTCCTGCAAAAAAAACTTAGAAAGCTTATGGGGAAGGTCCCCATAGGCTAACATTGGTGCTCAGTGGCGGTGGCGAAGTAGGTAGTCCAAGTTTTTTTTAAAGAGACGGTACTTCGACTCTCAAATGGTCGAATAGTCGAACGATTTTTAGTTCAAATCGTTCGATTCAAAGTCGTAGTCGAAGGTCGAAGTAGCCCAAAAAAAAACTTTGGAATTCGAAGTATTTTTCATTCTAATCCTTCACTCGAGCTAAGTAAATGTGCCCCTATATGTCCCGTGGTTTCAACAATCTAGGCTAAAATTGCTCTCTCATTGCAAGGCTCTGACAATCAGACATTCGTCTAAAGGTCAGATTACAATGCAATAACAATAGAAATCTAGACTTTAATCTGCTTTCTAGTTGTCATGGTGACTGTCTCTAGCAACAGGCATTATTATAATTTTCAGGTAGAATAAAAAGACAAAGAATTCAAACAAAAAATAAAACCACTCGCCATATATTTTAGTTTTTATAAAGCGGTGTTCAGTTTTAAATTCACTTTTAGCTTTATATAGAAGGAACACAAAACTACTGAAATCTAGTGGGTGGTGGCTCCGATAGTGACGAGGCCCATACCACATAGACTCATGCAAACCAGTTCAGGTGAACAACCAAATTAAACTTAATAACTACTGTAACTGACTCATAAAACGTCACCTTTAATAGTGTCTTTTTAAAAAATATATAAATAGTACAACAGGCCATGCCCACACGACACACCACACTAAATATGTACAAACTCACTGCCATAAGTAGGTCTAAGCAGTGCAGGACTTTAGCCTTAAAATCAGGAATAAAAACTGCATAAAGATGATAGGTGGGGGTATCAAGTTACTGCCTAGTGTTGCAAATAATTCAGGTAGCGTTATAAAGTTTTAACCCAAATGGTAATCAGCTCCCCTTCCCTTCTTGTTCCGAGTTCCCCGCAGCCAAATTCTGCCTATCTACATTGGGAACGGATGGGAGCTAAGTCCCCCACCGTCCACCTATGCTGCCCTACGCATTTTGCCGTTAACACGGCTTCCTCGGGGGCCTATGCCTACGCCCCTGAGGAAGCCTTGTTAATGGCAAAACGTGTAGGGCAGCATAGGGGGACGGTGGACTTAGTTTAGTTTTATGAGTCAGTTAGTCATTAAGCTTAAATTGGTTGTTCACCTGAACTGGTTTGCATGAGTCTATGGAGTATGGGCCTCGTCACTATCGGAGCCACTACCCACTAGATTTCAGTAGTTTTGTGTTCGTTTTATGGTTTTTCCAAACCTGCGGGTGTAAAACAACTTCTACTTTTTTCTCTAAGCTCAACTGGTTAATATATATTTGACATAGAAGGACCTATTACAATCAACATTTCAAATGGTTTTCATTATTTATTTTGTATGTTTTTTTTGAACTATTAGAATTCCTTATTTTACCTTCTAGCCTACAATTCCTAACAACTATCTGGATATTGGGGTCACTGACCCCAGCAACCAAAAAAAAACCATATCAACTCAATAACATTTTTTATATTTAGTTTTGTTTTGAATTGCTTATATTTCTTTTTAGACCTCTTCTATTGACCTTCCATTTTAATTTCCAAGCTACTGTGTGGTTTCTAGGGTAATTATGTAGAAGTTATAGATGTCAGCTGAGATCTCGAGAAATGACTATGTGAATGGAGGTTTATGCATTATATGTAGATACATAAAATGATGCTTACCAGCTTCCTTTATATGCTTGTACACATCATCTGAACCTGCAGAAGAGTACGGGAAGTCATCATGTGCAACAAAATCTATCTAGAAACAAAAAAAGGCTTTATTATACAGTTCCTCATTCAAACTGGTATTAAGTCTTTGCATCAAAAGTTATCACAAATATGAGATATGTATCTGTAAGGATATTTAATAGATTCCTATGCTCTGTCAGTAGTAGATTATAATAATGATTGTTGAGTAGATGATCTAAGATTAAAACACAATAGAATTGGTGCTTTAGTCAAAAGCCTCCCTTTGCCACAAACGAGGAAAAGGTAACGTTGTAGCCGAAGAAATGGAGCCTAAAGCATTACTCCGCAAAAACCAGTGTGTCGGAATGTTCCGCTCTGGCCGCGGCAAGACAGACAATCCAAATGAAGAGGTACGGACTCAACTGGAGAAAGTCCACATCGGAACCAATATTATAAAACTTAAATAGCTTTATTGAAGTATTGATTAAAATCACAGATAGCGGGCAGGGGGAAGCTTCGCTCGATGCGTTTCGTGAACTCTAGGTCACTTCATCAGGTTCACTTCTGTGGACTTTCTCCGGTTGAGTCCGTACCTCTTCATTTGGATTGTCCCTTTGCCACAATAATGTCCTTGTAAGGTGCATGGTTTTTAAAGATCTGGAAGAGCCTGCAGTATCCAAGATTAAAATTTCCTATAATAATGTCCCATGTGACCTAATTATAGAGACCAACAACAGGTAGACAACAAATATATAAATATAATTATTCTACTGCCTTTTTGGCATTTTATTTCGCTTAGATGATTTCTCTACTAAAAACAAAATCACAAAGAAAAACAAATTCATCAAAACCAACAATAAAGTGGCTCAAGATAGATGTGTCCATCCCAAAATGGTACAGTTAAAAGTTATCTGGAAAAAGGGGGGTTCAGCAAAAAAATAAATAAATAAATACCCAAGTAAAAAGATTTAACTGGACGAAAGAGAAGAGAATACTTAGACTACTCAAGAGTAGGGGTGACCAAATAAGCGGCTGAGATACTGTTCCAGCAGAAGAAGGGAGAAGGCCATATGTAGACTATCCTTGCTCAAGAAAATAGTATGAAGCATAAAATGCCAATGAAAATATGAGATATCTAAGATCCTATATAACTGCTATAAATGGATAGTGAAGAGGGCAAACAATTCCAATGAAACCCAAGAAGCAAAAAGTTCATAATTGTAATCAATGTATTATACAGAAAATCATCCCATGAAATGGGATAGCCTTGTGCCACTGGCACTTTTCGATGAATAAAGTACTCCATATAATATATATGAAGGGCCAAATGGATGTAAGCTTGCACTATTACAGTAACCTATAGCAACCAGAAAGTGTGATTATAACTACACTGGCTAATGAAAGCTAATTGCTAATATTTGACAAAATAACCACACCAGAAATTCAACTCAAAATTATTTTGGTTCCTAAGGCCAATTGTAAACAAATCACCATATGTGACCCTTGTGTCCCATACAAGTCTCCTAAGAGCAGCGACTGCTTACCATTGAGGAGAACATTTTGGGGAGTGATTTGTATCCATTTAATAAAATAATATGTGTGACATACTGAGAACTAATGAGAACTATCTTATAGTGCACTCACAATGCTGACATTAATCATTATTAGAGTTAATAAACAAAATGTACCTTATGCTTCTCCAGGAACTCTGGAGTTAGGGTCCATGGAGCATCTGTGATAATCTCATCCACATAACGACAGTGACGCAAAGCCTCATAACGCTCAGTCTCATTCATCACAGTAAAGCCTTTGTATTTGTGGGTCAGTTCATCACTGCAAACTTTTTATCCAAAACGAGAAACAAATGCGTATGCATGATGCAACTATATCATGTTCTGCATTAGGGACATATTAGTCCATAAAACCTAGTGGATACTGCAATTTGAACACCCCCCCATTCTGTTTTACTCGATATGTAGGTTACCATGTTCTGAAGAGAGAATTCACCTTCAAGATAATTTGGTAAAATGTTTAAATATAGTTGGTATCGTTTTCAGCTGATATCTAATTATTCCCTGGCATAGGACTGAGCAAATCCTTGTGATAAATAATTAAACATATGGGGCTAGGTCTGTTAAGCCCCATATTTCCCATTCACAGGTGTATCTTTAACGATTACACTTTAGGGCCATCTATGATATAGGGGCAGATATATTAAGGCTTGAGTTGTGTTTTCTACAAAAAATTTGCATTTTCAAGGTTATTTTTGAGTCAAAAAATAATTTTTTCAGAAAAAAAACCTAATTTTTTTCAAGATTTATTATACCCCGACCCTGGGGTATAATAAATACCTTGACACAATCTAAAACCTGTCAAGGTCATGTAGAAATCAATGGCAGAGATCCCTTCAACCATTTAAAGATGTTAATAGCCTTCATGTTGTTCGAATTTTGTTTGGAGGGTTTTACCCACTCTATCAATTTGAACAATTTGAGTGATTTGAGTTCTTCTTTGGTGAAAACTCTATAAATTCGAGTTTCCATGTTGTTAACCCAAACTCAAGTTTTTTTGAGATTTCTCATCATATCTTAGTTTAAATCACTCAGCATGGAATGAATTTGGTCTGCCTTTCAAGCTTCAGTGTCTTTATCTCTAAAGAATGTGGTACAAACCTTGTTTGAGTATTTTTATGTACATTTGGTTCTTAGATGCTCCAAAAACAAGTTTTGTAAAGTGGGAAAAACCAAAGGAACATATGTATGTGTATATCACACAGCACCACTCCCAAGTAGGGCATAAAGCTAGGGCAGGGAAAAGGATCAATCACACAACCGCATAGGTGGGAACGGAGAGAACCCATTCTCAATGTGATCTTCTGTCTCTAACACTCTTGGCCTTGGGTCTGAACTATGGTGGCCTTGGGTCTGAACTGTGGTTATTTGGGTACTGGCAGTCTTCGACTTAGTGCTCCCCTAAGACAGACAAGGGTGCCTAATGTACACCTGTACTGGAAGCTCGAGAGAAGTTCACTGCCAAACTGAACAGGGCAAACAAAACTAGAGACTGATGAGGTCAGGGGTCACAGACAGCTACTATAAAAGAGAGTCAATCCAGTGCTGTATGAAAGGTTCATGTCTAATTGGATTAGAAAGTATTAAAAGAAAATTTGTTTATTTGCTAGATAAATGGGCACAAAAGAATATATGGTGGAGGCTATGATTAAGGTCTTTTCTGAATTAAGAGTCTTTCCTGAAACACGGCAGGCGATGTGTATCTACCAACTGGTGCAATAAATACCCTTTTAATTCATTTTACCTGGAGTGCCGTCTAATCCTTTTTGAATTGTTATATGCACAGCTGAGGTGCTGGTGGCTGAGCACATGGGAGTGGAGTGGAACGGAGTGGAGGAAGAATCTTGCAAGGGTTGAGTCTGGATTGACTATTCTTTCTGACTTAAGCTAAATGTGCTTAAAAGTATACATTTCAAATAAAATAGTTGTATATTTGCCTACAAACTGAGATACGACTTGCTTTTGTTACTCTTATTACCAATATTTTGTCAATGTGTTACCTCCAACAAGCAGGTAGCTGTTAGGAAACAGGTTTTTGGCTTGCATAAGGGCTCTTGCATGACCCGAGTGGAAAAGATCAAATATCCCATCTGCATATACCCTGACAGGTCGATCAACTGGAAGAAAAACATTACAATGACATTACAATGACAATCTGATCCTTCCCAATATGGGGAGTTTGGGGGTACTCCCACTAAAGAAGAATTCAGACATTAATTATAGAGGAGTCAGACCTCACATTTGAGGGGGGCCTGGACCACAGGGTCAGCTTCCTCTATAGTTATAAAAATCTCCCTCCCCAACTGCTCTCCTACCTAAAGGCAAATGGGTGGTACAAGCTGGCAGGGAGCGGGTGGGCAGGTAGCTGCTCTGCCTACTGGGATCCTATGAAGATTTTTTGGCAGGGGTGGGGTAGTTAACCTTCTGGTACATATTTCGAAGATGCACCAAACATCCTTTATCTTAAAGGAATACATTCTAATCAGCATTTTACATTTTTTATAATTAAAGAAACATTTATTACTGCAGCTACTAAATTCTGACAAGAACTGGGATCTGCACAGGCAGCTATATTACTTTTATTTTCTACCCGAAAATCGGGATTTCGGGCTAGTATTGCTTTAGTTAACTGTTTAAAAAAGTAAAAGAGTACAGACATGGGGCAAATGTGACCATCCATACTTATTAAAGGCATGGACTTACCCGGTGTTCCAATACAGGCCTGAGCAATGGTTAATTTCTCGTGTGGAGCCTTACACTCATAAGTCGTTTCTTCTGCAAATGGGGCAGGTGCAATTATAGTCTAATATGGAAACAGAAACCGAACGATAAAAAAAAAATGAAAGGCATACATAACATGAGTCACCCTCAATCATTATTATTGTAAAGCTGGCCATACACGGGCCGATAAAAGCTGCAGACAGACCGAGTAGGGGCTTTTCCGATCGATATTTGGCCGAAAGTCGAGCAGGTGACAATCGGGCAGAATTAAAAATCCGACCGCCCTTGTTGTCTAGGGCCCACGATCGGATCAGCCCGGGGAGAGATCCTTGCGTAATGCATCTCAAGCTATTCAATAGACTGTTCCTTTTTTTTTAGAAAAACAAATCCTTTTTTGAAAAAGTCAAATATTCTAAATCTGTGCTTATTGTGTTTTAATTACATTTATTTGATTTGTAGATATTTAGAGGTTACATGATTACATTTCACCATGGCATCATTAGTCCTGCAGTAATATATTTATAAACTAGGCAAGACTATGTTTAAAGGGCAACTATCGTGAAAATGAAAATTTAATATAAGCTTCATCATACTATAATAACAAACTTTCTAAATATAATCAATTTAAAAAAATATGTACCGTTCCTGAAATAATCAAGTTTATCTTCACTATCCCTCTCTCAGCATCTGTTTCTCTTCATTCAGGAGTTGGGTGTCAGATTTTCATTGATAGTTTGTTCCAATACATCTTATAGGGGGGCTTCCTTTTCTAGCAGATGAATTAGAGCTCACTTAAATAACTGATTCCAGTACAACAAAATCTAACAAAATAACTGTCTTTTGCACAAATCCTGCATGTAGAGAGACCTGATGTCTGGTGATTTTGAAAGAATGAGCTTTAATATATCTTCTAGGCAAAAGGAGCCTCCCTAAAAGATACATTGGATCTAACTGTCATTCAAAATCAGACTCCTAACTCCTGCCTGAAGTGAGACAGAAGAGAGGCAGAAGCTGAGAGGGGAGAGGGAAGAGTAACTTGATTATTTCAGAAATGGGTTAGAGTTTTTAATCGATTTCATTAAGGGGCTGATTTATCAAAGGTCGAATGTTACAGTTTTTTTTACCTCGAATGACCTCAAAACTTGAATAGTATCTTATTTAAGAAAAAACTTGAACAACGAAAACTTGAATCAAATTCGAATTGAATTTTTTCTCAAATGTCAGGAAGGCTATTAACATTGTCAAATGGGTCCTGGGCCATTGACGTCTACATTTTAGGTGGCGAATAATCAAATTTGAGTTGTTCCCAGGGTCAAGGTATAATAAATCTCGAATTCAAATTTTAGTTTGGATTATTTCCAACTGAAATTTGTGAGTTTACACCAAAAATCCAACTCTAATTTACAATTCAAACCTTAATAAATCTGCCCCTAAGAAAATTTCTTATTTCTGTATGATGAAGCTTATATTAAATTTTTATTTTCATGATATTTCCCCTTTAAATAAGATTTCATATGGCTCCATGCTCTGCTCACTGTAAATAATAAGAGTGTGTGCCTTCCTGTGCCTGTGCTCTCAAAGCTACTGATTCTGCTATGTATTTAGAGGTATGAAACAGTGATCCACAATAGACCTCCAGCTATTCAAGAGCATTTAGACAAGGTTCTCTCTGAGGTGTATGATGGCTCCACCTAGTTGGGTGGACTTCCATTTGGTGAATTATATCTATTTAGGTCCTGCGGATAAATCTTCTTCCAGAATAGAAAAGTGTTCTAAAATAATCCCCCCGATGATTTGCTCTGTTTGAAAACAAATGTGCGTTAAACCTAGGCCTATTTTCTTTCAATAATCTCCTAGGGCACACGTTCTGCCTGTGCGGGAACTGATTACCAGCTGCAGGACTCGGACCACACTTATTATTAGTTTAAGATTTCACCCTACTTCCTTTATCTCAGCAGGGACCCGACTGAATGATTCCGAGCAAGTGACCTTACTTTCAGATAAAGACATGTTTTGAGGCTTATTCGAAAATACAGAGTTTGAAAGCACTGTTATTATGTAATAAAACAATTCTGACTGTATTATATGGCAGCCCGTTGAATACAATTGTCAAGTTCCTACAGATTACACAGCAAGTGCTTTGCTTATATAGACAGTCATGAATTCAGTTCTTCGTAGCTTATAGTGTTAATTATGACCCAATATATATTATACAAAATAAAGATATTAACCAACAAACACATTCTTCTAAATACACTATATTTTTTTACAGCTCTCACTGTGCTGACCGTTTTAATTTCAGAAATCCGAGATGGAGTTTGTATTCTTATTAAAATCAACAAGGTTTCTCAATTAAATTTTTTTTCATATTCACCTTATGAATTGTATCATCTGTCAGAGTGCTATTAAGTAACAGTCCTTCATGTGCAATAGCCCATTGGTCTTTAACTATTTGGCACATTTTTCCATTAAATTTGTCATACACATTGCATCACCCTCTAGCTATCACAAAACATTTCTAGTAATTTCTTATATTGCAATAGCAAATGTCCACTTGGTAGACAAAATTAAGCAAATGTAGTGCTCAAGGGTTGCTAAAAGTAAGACCATTATTGCATATAGAAAGCAACAAGCAATCAAAGCCCAAGCAAGCAATTAGGGATGCACCGAAGCCACTATTTTGGGGTTTACAGAATCCAGGAACCTTCATGAAAGATTCAGCTGAACCCTGACCAGAAAAATGATCCCATAACTCTATATTATATTAAAAATATGTTTTTATTCAAAAATCATGTTAAAAAGATAGACCACATGGTATTTCGCCTTATGCGTTTCATACCCTTTGGTAAAGCTAAATCCTTCTGAAAAGACAGAATCCTAGCTGAATCCCGAACCAAATCCTGGATTCGGTGCATCGCTACAAGCAATTGTGTGCAGTCTATTCAAACCCGACAAAGAAAAAGTTTAATATTTTTACAGACATCTACTAAAGAATTCAACATGTACTACCTTTAAGGCTGGCTTGGAAATTAGTTTCCTTAAAATGTATAATGTGGCACAGTATCTGGGGAGATTTTAAAGGGAAGATAAATCTTTCCAAGAATGCTCAATGAAACAAGAGAAAATGTAGTGGATAACAGGGGCAGTGTTCACTATGGCTAGAAAAGTTAGTACAGGTGTTGGAATGGGCGAGTTATCGCTTGTGTAAAAGGGGTGGGTTGAGTAGTAACCTCACTGCCCAGAAAGTATAAATGAGAAAATGAGTGGGTGCAGCTAAGAGAGCTTCCAAGGACTTTAAGGTAAATACAGCTATCCACAATTGCTCAGGACCTAGGGTTTCCAGGATAAAGGGTCTTTCCTTAATTTGGATCACCATTCTTTGTCTGCTATACTTTGTCAACATTTAAACAGTAAATAAACCCAATAGGATTGCTTTGCATCCAATAAAGATATAGATGCAAAGATTTCTCTTGCTGAATGACCGATTTTAGTGAAGTCCGACCAATCCTTAGAAATTATCGTGGGGTTAGTGGGATTCGAACGATCGAACATCTTACAATTTTTCGGCCGCCATCTGTCAGGAAATTGATCGGCCAGGTAAAAAAAGTCTTTGTGGGTCCCAGTGCAATCTATCTATGTTTGCAGGGCCAAGCAGGCAGCTCCCCTTTGTTTTCATGGCAAATTGGTCTTTTTAGTTGATGGATAATTCGTACGATCGTTCCGAGATAATCGTTGTCTCACGATGATGATCGGAGCTTTTAAAAATCTCAACATCTATGGTCAGCTTTAGTTGAGGTCAAGTATAATGAACTGTTTAATTAGTACAGACAAAAAGGAAATCATAATGAACAATTAGAATTATTTTCTTAAAATGGAGTCTACGGCAGATGGCTTTCCCATTATTCAGACCTTTCCGGATAACAGGTTTACGGATAATGGATCCTATACCTTTAATGAATGTTGTCAATAACACAACATTTGGGGGCAGATTTTTTTTAGTGGAATTCGACTAGGGAATAGTTAAAATTCGATTCAAGTTTTTTAAAAAAATTTGATTTTCGAAATTTATCATGTACTGGACCTTTAAGAATTCAAAGTCGACTATCCCCACCTTAAACCTGCCAAATTGCTGTTTTAGCCAATGGGGATGTCCTGGGATCAATTTGGAGTTGTTTGCAGCCTTCCTGAAAATCAAGTTTTTTAAGAGAAAAAACTCGAATCAAATTCGATTCGAGTTTGCGGGTCGATCCCATTAACTCGAGTTTGAAAAATTTGAATTTTTTGATAAATTCAGATTGGTCGTTTTTGTTTCAAATTTCAGGTTTATGGGAGTTTTTACAAACTCCCATGAACTCTAAATTCGACCCTTGATAAATCTGCCCCTTGATCATGCCTGTTCCAAATATGTATAGTTTTATGGAGATTCCTCAATTGTACAGATTGTACAGCAGTGCAAAAGAAGATTTGTCAAAGCAGACCCCACCAGACAAAAGCCTTCTTTACTTTGCAAGGTCAAGGCCAGCTCCCAAATATCCCCCACAATCAAGATTTTGTAAATATTACACTGTATTCTGAAAAATTTAAGTTATGTTAAAAACACAGAGAAAAAAGCAGGGCCGACCGGCACTCAACTGATCCACAGGACCAGAGGAATTAGATTAAAAGAATAATTTCATTTATACAAAGTTTAAAAGTATATAAGTCTACATCTCCATCCACCCTTCGCGTTTCGCACCCATTCAGGGCGCTTAGCCATGGGCCCATTTTTTGAAGATTTATTATTCCCCGAAGCTATATCTTGGATACAATAAACTTGAAGAATTGGACGGCACTTCTGGAAGGGCTTTATTAAGCAGTAAGCTAACGCGTTTCGGATATCTTGGATAGCTACGTAATAGAATTACAGTCCCCAAAAGGCACATTATATAATCAGCCATCATCAATATTTCTAGAACACACTTTCTATTTAGGCATTTACAGCTGTGTAGTGTGGAAAGTATGTTAAAAGTGTCTGATTTGTTAATCTCTTGCAATAGTAATGACACTGTCATTTTTTTTTTAAATGGGAAATTCTGTGTATGGTTGCCACCTTTCCCCCTGACGAACTCTGGTGGAGGTGGGACTGTGATGTAGTGTGGGGGGGTGGGCTATGACGTGACGAGGCAGGACTGTAGCGTCAGGGGCGGGGCTATGACATGGCAATCGGCCGATCGATACCGCAATCTCAGGAAATTCTGAAAAAAAATGGTCTGTTCGGGTCAAAACAAGACAGGTGGCAACAATAATTCTGTGTTGACACAAAACCTGCCCAATAGCTACCAAAGGAATCATTTTCAGATACCTGTAAGTCCTATCAACCGATTAGAAAGGCTGTAGTCATCAGCTTTCACTTACCCAAATATGGCCAACATAAGAGCCAATAAAAATCTACCCAAAAAACTGAAAATATTTTGACTCTTATTCTGCATCTATTTTTATTTTATTTTATGGGCAACAAAAAAAGTAAAATAACATTAGTAGCTTATTTTAAAATATACTTTGTATACCATATTCAGGTATGGCATCTGTTATCTGGAAACCCATGATCAAGAAAGCTCCAGAAAAGCCACCTCCCATTTACTCCATTTTAATCAAATAATCCAAATGTTTAAAACTGATTTCCTTTTGCAGTACAGGTATATGATCTATTACCTGGTTTGGGGTTTTCCAGATATGGACTTTTTTTCTTAAACACTACATTTTTGGGGCTTTTTGCCTAAAAACCTCAAATTTTTCGGGCTAAACCCAGCGCAAACCACGATAATTTAAAATTAAGATAGGTGCCTCTCCCATTGACTTATGCAGGACCTCGACAGGTAAGAGATGGCGGATTTTCGGATTCTGGCTTTTTGTAGCATTGCGGTATAGTAAATAACCCCCTAAATAAACCAAATAAGATTGTTTTGTCTCCAATATGGATTAATAAATCTTAGTTACCATCAATACAAGCTACTATTTCATTATTAGAGAGAGACATGAACTCTTTTAAAATTATTTAAATTAGGGATGCACTGAATCCAAGATTCAGTACGGGATTCAGCCAGGATTCAGCCTTTTTCAGCAGGATTTGGCTGAATCCATCTGCAAGGCCGAACCGAATATGAATCCTAATTTGCATATGCAAATTTTGGGCAGGGAGGGAAATCGGGTGACTTTTTGTCACAAAACAAGGAAGTAAAAAATGTTGTCCCCTTCCCACCCCTAATTTGCATATGCAAATTAGGATTCGGAATCTACTCGTTATTCGTCCGTATCTTTCACGAAGGATCTGGGGGCTCGCCCGAATCCAAAATAGTGGATTCAGTACATCCCTAATTTAAATGATTTGCTTACAATTATATCATTGGGATATGTCCTTCACGTAATTAGGGGGCACATTTACTATTGGTCGAATATCGGGGGTTAATTAACCCTTGATATTCGACCGTCGAAGTAAAATCCTTTAACTTCGAATATCGAAGTAGAAGAATTTACTGCATTTCCTTCGAGCGAATGATCGAAGGAAAAATCTTTCGAATCGAATGATTTGAAGGATTTTAATCCATCGATCGAACGATTTTCCTTCGATCAAAAACAGCTAGGAAAGCCTATGGGGACCTTCCCCATAGGCTAGGTGCTCGGTAGGTTTTAGGTGGCGAAGTAGGTGGTCGAAGTTTTTTTAAAAGAGACAGTACTTCGACTGGTCGAATGATTTTTACTTTGAATCGTTCAATTCAAAGTCGTAGTTGAAGGTCTAAGTAGCCAATTCGATGGTCGAAGTACCCAAAAAAATACATCGAGATTTGAAGTATTTTTTATTCTAATCCTTCACTCGAGCTAAGTAAATGTGCCCCTAAGTGTTTTCTGGATAATGGGTTTCTGGATAAGGGATCCCATACCTGTATTGCCTCCTCTTTTGAAATAAGCCTGTTTCAAAGATCTGAAAATATTGAAGAATGGTTGATTTTTCAAAGATTATTACATGGGGTAATTTAGTAAAGGCCATGAGATAGGGTAAATACATCCTTTATTTCTTTGCTGTCTGAGAGAAATGTTAACTTTGTGTTGTATTATCGGTGATAATGAAACCGGATGTGAGCAGAGACAAATGCAGAGAGGAGTGTTCCTCCAGCCGGTGTACAGAAGAGATCACTCCCTTTTAGCTGTGTGAGCTGCAGACGGATGCTCTCTGTGGTACAGTCCATCTAGGAATCAGTATAACCGTGTCTTTCGGGGAGGTTTAGCAAATTCAGTGTGGCGGAGGCATGAGTTGAAAGCAGCCTCGGGAATCCTGTCTCAGCCCATACTGCAATAATAATAATATTGTGCAGATATTGTACAGGGCACAGCCATGCTTTCCAATGCCACACACAAGCTTTGCTGCACAAAACACTTACATTCTCTCTCTCTCTGTACCACCTTTGTGTTTCATTGATGAGAGTGGAGTACTTACCGACCGAGGATGAGGACATGTGTGTTCTAATTCCTCCATGATTTCTAAGGGAAGCTCATCACAAAGGGATTTTGGGATATCAGTATCTGACTCAGCATCAATGCTGAGCACTGGCATGGCCAGGAAAAGAATACGTACAGCGTTCCAGTCTCTAAGGATTTTCCTTCTGACTCTTCTCGTAAGGGATATTTTTTTTCCCCTTCTCTCCTTGTTGTCCCTGGAGAAGCAGAAGGTTGATGTTTAAATCGTATAAGTAGTAAGAAGGATGCAGAGGCCCCAGGCTTATCACTATAACAACCAAGCAGCAGCACAGCATTCGTCATAGGACACACTCATTTGCATCTTGGCTTCTGATTGGGGCAAGGTCAGCTCAGCACAAGTTTAAATGTACGACGCTTCCCTTGAGCATGATTATGAACAATCGCTGAGCTTCATTTCTCAATCTATTTGTTGACGAATTCAGTAAGAATCGATAATACTAAAACAACAACTGATATTTGATTAATTGTTAACGTCAGCCTAAAAAATAATTGCTTGGCTAATAAAAGAAAATACAATTCTAAGCAATTTTGCAATATAAACGAGTTGCACATTTTGTCGGTTTTTACATTTTCTGGATATGTATTGCTATGTAGCAGACGTGATACAATGTAAGACTAGGCAGCGGATGAACAGATCTGTCTTTGCTGGGGAACTAAGACTTTTGCAACATTGTTTAGCAAATGCTGCTTTCAATAGCAATTGTGTTTACAAATAACTTCAAAAGCACTGACGTTTTTAAATAAATGCATACTGGAAAGTTTCTTAGAATTACATTTTCTTTTAAAAGGCACATTTTTATTGTGGGGTTGACTTGCCCTTTAAAGGAGAATTCAACCCGTAACTAAAAAAATTAGTACTGCTGTGCCTATTGATGCAGGGAAACCCTGAAGCTACCACCATTGTGGATAACCCACAACAGGTGCCAAGTGGTGAGCCACCCATGCCCCCACAGGGGTCCCCTTTTTCCCCACTGGTCTCCTCACTGCGGCTGCTGGGTCTGTCCCCTCTATAATTACGCCACTGGTCAGTAGTAGCAGCCATATAGCAGTCATTTTATAAAGGATAGAGTTTATAAATGCAGATTTCAGAGAAGGGGAAACCAGTGAATGATCACATTTTGCATTGGATAATGGGTATAAACCCGCAAAGAGCTTGAGGAAACACCCAGGTGTAGTTATAGATCAAAGGTGTTTTTTTCACAAGGAAAAACCCTAATGGCCCAGATATTGGCAAGGAAAAAAGGACAATGTGCACCCAATTATTTCAAGGGTAAAAATGACCCCTCTAATGGTATTAATACATTAAATACACCGATTTGCCTAAATTCATGCAGAAATTGTGCATTAATAAAAATATCTTTTGGGGCAACCTGAGACAAGGGAAGAAAAAAAACTACATAACAATGTGTTTTAATTCATCACATATGATGAGCAATCACATGTCCCTATTTAGTAATTTCAGCAGAAGCCGAAGAGAAAGGGACCAATCAGGCCCAGATTTGTGGGAAGGCCACCAAGACCCCAGCCTAGGGTGGCAGGAAAACACTGGGGATGCACAGGAGATATGATAGTTTTTTACATTTTCTGTGCACCAATCCCCATTGCTCCGGTCCCGATGATGAAAATGTGAGCAAATAAAAGGGAAATAAATCTTCTTTAATTGATTTAAACAAGAATAAATAAACTACAGTAGAACCCCTATTTTACGTTTTTCAGGGGACCAGAAATAAATGTGTAAAATCCAGGAAAATGTAAAATCGGGGAAATGGATTATGCATAATATATAAGTGGGACCACAAATGAGGGTAAACTTAAAATCAGGGGATGTAAAATTGAGGTTCCACTTTATAATCAACCTGATAAGGGCAGGACCGTATTTACCATATTGGCACTCAAGAGCATATTCTTAGGGCGGTAGCTTTAGGGGGACGGCCCTCTGGCACCTATATGATAAATAACATTTTTCCTATAGACAATGAGCTGGCCACTGTGCCTGTTAAAAATTAAACGTATAAACCCGCTTAATGGTTTTAAAAATTAGTGGTGAGCACAACTTTCCCTTGTATGTTAGAAATAACATTTTTCCTAAAAGAAAAACAACAAAATAGAGAAATATAAAAATAGAGAAAAGGTATCAAGGTGGTGGTGTCCTAGATAAAAAAGAAATATATTATATTAAACTGGACTTTTCAAGAATACCTGTACATTGTACCACACATTCATAAATGCCTGGAGAACCAACCCCCTCCCCCGAATGTCCTATTGTCTCTAGAGTAGGTCCAATATGTCGTAGTATACCAGAATATGAGGATATCCTCTTACAGCAATTGCTAATACATTTGCCCTCATTACTTAAAGATGTGATAAAAATGGTAACGTTTTAATTATGGTTTTTATACCTACAGATAGTATGGAAGCATAATGTAATGTAACTGCACCAGAATGGAAGACTATGAAAAAGCAAGTTGAGTTCATAGATAGAAGATATAAATGGAGTAATTGTTAGGCAAGCCAAATTAAAAATTAATGGAATACAGAGCCACTACTTAAGAAATAAAAAGACATAAAAATGAAACTAGGGATGAGACATTATTCATAACAAATTACAGGTATGGGATCCCTTATCTGGAAAACCATTTTCTAGAATGCTCCAAATTAAGGAAAGGCTGTCTCCATATTATGCAAATAATTCTAATTTCTAAGAACATTTTCCTTTTTCTCTGTAATAATAAAACAGTACCTTATACTTGACAGTAACAAAGGCAAAACAATCCTACTGGGTTTATTTACTGTTTAAATACTTTTCATCAAGTTTAAGGTATGAAGATCCAAATTATGGAAAGATTCCTTATCCAGAAAAACCCACATCCTGAGCATTCTGGTAATAGATCCTATACCTGTATAATAAAAATGATATACAATTTGAAATGATCATGCATATGCTCAATGTGATTTCTACTTTAGACAACATAGTGGATGATGAACTAAGGATTTTATATACATCTATATGTAAAACAACATTTAGGGGCTTATTTATCAAAGGTTGAGTTTGTGAGGTTTTTTTTTATACCTTGAATAAACTCACAACTCAAATGTTTGCTTATTTATGAAAAATACTTGAATGTAAAAAAACCCGAATCATTGCAATTGGTGGAAAAATATTGAATACTCAAATTGATCAAGATCGAGTTTTTGAGCGGAAAAACCACAGAAAAAACCCAAACATCTTGAAGGCTACAAAAATCTTCAAATGGTTCAAGGGACTTCTGCCATTGACTTCTATATGACCTTGATAAGTTTTAGATGGAGTATTTTCGGATTCTTAGCAACTTTCTGGTATAATAAATCTCTAAAAACTTGAGTTTTTATTTTTCCTTGAAAAATTTGAGTTTTCCCTTGTAAAAACTCGACCAGATTAATTTGCGGTTTAATAAATGGGCCCCTAAAAGTTAACATAAAGGTGAACTATTCCTTTAAGTTTCAAAGTTTCTGGGACTAATTTTAAAGACGGCTAAGTTATCCAGTTCGCTCAGATCATTTGTGGCACATGGATGTCCCAGGCTGCTGGATAGTTTAAGATTTTTGTATCAGTATATGTTCTTTCAGGCTTTTCTAAACTGGGGTGCTATATTACAAGGGACTGGTCACTTCAGGACTGATCAGCCTACTGTTGTGTCTTTACTTTACCATTACTGCCCAGTGCTAAATAGCTATGGCACCTATCCACTAATCCAGTGGTCCCCAATGTGTTGCTCACCAACCCCTTGTAGCAGCAACCTTTGGCTTCGGGAGGAGCCCTCCGCTATTCGGGTGCCTCCAGGTCTTAATATGAGAGGACCCAGGGAAGAGTTCTAGGCAAGCAAGGGAACCGCATGTTAAACTGACTGGGAGAACCAGAACCAGGCCAGGTCAATACACCAGATGAGCTGAGCAGAACAATAACAGTAGGCCAATTGGGGGCCCTGGTACCAATGTTTTTTTTTTTAAAAAAACAAAAACATTTATGGGGGGCCCTGGCAACTAAAGTTTTTTTTTAACTTATAGGGGGACTCTGGTCACCAATTTTTTTTTAAAAAACTTTTATAAGGGGCCTAGGCCCTGGCATATTCAGCTTTTTTTTTTTTTTTTTTTTTACATAATTTGACCTCAATAATGCCTTAGGCATTGTAAAGAGCCTAGAAGGCTTCTTATTCAAGTATAATATCCAAGGCTACAATGATCTCAGGATCTATATTTACTATGTATATTTGTGTGTATGTTTATTTATGTGCTGGGATCATTTGGAAATTTAACTTGATGAACCTACTGTCTTTTTCACCCCAAATTAACTATGTAACTATAGTGAAAAACTTTTTTTTTCTGGCATAGGTTACAAAATTCCTTCCCAAAAACAAAGAAAATCATTTCAGCTTCTAACTGATGTCTTAACCATTATGTTTTTTATATTAAAAAAAAATCCCCCCTATTATTTTGTACCTTCGGATACAGATAGGATATCTCTAATTCATAAAGCCATTATCCAGATTATCAATGCCATTTCTCAGAGTGTCCTATTCTATTTCTACTCTTTTACCGATTTGGTATCTTTAAGGTATAGTGATCTAATTTACAAAATTTACCTGGAAAACCCCAGGACCAACAGATATAATAGATTCTATACCTGAATTTGTATAATTAAACACAAATTTGTCACATACACTCTAAGACAGTGATCCTCAACCAGTAGCTCGTGAGCAACATGTTGCTCTCCAACCCCTTGGATGTTGCTCCCAGTGGCCTCAAAGCAGGAGCTTAATTTTGAATTCAAGGTTTGGAGGCAAGTTTTGGTTGTACAAAAACTAGGTGCACTGCCGAACAATGTAGGTTGACAATCCACATAGGGGCTACTAAATGGCCAATCACAGCACTTATATGGCACCCCAAGAACATTTTTCATGCTAGTGTTGCTCCCCAACTCCTTTTACATCTGAATGTTGCTCACAGGTTCAAAAGGTTGGGGATCCCTGCTCTAAGATCTACTTTTTTGCCTAGGACACCCAAAAGACCCAAAGCCGGATAGTCTAATCATTTGGTCCTCTGGCCAACAATTCGAACAATCCTCTGCAGTTCTGTTGGACATGGGCCACAACCATTGCTGCAGTAATATCTGACCAAGCTCCAACCAGATATAGAGACTCAATTAGGATGACTCAGCAACCAGTGTCTGGACATGTTTAGACACCTTTATCAGTTCTAGACATTCAGAAAACATGCGTTTTCCTTTGCTTATAATAATCAGCTGAATAGAGCAGAATTAGAGGAGATGAAACTTTTCATAATTTTTTTCTGTGATTTCTGGTAAAATGATAACTAGCCAATGAGACAGTCACCATGTCATCTCTCTTTGATGTATTAGATTACAATCAAGTGGTGTGGATGTAACGGCTCTTTAGGGTAGATCTGTGCTGGCCAGATCATGGTGAGGCAAGTAGCCTGGCGGTGCAAATGGAGCAGTAAAGTCCTTCTCTACTGGAGAGCAGTGAGAAATCATTATTGTGGAGGGGATCCCATCAGTTCGGCAACAATTACCTTGATTGAAACTATTGCAAGAATAACAGCCTTTCCTCTGATTTTAGCTTCAACCACTCTGCAGAAGAAAACAGGCTAACATGTGCAGCAGGTTGCAAACCACCTGGATCGGACAGGACCTGAGACTTTAAGCTGGCCATATACGCAAAGATTGTTATATATATATATATATATATATATTTATATATATATATGTATATATATATGTATATATATATATATATATATATATATATATATATATATATATATATCTATATATATATATATTTATATAAATATATATATTTATATATATACATCTACGTGCATTGTCCACGTTATTTTATTTTCCCTGGGGCCTATGTTGCTCATCATGCTATAACCTTGTGCTGTCATTAGACAAATCTGTTTTCTGATAATTTTTACATTTTGTTAATATTAATAATGCAGGTTGGAGTTCTAAAACATTTTTAATGTACTTATTTATAATATTCTTGGGAATTATCAACAATTATATTTTGTTTGATTGCAATATTAAGATTCAAGGACGGAACATCCCACTGGAACACTAGGTGGCACTATAGCCCTTTTGTTTTCAGCAGCAATTGCCTGCACTCGATAGAAGTATTGGGGTGAAACTGTATATGGAAATACATGAAATTGCAAAGCAGTGTTTTATTGCCACCACACTACTTCTTTTTTAAAAAAAATATTTCATTGTCCACTTATTTAGCTGGTAGAATTTGGCTGAAAGTTTTTACTTGAGATCATGTAATTCAGTGAAATCACCATATAGACCATTCCACTACAAATATGACACAGCCTATTTTTGCTTTCAGAGGAAATCACAGTGAAATCACAATTATCACATTTTATATTATGCAAGAAAGAAAAAGTAATTCAATAATGTTACAGCTGTGCACGCAGCAAAGTTTCAGTATTGGAGATGTCTTTTCTCCAGATTCAAATATTCTTATTAAGCTGAATTTCTCAATAAGCAACTGCCATTTTTGTCATATAAACAAGAGAGCAGTCATTGTACAGACATTAACAACAGGAACAGTGGCCAGCTCCATGTTGTAGCTCCCACCCTTCCAAACTATAGTCAGGTGATCCCACTGGTGGCCAATAAAAGGGCAACCAAGTTTGGGAGTTTTACTTTGAAAGCATCAAGTAAGTTGCAGTTAAAACTTAGTGTAACGTTCACAGCGGGAAACCGCTGCAATAGGAGTTAAATTCACACTTGGTAGTGCGTGTGGTGGAAGCCCAGGGAAAAAGCCACAAATACTTGAAGCAGGCATGGTGAAATATACAGGATTTAATGGAACAGAAGCAAAACAGGAACTGGTCAAAAATAAAGCCTTTACCAGGCAGGCAATGAAAAGCTGGAACAAAAACACAGGAATAGATTCAGGAACTTGGAACTTGGAATATCCAGGCACAGATTCAGGAACAAAACCAAACAGATTCAGATTAAACAGATTCAAGGTTTAGGTCAGGAACAAACAGAATACATTCAATGACTCAGCCCTGAGCAAGGCTCAGGGCGTGGTTTATAAAGAGCAATTGATTATAGAACACAAAACACATGAGGGTAACAAGAAGGGAGGAGACCAGGGAGGAGACAAACTGGAAACGTAACAAGATACAGATTACTATAACAGGATCAGGAACAGCCCCAAGAGCCTCCAGTGGCTCACTTGGTAAGTGCACTGACTGTGCACTTAAAGTCCAGCAACCCAAGTGTTCAAATCCCAGATGGTCCTTACATTTAGTCCCTGTGTAAAATGTATAATGAAGCAATAGAATTCTTTATGAATCAGATAAAAATTGAGCATAGGACTGGCCAGATATGGGATGACTTTGACATAGTTGGCCAACTTAAATATATTTCAATATATGGACAAACAATCCCTGTTTTGTTTAAAGGGTAAGGCATTTTTTAGTAGCTGTATGCACAAAATGTCTCAATGTCTTAAATATATTGATAATGGGTTGAGTGCAGAGGACTCTTGTATTTGTCTATATTGTACAGACATTCTTTAGAACATCCAAAATATGTAAATAACCTCTCCTACATGTTTTTGCTAGAACAGATGGTAGGTAAATTCATTCCTAGGCTGAAATAAGATTGTAGGGCTCTTTTATTAAAAACAAAGTACATATTGTCGTGGGCTGTAAATACAGGTATGGGATCCATTATGTGGAAACCCATTATCCAGACAGCTTTAAATTACCAGAAGGCCATCTCCCATAAACCCTATTAAAGCAAAAGATAGTTAACCAAGTACAGACCGCATGGCAACTATACTCCAGTATGAATATTATTACATAGCAGAGCAAGGTTAGCAGTCTCCCTTAACAACTTAAACAGACACACTTCCACACAGATTTGATGTAATTTCATAAGAGTTTATTCCAGTGAAATGTCATATTGTACCAACCTTGTGTAATATGCAATACAAACGTTAATATGTTAATGTACAAATGTCAATAAAACTTGAATTGTTAAAAAAAATCAGGTATTAAAAGCATGAATGCACACAGGATATTAAGATATCCAATTGTGTCCATGGATACAACAGGCAATTGTTTGCAATTCCATGGCGAACCATGACATTAACAACAGTTGTGGAATAGTAGCAGTTCCTCAGTGTCTTTCTATTATTTATGCACTATTTTTTACAGCAAGTTGGCACACTGGCTCTCCTTGCAAATTGCTAGCAGCATGCATGGGCCATGTACCTGTAGTAAAAAAAAATCAATGCACATACTAGCACTTTGCACTTGCACATGTAAATGAGCCCTCTGTATCTGACTATCCACACCCTGAAAGACTGTCCTGATCCCTTGTACTTGCTCAGCCAGAGCAGCTAAGCAATTTCTTGTCACATCCCACCTGCTCCTTGGCTAGCAACTAGCAACTAGAAATATCTGTACTTGAAGCCATGCTCTACAGCAGGGATCCCCAAACAGTATCTTGTGAGCAATATGTTGCTCTCCAATCCCTTGGATTTTGCTCCCAGTGGCCTTAAAGCACCTGCTTATTTTTGAATACGTTTTGGTATAGAATTTTTGGATGTATAAAAACCAGAGCCTCAATGTAGGTTGACAATCTACATAGGGTCTAGCAAATGGCCAGTCAAAGCACTTATTTGGCACCCCAAGAACATTTTTATACTAGTGTTGCTCCCTATCTCCTTTTACTTCTGAATGTTGCTCACAGGTTCATGGCCTCTACAGGGTCTCTATCCTTCTGTAGAGAAGCAATATATTCCCAAATTCAATATGAGGTCAACAAATAGGGTTTATGCTAAACATATTTTAAGCCTTTTGTTGTATTTAGGAAATATCTGTATTATACATTATCAAGTGAAAATACACCTCCTGGCTCGAAACATGTAGGGGCAAATTTACTAAAGGACGAAGTGGCTATGACTAGTGGAAATTCACCAGAAATCCAACATCGCTACATCGCTAATTCACTAACAGGAGTAGAGGACAATTTGCTAGCGAAAAAGTTTATTGCTAACAAAGTTTTGCACCCTTTCACCAGGCAAATTTTTGCTCAGATGAAAAATTGTTACTCCGCAAATTCATCAAAGTGCGAATTTTTCATTATGTTATTCTTTTTAATAGTCTTGTTCGACAGATTATACCTGGCAAACTGATAAGATGAAGCTACATCCTCCTCAATCTTACGTCAGTGACATCATATCCTGTTTGCCGAAAAGTCATAAAAAAAGTTAAAACGCTGGAGTTTTTTTTAATATCTTAAAGTGGGATTTTGTTTAAAAGTTGTAACTGTTAAATATATTTTATTATACATTTTTTTAACCATTTGAAGATCATGTCACATTTCTTTTAGGGTGGGCTCATGTCATGATCTCTTTTGTCTGTATTTTGCTTCCTTGGACATTTTTAATAATAAGTTGCCACTTCAAGCAAATTCTCCAACATCTCTATTAAAGACATATAAATGAACTATACTTACCCACCTAATTTAAATTGACTTAAGCATAAGTGTGTTGAAATTTTGCTAGGAAGAAAGTAACACTAGTGGAACACTAGCGAAAAAAAATCGAATTGCTTGAATTGATCGGGTTTTCAAGCAAAACCCACCGAAAAAAACATCATGAACGCTATTAACATCCGTAAATGGTTCAAGGGACCTCTGCCATTGATTTCTACATGACCTTGACAGGTTTTAGCTGGAGTATTTTTGGATTCAAACTATTTCAGATTCGGAGTATAATAAATCTTGAAAAATTCAAGTTTTTTTTACCTGAAAATACCTTCGAAAACTCAAAAATCATCTCGACCTTTAATAAATAACCCTGTAAATAAACCCAATAGACTGCTTTTTCTTCCAATAAGGATTGATTATATCTTAGTTTGGATCATGTACAAGCTACTGTTTTATTTATACAGAGAACATTTTACAAATTTTGATTATTTTACAAATATAGACTAAAATGGAGTCTATGGGAGATGGGCTTCTCGTAGTTTGGAGCTTTCTGGATAACTGGTTTCCAGATAATGGATCCCATACCTGTACCATTTTCGAGGGTTTGCTCATTATAATAGATGCTTCCCAGTTTGTTATCCCAATTCAATGCCCTTACTAGAAAGGGGGTTGGACTTGTAAAACCTAGTCATGTTTTAACAAATTGAAACAAGCCTTTGCATCTGCCGCTGTTCAGGATTAATGCAGAATTAATATTAAAGATGTTTCAAGATCCTCATTTAGTCAAGAAATACCATTTTCTCCCTTTAAGCCTCGGGAGACCTCAGAGCATGTCCGTTGTCTATGCAGATGCTGGATCTTGATAATACTTCTTGCGTGTACTCTTGCAGGTGTGTGCTTTTTGTATCCCCCCAACCAGAAAGCATCTAATATTCTAAAGTCATGCAGGATTTCATTAGGTGCTGCACAGAAAGCCTGGGCCCCAAAAATGAACCAGTGAACCAGGAAACTTCTCCAGCTTCATCAGGGGAGATAACTAGTGGTCTCATCCATTGGAGTTCTACCACAGTGAAAATTTTATTTTTTATACTTTGAACTGAAAAGTTGATATCGGCTTTTAATACACAGAAGGCAAAACCTTTGAGTTTGAGTGGGCCAGTCTAAAATTAAACTACTTTTTATTATTATTATTAATATTATTATTAATTTTTCCTTTTATGTAGGGTCAATTCTAGTGAACAATATTCGATTGCAGGTAACAGCATTTAATTTTTGATAGAAGCACTAAAATCTGCCCTATACCCACTGCTCCGTGGATCTGATAATCCTGTAATTAAGGCCATTACTTAACAGGGAGAAGAACCATCAGTTTCTGCACCTTATATGGCTGTCCCCTGGTTAAAGTTTGTAAAGAAAAAAGTGCTGATTCAATCACTGCTGAGACATCTGCAGTCTATGGGTTTTTTTTTTATTGTAAGTGGGAATTAATCTCAATATTTTCTGCTACAATCTCAGATCAAATCCACATTACATTACATTTTCCCGAAAATTTGCTTTGGGGGAAAAAGAAATCTGATTTTCACTATTTTTTCAAATTTTTCCTCCGATTTTCACTTTTTTCAGATTTTTCAACCTAAAACTCAGGGGTATTGCACGAAACCCAGCGCACATCAAAAAAATCATTGGGAATTCTCCCATAGACTTATATGCAATTTTGACAGGACTGAGATGCCGGATTTTCAGATTCTGACTTTCCCATCCTCTGGGTTTAATAAATTCCAAAATATTGTGATTTTTTAAAAAAAAAATTTTTGTGACTTTTGCATTCGGAATTTAGTAAATAACCCCCTAAGTGTGTTTGTGTGTAAGACAATCATTACAGTGTGATTTTTTTTAATGATCAGAGATATGTTAAAACGGGTCAGTTATTCGGTTCAATTAATTCTTTTTCTGTTGTCAGTATAAATTAAAAACCATAAAAAAACAAAACGATTGGGGCAAATCTAGCCACCCAACATTAGCAGATCTGTTAAAATTCTCATGTATAAACTACAACTGCTTGCCTTTTGCAGAATTAAAATAATTTGTTGTGATTTACAGTGCACATTCTTTGCCTTTATAATACTCTCATACGTTACACTCACAATACTTTATAATCTCAGCCTTTCTTTTGTTGATGCCTGGGCTATTCTTTAGTGAAGTTACCGAGTATTGTCTATAGGAGAAAGAAAACATGGATCTATATCGAACAAACATTTATTATTAATCAAACCAGCATATCAATTCTGTCGGCTTTCAGTTTATTTTTAGCCATATTCTGCAGGACATTCCGGGGAAATCAATTTAATACAAATATAATATTCCAAAATATGATTTTATGTCAGTTGAATGACTATTATATGAGCTCCAGGAAGGCCGGACTAAACCATGATTTAATAGATGGAAAGGACGTAAAATATGAAAATTGTTTCATACTGGGCAGCTTCCAACAGTGAATGCATTAGTGTTCCGCATTACCTACCTGAGTCGTATCAGCAAAGAAACACTTGGTGAAATTTTCTTATTTGTACTGTAGATTTGCTGATTATAATTCTACCACTCAGGAACATTTTTGGAAACCCTCTTTAGCCAATAATGTGATTATAATAACATATTTGCTATACGACCCAATCCCATTCCTTAAATGACTCACAGCTTTCAACCAGTAAGCCTATTAGTAAACCAAATTGAATGAGCATCCTATACAATATTGTATAGCATCTTTTCTTCTATTCTTTCTGTTGCATAGCAATTTTACATCTGCAGATTGTCACTTTTGGTGCTATCAGGCAAATTAGACTCAGGATCAAAGCAAGCTAACCTTTTTGTAATTGGCTGAGTGGCTAATACCCAATCCATCACTGTTTATTTCGATTCTAAGGGTTTCTTTTATGCCATTGCCCATGCAGACAGTTAACCCATCATTTTAGAAGACAATTTGGACAATTGTGGTTTCAGAATAAGAGCTGTATAGAAAAAGAAAACTCAAAGGCTTACCACTGAAAAGACTCAAACCAGCAACTAATGGCGCATTACAGTAACCTCGTCCTGGATATTCTGTACAGTTATCAGGGAACTGCAAGCAGGCTAGTTAGAAAGTAAATAAGCCATTGAAAAGCATCGAAGATAGAGCTGAAAATACTTAGTTGATTTGCTGATTCCAAATTGCTTCCCAATAGAGCTTAATGGTGATCTCCCACTGTGCTCAAATCATTCAGAACCTCTTTCAACTGAGAAAACCTTTGTAAATGCTAGAGTGGGGGAAAGAATACAGCACCATTCTATGTGTGACCTGAATATGTGGAGTCTAGAGTTTTGTTTGGTCAAACGGAGTAAGCGTCTTATTAGTTAAAAGCATTCTAAAGGAACATAAAGGAAACATCGTAGGATGGGAGACAAGTCAAAATATTTCTGGTCGTTGCCATTTACAATGCTTTCTAAGATGCTGCTTGTTCATCTTTCTTTCTTAGTACTTCCATTCTGCCTAATACTGCCCATTTAGTATCTCTTTTCCCCAGCATGTGTAATCCTCAAGGCTGTTTCCTGGCAGAATATGTGCAATAATTATATTCAACTATTTCCAGATTTATTAGATCGCATGATATTCAATACATTACATTTATTATTACATTAACAGATCATGTCAAAAATATCAGGGACACTAATATAGCTGGAGTATATCTATAGTTTCTTCCAACCTTTCCAGAATGACATTGATGCTCTGGGTGCTACCCTCATTTACAGGACCCAGATTCAGTGTCATTTTAAATAATTATATTGGAAAAGGGCCTATATTATTTTTATTTCAATTGTAAAATCAACTTAAAATAAATCTGAAAAAGCATACTAAAACATACTATTGGAAAAATCACCTTAACATCAAGAATTGAGTTAAGCAAAATATTATTTTACTGACAAAACCAATGTAAAGAACAAAGAAGAGAGCCTTTTAAAGAATGACTTCTTTCTATGTTGCTAATTGTGACAGAGCCATGGTTTTCAGGATTTCTTTTTTGCGTCAAGTCACCATTTGAGGTTTAACATTTTACATTGCTGTACCTACCAGCCATAGTTGCAAAAATATCAGCAAATCTCACTGGAGTTGACATTTATAGGGGTTGTTTACCTGATATTCTGAGACAGTTTGCAATGGTTTCATTTTTTTTATTATTTGTGGTTTTTGAGTTATTTCGCTTTTTATTCAGCAGCTCTCCAGTGTAACGGTTGGCACCCTGAAGTCTTTGGGCAGAAGTTCGCGGTACAAGACGTTAGGCAATATAGTAGTCAGATCATGCCGGGTCGTGGCAGGCAGAGAATAAACGTAGTCAGGCAAGGGTCAAACCAGGAAGTCAATCAGAGGGTTAAGCAGAAGAGGTAGTCGGTATTCAGGCAAAGGTCAGGATCCAGAGGTCAGAATAGTCAAAAGCCAGGCAGGGGTCACAACAGGAATCAAACAGGTTCAAAACAGATTAGCAAAAGCTCAAATAGCACAGGAACAATCTCCTATAATGGGCAATGAACTGCAACCTAAAAATACCATTTGCCATTAGGCGCCTCTGTGCGCTGACGTCATCACGCCAGCACATCCGCGTCTATAAGGAAGACGAGACGCGGGCGTGCGCGCCCTAATGAGCAGCAGAGGCGCAGGAAGAAGAGCGGCGGGCGTCCCCGCCGATGGCACGACGGGTGTCCCCGCCGCACCACTAGACCACCAGGGTGAGTTACTTTTCTCACATCCAGTTTGTAACTTCAGTAATCTGGTTGCTAGGGCCAAATGACCCTAGGAACCATGCATTGATTTGAATAGGAGACTAGACTATGAATAAAGGAAGACCTGAGTAGAAAGATGAGGACTAAAATGAAGCAAGAACAATAAGGGGGTTATTTATCAATGGTCGAATGTTAGAGGTTTTTATACATGGAATGAAATCACAATTCAAATTGTTTCTGATTTAAAAAAGAAAAACCAATGGGTGGGAAAAACTCGAATCACCGACTTCAGGGTTAACAACCCAAAAACTTGAATTGAGCATGTTTTCGGAGGGAAAAAACTCTAATCACTATAGTTGACCGAGTTTTTCGGGCAAAACCCTCCAAAAAGAAGTCGAACATTGTGAAGGCTATTTCTTCAAATGTTTGAGAGAGAAAAGAAAAGGATAGTAAAACCCCCGCACTCTCAGATGAAATCAATTAAATAATATCTAAAATATACCGTGAACCAATCAATTAATATGAAGTAAGTGCATATGCTGAAATAGAATTAATTACTTTTTTAAAAACCTTCTAATGAATTAATTAAATGTTAAGCAAATTTCAAACAACCAATTCAAAAGGCAGAAAAATGCTTTTTTAGTGTATATTAAAAATTGCTAGTGCTAGCGTAATATTAAGATTATCAGGTGTCCGTTGACAATTAATTCAAGATACTAATAACTTATAAAGTGCTAGTGCTAAATTGATTGCAGTCTCAGACTGCTTGTGGTTCAAAATTGATAATATTTTAAAGGTGCTAGTGCATTATATAATGTAATCAAGAGGTAATTCATTCATCAAAATAAGGTTAAAAAAGAGTCCAGAGCCATCATTCAAAAAACATTGAGTAGGAAAAGGAAAATAGTATAGAGGTGGAGAAGTCCCAAAGAAGCTGCTGCCTATTAAAATTTCTATGCCCTGAGACCCCACACGGGGAGAAAGTAGTACACTGAGGACTGTGGTCTCGTGATTACCTAACCTATCTCATTTGAAGAGCTAAGATTTCCTAAAAAACCACAAATCCACCAGTGCCAGAGAAATAACAGAGAATAAGAGAGATTGAATGCGGTTCTTGGACCAGGCTATAGGCGTTCAGTATTCGGTTAAAATTCTCCAAAATATTCAAGCAAATTGAAAGAATCTTATTAGCTTATTAGCGAAACGCGTCGGCAGAGACTCTCTTTATAATTGATTTTATATATTACCTAGATTCTTTCAATTTGCTTGAATACTCTATTTCAGCATATGCACTTAATTCATATTAATTGATTGGTTCACGGTATATTTTAGATATTATTTAATAGATTTCATCTGAGAGTGCGGGGGTTTTACTATCCTTTTCTTTTTTCTCTCAAATAATTTATACCAGTAATCCACGCCTTTGACTCTCTACGAGTTAATATCATTGTAAAATTAAAAGACTGCCTTCCTTCCTTGTTTTTAATTCTTCAAATGACTCAAGGAACCTCTGCCATTGATACCTACATTCAGGTTTTAGATGGTGTATTTTAAGCTATTTCCAAGGTCGTTTTTCGAAAATTTTTAGTTTTTTAACCTGAAAATGTGATTTTTGTCCAAAAAACAACCTTAAGAACTTGAATTTTGTGGAAAACACAACTAGAACCTTAATAAATAACCCCCTAAATGTGTAGCCTCAGTGAGAATCTGTTTTAGATGGGGTCATTTGAAAGCAGGAAAAAGTCAGAAGGAGAAGGAAAAGAAAAAAATGAAGGGCAAATCAAAAGTTGCTTAGAATTAGCCATTCTATACACTACAAGTTGACTTAAAGGTGACTAACCCCTTTAATCTGCGATTCCTGGAGTATCTACGAGATAAAACGGGTATTCTTCCTAAATTTTTGGGACAACTGATTTAGAGCCTTTCGCGTAATCATTTTGCCATTACCAGATTTTGAGAGACATCTCCAGTGGCCAGATTGATAAGCAGGCCCGGATTTGTGGCAAGGCCCGGACGGCAGAAATTAAGGGGCGACATGCTGCCCAGCCACAACTACACCTTGTCTACAAGCAGAGCACTAGGTGCACAGGCAATTTTGCACGTTATTTAAATCTATTTAAATCCGGACGCAGAAACAAAGTATGTGCAAGCATGGGGGGGGTAGGATGGAGGCGACGGAGGATGCCGCCCTCAGAAGAAATCCGGCACTGTTGATATGTGTCTTCTTTATTCAATGATGATATAATTCTCTATATATCTAGGACACATAATAACCTGGCAAATATATTCAATATTTAAGGATATTTTGATATACTTTCTGGATTGCTGGTGATGCCCTTCAAATCAAGTATAGAACATGTAGCTCTCTATGGGGCAAATTTACTGAAGGGCGAAGTGACTAACGCTGGTGAAAATTCGCCAGCGTGACATCATTTCGAAACTTCGCCACGGCCGCTGGCATAACTTCGCTAGCGAAGGAGATAGACTCTAGCGGTACTTCGCACTCTTACGCCAGTTGAATTTGCGCTCTGAAGAATGGATGTAACTACGCAAATTCACTAAGATGCGGATTTTACTGAACGTTACCTCTTGCGCCAGACTTGCCTTCGTCACCTCAGACCAGGCGAAGTGCAATAGAGTAGATAAGAGTCCCTTTAAAAAATCGTTGAAAATTTTTCTAAGTCCCAAAGTCGCTAGGGTCTTTTGCTTTTTTTCAGAGTGATAGGTTGCAAAAGAGCGTAAATTTTTTTTTTGGATAACTGGCTACGCCTGGCGAAGTGTTGCGCTGTGAGAGAAACCGTCGGAGGTTTGTAAATTTACCCCTTTGATTCTTTGTTAACCATCCATCTACTAAAGTATCTTGGGGAATTATATTTTATTTATGTATAGGGTAGGTACTAAGTTATATATTTTTTATGGGTCTTGTTTATATCGATAAGGCTCATAATTTTCTTAATACTGTTTGTTTTTCTAAGTCATAGTTCTTTCATTTCTTACTGCTTTTGTAGCTTAGTACAAATCCAATAAAAACTACGAAAAAGAAAACTAGCCACAACAATATCTCTCTTGTCCAATGATCTTGGCTACCAAGCCCTCTGTATAAAAAAGTATTGCCGCTTCTTTACTTGCAAACTGATAAACCTAAGCAATGGTGTCAAAGGGTAAAATTCTCTTGAGACAATATCTATACAGTTACAGGTTCTTCTTTAAGTATCTCATCTTAGCTTCCTTTCTTTTCAACTGACCTAGTTGCACAGCAGGATTGCTTTGGAAAAGAGAAGAAAAACTCAACTACTGCTGAAATAAATTGCCTGGTGCCGGTTTCTGTACATGGAACAATAGTAACAATTGTATAATGACTGATGACTAAGAAAGTCAACTTAATTTGTTTTTGGGAGACAAATTATAAATATATAGATACTGTAAACATTTACATCTACAGTGACAGTATGCACAAATGGCCTAGAAAATAGGTATTCTGCTGGGTTTAAACAGCAGAAATATAGGAAAATACAGGTAATATGAAAAATAAAAAACAAAGTAGTTGCTTTTGGATGGAATCTAAGACACAGACACATTTCAGAGACAGTAAAATATATATTAAACTTATTCATGACCATGTTGTTATCAAATTATTATTTGTTCTTACCCAAGAGTGTTAACCACAAAGTTGAGGAGGTTGAATCTGGATCCTGCTCATCTCTAAAGAAGGCAAGTGCTGGCTCCATGGGGTATATTTATCAAAGAGTGAAGTTAATAGTGAAGTTCCGCCACTAGAGTGAAATTCCGACACTCTCCATTCATTTCTATGGGATTTTTATAGGCGTATTTATCAAAGGGTGAACTTTCACTTTCACCCATTGATAAATACGCCTTTCAAAATCCCATAGAAATGAATTGAGAGCTGCGGAATTTCACTCTAGTGGCGGAACTTCACTCTTTGATAAATTTACCCATATAACTCTAATATTACCATCTCTGATCTATTTCATGACTACAGGAAAAAATGACACACATTTTCATATATGTGAACAGACTTTAGTCTTCCTGACTACCAAGGGCCTCATACACACACTGGAAAACTGTGAGATAAGCACCCTGATACTCACAATTCACTTCTAGAAGTGAACTTCTCTTTCTCAATCAGACAAGCCACGTGGCCGGAGTTGACTTAACCAACACTACTTTGTCAAACACTTTCTACAGGCAGTTTTTATTCTTTCACAGACAGGAATCAGAGAGTCTCACACTTACATAGGCACCAGCAGCAGCTTCAACACTCAGAAACCCATCCAACATCCAGAAAGCCATTATCTTTCATAGACTCCATTTTATCCAAATAATTCTATTTTTTTTAAATGACTTTCTTCCTTCTCTGTAATAATAAAACAGTACCTTATTCTTAATCCAAACTAAGACATAATTGATCCTTATTTAAGGCAAAACAAGCCTTTTTGGTTTATTTAAGTTTTACATCTTTTTTAGGAGACTTAAGGAATTACAGAAAGATTTATTATCCGGAAACCCAAGCGTTCTGGATAACAGGGCCACACCTGTATGTGTGTATGTATACACACATACAGGTTTCACTAAGGGTAATTATGTTTGCTACTATACAGTGTTTTTTTTTACATATACACAGACATATATATTCCTAAAAAATGATGAATGTACATCCAATAACAGGATGAGTTAAACGTAACTTATAAACTACCACTATTGTTACCAATCTTAAAGAAAAAAAATGTAAAGTATATCTTTTTACACCTGGGAAATATCTCTTTATTACAGTCAACTAAGCATGATTTAAACTGGACACCTCTATTTACTATAAGTTTTCCTGCTCGAGGTGTCAACCGGGCCCGGAAGGGAGTTCAGGAGTACTGCTAATAGCGGGTCTGGGCTGGCGGGGCCCACAAGGTTTTTTCCCTGTGTCCCATCGACCCTGCTAGACGAATCGGTCTAAAGGACAGGTATCGGCAGCTTTAATCTGCCCATGTACGGCCACTTTAAAAATGATGGCACTCCAGGAGATTAGTCGTACAATTAATCTCTTCTTCTGGGCCACAAATTGTAAATCTGACCAGCAGGCCCGGACTGGCAATCTGTGGGTTCTGGAAAATGCCAGAGGGGCTGCTATAAGGTGTCATAGAAAGTCAGTATTTAGTGGGCTGGTGGGGGCTATTTGGGCCTCTCTGTACTTGGAATGCCAGGGCTTATTTTGACTCCCAGTCCAGTGCTGCTGACCAGAGACCATTATTGCGCTTATATAAGAGTGGTCGTGACGCCACATTCTCGCGAGATGATTAGCTGGCGTTTGCGGGAAGCTTAAGCAGGCTGTCCTGTGAAAAAGTGACAGTGCTGGGTGGTATGTACAATCTGTATAACAATGTATCAAACTTGCTGAGGGTCTCAATACAGCGTCATCTTTGGGAACAAATACATTTTGATTATTTGCTCCTAGAAAAGTCCCTGCACCTGATGGAACTCTGTTCTTTGTACCTTACAGTGCTGCTGCTGCTGCTGCCTACGTGTGTGTGTCGTACATGCAGTGAATTGCTGCTCAGTGGGATGTGCTGCAGTTTAGATAAAGAGGTGGGATAGCTGCATGTTGTGACTTAGGCTGGTCCTGCTGCACAGAGCCCAGGGGGGGCTATTTATGGGGCAGATTCACTAAAGGACAAAGTGGCTAACACTAGTGACAATTCGCCAGCATTGCCACCTGTAGGGACATTGCTAATTCACTAACAGGCGCCAAATTCGCTAGCGAAAGAGGCCGTCGCTAACGTTTGTTCGCACTCTATCGCCAAGGTGACTTTTCGCTCTGGTGAAAGGTCGTTACTCCGCAAATTCAGTAAAGTGCATATTTTACTGAACGTTATCTCTTTCGCCAAAGTTGACTTTGCCACCTCAGACCAGGCAAACTGCTAAAAAGAAACTAGATCTTCCTCAATCTTCTGTCACTTACATCATATCCTGTGTGCCAAAAATGCATTAAAGTTCCAGAAACACTGGTGACTTTTAGTTTTTTGTAGCTTGATTGCCTGCAAAAGTCCTAACAAACTTTTTTTGGGTAAACGGTTTTCTCCAGACATTTCATAACATATGGAACATTCATTTTACAGTGGGCTCGTGTAGGGCATTATATTAACTCTTTTGTCTTTATTTAGGTTCCCTGGACATGTGTAATATAAACAGGTAACTTAAATCATTTGCAGCAACATTTATGATAAAGACGTCCATACAACTTTAAATTACCCGCCCTATGCAAATTGACCTAAGCGCAAGATCACTAGCGAATTTTTGCTAATTTCGATAAGAAATGCTTACACTGCCAAAGTAATGCTAGTGAAAAGTTGCCAGCGTTTGGCGCCCAGGACAAAACTCTGAATATTAGTAAATTGGCGTATTTGTAGCGCATTTGCGTCTGGCAAACTGGTGCAAGCTGTGCGAAGCTCAATCTGGCGAAAATTCGCCTGTAAGTGAATCTACCCCTTTGTATCTTATGAATTTCTGTTCATTCATTGGAGCTTATGAAATTGCTGAACTTGCTTTTACATAATTGAAATGGTGGAAACCAGGTACATGCTTAGTCAATTGTATGAAGAGTAATGGGATAAGTAGATTTCTCTAATTTGCTCTAATTTGTGTTTACATTAGACATGTCTGTGAAAAAACAGAAAAGAGGCCTCAGAAATTTTAAAGAGCAAAGGCTGTAGAAAAAGTCAGATATGAGGTTTTTTTACTTTTTTCTTTCCCCCCCCCAAGGGGTTTAACTTGTATCCCTTGCACACCTGTGCAAAAATATGTTCAGACCCCCCTTCCCAATACCAGTCCCCCCCTTAAAGGGGAACTCCATAAAAACATAACAGGCTTTTTGAAAAGTAAACATAATTTCAAGCAACTTTGCAATATACATCAATTAAAAAATATGCAGACTTTTCATGATTTGTAATGGTTTCTGATAGTTCCCTAAGCCTAGCCCCCTGCTGATCTGTCTGACTACTTTGCTGAGCTGGCTGACTACTGTTACTTTGTATCAACAGCCAGCTGTCCTCAGCCTGCATCCTCCAAACCCCACAATTCCCTGCACACATGATTTCAATAAGAAACATCACAGTCCAATGCATTGTGGGTTATGTAGTTCCTGCATGCTGTCTGTAAGCTGTGGAGAAGTTGTTACAATTTTTAACATCAATGTTAAGTCCCTCCTTCCCTGCCAGGATTTCAAATGATGCAGAAAGAGAAGAACTGTTAACCAGCTGGATTTCAGCATAGAAAATTGCATTTATTTATACTTTTTGAAGAAACAGGTAACTGTGATTGATATATTAGGGGTTTCTGTGTTATGTGGGCCACTTTATCAAATTTTGGTTTGGAAGTCGGAGTTCCCCTTTAATCTTTGAACCGAGATTGTGCTTTAGCCCCTTTACTGTGGAGTTGGGACCTGATGTGTTTCACATACCCTGCACATCCCAAAGTTAATCCACTAATTCTTAGCTTTACCCTGTGGTGGTTCACAACCCTAGTGCCAACTGTATTTATACCACTTTATTTTTTTTTTTAATGTCTTGATGGAAACTATATAAACATATGAAGATAATGCTTTACAGGGATAGTGACACTTCTCAAGCTGTACCAGAATTTTGTTCTTCACAGAAATGTGTCTAAAACGGTTGGTCACCTTTAAATTAACTTTTAGGTAGTAATATTCGGAGACAATTTGCAATTGGTTGTCCTGTTTTATTATTTGTAGTTTTTGCCTTACTTCGCTTATTATTCAGCAACTCTCCAGTTTTCAGCAATCTGGTTGTTAGGGTCTAAATGACCCTTAGCAACCATGCTATGATTTGAATAAGAGACTGGAATATGAATCTGAGGTCTGAATAAAATGATGAGTTATAAAAAGTGGCAACAGCAATACATTTGTAGCCATACAGAGTATTTGTTTTTTAAGATGGGGTCGGTGACCCCCATTTGAAAGCTGGAAAGAATCAAACTATCCAATAATTAAAAAACTATACAAATTAAGAAATGAAGGCCAATTGAAAAGTTGTTTAGAACTAGCTATTCTACAACATACTAAGGGGCAGATTCATTAACTTCGAGTGAAGGATTCGAATGAAAAAAATTCGAATTTCGAAGTATTTTTTGGGTACTTCGACCATCGAATTGGTTAAATTCGTTCGAATTCGAACGAAATCGAACGAATCGAAGTAAAAATCGTTCGACTATTCGACCATTCGATAGTCGAAGTATTTCCCTTTAAAAAAAACTTCGACCCCCTACTTCGGCAGATAAAACCTACCGAAGTCAATGTTAGCCTATGGGGAAGGTCCCCATAGGTTTGCTAACCTTTTTTTGATCGAAGGATTTTCCTTCGATCGTTGGATTAAAATCGTTCGATCGCAGGATATTCAAAGTCGAAGGATTTCAATTCGAGGGTCGAATTTGGAAGTATTTTTAACTTCGAAATTCGACCCTTAGTGAATCTGCCCCTATAAGTTAGACCATTTTCTTCAATTTGATCTCATTCTGTTGCTCATATGTCACTTTGCTTTATGAGAGTGCCGGACTCCCAATATGCTTTTATTATTACTTGGGACTTACAAGGCCGAACTTATACACTTGACTGGCAAGAAGAATCTGGCGTCTTAAACTGATGCACCCAAGTGATCACACAGGGTTAGAGTACTTATCACAGCTCTGTTCTGTGCTGCTCTTTTCCTTTTGTGATTTTTTTAACCCCTGGTGCTGAAGTAGATTGCTGGTGCAGGAAAGGCAAGCAGATAGACAGTCAAGGGACATAAATAATCAAGTAAGGGGGAAATGATTTAAAACCCAATTGAAAAAAGAAGCTGAACAATGCAAGAGGATTTTTATTATCTATTTGTTCCTGTCTGCGAAGTCCTATCTGTTCAAATCAAATCTGCTAGTGTTGATAGGTTAAAAAAACAGTGCTCGAAAATATCTAATCACAATACCAAAGGTGTCATCACTTTAAAAACGTTCCGTGCCCTTGATTAAATCACAGTGAATCGAGCACTTTTTATAACATAGATTCTTGAACCAACACTTCTGCCTGCTTCTGTGCCTTAGAAAAGTCTTTATAAGTGATGTGAAACAGTGCCAAGTAACGAAATGTTTGTGTTTCATGTTTGTCACGCTAAGATTTTTTTCATTTACTGTTACCATTCATTAACAGAGCTAACAGCGTGCCTCCATTAAGGGGCCTATTTATGATTGCTTGAGCTTTTGTAAGGAAGAAAAACTTTGGCACCTGCCAAAGTTTTTCTTCGTTCGGGCCAGTTCGGGGAAAATGACGGAAATTGCAGAGATTTCTTACTTAAACTCACAGCGGGTTTCCTTGATGATTGCTTAAACTGAAAAGCTCAAGCGATCATAAATAGGCCCCTAAGTTTGCAGTTAAAATCAGAGCAAGTTGTTTACTCGTTACACTGTGGCTACCACACTTAGTTATCGGTGCCCTATTCCTCTACTTCTCGCAGGTTACAGTTACTACACATGGTTACAAGTGCTAATCCATTCCAACAGTTTGAATAAAGTCACTTGGCTTTCAGCGGTCTTTAATCACCTTTAGTTAAATATTTATAAGCGCAAATATATAGAGATTCTAACAGCCAGTGCTATTTAGCATTATGTAGTAGGTGGTTCTTTTGGTTGAAAAAAATACTGATTGAACACGGAGTCTTTGCACATTACCAGTGTAACAATCTTTTTATTTTTTTTGGTGACACTCTTTTAGCTGGAGGAGGTGTCCAACATTTATGAGGAGGTGAATGAAGAAGAATACTCTTAAATTGTTCATGACCATCAGGATGATGATTGGATTGTAGATGTGAGATTCCCTTTTAGATATTTCATTATTAATGAACACTTAGGGGCAGATTTATCAAGATTTATCAAGATTTATCAAGGTCAGAATGGAAAAATTAAAATTTTAGAGTTTATTTTAGTGTAATTCTTAGGGAATTGTTAAAAGTCGATTAGAGGTTTTTTTTTTAATGTACTGGCCCGTTAAGAATTTGACTATTCGCCACCTTAAACTTGCCAAATTGCTGTTTTAGCCTATGGGGGACATCCTGGAATCAATGTGGAGTTATTTGGAGAAATTCCATTCGAGTTTGTGGGTCGATCCCATTCACCTGAATTTGAAAAATTTGATTTTTTTTTTTTAAATTTTGATTGGTAGTTTTCCCCCCCGAATTTCAGTGTTCATGGGAGTTTATGGGTGTTTTTACAAACTCCCATGAACTCTAAATTTGACCCTTGATAAATCTGCCTAGTCTATTTATTTGGAAAAGTTTGGATAGAGTCCGCTGAGGTGTATGTTAGCTGCTGTGTTAGTGTGAAGAACATTGAGAGGACTGTATATCTTCTACCTCGTGAAAATGTAAGATATTTGTTATATTGTTGCCCTAATTTTATGGAAATATTTACTTCTATATTATGGATTATGGGCTGCTAGTTAAGCGTTCGGAGTCACAACAATAATGTTCACTATAGCAAGGAATTGAAGCAAAGTGCTTCCCTGAAAGTATAGTACAGGTATGGGACTTATTATCCAGAATGTTCCGGACCTGGGGCTTTCCGGATAACGGGTCTTTCCGTAACTTCGATCTTCATACCTTAAGTCTACTAAAAAATCAAGTAAACATGAAATAAACCCAATAGGCTAGTTTTGCTTCCAATAAGGATTAATTATATCTTAGTTTGGATCTAGTACAAGGTACTGTTTTATTATTACAGAGAAAAAGGAAATCATTTTTAAAAATTTGTATTATTTGATTATAATGGAGTCTATGGGAAACGGCCTTTCTGTATTTCGGAACTTTCTGGATAATGGATTTCCGGATAACGGATCCCATACCTGTACTATAGTCACACAGTCTATTGTTCCATTATAATATACAAGACCATTGTTCACAAACTTAACATATGATAAGAATTTGTGTTCAAGCTATCTTGGTGAAAAAAAAGAAAATATTTTATTACTTTATACTTGGTAGTAGGGTTGAAATCATGTGTGTTTCATATATATGTTTACAGCAGTGAAGTTGCATCTAAGCAGCAACTTAGAAGGGGAGAAACCCGCTGGAGCAGAGCATTTTGGGATCTAGTTTAAAACTTAACTTTTATTATGACTGTTAAAATTAATTATGTGCATTGTCCAAAATAATTTAAAACAATTAAAAAATTAAATTAAAAAAGGTGAGTTTTAAATTAAGTTATTCCACAATTGTGTGTGTGTTGTAGTGGTATGTTTCTGACTAAAACATATATTTTTGACATTTGTCTCTTAAGCTTTGCTTTGACATTTTTGGGTATACAGGTATGGGACTGTATACCCAATTTGGCTCTTCATACATTCATTCTACTAGAAAATCCTGAATACACGAATAAACCCAATAGGCTGGTTTTGCTTCCAATAAAGATTAATTCCAGTATATCTTAGTTTGGATCAGAGAAAAAGGGAATCATTTATAAAAATTTGGATTATTTGGATAAAATTGATTTTATGGGAGACTGCCTTTCTGTAACTTGGAATTTTCTGGATAACAGGTTTCTGGATAACGGATCCCATATCTGTACAGGAAACTGCTCTCTAACCACTACAGAGTACTTTCCTTCTCAGCAATGTCTTTCATATCTATTTCTCTATATATATTATATTCCAATGATTTCAAAATTTCTTCCTCCCATGTAATTTCCCTCACACACCAAGACTCATGGCACATGGTGTGTTCCCTCCTCCTTTTTTTTAGATTGTGCCCAAAGCCACCTGAAGAGCATGTCATTCGCTTCAATGGAAATTATCATGTTCTTCCTGAAATCCAGGTTTCCAGTTAAACTACTGACAGCCTCTGCCGCAGAACTATGTTTTTAGTATTCCTAAAACCTCCTCTTGCAGCTTTCTAAGCTTGTGCAAAGTAAGATGGTGGCGCAGCACTAGGTGAGAAAGATGTAGTGTTGTTCTTTTGCACCTGTAGGTCTGGGTGAAAAAAATTATTTGGCAACCCCAGTGTACTACCCTTTACTTGTACTTTAAGTCCGAATGGAAAAAACCCGAAAAAAAATTGTGATTTTTTGACTATAAAATATGAATCTTTTGTGAAAAAATAAACTTGAAGTTTTTGGGATTTATTAAAACCTGAGGATGGAAATCCGAATCCGAATCCGAAAATCCGGCATCTCAGACCTTCCGAGGTTGTATATAAGTCAATGGGAGAAGTCCCAAAGATATCCTGATCTGAGCCGGGTTTTGTGCAAAAATATGAAGATTTCGTGGTATTCGGGAAAAATCTTATAAATAGGCTTTTTAAAAGCATATCTTTTATTTTGAATTCGTACATGCTGCTCATTCCTTTACTACTATTTTGTTTTGTTATGGTGAGATTAATGTAACACTTTATTCTTTTGTGCTTGTAGCAGATATATTTCAAGCACATTTTTGTTTTTGATCTACATCTCCCTACCAATTTGCAATTGGTTTTAGTTTTTTATTATTTGTGGTTTTTAGGTTATTTAACTTTTTATTCCGCAGCTCTCCAGTTTGCAGTTTTAGCAATCTGGTTGCTAAAGTACAAATGACCCTAGCCACCATGCATTGATTTGAATAAGAGACTGGAATATGAATAGGAGAGGCCTGAATAGAAAGGTGAGTAACAAAAAGTAGCAATTACAATACATTTGTAGCCTTACAGAGCATTTGTTTTTACATGGGGTCAGTGACCTCCTCATTTGAAAGCTGAAAAGAGTCAGAAGAAAGACACAAATATTTCAAAAACTATGAAAAAAATAAATAAAGAAGACCAGTTGAAAAGTTGCTTAAAATTGGCTATTTTATAACATGATAAAAGTTAACTTAAAGGTGAACCACCCCTTTAATGGGGTGTATGTTGAAATATTCCCTTTTTTTGCCGTTGATTAGGGGTGGTTCACCTTTAAATGAACTTTTATTATGTTATAGAACGTCCAATTTTAAGCAATTTTTCAATTGGTTTTCGTTATTTATTTTTTATAGTTATTTGCCTTTTTCTTCTGACTCTTTGCAGCTTTCCAAAGGGCATCGCTGACTCCCTTCTAAAAAACAAATGCTCTGTAAGGCTACAAATGTATTGTTATTGATACTTTTTATTACTGATCCTTCTATGCAGGCCCCCTCCTATTCATATTCCAGTCTCTTATTCAAATCAATGCATAGTTGCTATGGAAATTCAGACCCTAGCAACCAGACATCTTAAAATTGCAAACTGGAGAGCTGCTAAATTAAAAGGTACATAACTCAAAAACCACAAATAATAAAAAAATGAAAACCAATTGCAAATTGTCTCAGAATATCACTCTCTACATCATACTAAAAGTTCTCAAAAGTGAACAACCCCTTTAATAAAGTTGTTTTATGCTGCACCTATTGTATTTTTTGTCTAGTAAGGAATTGGTGAAACTCTCCTGTGTGTATTTATTAACATACCATGTCAGATTGACAATTGCATGGCATTGAGTGCCTCAATTTTAATATCATTATATATATATAATGGTATAGTAGAACCGGCACTCACCCTCAAAACATCAAGCCCCGGGTGCTACTTCAAAAGTTTGCATATTGGATCATTTAAGAGCACTCACGGGTGTTGTGAAAAATACTTTTTTATTGGAGTGTTACAATCTACCCCACATCAACGCGTTTCGGTTCTCTCTGAACCGTCGTCAGGATGCACCCAGAAGTCATCACGTGATCCATAAATACAAGCATAAACCAATCAGTGAACAGAATTAATTAGTGAACAGAGTTAGTTGGATATTCACGACAGTGTTCTGCATTAAAGTGTTAGCATAAATCACTAAATCCATTGCCAAAAATTCCATATACATGTTAAAAATTCCAAATGTATGTTAAAAAATTTTTATATAAAAAATGTGAAAAAATTAGCCTTGTTAAAACTTTAAAAAATACATAGTGGCTCATATAGACTTTTTAAGACATAAGGACTATACAAGTGACACATCACAAAACAAGGTTATCAAGGGTATACATGTGTTCCAGTGCAAAAAGCTGGTCAAAAAAACTTTTAATCTATAAATAGTAATATATAGCAGCATATGAGATTATCAAGGGTATCCATGTGTTCCAGTGCAAATAGCGGGTAATACATACAGTCCAGGTGTGTATCCGCACTCTGACTTGTCCAAGTGGGTGCTATATCAAAATATGATAAATAGCGATAAGGAAGATAAGCACTCCAATATTACTGGTCAATAACCTTTTATTCCACTGTGCATACCAATGTTTCGGCCCACGTTTGGACCTTTATCAAGGATCACCGAAACGTTGGTATGCACAGTGGAATAAAAGATTATTGACCAGTAATATTGGAGTGCTTATCTTCCTTATCGCTATATATATATATTTATATTTTTATATATTTCTCTGTGTATCTGTACATGTCTATATAATGTTGTTCATTAATAAGGTTATGCCAGATTATTAGAAAAAAAGAATGACTGTTATAAACCCTGTTTGCAATGGGGCATGCTACAATGCTATATTTATTCTGTAGAATGTTTTGCCATACCTAAGTAAAAAGCTCTAGAAGCTGTTTGTTTAGGATAGCAGCTGCAGTATTAGCTTGATGTGACATAAGTTCCTGCCTGAGTCTCTCCCTGCTCACTAATAGCTCTGGGCTCAGATTACAGCAGAGAAGGGAGGGCATTACTTTGAGGGTTTACTGGTATATTTAGGTGGACCTTTCTGATAAGGCATAAGTTACTTTTAACCTTTCCTTCGCCTTTAAAGATTGATTCTTTTATGAAATATACCTAATACAAGGCTACACACAGGGTTGCCAGCAACCAAACCTTAAAATATATCTATATTTAGTGTGTCCTTTATTAAGAGGGTTGTTTATCAAAGGTCACATTTGTGAGCTTTGTGAGGTTTTTTTTTTATACCTGGAATAAACTCACAACTGGAATATTTTCTTATTTATGGAAAAACTTAAATAAACTCAAATCAGTGAATTTGGGGTGAAAAACCTGAATACTAGAATTTATCGAGTTTTCCATGGGGAAAAAAAACTTGAATCTCTCAAATGAATTGAGTTTTTGAGCGAAACTAACCAAAAAGACAGGCTCATCATGAAGGCTATTAATATCTTAAAATGGTTCAACGGACCTTTGCCATTGACTTCTACATGACCTGGAAAGGTTTTAACTGGAGTATTTTTGAGCTATTTTGAGCTTTGGGTACAGGTATAGGACCTGTTATCCATAATGCTCTGGACCCGGGGCTTTGCATTTAACGGATCTTTCCGTAATTTTGATCTTCATACATTAAGTCCAGGAGAAAATCATATAAGCCCTATGGACTGGTTCTCCTTTGAGTAAGTATTACGTTTATCTTAATCTGGAACAAGTGCAAGGTACTGTTTTATTATTACAGAGAAAAAGGTAATCATTTTTAAAAAATCTGGATTATTTGGATAAAATGAGTCGGAGACTGCCTTTCTGTAAATCGGAGCTTTCTGGAGAATGGGTTTCAGGATAACGGATCCCATACCTGTAATAATAAACAAATTCAGGTTTTTTTTATTTGAAAATTAGATTTTTTTTACTGAAAACTACCTTGTATTTTTTAGGTAATAAACAAACTGACCTTTAATAAATAACTCCCTTAGGGCTCTTACTCATGAGCGTTTTTACCTGCGCTCCCTTGCGTTCCGTTTTTCGGCGTTCAACCGCAGGGAGCACAGGAATAGACGCATTTCATTTTTTCAAATGGGGCTGTACTCACACAGGCGCATGTAGGCGCCGAATGCAGGAAAAATGCAGCATGTTGCGTCTCAACCTGCGTTCGGGGCCTACATGCGCCTGTGTGAGTACAGCCCCATTTGAAAAAATGAAATGCGTCTATTCCTGTGCTCCCCTGCGGTTGAACGCCGAAAAACGGAACGCAGGGGAGCACAGGTAAAAACGCTCATGAGTAAGAGCCCTAAGTATGTAGTTGGTGACCCTAGGTTGGTTATGGTAATATCTACAAATTGATTGGTTGGCTTTCAGTCTTCTTCCTCCAATTTCATATTTTATCCCCTAATTTGAACTGTGTTTCACTGCTGGAAAATGCTTCTATCCTGAACCCGTCCCTCTCTGTCTTCCTGTAAGCTGTACATTTTACTTTACTGATAATTCTTTGTTTTTCAGGTTTTACATATGTGTGTTGCGTTAAAGTAGAATGATGTTTTTCAGGAAATGACTATAACCCAGTCATGTGAATCCTTTAAACCTACGCTGTATTATAATAACACACCATTTTGTTTTCTTTATTTAAACAATTGCACAGAATTGACAAATTCCCCGTATTAATTCTATTGAAGTTAAACAGTGTATGTAAACCAACCTGTGTGCACAAAACAGCGGGATGTGTGGGTTCTGATCTCCGAATAAAAAACCAATTGGTAGAATTCTTGGACATAAGGGTCCTGACTCCCTGCCAGTTGTTTTGTAAACTGTAATTATCTTATGATATGTTTGCTTTGCAGGCGGACTCACCCCAACTTCCCCGGAATTTAAAAGGAGAAACGTTTTTACATGTGTTTGGAACAAATACTTCAAGCCTGGAGCTTTTCTTAAAAATAAAAGGGCCCAGCTGGCTGGAGATAAAAAGCCCACGTAAATATGCGGCTTCATTCTGCAACATTTTGTCTGTATTTATGTATTCTTGATGATCTCGCTGCAGGTACATTGCAGCATTAGGAAGGTTTGCCCTTGCCAAAGAAAAGGATTAACACAGCAATCCCTCCCACTTGCTTATGTTTTAATTTAAAGCTTTAATCACAATATTGTTAAGTGGGATGCTTGTTTTAGCCCTTCTTTCCTGGCATAGTAATTTTCTTTTATTTCTACACAACATGTTTTATTTGTCATTTTAAAAGTGCCAGTAGTGGACCTCGAAGTTTGAAAATAAAAGCTTTAGCACGCAGAATGCTTGAATACAAAACAAATTTGGATAGTAGTTTTAGAGTTCATGATATTGTCCCCTTAACCAATTTTGTTTTCTTAAGAGTTAAAATCAGAAGTGTCTTTCCGAGAAAACAAGATGGAAGCTGCCTATATCACACTTAGAGCGCCTATGTACGTGAAAGTTCCATTTTGTGAAAAGAATAAGCTTAATCTGAGGGATCTTAAAAGCAGTGCTTATACTTAATTACTAATGTATTGCCTTGTAGTGTAGAGCTGAAACGGGTTGTAAAATATGGCCCATGGGTAAAGAAATTTATTCCAGCCTGATACTAAAGTGTCTAAAAGAGGAAAATTGTAAAAGCGCAGAAAAAAGGGTGCTATATAAAAACAAATCTTAACATGAAACATGCATAAAATATGATATAATATAAACTGATATTTTATTATATATAACCTAGGAATTTAAAACTGTATATTTTAAAATAAACCGTGAAAGCCTTTCAGGGCATTAAAGGACAACTATATCCAGGGTTGCTTCGCCAATGGGGCGAGTTGAGGCTGTCACCTCAGGCGGCAGCGCCCCACTAGGTACCAGGGGCAGCAAAAATGCTGCTCCTGGTACTTTAAGAGCGAATTTCTGGGGGAGGGGGGGCAGCAGCAACTGCTGCTGCCTCAGGAGGCAGAGGGGCCAGGATCCCCCTGACTATATCTCTCCAAACAATGTCGGTCTCTATAAATATATATTGCATAAACCAGAATGTAAATAAAGCATTTTCATAATAATATACTTTTTTAGAATTATTTTTTTAGAATTTACCATTGGGTAATCCTAAATAGAAAATTTGCCATTTTAAGTACTAATGGCAGTCCCCTGGGATCACACGATTCATGCTGTACACAAACAAACCAAACAAACTATAATTGTAGGTCACATGAGCCAATTAAAAGACTGAGGTCTGTCTTTTGCTTCCACGCTTCTTCCTGTTACAGTTAGAGCTGCAGTATTTCTGGTCAGGTGATCTCTGAAGCAGCACACAGACCATCATGAAATGGGGGATCAAGGCAAGAGATGTAAAATGACAATATTTAGTTTTATATATATATATATATATATATATATATATATATATATATATATATATATATATATATATGCCTCTGTCTTAAATATATTGATAATGGGTTGAGTGCAGAGGACTCTTGTATTTGTCTATATGTATTTTGTGGTCACACCCTCATTGCACCCCCTCATTGCCTAATGGTTTTTAAAAATTAGTGGTGAGCACAACTTTCCCTTGTTTGTTATAGTTATACAGGAGCAGTGACCAGCTCCATGTTGTAGCTCCCACCCTTCCCAACTATAGTCAGGTGATCCCACTGGTGTCTAATAAAAGGGCAGCCAAGTTTGGGAGTTTTACTTTGAAAGCAGCAAGTAAGTTGCAGGTAAAACCAAGTCCCTTTGTAAAATGTATAATGAAGCAATAGAATTCTTAATGAATCAGATGAAAATTGAGCGGCAGTAGCAGTATGCACAAAATGTCTCTGTCTTAAATATATTGATAATGGGTTGAGTGCAGAGGACTCTTGTATTTGTCTATATATATATATGTATATATATATATAATTTTTTCCTGGAGTGCCCGCACCTCTCGGTAGTTGATTGGAGGTGCTTGATCAATATTTATGATATAGGTAATAGAGGATCCGCATTCTCATTTTCAAAGTATAACAGCTTTTATTTATCACATCACAATCCGACGTTTCGGTCCCTCCTGGGGACCTTTCTCAAGAAAGGGACCGAAACGTCGGATTGTGATGTGATAAATAAAAGCTGTTATACTTTGAAAATGAGAGTGCGGATCCTCTATTATATATATATATATATATATATATATATATATATATATATATATATATGTGTATGTATATGTATGTATATGTATGTATATGTTGCTTAAGTACTCATTTTCCTGAAGCCCTCTTAATGGGGCCATGTACCCGTGTTCAACATGAGTGGCTTTTGCTGAACATACATTGTTCCTGTTCTTTTAATCATGAAAAAATCTTTTATTTTTTTTTATACAAAACTGCTATGTTTGCTTTTTGAGAAGCAGGTAACTAGATTCCCAGTGCACAGATCATCACCCTGGATTATGAACTTCCACAATCTCGCATAGCCTTAATTTCCCCATTTTCCCTTTTTTAGAGCAAAAAATTAAAAGAAAAACCCCCCGATATTTTTGTGATTAAAAACAATTGGCAGAATTTTGTTCAGCACAAACCCTATTCATAGCTGTTGTGGGTTACTTGAGTAGGAAACCAAATGAACAGTCATGATCTGCATCAGTTTACATTTCCAGCTTCAAAGGGGATTATTTATTAAGGTTTGAGTTGTTTTTCGAGATTTTTTTGGTCAAAATTCAAATTTTTTGGGTTAATTTTTTTGAGATTTATTATTCCCCCGACCCTGGATGTAGCTTGAATGCGAAAATACACCACCTAAAACCTGTGGAGGTCATGTAGAAATCAATAGCAGAAGTACCTTGAACCATTTGACGATGTTTATAGCCTTCATGATGTTTGAGGTTTTTTTCGAGGGTTTTGCTTGAAAACTCTAATAATTTGAGAGATTCGAGTTTTTCCCTCGGAAATCAAAATTTGAGAAAGAAAAATCAATATGATTTTCTGGGTTTCACAACTCGAACTCGCAGAATTGAGTGTTGCATTCAAGTGTTTCGGCCGAACCGAATCCTAATTTGCAAATGCAAATTAGGAACAAGGAGGGAAACTGTGTGACTTTTTGTCACAAAACAAGGAAGTAAAAAATGATTTCCCTTTCCCACCCCTAATTTGCATATGCAAATTAGGATTCAACTCAGTATTCAGCCGAATCTTTCGCAAAGGAATCGGGGGTTCTGCTGAATCCAAAATAGTGGATTCTGTGCATCCCTAGTATAAATTGACATGATTCACAAAGGATCAGTTAGCTTTACTTCCTTCTATCTCTACCTTCTTTCCTCGCTTACTAATTGTTGTAACAGCCTTCCATAATTCTGATCTTAAACAAAAGGGGGCCGAAACTTTGGACACTGTAATTCATGCAATAATGGTGATATTCCAGGGTCGGGGGGTAATAAACCTTGAAAAACCGAAACTGTGACATGATTCACTAGAAAACTAGGTGTGCAGCTCTATATACAGGATTATACATTTTATATTTGATCCAGGACCCATCACAACATCGTTAATCCGGATCAGAGAACGGCTGCTGTCTGAATGTGTGTATATATATATATATATATATATATATATATATATATATATATATATATATATATATATATTTTATATTCCCGATGACGGCTCAAGTCTAAAGGTGGCCATAGACGCAAAGATCCGCTCGTTTGGCAATAGCGCCAAAAGAGCGGATCTTTCCCCGATATGCCATTAACGAGTATGGCTATATCGGGGGTAATCTGATTGTTCGGCCGTATGGCCGAACGATCCGATTACGATGCGCAATGGGCTCCGGCAGGATCGTCAGGTCAAAATCAACCTGTGTGTCTATGGCCACCTTAAGAGCCGAAATGTTGAATAAACCCATTTTTTTTCATCACAAAAGACCTATGAGTGCGGATTTCTTTGATATATATATATATATACAATTATATATACAATTACAAGAGTCCTCAGCACTCAACCCATTATCAATATATGGACAAACAATCCCTGTGTTGTTTAAAGGGTAAGGCATTTTTCAGTAGCAGTATGCACAAAATGTCTCTGTCTTAAATATATTGATAATGGGTTGAGTGCTGAAGACTCTTGTAATTGTCTATATGTATTTTGTGGTCACAGCCTTGCTGCACCCCCTCCTAATGGTTTTAAAAACTAGTGGTGAGCACAACTTTCCCTTGTTATATATATATATATATGTAACTCTAAAATATAATTATTCCTTATTGTAAGCAAAACCAGCTCATTGGGTTTATTTAATGTTTACATGATTTTCTAGCGGACTTAATATATGAAGATCCAAATTACAGAAGGATCTGTTATCCGGAAAAAAAACCCAGGTCCCACAGGCCCAATACCTGCATAGCATTTCAGCATTGTGTTCCATGCTGTTGTCACATCTGTAGCTAAAACAAAGTTATTTGGTATATTGAGTTGTGTGGTGATATCCTGCCAGGTACCCATTCTGTTATGTTTTTGTAGCCGAGGATGAGTAGAGTATAACAATTAGCGATTTAGTAGAAGGAGATCTACCTGCTGGTATGTGATAAATTGAATAAAAAGGGATCTGACTTTTGTCAGTATATTGGGAATTAAATTGTAAGAAGAGAAATAAAAGTATCCCTTATTTACCCTTATTTATCAAAATTAATTTAAACGCAGTTTCTATAAAACACCGGATGCTTGTACTTTCTATTAAAATATAGTTCTGTTATAATTGGTAACAATAAAATATAAATGTGAATTGTGGATGAAATTAAATTTCTTATAATCAATAAAGTACTGGTGTAATAATATTAATGTGGTTCAAATAATCGCATTATTAGCACCTAAAGTGCATAAGTGCTAAGAAATCTAAATTGACTTGTTGCTTAATCAATTCATAAAAGTTTTGAATTAATTAAAAATTCATTCAATCTGTTGCATTCAGTTGTACAATTAATTAATCATAAATATAAAGTGACTAAGTGCTTAACTAAAAATCCCCATTCATCCAGAAAAATTCATATACCTGCTCAAATTGCCTAATTAGTAAGAAAAAGGAACATAATAGTAGGTGGAGAAGTCCCGTTAGGCTGTCTGATATTTTTCTGTCTCAGGGACCCCACCAAGCTAAGAAAATCAGGGTTTGTGGGACTGTGGTCTCAATATTATTTTATCTTTCTTGTGTAAGAACTAACTATCCTATAAAACCACAGATCCCATGGCCCTTAGTAGAGAAAACAGTATTAGAATAAGAAGAAGATTTTTGTTGAGCAGGATAAAAGGAAACCGTTTAAAAAGATTTCACTAAAAAAAACCCCCAAGGATTTCAGTAAAATGATATAAACTGTCTATATATATTTCGCTAGTTAGCTTTCTCAAAGGCAATGCAAGTGGGTAAGGAGGCTGAATATTTATAACCTTCTAAGGTCGCATCATCCACTTTGCGCAACATTCCGTTCATCGTAATGACGCTGTTGCGCAAATATTTGTAGGTGTAGTGACGTCTTTGATTTTGGCGTCGAGTTCACTTCTGTCTGTAATCTCGCCCATTAAAACACTAAATCTCGTGAAATTTGCGGGCTCCATCTTTTAACATTTGGAGTCTTAGGTCATCCTATTTTGAACGTTTAAGGGAATGCTGACTAAAGCGAATTTAACTCTTGATTGCTCAAATTTCTATCTGTTAGTATTAAGACTAATATTGTATCTTTCTATAGATGGCTAATTTTATTATTCATATACTATTCTGTGGTTATAACAATGCTTTATTAGCAGGTTCATGCAGCCATTACACAACAGGAAGCAACTCTAACACCACAAGCTGTATAGAAAGTCTGCACAGTATAAGTCTTGAGCACAGTGACATCTACAGGTCATTTGTATAAACAACACATATTTCCCCTATAGCAATTAAACAGTATGCATTTAAAAACAATATTATATTCCACATCACAAAGTCCTTGGTCCATGCAGGTAGTTTTCTGATTCTCTCAGTACGCCTTATAGGTTCACTTTCTTCAGGTCTATTGCAGTTGACATCAGGAGTAGGAAAATGCCCTTCATCAGATGGAGCTTTTCCAATTACTCTGTAGTTATGTAGGAACTCTGTTGTAAATACTTTCCAAGATTTCCCAGTAAGATTTGCTGTCTGTAGTGCTTTTTCAGATTTCTGTTGAATCGCTTGATTTCTCCATTTGCTTGTGGGTACTACACTGAAGATTTCCTATGCACAATATTCCTCTCTCTCAGAAACGATTCAAATTCAGATGAGACAAACGGTGTTCCATTGTCTGATATTAACTCCTTTGGATTACCTTCTCTGCTGAAGACTGTAGACAGAAATGTTATTACTGTAGCTGATGTTATATGAGAAACAAATGCAATTTCAGGCCATTTACTGTAAAAGTCTATCAAGGTTATAACAAATCTGCAGTCTATTAGGAGCATCTGTAAAAGGACTGCCAATATCAATAGCAAGTTTTTCCCATACTAAATCAGGAAATGGTACTGGTTTTACATCTGGTCTCAACTTAACTTTGTGTACAAAGTTCTTTGCACAGCCCAGTGAAGTGTTGCTTTGTGGTGAAATTTTAGACACTGGCTGTGTGGCAGGCACTGGTGCTGTAGTAATGAGACCATCAACTTATTGCAGGTTTAATGCAGCAAAGAGATCCCTTCCAAGTATAGCAGTACCCTTATTCACAATGTAAAAGTCACATGTTGCAGTATTTGATTGAAATTGTACAGTCATTGGCAAGCAAACAAGCACAGGGATTGGATCCTTTAGGTAACTGACCAGTCTCAGGGCAGGTACAACAAGCAGATCTTTAGCAAAGTATTTTGGATAGATCCTTCATACTGAAACCAAGGTTCAACAGACACTGATTACAGATAACGCTACTATGCAGAGAAGTAAGACTTTTTATACTATGACTAGAGGTAAACAAGTTAGGGACCACCATATGGGGTTTACCTTGACGTGGTAGGGTGGCTTTTCAACTTTATGATCATAACTTTGTAACTAAAAACCCCTGTTTTGTAAACTTACTTTTGAGACAGGGGACCAGGGAATGTGCATTAAAACTAGCACGTCCATTATACTTAAATATACTATAACTTAGCCTTTAGAGTGTTTCCACACCCCATTTTTGTACATTATGTGTAGTAATGAACTCATGAACATCTTTAGCAGAACTACGGCAGATCTTAGCAAAATGTTCTACCTTTTTGCATTTGCGGCACCGTACAGCTTTTGCAGGACATGTAACATGATTTGCAGTGTGTTGTGTTGAACCACAGCGAAAGCAGTATTTTTTATTTTATTTGCTGCACGGTTTTGCAGTGTAGGTGAATCCCTTTCCTTAGCACTGTATTTTGCCTGTGACTGTGCATTATTAGGCCACAGTGTTGAATTCACAATCTGTACATTCCCAGCAGTTCCCTGACTGAGAGTTTTAACCTCTGTCACTGCTGTTTCAGTTTGGCTAGCAACTATAAAAGCCTTTGCAAGGGTTAAATCCTGCTCTAGGAGCAGTCTCTCTCTAATGTGAGGTGAGTTTGTTTTTTCCACTATTTGGTCTCTCAGCATTTCATCTGTTAGATTCCATAGGGAATGGTAATGTATAGAATATACGCTGTCCCTCTGCTCTCAGGCAGTGAATAAGTAAAGCATGCTTTCTAGCAGCAGAAATCTCCCCTTGATCAGCAGCAATAATGTAATTTTCAAACATACGGATCCAAGCAGTAAAAGGTATGGTAGGCTCACTAGGGTTTGGAAGAAAAGGTGCAGGCTGCTGCAGAGGTAGAAGAGACATCTTGTTGCCAATATGTTATGCCGAGGATGAGTAGAGTGTAACAATGCTTTATTAGTAGGCTCATGCAGCCATTACACAACAGGAAGCAACTCTAACACCATAAGCTGTATAGAAAGTCTGCACAGTATAAGTCTTGAGCACAGTGACATCTAAAAGCCATTGTATAAACACTACAGCCTCACCCACTTATATCTTCATAAAACTACTACATAAAACTACTCCTGATATCCTTATATTTTACAGTAGGGGCACATTATTTCCCATATAATATAATAAGTAGGATGTCTCCTTCATTTTATGCGAAAAAATAAAAAAAATATATGTATATATGATATTTCCATCTCTTGCATGGTATACTATCTGATTTCCAGGGTTAGAAATTGGCCTGTTTGGCCATAGATTAAAGGCACCAATAACTACTTTTGAGCCTCAGCTCAGATGTGTTGCACATTATGGCTCCAAACCATGCTCAGTTGACCACTCTTCTAAAATAGTCATTTATCAACACTGGGCAAATTTGCCCATGGGCAGTAACCCATGGCAACCTATCAGATTGCTGCATTCATTATTCTACTTGCAGCTGGCTTTAAAAAGCTAATCACTGATTGGTTGCTATAGGTACTGTAAATGCCCAGTGTTGATAAATAAGCCACACAGACTTCTATTCCATTTAAACCATTGTTTGAACCCAAGCTACACAAAATAATTACTCGGACAACATAAGGCTTATTTTTACTGCACAGTCCATATAGTTTCACTAAAAGCTCAGGCTATGAACTGCCTTACTGGTTTTTCAATAATGCATATAAAAATGTTAGGGGTATTCATTTAGTTTAGTCTTTAGTTGAAATAAATGGTCAGATAAAGAAACTGTCCTTTTACTAATATCACTAAACTTAATGCAAATATTGAGATTGAACTTTATTGTAGTAAGTATTCCATTTTGTCATCTTGTGTTCAGGTCCGTTAAATAGTATATTGATTTCTAAATTAGCGATTCAGATTAACCAACTAGGATTGCAGAGTTATAGCCAATTAACAGCTAAGAATGATATGTTAGTGTGTGTCTATACATATGTCTTTTCTAACTGTTCCGTTTTCTTAAAGGGCCATGACATGAAGTGCTGCTTCAAAGGATTAACTCATGCAAAGTTCCATTCTGGTCCAAAATTGGGAGACTGAAAAGATCTGTTATGCCAAAACTTGGGGTAAGGATATTGTTTCTTTGTTGCTGACCAAACTGTATATGAAGGTGAAAGATAAAGACTTTAATTTGATGATAAAACATTTAAAATAGTTGTCCAGAGATATTAATTAGAGCACTCTTAAAATACATCATGTACCCGTGAATCAACTATACATTAAAACAAGTAAAATAAGCATACTATTATAGTCCCATATATATTTATGAACCAGGACAATCTTGTAGTTCGTAGGGTGCCCATCCTGCATGCTATCTTGAAGGTGACATACATATAAATTTAAAGGGTAACTAAAGTCTAAAATAGAATAGTGCTAGGAATTCTGTATTTTGTATATTAAACATTAACATGAACTTAATGCACCAGAAGCCTAATTAAACAAATGATTTATGTTTTCAAAGTTGGCCGCAGGGTGTCATCATCTTGTAACTGTTAAACATCTTTGCAAGACCAAGACTACGCGCATGCTCAGTGTGGTCTGGGCTGCTGTTGGGAAGCTTAGGGATTGTCATAAATGATCAAAACAGCACAAGTCAAATAATATCTGCCATAGAAGTTGATACAGCAAGACTGATTAATAATCAGAATATGCAGACTGCACTGGGTCTGCGGATACGAATCTCTACACAGTCGCCGGCTGATTTACAGGGTAATAAATAAACAAAGCTGCTCGAAGGCCAGGGAAGTAAGCTGAGGGGGGCTCCCCCTGCTGTTTGAAAGTATAATCATTTCCTTGCAGAGCAGTTAGGGACCACCTGAGATCCATCCACAGCAGCAGCATTTTTTTTGCCTTTACATCCCCTTTAAGTGGGGGGGGGGTTTACGGGACCCAGTATAAATATCGGAATTAGCTTTGTGACCTAAGATATGGTTTTGGGTTGAATTATTCACCTTGCTATGTCAATTATTAATTAATTAATTAAAACTGTCAACAGTAGAAGGTTCATTCAGAGACAGTCTAGACAGATGGCATCCAAATTTGGGTCCTAACGAGACTTACAGATCTAGAGACCAAAGCTGGGCAGGTTGACTTGGTGGTGTCCTGGCACAGTAACCAGTAAGAGTCCTAGCCTTGTCATTCGGTTTGGCTTTATAAGTGGTCAGTCCGTTACTACCTTGGGGGCAAACAACTGTGCTGCAGTTCCTCACCATAGTGTTTCACTGACATTGTATCACTTTGGTTGTACTGTAGAAGTCCCAGTGGTTTGTGGTCTCCTTGATTTATATAGTACGGTGCATGATGTAGTGTGTTGTACTTATATATAGATTGTATTCTCCTTAATTCCATGGTAAATCCTTTAATATTTGTGTAAACTGAGTCCCCTTCTTCAATCTTTTTATCTACTCTTAAATTTTATCAAAGTCCTTTTTCCTTTTTTTAGTATATTTATGTGCCCATTTGGCCACCTTCTCTACAACCATTTGTGTGTTTCCACCACTATAATTTTAATATCCATTTGTGCAATAAATTGTAAGCTTCTTGGTTTTTGTAAGTTTTCTTGTATCGCATAAAAGCCTGTTAGAGCATCTAAGAAAATACATATTGTAGGTGTACAATATTTCTTCTTTTAACATTGAGTGAATAATGTGGCAATATGCCTGGAAAATTATCACAGTATGGTTATATATGTAGTAATTTATTTGTGTCATTTTAAGCAGGCCATTTGTAAAACTATTCTTAATGAAAAACCTACTAGCAGGGAACCAGAGAGTAAATTTACATTCAAAGAATCTGTTTCTATGTTAATGAGACTAATTTGAATATTTGCATTTTACGTAATGAGAAAAACACATAAACAAAGTCACTTTGGGTGGTTTAAAAACACTGAACAGATGGACTAAATCTGTACATAATTTTCCTTTGATGCTGGGATCTAGAGGATTACATAAACTCACCTGAGGGATCTAAAATAAAGCAGATTATTCTTCTTATTTTTTCAACTGAGTTAGCCAACTGAGTTGGCTAATTGAGACATTTTGTTAGCCAAAGTCTCGGGTAAATCTGTTTTTTTTAATCTGCTTTTATTGGTATATGGTGTGTTCTTATTGGTTGATACATTTTCATCCAGCCTATGAAATAACAAAATAATCCATATGCTGGCATAGGCATGGGACCTGTTATCCAGAATGTTTGGGACCTGGAGTTTTCCGTAATTTTATTTTCCTGTAATTTGGATCTTTATACTTTAAAGGGAACCTGTCACCCTAAGAAATAATTCCAAATTTTAATTTATCATGTTAGTTGAGCAAATTAAACTTTACTTACACCAAATTTGTTACTTAAGTTTTGTTTCATTCTTGGAATAACACAATCAAAGCATACTGTCATGTGCCATTTTGTGAACACTGTTATAAAGACATTAAATATCACCCCAAAATCTTGTATATGCACCAGAATGGGGGGGGGGCTAATGCCCATGCGTAGTACCTGTCAGGGAGCCGGGAGCTCCCTCCAGGGAGGTAGTCTGGATCAAGGAGGAAGCCCTCTAGTGGTAGCAAGGTCGCGGTATCCGAAGAGTAGTAGTGGTCACAGGCAGGAGTTAACGAGGGCAGGCAGAACAGATGCAAAAGTCCAAAGTCCAGGCAAAGTTCAATAACACAGGCAGGTAACAGGAATCATGGACAGGGAGCAGGAATCAGGGCTGGAAGCAGGAATCAGGGCTGGGAGCAGGAATCAGGGCTGGAGCAGGGATCAAGGCTGGAAAACAGACAGTACAGGAACCCAGGATCAGTAGCGATTTGAATCCTATTCTTGGGCCCCGTCACAGTGTTTTGGGCGCCCTTTTATGACGAGATCCCGGCACCAGTGATGACCTCATCAGGCAGCGACACTGCAGCCATGTGTTCAGCATGGGCGCCGCCATCTTGGATCTTCACTGAATGTAAACAGCGCCGTCGGGTACTTCTGGCAGTCCTGACAGTACCCTACACAATTTTAGAGCGTGAGGAGGGAAGGGGGAATGTGTGGAGTGCAGAGACCCGCTGAATGGAAAGTGAAAGTAATTGCCTGCCCCACCACTATGCCTCAGGCATAGAGGCGGGACAGGTGATGTTTGATTGACAGCTAAAATTTAAAAACCCTTTTGTAACAGCTATTGATATTTTAATGAAAAAAAGAATTGAGGTTCCATGTTTAATTTGCAAAGTACTTTCAGCTTTTTATGTGTAGGTGACAGGTCCGCTTTAAGTCCTCTGGACCCCGTTATTTCTTTTCCCGTCCTCTGGACCCGGTTGTTTCTTTTCTTGTCCTCTGGACCTGGTTGTTTCTTTTCCCTTCCTTTGGACCCGGTTGTTTCTTTTCCCGTCCTCTGGACCCGGTTGTTTCTTTTCCCATCCTCTGGACCCGGTTGTTTCTTTTCCCATCTTCTGGACCCGGTTGTTTCTTTTCCCGTCCTCTGGACCCGGTTGTTTCTTTTCCCGTCCTCTAGACCCGGTTGTTTCTTTTCCCGTCTTCTGGACCCGGTTGTTTCTTTTCCCGTCCTCTAGACCCGGTTGTTTCTTTTCCCGTCTTCTGGACCCGGTTGTTTCTTTTCCCGTCCTCTGGACCCGGTTGTTTCTTTTCCCGTCATCTGGACCCGGTTGTTTCTTTTCCCGTCATCTGGACCCGTTTGCTATTAATCTGACGGCTCTTAGGAAGAAGCTGTTAAGAAGTCTTTTACTTCTAGTTTTTATACTTTCAGGCCTTTTGTATCTTAGAGAATAGTTAGGCTTGTGCCAGATAAATAGTTCGTCCTGGGTGACTCGGGTCACAAGTAATAGCTTTAATTTTGTTCATGCACCTGCCAGTGTTTAGATCAAATATTGATGGAAGTGAAGTGGTGATAATTTGTTCAGCAGTTCTTATCACTCTTTGGAGAGAGTGTTTTCCTGTTGTATGATGCTGCCATACCACACTGCTATGTTACCAGTTAAAATGCTCTATATAAGGTTATTTGCACCATCTTGTTGACGCAACACCGCTTCAGTCTTCTGAGGAAATGAAGACACTGATGAGCTGTTTGGATTATGGCATTAATGTTGTCAGTCCACTTTAAAGACTTTGCAATAGGTAGACCTAGAAATGTGATGCCCTCAACCTGCTCAATTTTGACATCTTCAAATTGTAGTAGTTCATGTTGACATGGCTGTTTTCTGAAGTCAACAATCCTCTCTTTTGTTTTTGCTACGTTGAGGGCTAGGTTATGTTCTTCACTGTATTAAATACACACTAGCTGACTAGGTGCACATTTTTCCAGTGTTGCTAAATGAGCCCCAGCAGGAGGCTGCTACCTTTCCTGCTGTGGATCTTTTCAGGCTCTCCATTGCAGGGGAACACGGGAAGACATGCAGCACTTTATTTCCTATTAGTTTGTACTTACCGGGATGCAGGCAGGCAAGTGTTGAATGCAGGTGGAAATGCAGCCTGATGCTTCCACCACAGAGGAAAACCGGTAAGAACGTCCATGGGTAAAAAGTTAAATTAGAAATATACCTTGAACTCGTATCTCCATTGTGCAAAGCTATAGTTATCTATAGACAAATTTGTAGATATGTAATTTTTTTGGTCAAATCTCACATTTTCATGTAAAAAAAGAACTCAGAATCTTTTGAGTTTTCTTAAAACATTCTTTTTTCGTGATTTATTATACCCTGACCCTGGAAATGGCTAGAATCTAAAAATACACCATCTAAATCCTGTCGAGGTCATGTGGGAATCAATGGCAGAGGTCCCTTGAACCATTTGAAGATGTTAATAGACTTCATGATGTTTGAGGGTTTTGCCTGAAAACTCGATCATTTAGAGTGAATTTGAGTGTTTTTTTTCCCTCCTAAATTTGGTCAATTCGGGTTTTTGTTTAGTTAACCCTGAATTCGCTGAGTCTAGTTTTTCCCCACTCTGTTTTTTCTTTTAATTAGAAACCATTTGAGTTGTAAATTCATTTGAGTTCATTTGATGTGTATAAAACTCTTACATTCCACCTTTGATAAATAACCCCCCTAGTGTCCCTTCAGTTGTGGTTGTCACCCCATAATATCGGAGAGGGGTTGTATTTTCATCCGTTTGTGTTTTTATGTCTGTTGTGTATGGCACAGGAATTCTCCAAACCATTGTGGTTATAGGAGCTGTTGACAATTTACAGTGTAAGGCCAATGTTTTTTTTCCAAAAAGGTATTTGTTTTATTAGTAAATGCCTGTCTAGAAAGTCAAATCAAGCATTTTATTTTATATTCTGCAAAGTTCAGATAATAATCTTTGTTTTTAACCTTGTAGGCTATGAATATTTCATTTAACGATACAATGCACCCTCACGCCTAACCTTGAATAGGTCATACGCATGACATTCAGAAGCAAAAATGTCTTTAGTATAGAAAATATATGCTGACAAGTATATATTCAGCTCAGTGACCTGACCAATCTAGTAAACAACAACCTTTATAATGGAAGAGGGAGCTTTTACATTGAAAATAATGCATGAAGAGAAACTTTAATGATACATCACTTTAGCTTTGGAAAAAAAACATGACAGTCTGAGTGCTTCTTTAAATGTAAAAGCTACATATTCCATTATACAGAATTGGCCCGGACACCGAACTAAATACGTACAGAAAATTGCTCTTGCCTTGCACAGGAATTTTAAGATTTTGTCAACTTGCGTGTGTTTGACCTCTGCAAATTCAAGGTAGAAACCAGTGATTCGCTCCTTTTGTGACTATTAGGTACTTGTCTAACCTCCCAAATTACTAAATGGGTTTTCTTCCGCAGCTGCTGTTATCATTATTAGCTAATTATAAGCTAATCATATAAGGTGGAGCACCTAGAATTTATTCTTGCTCATATATATGCCAGCAAATACCGTTGACTCCTGCAATATAAAGTGATAACTTGAATAGATGTGCTAATAGGTAGTTTTTCCATTACGTCTTGGGATTGCAGGTTGATCAGTCATGATTCATTTCATCTTTGCGTTCTACTGTAGTTTGTCTGGTGCACTTCGCAGCATCAGAATGCTTCATTGGTAAATTTAAGGGGCTTTGTTGCAGATGGAGGTGGAACTAATATTTTGGAAATGGAGCATAGATGAGGGAAGGAAGGCGCACACACAAGGGTATTTTCCTTTGAATTTTGTGATTACAGGTACAAGATAGAGAATGCTTTGGACCTTGGGTTTTCTAGATAAAGGGATATTTCTGTAATTTGGATCTCCATGCCTATAGTCTACTAAAAAATATGTAAACATTAATTTGCAGATTTATCAACGAATTACGAATTCATCTGAATTTTGATTTTACTAATAAATTTGAATATACTCACAACTCGAATAGGAGGTTATTTAAGAAAAAAATGTGAACATCTAGGGGCACATTTACGTAGGGTCGAATATCAAGGGTTAATTAACCCTCAGTATTCGACCGTCGAAGTTAAATCCTTCGACTTTGAATATCGAAGTCAAATGATTTAGCGCTATTCGTTCGATAGGAATAATCATTCGATCGAACGATTAAATCCTTCGAATCGAACGATCGAACGATTTTCCTTCAATCCCAAATTGGCTAGAAAGCGCTAACATTGATGCTCGGTAGGTTTTAGGTGGCGAAGTAGGTGGTCGAATTTTTTTTAAAGAGATAGTACTTCGACTATCGAATGGTCGAATAGTCGAACGTCGTTCGTTTCGAAGTTGTAGTCGAAGGTCGAAGTAGCGAATTCAATGGTCGAAGTAGCCAAAAAAATATAAGTATTTTTTTATTCTATTCCTTCACTCAAGCTAAGTAAATGCGCCCCCTAATATCCAAACAAAAAGGTACAATCCGAAAATTCGATTTGTATACAATTCGTATTTGATTCAAGTTTTCCCTCGAAAACTTGAAAGTCAGGAAGGCTATTATCATCTTCAAATGGCTCAGTGGACCTCTGCCTTTGACTTGTTCATGAATTTGGCAGGTTTCAGGTTTCCATGCTCGAGGTGTGATTACATTCAAATTTACATTCGAATTGGGGGATTAAAATTCAAATGTGTGAATTTTGACACCAAAAAAAGTGAACATTCGAATTTACTATTGGACCCTTAATAAATCTACCCATAAATAGTCACAATTGTATTGTTTTGCCACCAATATGTACTTATGCAGTACATCAAGCACAAGGTGCTGTTTTATTATTACAGAGAAAAAGTAAGTCATTTAATTTGTTAGAATTATATACTTTTAATATATTTAATATTTTAATTTACTGAAATGCAAAATTGCCCAGTGTGCTTTTCCAAGTATATTTGCAATTTTCATATTTTTTTCCAGTTTAAGAGCTATTTAAATTTTTATTAAGTGGCAGTATAATGCATTTTGTAACAACAGCGCCACTTGCTGATCAGACAGCGACACCTTCAGAAGGGAAAAGCGAGAAGTGTTGTGATGTTGCTCTGCTCAGGAAAGAGATCAGAAGTATCCAATGCCCTTTCTCATTTCTTTCCTGAGTAAAGCAATATCTGAACAATTCTGTTTTCTTTCTGCAGGTACAGTATATCTCTTTGACTGCCTTTTACTGTTCAGAGAAATTGACCAGCATGTGGCACTGTTGCTACAAAATGTATTTTATTGGTAGTTAATAAAAACGTATATATCAATGAAACTGAAAAAAAAAAGAATATACATTAAAAAAGTGAAAAGTGCCCCGAGCAATTTAAAAAAGGGTTCATATTCTTCAGCAGTGCTACTCAGGTTATAGGTCCTGACCCTGTATTTGGGGTACAGTTTACAGTTTTGATTCTTCTTTAACTGAATGGTTTCTTATTTTGGCAATGTCCAACTGTATGGAATATAGACATTCTTTGTTGAAATCGTTCAGTTTTTGCTTAAAGATCTTTGAACAGAGCAGCCGATTCATATGCTGATAAATTGAGACAAAACAATAGAAAGGTGGACATATACTGTATTGTAACTTGTGTGTTTTTGTTCAGCTCAAGGACCAATGAATGAGACCTTGACGAGTACTGTGAGTTTGAATGTTATTCTGGTAAGTTTGCTAGAAAAAAAATGGGTCACTACCTTAAATAAAGGTTGCCAGCTACATCACTGCATCTTTGCCCATGTATTATTAAAGATCTCTTCCTTGTCATGTTTTATATAGTTCTCACACCATGACTGAAATAAATGAGGCAGACTTCACTGTTTGTTTTTAATTATAGCGTATTCTTGTTTTCCTTATTTAGATTGAACACAGAATGAATTTGTAATACGATTCTGTTCCACTTGCAGTGATTCGGCACATCTTCTTTACATGCTGGAGAACACCTGGACCAATGCAAAATTCATCCTTCAGATCATGTATGAGCTGAATGTTCTACCCCTGGCCTTACAGATCACAAATATTTCAGGCAATGTCCTGGTAAGGAATTACGCATTATAGAGAAGATTTCACAAATGTTTAAAGGGGTTCCAGGCAACTTTACAAACACCTGCACAAAGGGAAGAGGAAGGCTAGAAGGTTGTGTCAATTTATTTTACATTGATATAATTGTTCAAAAAAGTTGGACCTACTCCAAAAATTGTATAGACAAATACAAGATTCCTCTGCACTCAACCCATTATCAATATATTTAAGACAGAGACATTTTGTGCATACTGCTACTGAAAAATGCCTTACCCTTTAAACAACACAGGGATTGTTTGTCCATATATTGCAATATATTTAAGCTGGCCAACTACGTCAAAGTCATCCCATATCTGGCCAGTCCTATACTCAATTTTCATTTGATTGATTAAGAATTCTATGGTTTCATTATACATTTTATAAAAGGGACGAATACGTTTTACCTGCAACTTACTAGCTGCTTTCAAAGTAAAACTCCCAAACTTGGCTGCCCTTTTATTAGACACCAGTGGGATCACCTGACTATAATTGTCCAAAACTATCCAATGTGCTGCAAGAATAACTGAGTGAGGATACATTAAAAAAGGTGATGCTCTGCAGTTTTCATTGGCGTAAAAAGGAATGGAACATTAAAATATGCGGAAAACTCATAATTTGGCTTGTTCTCAAGGAATTTGGGTGTCCAGTTAGCTGAGCTGAAGGCAAGAGTGGGGGTCACCGCAGCTTGCTGTGTTCCAAGACATCTGCCTGAAACTGGGGACTGTTGTGATATGATAGTGTGTTTTCTATTGCAATCCATAAAATATGAACACTTAAAAAGGGGTCAATACTATTACAGACACTGAATGTTTATAGGATGGGTCACTAAGGTCACTTAAAGTAGAACTAACCCTTAAAAACAAATATGGCTGGAAATGCCGTATTTTATAAATGGAGCTTAAAGGGCATGTAAAGTCTAAAATATAATAAGGCTAGAAATGCTGTATTTTGTATATTAAATATAAACATGAACTTACTGCACCACAAGTCTAATCAAACAAATAATTTATGCTTTCAAAGTTGGCTACAGGGGGTCACCATCTTGTAACTTTGTTATACATCTTTGCAAGACTAAGACTCTGCACATGCTCAGTGTGGTCTGGGCTGCTTAGGGATTGTCATAAACAAAGCTGCTTGAGTTCTGTATGGCTGGGAAGTAAGGCAGGGGCTCCCCCTGCTGTTCATAAGTATGATTGTTTCCCTGCTCAGCAGTTAGGGACCGTCTGACAATTCCTATCCACAGCAGTAAATGAAGGGAGAATTTCACTGCATACAGTCAGGTTTCTTATAAAAACGGTACACATTTTTTAATTAAAGTATATTGGAGATAGGTTTCTGTTTCATTAAAGTAAAAATGGGATTTTATTTCTTTGCCTTTACATGCCCTTTAAGCATATTTGCCTTTACATGCCCCATAAGTTGTACCTCAGCATTTCTGTTTGCAGCATCCAACATCTCCTCAAGGCAGTTGTTCAGTTTGTTAATCCAATCCAGTGCCCTGTACTCTGCACCTTACAGAGTCAAATGCAACTAACTGGCTTTTGGGTGCAAGGGCCACATTTTGTAATTTTGTGTCTTACTGCTCCAGATAAATGAATTGGTCATTTGCTTTTTAAACAAATTACCAGAAAATGCTGCCTGATTTATTCTACGGAATATTAGAACTGGCACCAACCTTGCACCTGTTATTATACTACCACAGTGATTATTAGAAAAAGCACCATACTCTTGTCTGTTTTATTAATGTTTTATATGTATCTATTATATTATATGTTTGTCTCTTTTACAATCCTTTCTAAAGATGTGATAATGGGCACTTAAAAAGTGCAATGTAAATGACAAAAGTATCTTACGTATAAAGCAAACATACAATAATATATTTTATGTATATATTGTATTAAAAAATAAGGTTTAACTGCAATAATACAGAGTTTGTTCTGGCATGGAAATAGTTGCCTGAATTCTTTCTCCTGGCATGTGATATCCATCAGGGAATAAAGATTCAGACTGGTGAACTGCATATGACAGAGTAGTAGGAATACATTCTGATGATCTGACCCAGGGAGCAGTTCATTAGAAACAAAAAATGTCCCTGACGGTGAGGAAAGTTTTTTTGTTAAATATGGACAGTATCAAACTCGGAGGATTCCTTCTGAATTTCTTGCTTCGATATTTGAGCCAGTTAGCTAACGATTATTCTAGAAGATTGTATCTTCATTGTCCTCCTTTTTATGCAGGTATTGTTTTCCAGCATCTCGCCTTCTGATTCTATCTTTACAGGGTCAGACTTGCCAGTTACCCTTATTCCACCTGCCTCTTCATTTAGCTTGTGTAGCTAGAGGTCTTTGTACCCTTCTGTCTCAAGCGTCTCTTACTGTCGCCTCTCTTCTCCTCCTTCCTTAGGTACTCAGAGAGAGAGATATTTGCTCTTGTAGAAGTAAAGTATTGCTGCACTTGTGGGATTACTGATTAAGATATTTTAGGAAATTCAGTAATTTCTTAGGCCATAAAGCACTTAAGAGGTGCTCCCTCATTTTTGAATTGTCAAATGTGCAGCTGGGATTTCCATTGCTTAGGATCTTTATGCCAAATCAATTGCACATAGGACACAGTCATTACAACCCTTAGGTTGTGTTTTGACACCATCAATATATACAGTGTTATTCACTGGGTCTGGAACCACAGTTTGATAAATTGCTTTGATCTGCTTTAGAGCTGACTGTGAAACTGTAAGTGGGACAGAATGTACAAGCTCTACTCACCCACTTCTGTAACAAGAAGTAAAGCAGTGTCCCTCATTCTCATCTGCATAAATCTGTACAGCTGGTCCAGACACAGGGTGTAAAACAAACAAGGGGTGTTTGAAGGCTGGAGACCTTCAGCTATAAAGGATTTGCATTGGCTGCTCTGTAATTCAGAGGATATGGGGAGTCTTTAGAAATGCATAATCATATAGGGGCAGATTTATCAAGGGTTGAATTTCGCAGTACAAAAAACTTCAAAATTCGACCATCGAATTAAAAAATTTGAATTCGAATATCGAATTCGAAGTTTTTTCAGCAAATCTGGCAATCCTGCGATCGAATAAAAATCGTTCAATCGTCCGATCGAACAATTTTTAATCGATGTGTAAAGACTTAGAAAACTGCTCTAGAAGGTCCCTGTAGGCTAACATAGCACTTCCGCTGGTTTAATTTGGCGAAGTATTGAAGACGAAGTTTTTTTTAAAGAGACAGTACTTCGATTATCGAATGGTCGAATATTCGAACGATTTTTACTTTGAATCAAAGTCTAAGTAAATTCGAAGTCGTAGTATCCTATTCGATGGTCGAAGTATCCAAAAAAATTACGTAGAATTTAGAATTTTTTTACTTCGAAAATTCCCTCGAATTCACTTCGACCCTTAGTAAATCTGCCCCATAGTCTTAGGCCCAGTTCAGAGATCCAAAGAGATGTTTGATCATAGATAAAAGATTATAATGCAGACTTGGTAGTTGGGATGCACCGAATCCAGGATTCAGTTCGGGATTCGGCCGAATCCTTCTGCCTGGCCGAACTGAATCCTAATTTGCATATGCAAATTAGGGGTGGCAAGGGAAATTGCGTGACTTTTTGTCACAAAACAAGGAAGTACAAAAAAGGTTTCCCCTTCCCACCCCTAATTTGCATATGCAAATTAGGGTTCCGATTCAGTTCGGTATTCGGCCGAATCTTTCACGAAGGATTCTGGGGTTCGGCCGAATCCAAAATAGTGGATTCAGTGCATCGCTACTAGGTAGTAGCAGTAACATTGTTAGGGCTGGTTTTCCTTAAAGTATAACTTAACCCCCATGCTAATAAAAACCACTAACCTCCATAATCCCCCCTCCCCGCTCCCCCCCGCACAGGTGTTCACACAAGTAAATGCGGCACTTCGGTAATCTTCGGGTCCCTTCGGCAATTTCTGTGACTTTCGGCGCATGTGCATTTGTTCGGGACCGGAAAATTGCTACAACTGTTACTACTTACTGAAGATTCCCGCCCGAAGCGCTGAAGTTGGCCCCCTTGTGAGCTCCGCTGAGTTGACTCTGCAAAGAGAGGTAATTACCAGCTTTGGGGCATTTACTTGTGTGAACAACTGTGCGGGGGGAGCAGGGAGGGGGGGGGACTATGGATCGTAGGGGTTTTTATTAGCAAGGGGGTTTAGCAGTGTCGGACTGGCCAGTCCCCCTCTCCCAAACAGTTTTTAAAAAAATAAAAAAAAATTCGGCGCATAGCAGCGCCGTTTGCGCATGCGCGCCGAGCGCCGTTTCCGTTTCCGCATGCGCGCTGTTCGCGCATGCGCGATGCGCCGCCTGGGCGCCGAGAAAGGATTCGCCTAACAAGTAGGTAGCGGGGGCCAGTCCGACCCTGGGGTTTAGTTCTCCTTTAAGTGAAGTTCCTGATTCCAAGCAGATCTCACTATATCTAACACTGCATTTATGTATCTCCCAAGTTGATTCAGTCATGTTATTTTCCTTCTCTTATCTCTTACGTGTTTAATTGTCAGTCTTTACATGGCCCCTTTCTCTTGAAATTACATTCAGAGGATTTAAATAACTAACACTCTGAGTGAGAATGAGTACTGTTTGCATTAATATAACGTAGAATGATGATATTAAGATATATGGTATATGAAATCATTTAGCACTAAAAATGAAATAATGGAAAGATGATATGATTGTATTAATGCAAGGTGACGAAAGCTTGTAATACACTATTGCTTGTCATTTATATATAATCATTAGTCAGCAAAACATGGAGTATTTTAGAATGTAGTAAATAGAAATCTATTCATAATATAAATGCTGTGTACTCATCTATAGGCACACAAAATATATATATTTATATGATACTTCATTTATTTGTAGGGTAAAAAAATATATTCAGTTCCTGCTGAAATTCTGTTCAGAGGATTGAACCAACTAATTCTCTGATCGGGGTTGACTTCTGCTTGAGTTAAATGGGGACTATAGTGAAGATGAAAATTGAATTTAAGTTTTATCTAATGGAAATAAGAAAGTGTATAAATATAATCAGTTAAAGATTGTGTACCTATTCTGAATATATAATGTTAACTTCACCCTTTCAGCAATCTGGTCAGTCGGTAGTATTAAAATGAGTAAACAATTGAAAGGCCAAACAGATTTTAATACTGTGGAATACTTAATATTTTGCTGTACTATCTAAATGGCTTAGAGTTCATGTCCTATGAAAAGGGAATCCTAAACCCTAGCCTTACATTTTTCTGCCTGACAAATCCACCAGCTGAAAGGCTTATTATTTCCAGTATCAAACTGGGATTCCTAGGGCCCACCTAGAGATCTGACACCCTGGGCCCATTCTCACAACAATTACATATATGGCAGTGCCAAATTGTAGAGGTTTGTCTATAGGCCCATGTTTAAAATAAGGATGGGCTGATGCATAGGCAGAGGGGGATTTTGTTGTTTGGCAGGCTAATTAAAGGCATTTTCTACATGGATTACTGTAGCATTATGCCATCTCCAAATCCATGTATTCTATAGCAGAACACATGATAATAATAAATGAAAGTTCGTTCCAGAAATAATGCCCCAGAACACATGGCAGGAAAAATACATTGTCAATTGTATCCATGTTATTGTTAAGCCCAGAATACACTGTAGGATAAATGCAGTGCCAGTTCTACTTCCCAGAGTATATGGCAGTAAGTACCTATAATACCACATAATTTGGAATTGGCTAGCCTCCCCATGTCTTCACTTATATGTGCCCAATTCTTTCTTGATTATTTACTCAAATGTCTGAGAATGTACTCAGATATTACAATTTGTAGTAACCTATCCCCCTAAATGTCTTGCCTAAAGATAAAACATCCTAAATATAGACAGCAGGCGTCCTCTGAAAATGCATAGGATTATATAACTATGTGACATATAGGGACCCCAAATTTAAAATTGTGCTTATTCAGTTTCTTAATACAAAGCCTACTGCCTGCGTTGCATGTGTGTAATTATGGAAAATACACAAAAAGAGTGTCTTTCTACTACAAATAGCGTAGCTTTGCTAAGCTTGTAGCAGGAGGGCCACCAGCAGTGATTGAGGGTTGGATCCCCAAAGCAGAAATTGTGGGTGCAGCACAGGGGCTCTAGTTAAAAACTCGGCTGTTTGGCAGTTGATCTTGCAAGGATCGATTGTAGGACCAACATAAGTCCCCTGTAATATAAGGCACTAAGTTTGCCCAGGAGTAGTAACCAAAAGCAAACAATAAGGTGTTTGCTTTTAAACAGGTGCCCAGTAAATTGCTATAGACTACTGCATCTGGGCAAACTTAGTATGAAATAACTCCCTTTGGTTTTTACCAAGGGGGTTATATCCCCTCTGATGGTCAGCTAGGACTATGCTGTGTGGCTCGGGGCCTGCATATCCTATTTTTGTGTATTGCATGTGTGTAAAGCTGGCCATAGAAGCAAAGATCCGATCATTCAAATCCACGAACCGTCTGACTTCCCCATCTCCCGAACTGCCACTAACCATTCAGATCAAATAAATTAGAAAAGAACAGATCAGCCGATGTTGTGCCCCTGACAGCAATCGTACGAAAGTTATGTCCGACAAAAGCTAGTGAGCCACTGAAAATCGTACAATCGGCAATACACGCAGAGATATTAGCGGCAGCCGACAGAAATCTTTTAACCTGTCCGATCGACCAAACGACCGATCTACGCCGGACGAAAAACGACCTACTATCGGATCTTTGCGTCTATGGCCAGCTTAAGAGCAATAAATAATTGTCACCTACAACTACAGGACTGTTTATTTCTGATAATCTATTAAAAAGTTGGTTCACCTTTTAATTCACTCGTATAAGTATGTTAAAGAAGGGCCCAATTCTTAGCATTTTTTCATTTTGTCTTTATTTAAAATTTTGTAGATTTGTAGTTAATCCCGGCTTTTTGAGACTAAGCTAAATAAAACCACAAAAATGAATAAATAATAAAAAGCGGAGAGTTTGCTAAAAGACCAATTGCAAGTTATCAGAATTTCAACGTCTGCATCATTCTAAATATTTATTTAAAAGGTCACTATTCCTTTAACACATAGTAGAACACTTTTCACACGCAGAGTAGTCGTTTTTCATACAGGCGACGACCTCTGTGATTTTTGTAAGCAGTCAGCTTTTGCTCCTTTCTGTCTGAATCAGTAAATATGGGAGGCCGTTTTAAAGGCCCTTTTTAATTGATTAGTCTGTCCTGCCCAGATGGGGATGAGGCATACGCTGTGTTGTGTTTGTGCTGCTATGAATTTTAAGGAAAGATAATAGTGATAGTCCATAATACAGTTATGGAAATATCCGGATTACGAAAAACTGAATTACGGAAATGCCCATCTCCCATAGACTCCATTTTAATCAAATAATACAAATTTTTAAACGTGATTTCATTATTCTCTGTAATAATAAAACAGTAGCTTGTACTTGATCCCAAATAAGATATAATTAATCCTTACTGGAAGCAAAACCAGCCTATTGGGTTTGTTTCATGTTTTCATGATTTTCTAGTAGACTTTCGGTATGAAGATCCAAATTACTGAAAGATCCCTTATCCGGAAAACTCCAGGTCTCAAGTATTCTGAATGGCAGATTCCATACCTGTATTTTGAACTATATAAACAATTTATTTATAACAGTGCAAAATATTTAATATGTTTGGCAAATGTATACAAAAACATCTCTGTGTACCTTTCATTCCAACTTTAATGTAACCCTACAATATGAAATTGCTTTAATCTTGTATGTCTAGAAGCTACAGCTAATCTATGGCAAAAGAACAGAGAGAAAGTTTTGAAATTTTGACATGTCACATTTTTTATGGGAAGTAGACAACTGCAATTTTATGAGCCCATTTCCATTCAGTTTATCTCTGACTCCTCGATGTCTTCCAAACAGTGCAACTATCTACCTTCCTTTCCCTGCTGTATCACCACAAAATTGTTTAAGACTGTCTTCTATTTCACTTTGGTTCAGATCTTTTTTTTATCCCCCATCTCTAGCGGGTGCATCAAATTCAGCTTGAAATTTCTAATGACTAAAAATGATCTAGTTTCATAGCATGTTGCTCTTGCTGAACGGAGCAGCTGAAACAAACCGACTCTGTTGACAGAGATGATGTGTCTTGTCCTCGTATTCATCTTTCCAAAATCACGCTGAGCTGTTTTTAAAAAGAAAATGTCATTGTAGTGTGTGATTCCATTCCAAACCTGTTCTCTGTAACAAGTAAATGTCACTTTATAGCTAGAAAAGATGCCTACCTCCACCCCAAAATACATGAGCTTTTTCTTTTCTTAGAGTTGGTCAGTCGCATAGGGCATAATGTAGTTTGGCACAATCAGTAAAATTCTAAATGTATTACAAATACTTCTGATTTTTATTACTTCTTACCTTAATTTCCCGAGAGGCACCATACCCAGGATTTCAGATTAAATTTAGTTTAATGCAAAGTATTTTTTTTTAAGTATAATCCTAGTTTGTTTTTTGACTAAAATCAGGGATCTTTCCTAAACTAAACTGGATTTTTTAAATGCAGCAATGTCAAATATGGTTAAATATAAGGATGCACCGAATCCAGGATTCGGTCGGGATTCGGCCAGAATTTGGGCTTTTTCAGCAGGATTCGAATCCTTCTGCCTGGCCGAACCGAAAATTTGCAAATTAGGGGCGGGGAGGGAAATCGCATAACATTTTATCACAAAACAAGGAAGTAAAAAATGTTTTCCCTTTCCCACCCCTAATTTGCATATGCAAATTAGGATTCGGATTAGTTTCGGTATTCGGTAATCTTTCAAGAAGGATTCGGGGGTTCAGCCGAATCCAAAATAGTCGATTCGGTGCATCCCTAGTTAAATATTTGGCATATTTGGTTAAATTACAATACCATGAATTTGGTGTATCCATCCACAGAAATATATATATATATATATATATATATATATATATATATATATATATATATATATATATATATATATATATATATATATATATATATACTATAGTATATATATAAGAATGTTTTTCAGACCAGCACTCCCTTTTATGTAAAACAAATAATCTTTTATTGTTGCATCATTATCCAACGTTTCGGTCCCTGTTGGGACCTTTTTTCATCCTTGAAACCGACCGAAACGTTGGATAATGATGCAACAATAAAAGATTATTTGTTTTACATAAAAGGGAGTGCTGGTCTGAAAAACATTGGTGTATACAAGATTTACCGTGCACCCCTGCCTCTATTAAGATTGACCTTTGAGTGCGGATACTCATCTGGAAGTTATATATATATATATATATATATATATATATATATATATATATATATACATATATATATATATATAAATTTGTTCATCAAACTGGAGCACTCTTATAACAAAAACAACTAGCTGGGTGCAGGCTAATAATATGTAAATCAAACTGCAGGAAAAAACCGCACTCACATATATACTATATATAGTTATATATATAGTATATATAGTTTTGTTACAATTACAGTAGAACCCCCATTTTCATGGGCCAGGAAAAATTATGTAAAATCCAGGAAAATGTAAAATCTGGGAAATGTGTTAAAGTAACTTTTTCTTCAAGTACTGAAAGCATATAAGCACAGGAGTCCGTTTTACTTTGAGATCGAATATTTACTGTGTTTAGTAACAAGGGTTAAAGGAGAAGGAAAGTCGTTGACCACTTGGAGGTGCCAAATGTTAGGCACCCCCAAGTGAATGTATTTACTTACCTGAAACCCCGGGCCGGGTTATACCAGCTAGCACCACAGAGTGTTCCTCTTCTGGCATCTGCTTTCTTCACCCCGCTGCGCATTAGAGTGAAAAGCTGAACTTTAACTAAAAATTCAGCTTTTTCATTCTACTGCACATATGCCTTCCCCCGAGAAATTTGAAGACAGAAGAAGCTGGAAGAGGATTGCTCTTTGGTGCAAAACCACGTGCCGGTGCAGTTTTCTGTTGATAGGAACACCGGCCCGGGGTTTCAGGTAAGTAAATACATTCACTTGTACCGAACATTTGGCACCTCCAAGTGGTCAACGTCTTTCCTTCTCCTTTAAGCTTTGCAGTGTTAATGTTGCACTATGGGGGGCATGAGCAAGACTCACATACACAACCTAAAGCAATAAGTGATTGGTGCAGGACTGTATTAGGGAAGACTAATTGGAAGTGACTATTTACAGGCAGAACCATGGCAAAATATACATCTGGTTAGTATTTTAAATCTCTTTATTTCACAAATAACATTCAAAGATGGAAAAAAAGCAGTTTTTGGGTACATCAGGACAACATTTTGATGTAAAATCTGGGAAAACATTAGTTAAAAACAGGGAAATGCACCCATTGAAATGCATTATAAATTGGTAGGACCACAAATAAGAAATGTAAAATGCGGGATAACTTAAGATCAGGGTACTTAAAATCAAGGTCTTTTTTTGTAGTCAAGGAAATTAATGGGTGGCCGCTCAGAAAGAAACGTGTACCTTCTGCTTCACACCTTCACAGAAAATAACTTCATAGTTCCAGACAAGCCAGTGTTCAAAAAAATGCAGCAGATCACTGTGAGTGAGAAAAAAAAAAACATTTATTATAAAAGATTTGATAGGGGACATGGTGGGATTACAGTAAAGGCTCGGCTTCCTTTTCGTAGCTGAGCATGCATTGTTCACAAATGTTAAGTTGATGTGCAGATTACTAGAACGCTATATACATTACTACTATAAACTATGATATCCACAGCCAGACTGTCTTGTATGAGTTGTTTTAGCTGAAACCTTTTCCTTTACTCCATTTGCATCTTTCTAGAGATCTAGTTGGGCATAAGGGCAAGATTAATGACTTGCTTACATGTAATACATGCATTGTCATATTTAAATTGGCTTACCAAGCTCTCATTGATCATTTGCTGTAACAGAGTGATGATGTGAACTGTGGTTTTCAAGGCAGTCACTTTTCTTTCTATTAAAAAAAAATCTGTGTTGATTAAATGAAAGGCCTGCCATATCTATTAGATGCTTCCGCTAAATACAGGTATGGTACCTGTTATCCAGAATGCTTGGGACCTGGGTTTTTCAGAATAATGGATCTTTCCATAATTTGGATCTTCATACCTTAAGTCTACTAGAAAATCATGTAGCTATTAAATACGCTGGTTTTGCTTCCAATAAGGATTAATTATATCTTAGTTTGAACTGTTTTATTATTATATCTTAGTTGAAACTGTTTTATTATTACAGAGAAAAAAAAAAATGATGTTTAAAAATTTGGATTATTTGGATAAAATGAAATCTATGAGAGAAGGCCTTTCCGTATTTCGTAACTTTCTGGACTATGGGTTTCTAAATTCAGCAAGATTTAAGTTTCCTTTAGCTGAACTGCAGGCAAAAATAAGCAACATTTTTTCATGACATGGGCAGGGACAAATACCTGCCTTTCCACCCAAACTGGCCTAGGAATAACCAACTCGCTCACCATACATTTTATTTGTTGGAGTCTTTTTGTCCACAGCTTTATTGCACAACAGATCATTTAACAATAGATAACACATATATCAATAACTGTTATATTAACAACATTATAAACATACAAATATGACAGTGAAATACCATTAACATTTTATCCTCTGCAAGGCCCCTGGCAATGGACCCAATTAGGTACATGCAATCGTTAAGCCACCAGCCGCTTGTGCCTTCTAGCATGATGGGTACACAGGACTGCATGCTACCCCCAATACAACATACCCTCCCAGAGACCACCGCTCTTAGAGAGGAACACCACCAACCAAGTTCTATTAACCAACTTGGTAAAACTCCACTTAATTAACTCTCCCCATTGCCAGGGACCCGCCGCCCGGCTGTGACAACGGGCTATTCCCTCTCATAACCTCTTGGTTAGTCAGCTCAATACTCACCATTCTACATCAACTTATCCTGTGCCCCACTACCCAGGCCACAATTGTGACAACTAGCACAAAGGGAAATACTAGGGAGGGAGGGTGGGACTCCTTTTCTTCTTCCAAAATGGATGCCCTCCTTAGCAGTTAGTGCTACACATCCCCTTACAACTCCACCCCCCAACTACGTCACTAACCCCCTACTAATCCCCTGCCAGGCAGCTCTGTCCCGCCCCTGTCATGCACCCTTTGCCAGCATGCACTGTCCTGGGGTTTCACTTTCTGTTAACACTGTGGCTTTTCGTGGAACTTCTCTAAATGGTGGGACTTCCTTTAATTTTGTAACTTTATTTCACTCAATTGTTAGGTGGAGAACGATGATGATAGGGACACGGATCAAAATAAAAATAATAAGGGGCAGATTTACGAAGCTCGAGTGAATTTTCGAAGTTAAAAAAGTTCAAATTTCGAAGTAATTTTTTTAATACTTCGACCATCGAATAGGATACTACGACTTCGATTTTACTTCGACTTCGATTTGAAGTAAAATAGTTTGAATATTCGACCATTCCATAATCGATGTACTGTCTCTTTAAAAAAAAACTTTGACTTAGCCTATGGGGACCTTCCATAGCACTTTTCTAAGTTTATTTTTATCGAATAGAAATCCTTCGATCGATCGCTAAAAATCGTTCGAATCATTCAATTAATAGTTCGATCGTACGATTTCTATTCGATCGTTCGATCGAATACGCTAAAAATCCTTCGACTTCGATATTCGAAGTCGAAGGATTTCGATTCGAGGGTCGAATTTCTTCGTTTTTTTAACTTCTAAATTCGACCCTTAGTAAATCTGCCCCTAAATGTCGAAAGAAGGCTTCCTATAGAGGAAGTTGGTAGGTACAATTAAGAATTTACTACCCCAGCATTATATTTATTCCACAAAGAAAAAAAAAAAGAAACTGAGAAGAAATAGCAATTTTCTTTTTTTTTTTGGAGAAAGTTTTTTCCTAATGGTTCTGATTCATAAGGCGAATGCACAAGACCGTGCTCTATCTCAAAATACACAGTTCTAGTGATGAAGACAACATTATCTTATTAAAATAACATATTTTATCCCCAAAACCACAGAAATGTTACAAAATAAATGTAAACCTAGGCATAAAATGATTTGATATACATTATATAAGAAGAAGCCCTTGACTGTTAGTCTGCTAGTGATTAGTCCATGATTATGAATCATTTAGTTGTGCAATTCAACATAACACGAACCATGTTAGGCCGTTTAAAGGAATAAACAATCTGTTCTGGATACTTCTATGTGGTAACTGCTATACTGTTGGTCATTTTATAGCTTTGGCTATATGGACTTCTTTAGCAAACGTGCCCGGGTGGTCGTTTGTTGCTTCTCAAACTGCTGCGCTACTGGTGCTCATGTATTGCTCAAACTTTATATTTATCTTTGTGATTTTAGGATTCTATGACAAATTCATCTTGCTTCTGGATTTCAACAGTTTGTACCCCTCCATCATTCAGGAACAGGGCAGCCATCAGGGGGGGACAGGGGCGAGAGTTGTAGGGGGCCCCGAGGGTAAGGGGGGCCCTGAGGGTAAGGGGGGCCCTGCCACGCCACACTTACTTGATTAGCCAGGCCCCCCATCTTTCTGAGAGCTGCTGACTTCGGGAAGGCATGGACGTTTAAGGGGCCCATGCCCCAATTTTCTTATAATGGGGGGGGCCTGACCACCAATTTTTTTTTCTCATATGGGGTCCTAGCCATCAATATTTTTTAATGGGGGGGCCCTGGCCACAAATGTTTTTTTATGGGGGGCCCTGACCACCAATATCTTTTTATTTTTTATTAACATGTGGGAAACCTAGCCACCAATATTTTTTTTGTTTTTTTAATGTGTGGTGGGGGGCTGACCTGTGGGTGGGGAGGGCGGACCTGTAGGTGGGGCTTGCAGTGGGCGCAGCCCAGGAAATTTTGTCGTATGGGGCCCTGTGATTTCTGATGGCGGTCCTGTTCAGGAATACAATATCTGCTTTACTACAGTGCACAGAGAGGCTCCCTCTTCATAGAAAGTAAGTCAGGTCTTTAGTTTGGTAATACATACAGGGTAGCTAAGCTATTTAATGGACTTTATTTGCGCTAAGGAGCTACTGATGTTTGCCTGCATTTGTCTTTTAAATACTTGGTTTGAACACATTTACACACCGTATACATTCAATTGCTTAAAACTTGAGTTTAGTGAGTTAGTGAGTAAGCTAGTGAGTAAGCTAGGTTTGTTTGGGATGATAAAGGTGGATAATAAAAGGGATTTGAGGCTAGTTAAGTGAATTATGTAACTAAACTGGGTTTAAAAATTAAAAAAAAGAAATTATATTTCCAGATTACCAGGAGTACATTGTTGTTTCGTGGTGCAGTCACTGGCCGATCAGCACCATCAAATTCATTTTGTGCCATATAAGTTTAAAGGGGTGGTTCAACTTTAAATTATTTTTTCCTTTTATAGAATGGTCCATTCTAAGCAATTTTTCAATTTGTATTAATTTCCCTTCTTCCAGCTTTCAAATCGGGGTCCCTGAACCCATCTCAAAAACAAATACTTTTTGTTATAAAATCTGACTTTTAAAAAAATCACGTATTTTTCGGAATTTATTAAACCCCGAGGATGGGAAAAGTCAGAATCTGAAAATACGGCATCTCAGACCTGTCGAGGTTGCATATAAGTCAATGGGAGAAGTCCCAATGATTTTTGATGTGCGCTGGGTTTTTGGCAATACCCCTAAGTTTTCGGGCAAAATTCAGAGTTTTCGGGTGAAAAATCCGAAAAAAATCAAGAAAAGGGGATGAGAGATCCGAAAAAATCGTGAAAATCGAATTTTTCATGATTTTTTGGGGTTTTTTCCCGCAAACAAAATTTTTGGGAAAGTGTATTAATAAATAAGCCCAAAAAAACCTGTGCGGATTTGGTCTGAGTTTTTTTCAGAAAATATTGAGATAAATTCGGACTTTGATAAATAACCCCCTAAGGGGCAGATTTATTAAGGGTAAAACTTCAAATTTTTTTTATGGTCAAAACTGTCAAATTCGACTAGTGAATTATCCAAACTCGATTACAGTTTTTTTAAAAAAATTCCATTTTCGAGATTTATAAAACTCTGGCACTTTAAGAATTCGAATTTGACTATTCTCTACCTTAAACAGGCCAAATTACTGTATAAGTCAGTGGGAGAGGTCCAGTGAGGTCCAGTGACCAATTTGGAGATGTTTGTAACCTTTCTGACATTGGAGTTTTCGGGTCGGTAAAATTCGTCCGAGTTTTGCATATTAGATTGTTTTAATAAATGACCCCCCCCAATCAAATTTCGAGTAAAATCTAATTCAGGTGATTTAAAAAACTTACATGAATTTGAAATTCAACCCTTGATAATTGTGCCTCCAACTGTATAGAGCATTATTTTTGGAAAATGTTATCCATAACTGAGACGCTCCACTTTATTGTGTGATAGAAATATTTTATAAGCCGAAAAAAAACATCAATTGCGCGAAAGATAGAAAAAACTGTTAATTCTGGCACCGAGAGTAGATCTTGCAATAGGCAAAGGGTTAACCACGGAAATCAGAATGCAAAACTGTAACTGTGAGAGTCATGGCTTTGCTTTTATGAATAAAATTGCTGGTGTTTGTCGAAGCCTTCTGTTCATTTGCGATTTCCTTTTGGTTGCTTCGCGCCTTTCATTATAATCAGCGTGTTGAGCAGGGACAGCATTTTGGGATGGAATCTTTCTGCCAGGCTCTGGCAAAGGCTTGTGCAGAAACGCTGCTGGAATGAGCAGACGTAAATATTATGTGCATTGTAATATGGCGTTGCAGGGTGAAGATCAGGACCAAATTCCAGAGCTACCTCTTCCTGATCTTGAAATGGGGATCTTGCCTCGAGAGATACGGAAACTGCTGGAGAGGAGGCGTCACGTGAAGCATTTAATGAAGCAGCCTGACCTAAACCCTGATTTACACTTACAGGTAATACATTGGCACAAGGCCTGATTGCAAAGTCTGTGCTTTTTTTTTAAATCCAGAAATAAATAAACTACAGAAAATGTAAATGGATTAAATTTAAGGAATTTGGCCTGTTTTATATGTAATCCATACATTGCAGTAGCTTTGCCTTTTCAGCGTATATACAGCAGAGAGATTACACAGCTTGCTTTCAGGTCTGCTTGTTTGTGAGAACGTTAACTATTTGATCAATACATTGAAACACATGTCATTTGCTAACGGCAAAATTGAAATGTTTTTTTTGTGTTTTCATTATAGAGTTTTTTTTCAAAATGATTTGTTTTTTGTATATAATTGCTCACAGTTTCCTTGGTGCTTGGTTTTCTGTTATGATCTTCTTCAGGATATACAGTATGGGATCCGTTATCCGGAAAGCCGTTATCCAGAAAGCACCGAATTACAGAAATGCCGTCTCCCATAGACTCCATTTTATCCAAATTTGTTTTTTTTAAATTCCTTTTTCACTGTAATAATAAAACAGTAGCTGGGGCTTGATCCCGTCTAAGATATAATTAATCCTTATTGGAAGCAAAACCAGCCTATTGGGGGTTATTTAATATTTACATGATTTCCTAGTAGACTTAAGGTATGAAGATCCAAATTACGGAAATATCCCTTATCTGGAATACCCCAATCCCTGTTCTGGATAAGAGGTTCAATACCTGTATTCATTTTAAGGTTTAGAACCATTTTTATACCCAATCTAGAAAGATCAGCAATTCTTTCTAAAGAGCAAGAGTATATTTGCCATCTTTTTGTACATTGATAGCCTTTATGTTGTAGGCTTTTAAATGCTTGTTTTATACTCTCTTTACTTTCAGAATGACATCAGACAAAAACAGCATGTACGGATGCCTGGGCTTTTCCTACAGCAGGTTTTATGCCAAACCTTTGGCTGCATTGGTTACTCACCAAGGGAGAGAGGTCAGTGTTTTGCATAGTTATCTGTTACCATAATACTAGCGTTTTGTGTGTTCTCTTTGGAGAGAACCCATATGCTTTTATACTAATGCAGATGCCAGCAGAAATCACGTGCGTTTATTGGTGTACGAATTCTTGGATAATAGCACTTGAGACGGTAACAGATGCTGAATAGTGATGGCCGAAATTATTCGCCAGGTACGAATTCCCGCAATTAATAATAAATAAATTAATTTGCGAAACCGCTGCGAAAATTCGCCGGCATCAAAAAAAATTTACAATTTCGCCAATAACGGACGCAAATTTTTCACTGTTTCCCCAAATTCACCCATCACTAATGCTGAAGTACCTTTATAGTAAAAATTTGATTCTCTGAGTAATCAAATTAACAGAATGAAAGGTTTGCATTTAAGCTGGTGTTTTTATACCATCATTTTTACAGGAAACATTCTACGCAATTCAACAGGGCCCTGAAGCAGGAATACATTGATGCCCAAGTGCCTCAGATCCAAAGGGCATTCTATAGAAGTCTGGCAGTTGGAGCAACTGAAATGTGCTGCCTGTTTTGGCAGTAGCATAGAAACAAGATTATGGGATTATATAAGCAAGTTTTACTCATTATTTAATCTTTAAACAGAGGTGACTGTTTTGAAGCATTGTCGGATTCATACATAAATGTAATTGCGTGAATGTGAAAGGTGTGCTTTATTGTCATGTAAACGGCTCAGCTGTACAGGAAAGAAATATGAGGCATAAATAGGTTTATTAACATGTAATTATGATTGTTCCGCCATTGTTTTCTGGTTACTGATATAAAAACATCCACAAAACAGGTTGCATCTGAGTGTTAGAGTAAGTATATCCGTGAAATGCCTTAACAGAATGAAATCATATACAGGTGTGAGACCTGTTATCCAGAATACTCGGGACCTGGGGATTTCCAGATAACTGATTTTTCATAATTTGGATCTTCATGCCTTAAGTCTACTAGAAAATCATGTAACTATTAAATAAACCCAATAGGCTGTTTTTGCTTCCGATAAGGATTAATTATATCTTGGTCTGGATCAAGTACAAGGGACTGTTTTATTATTACAGAGAAAACCGTTTTTATTCTGCAAAGCTGGGATTTCTTGGGCATCGCTTTTAATTTAAACATGCTACAAACTAGATTACTGGAGGAAAAAAAAAATGTGATGATAACCGTTTATGCAACTCCTTAGCACTGCCTTCTATTACGGGTACAGTTATGAGACCTGTTATCCAGAATGCTCGGGACCTAGGGTTTTCCGGAAAACGGATCATTCTGTAATTTGGACCTTCATGCCTGAAAAATCATGTACCAGAAAATCATGTAAAATAAACCCAAAAAGCTGGTGTTGCTTCTAATAAGAATTAATTATATCTTAGTTGGGATCAAGTACAAACTACTGTTTTATAACTACAGAGAAAAAGGGAAATTATTTATAAAAATTTGGATAAAATGGAGTCTATGGGAGCTGGCCTTTCCATAATTCGGGAACTTTCTGGTTAGCAGGTGTCTGAATAACGGATCCTATACCTGTAATAGAAGGACAAGGACTACATTGCAACACACCTAAAGGCAAAATATAGCACATATATCTTCACCTAAAATAGGAACTTAACCCTGACTGTGGGCCCATAAGTGATATGAATTAGTTAAGTGATCAAATAATATAGTGTTAAAATTTTTTTTGATCACTTAACTAATTCATATCACTTATGGGCCCACATTTTAGGTGAAGATATATGTATATTATCATTTTTTTTAGAACTTTTTTTCTGTGCACATTTTATTATGACGTAACAGACAGGAAGGGACACATTTACTAAGGGTCGAAGTGAATTTTCGAATTTCAAACAAATTTTTGGGTACTTCGACCATCGAATAGGCCTACACTTCGCCACCTTAAACCTGCCGAATTGCTATGTTAGCCTATGGGGACCTCCTAGAACCTATAGCCAACATTTGGCTAAGTTTTAAGAAGTCGAAGTAATGTCGTTCGATCAATCGAATTAAATTGTTTGAATCGTTCGATTCGAAGGATTTCATTGAACCATCAAACGATTTTACTTCAACCGAATATGACCAAATTCTATAAAAGAAAACTTCGAATATCGAAGTAATGCAATTCGATGGTTGAATTTCGAAGTTTTTTACACTTCGAAATTCGACCCTTGATAAATCTGCCCCGAAGTGTCATGAAACTGAACTTCTAACGAATACATGCAAAGTTTGGTAACAGTAGCAAGGAGCAAAGAGTTTTAATAGGTTTATAAAGAAGTCTTGTGATATGCTCAGTCGGTTACTGTTAATGTAACCGCACTTCATACTTATGAGGGCTAGTTTGTTTGATCTTTCACTAGGTGGCGATAGATCCTTGGAGATCTTCAAAGGAAAGGATGAATCACTGCATTATTTAATATGAAATGACTGTGTGATACACAGAAGGGTATAACTATATTTGAGAGAGATTATTTTTGCTTGGTATATGAGAGTAGCTCTTTTGTTTACTCTTTGTTTTGCCAGTTGTAGGTTTTCAACAGAAGCTCCAAATGGCTTCCCTGTTCATAAAACACCTCATTTATGAAGTTCTTCCACAGAATGTATTGTATTGTGCATTTATGGTGCTCGCACCCCTTTTTTTTAACGTTAAATTTGACTACCCATGTTTTGACTGGAATCAAATCGTTTTCTGCGTCTGAACTGCGTTCACCGCACACGTTGCTCCCTCTCCATTACTTTTTATATTAATATAAATTAGGGATGCACCGAATCAACTATTTGGGATTCCGCCGAATCCTTCGTGAAAGATTCGGGCGCATACCGGATCAAATTTGAATCCTAATTTGCATATGCAAATTAGGGATAGGAAGGTAAAAAGTGGAAAAAACATTTAATACTTCCTTGTTTTGTGACAAAAAGTTATGTGGTTTGCCTTCCTGTGCATAATTTGCATAATTTGCATATGCAAATTTGGATTTGGTTCGGCGAGGCACGGGAATCCTGGCCGAATCCTGAACCGAATCCTGGATTCAGTGCATCCCTAATATAAATATTTTCAGTGGTCTTTACTAATTTGAGAATGTAATTGCTGCAGTAGGTAGTATCTGTCTGACTTTATATTCTCTGCACTACTGGTTTTGACTTGTGAAACAGTTTGAAGTAGCAGCTGATTAACAGACCTACAGGAGATTTAGAGGAAAACGCATTTCCTTATTCATTCCATGGGTCTTTGCTCCTGTTTGGGATAAAACTGCACTATATCCAGGGAAGTTTAAATCACGGCGCCATGGAGCATCTTACATTGCTTTCCCAGTCATCCCTCTGGCAGGTTTAGATTTGCACATGTGCACTATTGTAACGTTTTGGTACTTAACACTACTGCACATTTGCACATCTAAGTCTTAAAAGTAAAACCAGTGTGATTCAAAGTTCCCGAGCCAGAGTAGTTTAGCTTACCAACCCTGGGAATAAACCTTGGGATTCTATTTGTTTGGGGACGGATAGGGTTTTCCTTGTTCTATATATAGAGAACTCTATACATACATAAATATACAATAAATCTTTTTTTAAGCACCTGTAAGCCCAGCAAGTGTGAAGGTTCTTTTGATTGGATTTTTGCTGAACTGTTCCAAGGCACTGTGGTACAGGTATGGGATCACTTATCCTGCAACCATTATCCAGAATGCTCTGAATTACGGGAAGGCCATCTTCCATAGACTCCATTTTATCCAAATTTTTAATAATGATATCCTGTAATAATAAAACAGTACCTTGTACTTGATCCGAACTAAGATATAATTACTCCTTATTAGAGGCAAACAATACTTTTGTGTTTATTTAATGTTTAAATTAATTTTAAGTAGACTTATTGTATGAAGATCTCATTTACGGAAAGACACCTTATCCGGAAAACCCCAGGCCCGGAGCATTCTGGATAACAGGTCCATCTTGTAACACAAATGTTGACTTTTCTTGTGGATTTTGTAAATATATTCTGATAAATGAAGGCTCAACACTAACTCTGAGTGTGCTGCTGGCATGGACATCATACTGATCTCATCCTATTAGGATTCCTTATCCTATTCATAGTATCTGGCATCTGTTCACATCATATACATGTATATAGTAAAATGCCAGTATTCTGGAATAATCTTAAAATGTAAACGGCATTTATCATTTTGGGCGAAATTTAACACCCCTCAAAAAATCTCATAGGGCGTTCACAACAGAATAGGTATTATAAACGGATGTTTATAAAGCCCCAGCATATGCACCCTTCTATTTAAATAAAAGGCTATATACAGAAAACATATAGCGTACATATATATACTGCCCAATAATGACCAGTGCAAGTGGAAGACTTGTTACAGCTTACAGTCTAAAGTTACAGGTATAGGACCTGTTATCCATAATGCTAGGGATCTCCGAATAATGGATTGTTCCATCATTTGGATCTTCTACTGGAAAATCATGGAAACATTAAATAAACCCAATAGGTGGGTTTTGCTTCCAATAATTATAGATTATATCTTAGTTTTGATCAAGTTCAAGGCACTGTTTTATTATTACAGAGAAAAAGCAAATCATTTTTAAAAATTTGGATTATTTGCATAAAATGGAGTCTATGGGAGATGGCTTTCCCATAATTTGTAGCTTTCTGGATAACGGGTTTCTGGATATTGGATCCCATGCCTGTATATGTAACCCATGGCAAACTGATTAAAGCTGCTTGGTTGCTGTGAGCAACTAATCTATTGTAAACCATTTTATATTGATTTATTTCCCCAGGCCAATGCATCGTTTCCCTTAAAAGGGATATCAAGGCGGAACGCTTTCATATTTGCTATTGCACATCTAAGCTTTTTAATTTAGGAAGTTGTATGGTTGCCTGACAATAAGTAAGTAGTCACCTATTTGGGCAAGTCTTTTCTCTATGCGCTCTGTATTGTGTGTATGGTTGCTTTTTTGTTTCTCCTCCTCATCCTCAGCAGCTGCCGTAGATAACAAGGCAAGAAGCTCTTGGCTAAGCCCAGCAACCTTTCTCTGTTACACTGGGCACGCCAAGCATGTATGATAGATTATCACAAAGGGACTGCCATTGGTGGAGATTTGATTCGCCTCTGCCCTTTCTGCTTCTGACACAACTGAAAGCTATATGCCCTTCACAACTGTTCTTCCATCTCTCATTCCCCCTTGTTTTTAATTGTTAATAATAGGTTATTGTTCTTAGAATTCCACGCAACATTTCCGAAACTTCCCATTGTGTGTGTGTAATCGGCAGTGGGAGCGTTGTGCTTTTATCCTCCGGTTGTAGCTTGCTTTTTTTACAAGCAAGGGGGATAAAAGGAATATACACTTCTAGGAATAATGGATTTAAATCTGCAATTTTCCTGTTCTCATATTACATAGTTCTGTTCATTATCCAGGAACTGAATGTCCCGCAGGCCGAGCTATATTGAGAGAAGCACATTCTATGTTCGGAGGGCAACGTGTACCCATTTACTGGGCTATAAATTTAAAGCTGAAAATCATGATGAGGTGTGAAAGGGAATTATCTTTACATGTATTGGGATAAAACACTATTGCTTGATAATTCAATTTAGTAACAAGCTTCTTAAATCATTTAGAACCATGGCGCACAATATATAAATACAGGGCACCGTATTATGTTGTAATCTGGGGATGTTTGCTTAGTGACTTCTCTTGTAAAAAATATATAGTGAATAAAGCACCCCCTATTGCAAAATATAAGGATAATATAAGTTACCGAGGAGTTCCATGACCATATAAAAGCACAAGGCAGAAGGCTGAGTGCTTCTATACAGTTCATGGAACTCCTAGGTTACTTCTAATATCCGCATATTTTCCAACAGGGGGTACTTTATTCATTATAATACACAAGTTTTAGTGAGTCATGTGACAAAAATGACATCACTACTCACTGTTTATAATTGATGACATCGCTAGTCACCGTTTATAAGGATATCATTTACAAGATATTCATGGATTTTGTGTATTATATGGTGAATAAAGTACCCCTCTTGTAAATTATAAGGATATTATAAATTACCGAGGAATTTCATGACCAGGTCATGGAACTCTGAGGTAACTTCTAATATCCTCATATTTTGCCACTGGGGATACTTTATTTATTATAATACACAAGTTTCAGTGAGTCATGTGACAGAAATGACATCAGAACTCACCATTTATAACTGATGACATCAGAACTCACTGTTTATAAGGATATAATTTACAAGATATTCATGGCTTTTCTGTATTATATATAAATATACATATATTTTTTTTTGTATCTACTTTTTTTGATATTACTGTAGGTGCTCAAGATGCATAGTCAAAACTGCACTTGAATAAGCAGGGCTGGCTCTTGGCATAGGCTTATATGAATGCTTGCCAAACCTAGTGATGGGCGAATTTATTCGCCAGGCGCAAATTCGCGGCAAATTGGCGCGATTCGCCGACAGCGAATAAATTCGCGAAACGCCCGTATATTTTTTTTTTTAAAAAAACGGACGCCGGCGTCAAAAACGGGCGCCGGCGTCAAAAAAACTGGCGCCAAAAACGGGCGCCACCGTCAAAAACGGGCGCCGTTTCACGAATTTTTCGCCGTTTCGTGAAATTCGCAAATTTTTTCGATGTTTTGCGAAATTTGCAAATTTTTAACCGTTTCGCGAAATTCGCAAATTTTCCGGCAAAGCGAAACGGCGCAAATTCGCCTATCACTACTGCTCACACCCTTCTTACCCATCTCACCCTCTGCTCTTAAGACTAGTATTGGATACAAGGGAGTTGCACTGTGGGCTTGGTGAGCAGAAGATTTGACAGCAGTTTTAATTTCACCCAGTCCCCAGTACGTCATCCTTGTATCTAATACAGGTAACCTGTTATCCAGAAAGCTCTGAGGTACAGGAAGGACATCTCCCATAAACGCTTGTTTTAATTAAATAATTAAGATATAATTAATCCTTATTAGAGGCAAAACTATTCTATTGGGTTTATTTAATGTTTACACTAATTAGTAGTAGACTTAAGGTATGGAGATTCAAATTATGGAGAAATCCATATCCATAAATTATGGAGGTATCCATATCCAGAAAACCCCAGGTCCTGAGCATTCTGGATAACCGCTCCCATAACTGTACAGTTATCCAGAATGCTAGAGACCTGGGGTCTTTCTGTAATTTGGGTCTTCATGCCTTAAGTCTTAAATTTTTTTTTTTTTTAAATATTAATTGAACCCAACAGAATTGTTTTCCTCCAATAAGGATACATCATAATCTTTGTTTGGATCAAGTATAAGGTACTGTCTTCTTACTACAGGTTAAAAATAAATCATTTTTAAAAATTTTAATTATTTGATTAAAATTGATCTTTCGAAGATGACCTTTCTGTAATACAGAATATAACAGGTTTTCGGATAACTGATCCCATACCTGTACTAATATTAATATATATAATTATACTTGTGTCTTTGAGGAAGGCTAATTTTAAGCATTTCCCAAGTATGAGGGTGGCTTTATTTTAGAAAAAAAAAAAAATTTGATTGCTAGGGACAAACTTAAGTCCCAATTTGGTTTGGTACTTCGCTTTTGATTCAGGTTTAGCTGAAATCTTAGGGGGAGGAGATTGTGTAAACAAAAAATAATGGCTAAATGGAATTAACTTTTCTTCCGCAATCACAAACTTCTTTAAAGCGGTGGTTCACCTTTCAGTTAATTTTTAGTATGTTATATAATGACTAAGTCTAAGCAACTTTGAAGCTGGCTTTCATTTTTTCTTTTTTATAGTTTTTTTAATTATTTGACATTTTCTGACTCTTTACAGCTTTCAAATGGTGGTCACTGACCCCCATCTAAAAACAAATGCTAAGGCTACACATTAATTGTTATTGCTACTTTTGGCTACTGATCTTTCTACTCAGGCCTCTCCCATTCATACTTCGTTATGTAATTTGGATCCTAGCAACCAGATTGCTAAAATTGTAAACTGGAGAGCTGCTGAATAAAAAGCCAAATAATAAAAAACACAAATAATAAAAAATGAAAGCCAATTGAAAGTTGTCTCAGAGTATCACACTCTCCACCATGCTAAAGGTTAATTTAAATGTGAACAACCCCTTTAATGAAAGAGCTCAAATGGGTATATCACAGTTGCATAAAGTGGCGGATGAAAAGCCGGTCGCTAACAAAAATTTGCATTGTTTTAAGTTTCCAATTTCAAATAGGCTTTCAAATTTTAACCCCAAGATTCAAACCTAAATGAACTCAAATATTGAATATATACTTTCGAGTTTCAAAATTCACACATTTGAATTTTAATCCCCCTATTCGAATGTAAATTTGAATGTGAGATTTATCACACCTCCACCATTGAAACAGTCATAATTTGAATATTTGTCACCTAAAACCTGCCGAGTTCAGGTACAAGTCAAAGGCAGAGGTCTGTTGAGCCATTTCGAGATGTTAATAGCCTTCTTTAAATTTTCAAGTTATTTAGGAGAAAAATTTGATTCGTACGAATCCAATTCAATTCAAATTTTTGGGTCGGAACCATTTGATTGAATGTTAGCCATTACATTTTTTTTAAATAACATCTCAGTCGAATTGTGAGGATATTTAAATTTTTAAAAAATTCACATGAATTCGAAATTTGACCTTTGATAAATGGGCCTCCCTCTGTTGACTTCTGTAGCACCTCAGCAAGTTTTGTGGGGCTACATTTTTCATATCAGTGTTCGAGTTTTTTCACTTACAGACCTTTTTTTTTGCAGTGAATTCGTCAAATTTTGCCAAAAGCCTAATCTCAAATGTTAATAAATTTGCCACTTGTTAGTCCAAACAAAATCTGAATCCATAAAGTCTTTAGTAACTTTAACGCTCTGGACATCAAGGGGCCGATTCACTAACTTCGAGTGAAGGATTCGAAGGTAAAAAACTTCGAATTGCGAAGTTTTTTTGGGCTACTTCGACCATCGAATGGGCTACTTCGACCTTCGACTACGACTACGACTTCGAATCGTAGTAAAAATCGTTTGACTATTCGACCATTCGATAGTCGAAGTACTGTCTCTTTAAAAAAAACTTCGACGCCCTAGTTTGCCATCTAAAAGCTACCGAAGTCAATGTTAGCCTATGGGGAAGGTCCCCATAGGCTTGCCTAACTTTTTTGATCGAAGGATATTCCTTCGATCGTTTGATCAAACTATCTGCGTAAATCCTTCGACTTCGATATTCGAAGTCGAAGGATTTTAATTCCTAGTCGAATATCGAGGGTTAATTAACCCTCGCTATTCGACCCTTAGTGAATCAGCCCCCAAATGTGATTATTGTTCACATATGATGCATTTTTATTTTATATGAATAATTAGAAAACCAAAAAGTTAGAGGTTTGCTGCACCCCTAATGATCAGTATAGCTTCTAATATTTAAATTGTACTGGTAAAAAATGGGTTATGCAGAGATTTATGTAGCATCTACTTCTCAAAGCTGGATGAGCTGCTAAATAATATTTTTTTAGGGGAATTAAACTTAATACAGTGCCCCTGTTAGACTGGAAGCCTTATGTAGATTCCTTGCATCATTTTCTGCTTATCCATTTAAATCGCAGGCAGCCATGTGGAGTCCTTTAAAGGAATGTGGTAGGTGCAGTGCAGATTTCACTTTTCTCTGGATTGCTAACATGTAGTTTTGCAATGAAATGATTCAATTGTCAGAATGAATTGAAACAATAGCAACAATTTTAATGGCGACATGGCTTTCTTTTATGTGACAGTGATCAAAGCAAACCCAGCATGCCATGAACACATAGTTATAGCATTTACACTACACCAGTTGTTAGAATATGAAGGTCATGTAATTTTTTTTGTCCTCCTTATTCCTGGAATAGAACACACATATAGGTTTCAGTTACTTTATGCTTTAGGGATTTTTAAAATATGAATTATGCTTTAGAAGTATTCTTGGGCCAGGCACAATGCATTGGTATTACGTCACATTATTGAGTTTGCTTGCGTCTCTCGTGGGTTTTTTTTTTCCCAATCAAGCCTTTTTTTTCTAGTCCTTTTTATAGAAATGCTCTCAACTAGCAAATCAGGTTGGCTACTCTGGTCTCATTTCCCTTTGTAAAAAGACATTTGTTTTACTCTGTATTAGGGCTATGGAACTTTATCTGGTTTGACTGTTGCAATAGTCATGGAGGAGACAGTGATAAAGCTCTTAATTGCCTGTCCTTCTAGTTCAGTAATCCCCTTACCACTGACTTGCAAACATCATGTTGCTCACCAACTCATTGGCTGTTGCTTGGAGTGGCCTCCAAGCAGGGGCTTATTTTTTTTTTCCTGGCTTGCGGATGATCTTTAATTGCATACAAAACATGTATTGCCTCCTGGGGGCTGCAAGTCCATGTAGGAGCTACCAATAGCCAATCAGAGCCCATATTTGGCACCCCCAGGAACTTTTTGCATGCTTAAGTTGCTCTTTCGCTTTTTTTTTTTATATGTTACTGTTGCTCATTGGTAAAAGGTTCAGGCCCCCTGTTCTAGATGATAAGTATATGGAGTGTTCTGCCTATGGTAGGTGACATTTCCTTTGTCATTTTGGAGTGGTTCATGCCATTTGGCCTTAGTACTGTGTTTTGGGGGATTTTGCTGAATATCACTTCCATACAATCTATAAGGAATTACTGAAACTAAATTATGGAATGATGTAAGCAATATTGCATACCTTGATTTCTCAGTGCAACAAAGTTACAATAGTGGTTCACATTTGGAAAAGCTGAAGGCCAGGGCTTTGGTTAAGCAAGAAACCCTACAAAAATATTTGTATTCACATGAGTTTGTATTATGAATTTTGTTGACTTCAAGGTCCTCCTGTTGTCCATAACCACAAGGTAAGGGTTTTGTTTAAGACCTGTATCTCTTCTAGAACCTGACTTGCATTCACTGCTAAAAAAATGTACCTCTTTAGAGGTAAGACAACCTTAATAGTAAAAGACCATAAAACACTTTGTGGATCTAAAACAATACACTGGCTTGAAATGATCTACAAAAGTCACTAATGGTCTAATCTGATGGAGATACAATTTGAGCCGGTAACATTTCTGTTTTCCAATGTTGTTAGCTTGTAGAGTACAAGTGCTGGAGGTTTTGTGATCACTTACATCAACAGGGTATTTTAAACTTCATTAAATAATTAAATATTTATTTTGTGCCACTTAAAATATGTCATCTGTTGCATGTCAGCCGAAGAGTTGGAGCAAGTTGTTCCCTGTAACCCTGTCCCATGCTCTGACATTCCTTGCCTGATCACTAAATAATAGCTCCAAGAATAATAGAGCCTTCACATGCCTGAATGTTTTTGCCTTCTTTGCTCGGCATTAGTGGAATGTCTCAGAGGGTTCCTCTTAGTAGACCTATTAATTTTGCCAGTTTGTGAGGAGTGTCGCTTTACAGTTGAGCATTTAAAGCATGCATATAAAAGCATCACGGCAAACTTCCATAAATATGCTATGCAAAAAATTCTTTGTTTTCGGTCTGCAACATTTTTGCTGGGTCATAAAAGTGTCGCTTTTCCAATTGTCCTTCCACTCACTGGCCAATAATTTATTATCCTGGACAGAAGTTTTAAACAGCTGAGGTAATAGGAAATCTTTATTTTGAAACATTTAATGGTATCACAATAGAAGTTTCAGTCCCTCTTTTATATTTGGGACTGTAATCGAACTAATCTTAAGGTAGCCAATAAAACAAAAGTTGCCCTGTATACCTAGGAATCACATTTGGAAACTGGTATACTGTGTTTAACCTGCTTTTTAACACAGTATACCAGTGTTCATCTTTAAATTATTTTGTAGTAGGACATAAACTGTCTCCCATAGACGCCATGTTTTCCAAATAATCAAAAGTTTCACAAATTATTTCCCTTTTCTCTGTAATAATAAAACAGATCCTTGTATTTGATTCAAACTATATACTAGATATAATTAATCCTTATTGGAAGCAAAACCAGCCTATTGGGTTATTTAATGTTTACATGATTTTCTAGTAGACTTAAGGTATGAAGATCCATGGATATTCCGAGTTATTCAGAATTGAGAGAGTCAGTTGGATGACTAGTGAAACATCTTCAAGAAAAACACAGCAATTCCAGTTGATTTGACTTATTTCCATAGATATACCATGATCTGGATGAATGAGAACCTTCATAAACTCCCAGGTCCCAAGTATTCTGGATAACAGGTCCTATACCTGTATTTACATATTTGTATGTTTTAATATTTTTTACATGTATCTTTGAGGACAGATACAATATAGCATTGTATTTTAAGATTGAAAAAAAGACACAAGCGCATAAGTCAACTGTTCCAAGACCTTTTGGAAATTGATTCGGAGAAGGCAAAACAAAACTTCTCAGCTGGCCATTTGCAGCCTCACCCCAGTAGTTATTGGAGAGGTTTTTGACTCATCCAAACCCTTAATCAGATGACTTTTGACCACAAAACATCAAAGGTGACCATATTTTTTCATATGCTGCAATTGCTTTTAATTTGCACCTTTGTATTTGCAAATTATGGTTTGGATTCATGTCAGGTTTTTTTTTTTTATCATACATGTTATGTGTATTATTTGCCATTCTTTAACATCCTAAAAGTTAACTTAAAGGTGAACTACCCCTTTAAAATCCCGAAGAGTAAATAATTGGAAGTTAACATTTTGTTTTAGTAAGGCGACACAATCATAGCTCACAAGGAGGACTTGTTTTTGTGTGTGACATTTTTGTGTGTGAATTCTCAATATCCACATTTCCCAGTGGCCATACAGCTACTGTAAGCTTGCATATAAAAGCTGTGTATGGAGAGACATAGGTATATAAAGACATAATATGACCTTTCTGTAATTCTGAGCTTTCTGGATAATGGGTTCATGGATAACTGATCCCATACCGGTAGTACTAATACTGGTGCTGCCAGACAACAATAATTAACCACTGTGCTATCAAGCTTGGTCATGTGTTCTTTCCTGATATTCTTGTATAATGCAACACAATGGTGCATTGGTTACTACAGCTGTGGTCCAAGTTTGATTCCAGCCAGGGAACTATCTGTGAGGAGCTTGTTATCCATGGCTCTTTGTGGGTTTCCTCTGTCACGTCAAAAACCTAAAGGCAGGTTCCTTGGTTCCTTGACCATCCAGTGTGTGACTGTAATATGGGCTTAGACTGTAAGCTTCACTAGGGCTGTGTGGTTAATCTTCAAAATTGAAACAAAATATGTCTGATATAAATAAAGAATGTTATCTAATTCTCAGAATTTATATTTACCTCACCATGCCAACTGCATCAGTTTACTTGTAAAAAAAATCTCAAGTCTGTGTTTGTGTAGGCTAATGTGTTACTTGAAGATCAATACCATTTGTTCTCGCATAACAACACACCAAAAGCTTTGGCCTAATTAGCCATTTGCACATGAAGCTGATCACCAATTTTTAGCATGAGCTTTGTTTTAAAGGAGAAGAAAAGGTTAAATCACTGGGGAGTGATAATAATAATCACTTGCCTGGTACCCCTGACTGGTTTCTCTTTTAGCAGAAACCTGCACTGGCCCAAGGGATTTCTCATGACCACCATGGAGCAGACTTAGTCTTCGGCTTCTTCAATAGCCCTGTGGCTGATGCATGGGCAGTAGCAGAGAGAAAAGGCCAGCTTTTTGCTTAAAGGAAAACTTTACCCCCATAATGAATACTTGAGCAACAGATAGTTTCTGTCTCTGTGCTCCCTCAGTGATCACCTGGCCAGAAATACTGCAGCTCTAACTGTAACAGGAAGAAGTGTGGAAACTCTGTTAATTGGCTCATGTGACCTAACATGTATGGTTTGTTTTTGTGCACTGTGAATCATACGATCCCAGGAGGCGGCCCTTGTTTTTTAAAATGGCAATTTTCTATTTATGATTACCCAATGACACATACTACTAAAAAAGTATATTATTTTGAAAATGGTTTATTTACATGAAGCAGGGTTTTACACATGAGCTGTTTTATGCAATATGTTTTTATAGAGAGCTACATTGTTTGAGGGGTATAGTTTCCCTTAGATCTAATGCACATCTAATGCAAAGAAGGAAGAGGATCACTCTGTGGTTGCTCAGAAGTACCCACTGGTTGGGTGGGTTTGGGCTGACTTCCGTAGACGATTGTCGGGTCATGGATGGGCCGTGGTTGAGCTCTTCCTTCCATTCTCCCTGCTCGCAACCTTGCACTTTTGGCTTATATGTGCTCGCCTGCCTTGCCCTGCCCCCTTTGTGATGTCAGAGATGGGCTGGTAGGGCACGGGTCTATGAATATGGCTGCCAGGCCAGGTTGGGAGGTATTTTTAGGGTCCGGTGTGGTCCAAATTTTTGTCGGCCTGCATATTTCTTCTGGCCCAGGGTATCGGCAAGTGATTAAAATCATTGGGTGATGCATAACATTTGGCACCCCTTCCTTATCCTTTAAATGAATACCACTCAGATGCTTAAATATAAAAATGTAAATGAACCTTTGGTTCAAAAATAAATGCAAAACCTCAAATCTCTGCTGACCTGGTAATACATTCACAATGCCAAGTAAACAATTGCGTTAAAACCTGGTAAAAAAAATGCAGTCCAACTTGAGTATTACAGTGTATGTCATTGACATGGGTTGTAACCCACAGCATCCAATACATTTCATCAACTGCAGTAGACCATCGAATTGCTCAAAACAGAAAATCACATGTCAAATTTCAGACATTGTTACTATCCTGCGTCTTTTTTGTCTCTTACTTGTATGGTGCCAGCACAAAGCATTTCACTGAAACTAAGTGAGCAAGTTGACCTCTCCTTAAAGGAACTGTTCAGTGTAAAAATAAAAACTGGGTAAATAAAAAAAAATAAAAACAAAATCTAATATAGCGTAGTTAGTTAGCCAAAAATGTAATGTATAAAGGCTGGAGTGACTGGATGTATGACAGAACAGAACACTACTTCCTGCTTTGACTCTGAGTTAGTCAGCGACTTGAAGGGGGCAACAGGGCCGGAACTAGGGGTAGGCAGAGTAGGCGCCCGTCTAGGGTGCAATCATGGGGGGGGGCACTTTAAAGGGGATTTTTTTTTGTTTGTTTTTTTTCAATTTTAAAAGCTGTCTGTTCCAACCTCCTCTTGCCTGTGATTAGTACTGCCAGCAGAAGCACTCCCCACCTCCCTCTTGGCTGCTGCTGGCACAGGTACATATTTGGGGGCAATATTGTGGATTTTTTTGGTTGCTGCTGGCACAGGTACAGATTGGGGGCAATATAAGGGATTGGCAGCTGCTGACTCAGGTACATGGGATACAGGTACACAGATGTTTGGGGCATTATGATGGATTTTTGGCTCCTGCTGGCACAGGTACAAATTAGGGGCAATATGATGGATTTTTTCGGCTGCCGCAGATTGGGGGTAAACATGATGGATGTTTTGGCTTTTGAGGGATTGACTGCCGTTGGTACAGGTACAAATGGGTGCTGGCACAGGTACATGGGGCATCATGATGGCTGCTCGCACAGGTGCAGGGGCTATAGGAATGGTTAGGTGGGACATGGTAATGCAGGACCGGGTGGAGGGCACTGAGTGAAGCCCTTGCCTAGGGTGCCAAAATACCTTGGCCCGGCCCTGGGGGGCAACATGGGACATAACTGTTCAGTGAGTTTGCAATTGATCCTCAGCATGCAGCTCAAAAGCAACATGACCCCTATGCCCCCCCTCAAATCTCTGAATTGGTTATTGCCTGATAACCAATCAGTGGAAAGCAAGGGAGCTGCAAAGTAGGAAGTAGTGTTCTGGCTATAATAATAGACATCCAGTCACTCCAGCCTTTATACATTACATTTTTGGCTAACTAACTATATTGAAAACAGCCTAAATATTTACCCAGTTTTTATTTTTATGCTGAACAATTCCTTTAAAGAAGGATCATGAATACCTGTACTAAGCAGGACACTGAACGACTTTGAGTGACACTTACTGACACTCTAAATTGAAGTCCCTCCCCTTTCCTTTTCACCACCGGTTTGTTCCTTTAGATCCCAGTCATCCCTTGTTGTTTTTAAGGCAAGTGTACAGTTGCACGCCATGTTTATTAGTGACAGCCTGCAGTGTCCTTGACCCCCCTTCTTTTTTAAAGGGAAGAATGAGAGATCTTAAAGCAGCTTAAGTGTCCACTCCCTTGGCAGCTGCCAGGAAAGTGATCTGCTGCTTGGCTTTCCCTCTGTGGCCCCTTCCCAGGTGTCAACATGACAGGGCCATTTTCAGAAGCATGTTCGTGTGGCGTTCAGCATGCCAGCAATATGAGCATTCATTTCTCTTGACGTGGCGACTCCTGAAATGAATGAAGGAGGACCTCATGCCACTTGCATTCCTATTAGTAAACCCATTCCTTGCCTGGGGGAACCCCGTTCAAAGAAAGTTTTATGAGGTATATGCCATTAGGTTCTTCATATTTTCATATTTGAGTATTAAGGGCGGAATCGAACATACATTTATTTTGAATCTTATGGAAAATGTATTTAAAATACAGGTATGGGACCTGTTATCAAGAATGCTCAGGACCTGGGGTTTTCCAGTTAAATGATCTTTCCGTAATTTGGATCTTCATACCTTGTCTACTATAAAATCATGTGAACATTAAATAAACCCAATAGGCTGGTTTTGCTTTTAGTAAGGATAAATTATACCTCAGTTTGGATCAAGTACGGTTTTATTATTACAGAGAAAATTAAAATAATTTTAAAACATTTGGATAAAAATGAGTCTATGGGAAACAACAGGTTTCCAGAAAACCGCTCACATACTTGTATACCCTTTTTGTTTTTCTCTCTTCAAAAGATAATTTTTCCCTGATAGGTCTGTTTTGTAAGTATGGGTATAGATCCATTATCCAGAAAGCTCCGTATTGCGGAAAGTCTGTCTACCATAGACTCCAAATAATCATAATTTTTACAAATTATTTCCTTTTTCTCTCTAATAATAAACCAATACCTTGTACTTGATCCCAACTAATATAAAACAAATCCTTATTAAAAGCAAAACCAGCCTATTGGGTTTATTTAATGTTTACATGAATTTAAAGTAGACTAAAGGTCTGAAGATCTATTATCTGGCCTTTTGGATAACAGGTTTCCAGATAACGAATTCCATACCTGTGTACCCTTTTTGTTTTTCTCTCCTGGTGGTACTGACACACACACAAAAAAACTTCTTTTCAAAATATTAATGTGCATTAAAAGTTGCTTATAGGTCATATTGATGATTTTCCCTGATAGGTCTGCTTTTGTAATATGAGTACGGATCCATTATCCAGAAAGCTCCGAATTGCGGAACGGTTCTTCCATAGACTCCATTTTATCCAAATAATCCAAATTTTTTAAAAATGATTTTCTTTTTCTCTGTAAAAATTTAACAGTTTCTTGTACTTGATCCAAACTAAGATATAATGATCCCTTATGAAAAGCAAAACCAGCCTATTGGGTTGATATAATGTTTACATGATTTTCTAGTAGAATTAAGTTATGAAGATCCAAATTTCGGAACATCCAGGAAAAACCAGGTCCCGAGCATTCGGACTATCAGGTCACAAACCTGTAAATATTACTGTTTTGCCATCCTGACTGTCTCTTCACAACCTGTCAGTCAGATTTTCTAATGTGAATGAACTGTTGCTGCACAAATATGGCAGCCCCCCTTGTCTATGGGGGATCCAATAGGTACAGTAAAAGCCCTGGGCAAATGCTTTTATGGCAAGTTGTTACATTCATGTAGAGTTATGATGGCTGTTAAAAAAAAGGTTTCATTTCTGGTGTCAGTATTTCTAATAGGTGTCCTGCATAAAATGCTATTAAAGCCCGGTTTTGGGGTTGGACATTGAGAAGCGTTGTCTATTTTTGGTTAACCATAAAAGAAAATATTATGACATAATATCTTCCTATTCTTTCTTTTTCGGTTGGGGTGGAAAAGGGGTTAAGTAATGGAATGTCACTTTGGTAGTGGTCAAGTCTTCCAAGGGGATAAAAAAAGTTTTCCACAGCTGCCGGCTCTGTCAAAACAGAGGGGTTAAAGGTTGACAAAAGCTGTGACTAACTTGAGAGGATTGATGTTGGGAAATCTAATTAGTCAGTAAGGGCAATTAATTCAATCACTTAGGCATAGTTTAGTGTGGGGGGATTCTCCTCTGTTCTCTTTTGCAGGATCTGAGCCGATTAAATTGTAAAGCACCTGTACATTAGCAATAGTGTTGAAGAGGGAGAAAAAAAAACATTAATGTATTTTCATAAGACAATTATCTAGAGTCAAAGCTGTGATGAGTGGTAATAAATTATGCCTAAATTAGTATAAGAAGTGCTTGCAGCATTAACAATAGAAGTCTGCAGTGAGCAATATCTAAGTTACATATTACTTAGTCCAACTTAACTCTTTCACTGCTAACTGTTCTTTGCTTTTAGTTTTTTTTTTCCTTAGCCTATAGTAACAGACTGGGTTATATGCACTCAGTTTATCTACTACACTGGCTTCAGCATAGTGCTAAATGGAGGTTACAGCTGCAAGGATCTAAATGCAACATAGGGGTTCTCAGGCTCTAAGAGTAATTGCTTTCTGCAAATATTTTATTTTGCATGTCTTCTATATTCGCAGCTAAAACGTCTCCTGTGGAATTGTGTTTTTCTTTTTGCTTCTTTAGAGGGAATGTTTATTTTATATCTGTTTTATATGTGTTGCTGTCGTATAATGGATCTCTATACATATCCCCTATATGTATCTTAATTTATCACTTGCCCAACCCAGTATTCCTGTAACAGTTAAAATAGTTGAAGCCATCTTCCTACCACAAATTTTTCACTCTCTTATGTGCCCTGCAAATACAGGTATGGGATCAGTTATCCGGAAACCCATTATCCAGAAAGCTCCGAATTATGGAAAGGATGTCTTCAATAGACTCCATTATAATCAAATAATCCAATTTTTTTAAAAATTATTTCCTTTTTCTCTGTAATAATAAAACAGTACCTACTTAATTTAAATGAAGATATAATTAATCCTTATTAGAAGCAAAGTTAGATTGTTGGGTTTATTTAATGTTTACATGATTTTCTAGTAGACTGAAGGTATGAAGATCCATTACGGAAAGATCTGTTATACAGAAAACCCCAGATCCCGAGCATTCTGGATAACAGGTTACAAACCTGTATTACCACTAGGTGGCTCTGCATGGGATATTGACTGCATTCTTAAACTTATTTATAACTTGAGTATCATATTGTTACACTGGCAGCTTCTCTGCACCTTTTAGCCCAACCCATCATTGCCTGGCTGTTTGTTTCTACATGTAGATGATCTCTTTCTTTCCATTATCCCAGCACTACATTATTGCTGATAAACCTGCCCAAGCTCAACTGCTTCCTGCCTGTCCCAGTCTACCCGTCATTTCTATCCACAGGAAACGTTACTTTGGTAATATATTCTGTCCTGTTGAGAAATACATAGAGCTATAGATGTTTATTAGGGATGATCTTTACTACATAAATGGTAGGCTGACATACATAAAAACTACTGTAGAAGATATGTGGTGTTTAAGCTTGGATAGATATGCTGAGCGTTCATAACAACTATTTACCAAACCTGGAAGCCAAATGGTTGAATCAGGTGCAGTTTCTCTGTAAGCATAGACCTCAAAATATCACAGATCATTGACATACATTTGTTTGGCTCTCTGGATAAATATGCAGATGCATCCGCAAAACAAATAGGCCAATCACTTCCTACATGTGTCAGCTAAGGTCCTCTGCTAGGGTTGCCAACCGGGCTGGTATTTTACCGGCCTGGACGGTAAAAATGATGGTGGATCCCAATGTTATTAATAGGAAAAAAAGATAAATACATAGGAAGGCCAGTTTTTATGTTTGTCTTTTGTTTGTGCAAAGTGTTCACAATGGGACCTTACGGAAATTTGTGTATTATAATAAATAAAGTACCCCCTGTTGCAAAATGTCAGGATATTAGAAGTCCCGTGACTTGTATAAAAACCCTTGGCCTTCAGCCTCGTGTTTATATATGGTCATGGAAATCCTCGGTAATTTATAATATCCTTTTTAAAATAGGGGGTACTTTATACACACAACACACACACACACACCCACACACACACACACCCCCTTTATTTCAACGTTTCGGCTCCAAACTCAAGCCACTTCCTCAAGACAGCTTGAGTTTGGAGCCGAAACGTTGAAATAAAGATATATTATTTTCTACACTTTGAACAAGTCCTGTGAGTGCGGTTCTTTTTTGCATTTCTAGAAGAATATATATATATTCTTCTCCAAAATGCACTCACAGACATAGCAGATAATAAAGCCTTGTGTTTTTATATGGTCATGGAAATCCTCAGTAACTTATAATATCCTTTTTACAATAGGGGGTACTTTATTCACACACACACTCACACTATCTCTTCTCCAAAATACACTCACAGACATAGCAGATAATGAAAAAAAATATTTGACTGAACGCTCTTTACAGCTACAGATGCCTAGATGTCAAGAGCATTCAATTAAAAAAAATTATATTTATTTATTATTCCTCACACCATGTCCGTATATAACAAGCACTTATTTGCACCCAGACAATCTCTCTTGAAAGGTGAGTGCCGGTAAAGCTCCGAATTGCGGGAAGTTCGTCTGCAATAGACTCCATCTTTAAAAAGTAATTCAAATTTTTAAAAACGATTTCCTTTTTCTCTGCAATCATACAACAGTACCTTGTACTTGATCCCAACTAAGATCTAATTAATAGGGGTGAGCGCCTTGTTTCGCCGCAAAAACGACGCCCATAGACGTCAAAAAATTAAAGACGTGTGTCAAAAAAAATTTCTCCGCATGACATTTTTTTACCGCCCATAGACTTTAATGGGCGTCGGCGACATCTCGCCGGTGGCGAATTTTTGACAAAACGGGTCAAATTCACCCATCCCTAATAATCTTTATTTGAGACAAAACAGTCCTATTAGGTTTATTTAATTTCTAAATTATTTTTTTAGTAGATTTAAGGTATGGTGATCCAAAATTTTAGAAAGACCCCATATCTGGCAAACCCAGATATCTAGATATAGATATACTAGTGTCTGTATGTGATTGTTTATGCCTAAGTTCCTAGAACTACATATGTTTTTTTTCCTAGGAGGAGAAAAGCAGAGGTAGAAAGTTTGGCAAAATTTGTTATTTAAATTAGGGACGGGTGGGATAGAAGTATGTAGTGATCCCGCTGTTTTTAATTACACCTCCCCACCCCCTGGGCACACAGACTTTTATTGCAGCTATCAGAAACCCTCAGCTGATTGATATGATGGCAGAGCTGTCACTCTTTAACACTCGCGCATGGGGGGAAGGAAAAATTGTCGCTTTTTTTGTTCTGCATGTTTTAATAGAGTCCCATTAAAGCTGCATCGCTGAGTGAAATATCGGCATGAAGAGCCCTCACAGAGCTGAGGCCGGGAATTAAGAAGTCAGGAAATGGGCTCTGCTGCTATGCCGGAGAGCCTTGTGTGACACACAATCTCCTGATTGGGGAGATCATTACTGCTATTATGACTCAACTCGTGGAGGAATTTTAAATTCCATCTGAATGTCAGTAATAACCCTCTTAGCCAATTATCCTGAATAAAATCACGAAGGCATTTGATATAATAGGTGTTGAATTACTGAATAGATTTGCTAATTAAATACTCTTTGTTCTGCTGAAGTTGACATTACAGGGTAAGATCTCGAACAATTATTCTCAACAGCTGTACTTTGTTAAGGAGGAAAAAAAATTAAGCATAAACTTTATTTTTATTATTTTTTTTAGACAATCTCAGGTTGAATTATTTTTTTTGTAATATGCCTTGAAACGAGGAGGGGAGGGGGTCAAAATTCCATCATCCAATTGATGATGAAAAGATAAATATGCAGGTGTTGCTGTGAAATGAGCTAAGTGCAGAATTGGCTTATTAATGAACCTAACAAGCTTTTTATAACCTTATGTGTGCTATCTGTCACCACTTCCAACTGATCTTCTATCAGACTGGATAGAAATAAATATGCGTCTGTCATCTAACAAAGCTAACTTGCCATTGGTGCTAAATTAATTACCTTAGCTCTAAGCCTAGGGCCACACAGTTGAGTGGGGTATTCCCTCTTTATAGAAACGCCACAGCTCGGTCAGGAGTGTTTTTCCATCTGAAGAATTGATTTACCCTTCTAAAACGGTTTGAAAATGATACATTATAGGCAAGCGAAAAGTTGAACATAGCAGACAAGACAATATTATTAGTGATGGGCGAATTTGCGTTGTTTCGCTTCGCCGAAAAATTCGCGAAATGGCGCAGTTTTTGACACCGGCGCCCATTTTTGCAGCGAATTTTCGCGGGAGTTTCGCGAATCGCGCAAATTGGCTGCGAATTCGCGCCTGGCGAATAAATTCGCCCATCACTAAATATTATCATACGTTCATAATAAATAATTTACTTTGGTAAACTGAGTTAATTCCTTTCTAGTTTCCATTGGATTTGTCTAATGGAAACTATAATTGTATGTGACCTGTTATCCAGAATACTTGGGACCTGGGGTTTTCCAGGTAAGTGATCTTTCTGTAATTTGGATCTTCATACCTTCAGTGAACTCGAATGAACTCACAACTCAAATGGTTTCTAATTGAAAAAAAAAAAACTCGGATGGAAAAATTATAATCGGTGAGTTCTGGGTTAAGAAACCAAAAACTAAAAAAAAAAACATTTGAAAATCATGAACACTATTAAAATCTTCAAATGGTTCAAGGGACCTCTGCCATTGTCTCCTACGTGACCTCAACAGGTTTTTTGTATATTTTTTTTATAGCTTGTGTATTTTCTAACAAATCTGTCCAATTTACATTGGATACAAATTTTCATTGTTTAATGTTATTTGTAAATGCAATTGATTTTGGAAGCGACATATGTCTGTGTATCCTCTGCTTATTTTTGGTGATGGGCGAATTTATTCACCAGGCGCAAATTTGCGGTGAAAATTCGCCAGCATAAAAAAATGGACACCAGCGACGTCCATAAAAACGGAGGCCGGCGTCAAAAACGGATACCAGCGCCGTTTTGCACATTTTTCGACGTTTCGCAAATTTCGCGGTGAAGCGAAACGCCCCAAATCTGCCCATTACTACTCATTTTGACTCCTAAAATAATGAAGCTTGCTCAATAACAGACCTGGAGAACTGACTTGCTGCATAAGTTCTAGAGTCATAGGGGGAAATTCAATAAAGGGCGAAGTGAGTAATGTTAGCGAAAAATCGCCAGCGTGACGTCATTTCGGGACTTCACAGATTTACGGATTAATGGGCACAGGCGTAAATTCGCTAGTGAAGGAGATAGACTGTAGCGCTAATTCCACTTCAAGAATTTTCGAATGGACGTAACTACTCTTGCGCCAGACTTGCCTTCGCCGCCTCAGACCAGGCGAAGTGCAATAGAGTATATAGGACTTCCTCAAAAAATAGTTGAACATTTTTCTAAGTCCCAAAAAATGCTGGTGACTTTTCATTTTTCAGGGTGATAGGCTGCAAAAGATCGTAAATTTCTTTTAGGGTGTCCGGCTTCCCCCTACATTTCCTAACATATGGCACATAAACTATACAGTGGGCTCATGTGTAGGGCATTATAACAACTCTATTTTCTTTTATTAAGGTTTGCCGGGCTTGTGTAGTGTAATTTATTTTCTGCGTCATATATTTCCATTGAAATGTAACTTGCCGCCGTGTGCAAATTAGCCAACACTAGCACAACTATGCTTTGCTTGCCGAATTAACTGTAGCAAAACTTCACCATTGTTCGGCACCCTGGACGCAACTTCGCATTTTAGTGAATTAATGTTGTCCTGGCGAATTTTCACCTGGCGAAGTGTGGCAAAGGAGAACCACGCGGCGTCCCCGTCGGCCCACTAGACCATCCGGGTATGTTACAAATTTGTAATTGGAAATTAGATTAGAATAACATTTTAATTAGATTTGTTACAAAAATAAGGTTTTTTTTTCTTTCTTTTAATTAATCCTTAACTAAACTGTTATGAATTAAGTGTAATCTCCACAAACCACACAAAATAATACTGTATTCCAATATCGTGTTTCAAGAGTCAAGTCAAGAGTGAGTTTATTGTCATTTCATCCATATATGTTTGTACAGTACACAGTGAAACAAAACAACGTTCCTCTAGGACAGTGATCCCCAACCAGTAGCTTGTGAGCAACATGTGGCTCTCCAACCCTTTGGATGTTGTTCCCAGTGGCCTCAAAACAGGCGATTTTTGAATTCCAGGCTTGGAAGCGAGTTTTAATTGCATAAAAACTAAGTATAGTGCCAAGTAGAGCCTCCTGTAGGCTGCCAGTCCACATAGGGGATACCAATCACAGCCCTTTTTTGGCACCCAAGGGACTTTTTCATGTTTGTGTTGCTCCCCAACTCTTTTTACATTTGAATGTGGCTCGCGGGTAAAAAAGGTTGGGGACCCCTGCTCTAGGACCATTGATTATCAGAAGACAAGTAATAATAAAACGGTACTTGTCCTTGATTTCAACTAAGATATACGGAATCCTTACAGCAGACAAAAAAATCCTATTGGGTTTAAGGTTTAAATGTTTTTTTTTAATATCCAAGGTATAGTGCTCCAAATGACGGAAAGATCCTTTATCCGGAATACCCCAGGCCCCGAACATTATCAACAGATCCCATACCTGTAATGGCATATACCATTACGTGATTGTCTTTTTACAAAATATTTTGCGGATAGAATGGAGAAATGTTTCTTCACTTGCAATGAATAGACCTTTTTTGGTTATTAAACAATTGTTGCTATATTAGAGGTATCGATAAGTAGCATTTATTAATATAGTACTGCATATCTTATAGCATTTAACAGAGAGGCAATTCAAAGGTATTTAAACAGTGGCGGAACTACTGGGGGAGCAGGGGGTGCGAGCGTGCCAGGGCCTGCACCCCCTCAGGGCCCCCTGGCAGCGCCACTGAAATCCGCCCCGCAGCGCTGCACGCCTCTGAAATTCGGGCATCACGCACCAGGGCCCGCCCCCCTCTAGTTACGGTACTGCATTTAAATGTTGTATGAGCCCATATCATAAAGGCTTGACCCATATTTTTGGTGCTTGGAGTTGGTTGTCTTATTCAGGTCCACTCATACTTGTGCTGTGTAAAAAATGGTGGGATAATACACCACGCATCACTAACCTTTGGCGTATTAAAAAGACGGCGTAAAAAATGTTTGCGTCTTTGCGTGTTTGCATGTCGTAACATTACACACACCAGGGGTCATTTATAAACTTTGCGCAAGGCAGATTGGTTTGCAAAGTGAATATATTTGCCTTGTGCATGGTTACATTTATAAAGCTGAATAAGTGTGGTGCAAACAGAATTGCGAAATTTTTGTTCACAATGCGAATGTCTATAAGAGCTTTTTAAATATGTAAAAAATCACATTCTGCGACTGAATTACGCCACAACTTTGGTGGCGGAGAAAACATTTGCAAAACAGTTTTGCAAAGTGCGAATTTAAGTTGCTGTCAACCCTATTTTCGCGCACAACAACCTCGCACATTGGGTGCGCTCGGCCAAACTCCCATCTCATTTGCAAATTACGGGCGGGAAGGGAAATCACAGCATTTTTGCAAAGTAAAAAATGTTTTTTCCACTTTTTCCTCTTCTCGTCCCTGATTTGCATACACAAATTCGGTTTGGAATCTTTCATGAAGAATTTGGGGATTTGGCCAAATACCAAATCGTGAATTTGGTGCATCCCTACTAACGCAGATGTTCTGTAAGGCTACACATTTATTGTTATTGTTACTTTTTATTATTCATCTCTCTATTCAGGCCTCTCCTGTTCATATTCCAGTCTCTTATTCAAACCAGTACATGGTTGCTAGGTAATTTGGACCCTAGCATCTGAATCGCTGAAATTGCACAAACTGTAGAGCTGCTGAAAAAAAGCTAAATAACTCAAAAGCCACAAATAATAAAACCAAAACCAAATGATCTCAGAATATCACTTTCTACATCAGACTAAAAGTTCCCTGAAAGGTGAACCACCCCTTTAAGCCAGAAAATGATTTCAGATTATGTGGATATCCTTCCGTGTTTCGACTCTTCAATCCAGCAAAATCCAGTTTTGCTGCAGAACTGTAGGCATTATGCTTGTGCAAATGGCATCTCCCACAGGAAACAATGGAGCAAATGTTACAATGTCGGTATTTTGCGAGCGCATAAATAGTCTTGAATGTGATGATTTGTTTTGCAATCAGTCCCATATGGTTTGCATGAATAAATCAATCTGTGCCACATCCAGCAAGTAACAATACTTCAAATTAGACACAGGAAAGTAACTCAAAAGCCTACCTACTAATAAGGGTGACGTATAGATTTTATAGAAGCTAAGAAAACTACAAGAGATTTAAATGAGGAAAATGTTTGTTGCTGGCTAAATGTTCTATGAAATTCTTATTAGACAATTATCTGCATTTCCTTTGTTTGAGTTCTTTGGTGGCAGCTGCGCTATCATTTAGAAGTGCCGTTCCTCCTCTCCGACGAGGGAATATTTTACTTTGCGTGTCCTTCATCCTCCTCCTGTTTTTCTTACTCCAACTTTTTAACTTCGGCTAACCTCGCTGCACCTGCTAGTGTAATGATCACTGGAATGTGCCGATGACATTCCCAACCAGTTATCACAATTATGGATAATTATAGCAGTTGCCTCTTTGGCACATCAGATGGCCAGTGAAAGAATAGTCACTGCTGCAATGTTTTTAACATTGGCCGACTGCAGAAAGTCCACTCGACTTGAAAGGATACTCAGAGACCTGACCTAAACAGCTGAGCTGTATGGCTAAATCTGTGTATATCTTTATTTGACAGGCTTACATGTATTATTAGATAGATTGCTGTCTGCTGGAGAAGCCTAGAATGTGGCAAAGGACCTGCTGGCTTATGTAATAACTTTCTCTTTTTAACATAAGAAGCAATTTTACACTTTTATAATATATGCTTATGTTCTTGTTTTACACTCTGCAATTCCACTTTCTTTCAATAGAAAATTTTCTTCCAAAGCATACAGCAGTATTTTTTTTTATTTTATTCTTTGTGATCTTTTCCTTATTTATAATTATATATAGTATATAGACCCAATGATAACAAGCGCCTTACAGAAAGTTCCCTGGCTGGAATCAAACTCAGACCACAGCGCTGCAAGGATTCAGTGGTAAACGACAGTGTCGGACTGGGGTGCTTGGGGCCCACCAGGAAACCTCAACTCAAGGGCCCAAACCCCCACCCCACTACAAAATAGCGCCCACATTTTTTTTACATTTAATTTTGAAATCTGGCATTGGGTGCTCCAGGTGCCCCCAGTCAGGTGACTTGTGCTCTGATAAACCTCAGTCACTCTTTACTGCTGTACTGCAAGTTGGAGTGATATCACCTCCTCCCTTCCCCCCGGCAGCCTAACAACAGAACAATGGGAAGGTAAACAGATAACAGCTCCCTAACACAAGATAACAGCTGCCTGGTAGATCTAAGAACAACACTCAATAGTAAAATCCAGGTCCCACTGAGACACATTCAGTTACATTAAGTAGGAGAAACAGCCTGTCAGAAAGCAGTTCCATCCTAAAGTGCTGGCTCTTTCTGAAAGCACATGACCAGGCAAAATGACCTGAGATGCACCTACACATCAATATTACAACTAAAAAAAATACACTTGCTGGTTCAGGAATGACATTTTATATTGTAGAGTGAATTATTTGCCGTGTAAACAGTGTCATTTAGAAATAAACCAGAATCCCTTTAAAATTAACTTTTAGTATGACCCAGAGAGTGATGTTCTGAGACAATTTGCAATTGGTCTTCATTTTTTTTTAATTTGAGTTTTTTAATTACTAAGCATTAAGCATTTTGTTCAACTCTCCAGCACTGATCTGGTTGCTAAGGTCTAAATTACCCTAGCAATCAGGCATTGGTTTGAGTCAGAAGAAGGCAAATAGCATAAAAATAAATATGAAAGAGGCAAAATAAATAATAAAATAAGGCAAATAACAATAAATAATGAAGAGCAATTAAAAAGTTGCTAAGAATTGTCCATTCTATAACAAGATAAAAGTTAATTCAAAGGTATACTATCCCTAAGAAGTTGAAAAAAACTTGCAACTTGTCTGGTCATTCCCACCCTTGTAACAGTGACACAAAGAACATTTAAACATTTATTTTTTTTTAAATAAGTTTTTTTAGATTTTTGTTTAGTTAGACCAAAATCGGTACCTGTGCCACCTTCTGTTATAATGCTGCAGCAGGCGGTTCACAATTGGAGGCTCCCGAGCAGCCAGTAACTCCCTATTTTATTTTGCAGTTGATTTGTTTTTTTTGTTGGTAAGTTAAAGCTGTGACCCTTAGTCATGTGACCAAGAATGGTTAGTTATAAAGAGAGTTAGAAATTTAGTCATAAAACAGGCCAGAACTGCAGTTTACAATGGTTATGAAATAGCATCTGTGCCTATGGGACAGAATGTTCTATTATACAGATACATGTAGATAGAATCTTAGCCATAAAGTAGGGCTGGGCTGCCGCTTACAATGTGGATCAGTTAGTATCTCTGCCACTGTCAAAGAATGCTCTGTTATAAATATAATTAAGATCTCAGCCATAAAACAAGATATGACTTTGTGACCACTGTCAGATAATGCTTTTTTATGAAAACTATAAAACAATATGTAAGAGTAAATAAAGATAACCACCAGAAATCCATCCATGGGCTTTCGTGATTTCACATACACCCACTGCAGACCTCAGTACATACACTTCTGCTCTGATTTCACTGCCCCCATCACCAGCCTGGTTCCTACCTTCACTATTCCTCTGTTCTGTTGACTTCACCGCTTGTGGAACAGACAGCCATTGCTATCTCTTCCATGTGCACCTAAAACTGACCTTTCTAAAGTTGTAGGGATGGCTGATGAACAGCCGATACTGACACGCAGCACGTTAATCACTTGACTACATTGCTTATAACAATAAACAAACTGTGTCTTGTAGGGAGCCCTTCAAAGAAAAGAATTTGCCAATGTAGAGATGCTGCATCTTAAATCTTCAGTCCTGCTACAGAGAAAAAATAGAGAAAAAAAAATCCTTTATTGCATGATCGGTATTTCAGCCCTCACCGGGGCCTTTATCAAGAGATATCTATATATTTATATTTATGTATTTAAAATGTAATTGATCATTTTTCCCCTTCTCTTCGGCACACTATACATATGAAAAGAGACCTGCCATTGCAAAATAACATTTAGGGCCAAATTCCAGCAGTATGTAAGTCAGTAATGTTAAAGGGATTCTTGCTGCTGAAGATCAAAAGTTGGAGAAGCAAAACATTGACACTCTCTAGAGTGATTTTGTCACCACCCTGCGACGACCTTATCTGCTAAGTGATCATTGTAATGAGCAGTTTATCCATCAATGATTGACAATATGTAAGGACTTACCTTTGGCTGCGAAATCTTAGGGCAAGGTACACAAAGCAGATTGAACACTTGTCTCTGCCTGCGGTTTTTAATGAGGCGGAGAGAAGTGAAAGTCTGTATTGCCAGACAGAGCTTTGGCCTTAGTGCAGCTAAACTGCAAAGAAGAAGATCCACTTCGCTCCATCTTGTTAAAAACCTCCGGTGCAGAGAAGCATTAAATAAGCTTCATGTGTCCTTGCCCTAACATATATTACCTGATGGCTATTTCTTGGTTCACTTTTGGATATGTTCAACCCTGCTATGCGCAGTGAATGAATATTTAACATTGATTACCTGACCGTCCTATACACATTCCAATATCATGATTTACTCCAAATAATGTTAAACCTGTCCAATCGAACCAACATAAATGTACGATCATTTGCACCCCATCAATGTAATAAGTAGAAGATTTTATCAGATGTCCAAAAATCAGTAGTTTCACATGACGAAATCTGCCCGTATGTGGCCCCTTAAGATATTAGTCCATATTGGAGGCAAAACAGTCTTGCTAGGTATAATTTTTTTAGTAGACTTAAAGGAACAGTTCAGTATAAAAATAAAAACTGGGTAAAAAATAAAAAAATGTCTAATATAGTTAGCCAAAAATGTAATGTATAATGGCTGGAGTGACTGGATGTGTAACATAATAGCCAGAACACTACTTCTGCTTTTCAGCTCTCTAACTCTGAGTTAGTCAGCGACTTGAAGGGGGGCCACATGATACATATCTGTTCCGTGAGTTTGCAAAAGATCCTCTGCATTCAGCTCAGATTCAAAAGCAAAAATGTATGACTCATGTGCCCCCCTCAAGTCACTGATTGGTTACTGCCTGGTGACCAATCAGTGGAAACCAGGGGAGCTGAAAATCAGGAAGTAGTGTTCTGGCTATTATGTTAGACATCACAAGCAGTCTTTATACATTGCATTTTTGGCAAAGTAACTATATTAGAAACATTTTTTTATTTTATCTATTTACCCAGTTTTTATTTTTACACAGAACAATACCCTTCCGAACCAAATCCGAAATCCTAATTTGCATATGCGGTTCGTTATTCGGCTGAATCTCTCGCAAAGGATTTGGCTGGTTCTGCCGAATTCAAAATAATGGGTTCGGTGCATCCCTACAACTGCCTTATTCGCAAACTGATCTACGAGCCCCCTACCATATAATATAATGTAATAGGATATATAAATTAGACCAGCAGGTTACTCGCCTTTTTGTGGGTACCTTGGGTACCCGACCTGCTGCAGTACTCTACAATACCTGTATTAACATTATTGTGCAAGTCTAAACAGGGTGGATACTGGAACACTGAGATGCATTGTAATTTGTAAAAAAAACTGCACATGCGCCTAATGCATTTGCAATACTGTTGGCACTATCCACTTGTCATAAGTGCAGTTCTTTTACCCGGTGTTCAACCTCAGTTACTCAATATAATGATTTCTGTATTAAATAAAAAATAAAACTAATTTTTAGAACTCACAGGCAGAGAACGACAGCTCCACATATAACATTCCATTCACCTGTAACCCTCGCTCATCATGCAATGGTTGCCTGAAAAAGCAATTGAAGGCCAGACCAGGAGCACAAGTGCAGTTATGTTAACCAGTTATATCTGCCAAGCCTGCAGGGTTGTAAATGTAAACGCTGGAAACCTGAGTCTTTCAGATAGTGGATATAACCTTCTTCCAGGAAGAAGACAACATTGTTGCTTTATGGCAGAGATTGGCAGAGATTGCAGCTATAAAATAATAATAATAGCCTTCCATGGAACAAGACAATCTGCCATAAAGCAACACTGTCATCTTCTTCCTGGAAAGGACAAATATTACATCAATGTGCTGCTTAATAATAACAAGTGTGTGGCACATACTTCAAAACACAAGTAAATCAGTCCTGATACCAAGTTATTATATTCCATATTACTGCAGTTGAAGAGTGTGCATATCAAATATGCTTATTACCGGCAGATAAAGGAGGTATACAGGTCCCGTTCATTAGATGTAGATAACCTTTCTGTAATTTGGACCTTCATACTTAGTCTGCTAAAATCATTTAAACTGTAAATAAACTCAGTAGGATTTTTTCGACACTAATAAGGATTAATTATATCTTAGCTGGGATCAAGTACAAGGTACTGTTGTATTATTAAAGAGACAAAGCAAATCATTTTATTTAAAATGTGAATTCTTTGCTTAAAATGGAGCCAATAGGAGATGACCTCAGTAATTCAAAGCTGTCTAGGTTTCTGGGTAAGGGATCCTATACATATATTAATTACTAAGAAATTACTACAGGTATGGAACCTGTTATCCAAAATGCTAGAGACCTAGGGTTTTCCAGATCCCCGATATTTGCGTAAGTTTGATCTTCATGTCTTAAGTCTACTAGAAAATCATGTAAACATTAAATAAACCCAAATAGTTTTTGCTTCCAATAAGGATTAATTATATCTTTGTTTGGGATCCAGTACAAGCTACTATTTTATTACAGAGAAAAAGGAAATCATTTTTAAAAAATTGGATTATTTGGATAAAATGGAGTCTATGGCAGACAGCCATTCCATAATTTGTAGGTTTCTGGATAATGAGTTTCTGGATAATGGATCCCATACCTGTAATACTTATCCGGAAATCCCTTATTCAGAAAATGTTTAGTAGACTTATGATGATCCATATTCGGGAAACCCCAGACACAAGCATTCTGGATAACAGGTCCCATACGGTACAGGTATGGGATCCATGATCCGGAAACCTATTCTCCAGAAAGCTCTAAATTACGGAAAGGCCATCTCCCGTAGACTCCATTTTACTCAAATAATCCAAATCTTTAAAAATTATTTTCTTTGACTCTGTAATAATAAAACAGTACATTGCTCTTGATCCAAAACTAAGGTATAATTAATCCTTATTTGAAGCAAACCCAGCCTATTGGGTTTATATCATGTTTAAATTACTTTAAGGTATGGAGCTCCAAATTACAAAAAAAGATCCGTTATTCGGAAAACCACAGGTCCTGAGAATTCTGGATAAAAGGTCCCACACCTGTTGTTTGCTTAAAGGGATCCTGTCATCGGAAAACATGTTTTTTTCAAAACGCATCAGTTAATAGTGCTACTCCAGCAGAATTCTGCACTGAAATCCATTTCTCAAAAGAGCAAACAGATTTTTTTATATCCAATTTTGAAATCTGACATGGGGCTAGACATTTTGTCAATTTCCCAGCTGCCCCCAGTCATGTGACTTGTGCCTGCACTTTAGGAGAGAAATGCTTTCTGGCAGACTGCTGTTTTTCCTTCTCTAACTGAATGTGTCTCAGTGAGACATGGGTTTTTACTATTGATTGTTGTTCTTATATCTTATATCTACCAGGCAGCTGTTATCTTCTGTTAGGGAGCTGTTATCTGGTTACCTTCCCATTGTTCTTTTGTTTGGCTGCTGGGGGGGAAAAGGGAGGGGGTGATATCACTCCAACTTGCAGTACAGCGCTAAAGAGTGATTGAAGTTTATCAGAGCACAAGTCACATGACTTGGGGCAGCTGGGAAATTGACAATGTGTATAGCCGCATGTCAGAATTCAAAATTGAATATAAAAAAATCTGTTTGCTCTTTTGAGAAATGGATTTCAGTGCAGAATTCTGCTGGAGCAGCGCTATTAACTGATTCATTTTGAAAAAAATGTTTTTTCCCATGACAGTATCCCTTTAAAAAGGATTCTATGAAAGATCTTTTTTTTATTTAATGGGATTCTATATAATAGATCTCATACCTGTATGGTATGGGATCGTACATTATATTGTATATCGTACATTATCAATAGGAATATACACTTGTAGTTAGGTAAGTATTTGGCCTAAAGCTTGTGAGTTTGCATCATTATTAAACCAGATTTTCTCAAGTAACCTTTTACAAATCCCTTCAATTTTGCAAGAGATTGGCACAATTTCAGTGTACTTATTCTTGCTGCAGTCTGGAAGTTTTGTACAGTTTTTAAAATTGTTTGGCTGATGGTACAACTTGCAAAGGATTTAAAAGGTTGAAATGTGAACAGAGCATTGTGTATGTACTTACTCTTCCATTTAGGGATGCACCAATTCCACAATATTTGCACGCAGTTAAAATTGCGATTTTTAAGGATTTAGTTCAGCCAGGCACTTGGAATTGGCCAAATCCAAATCCTTCTGAAAAAGGGTGAATCCAGATCAAATCCTGTATTTGGTGCATACCTGCTTCCATTGCATTCATGCAACCTGCAAAGGAATCACTGTGATTGAGGCCCTTTGCACATGGCTTTTTAATGAATAATATTTTTGAGTCTAGTATAGATTAACGGAGCCCTTCCTTACAATCTGTACTGAAAGTTGTTGTCCCACACCAACTGGGAGAGTTTAATAGAGCTCCCTTATCTTGTGCTTTTTGCTTAGAGTGCATTATTCCCTTAATGTGGTGTTCAACTCAAAATACAATTTTACTATGATGTAGAGCTCAATATTCCGAGACATTATGCAACTGGTCCTCATTTTTTACTATGCGTGTTTTTAATTATTTCTGGGTTTTTTTCAGCAACCGTCTGGTTGTTATGGTTCAAAGTACACTAGCAACCAAGCATGGGTGTGACTAGGAGACTGGAATATGAATAGAAAAGGGCCCGGAAAAAAAGATGAATAATAAAAAGTAACAATAACAATCAAATTGTAACTTTGTGGGACAATCATGTTTTTTTGGCTGTTGGGGTGAGTGACCCCTATTTTAAAGCTGTAAAAATTCAGAAGAAGGAGACGAATAAGTGAAAAGCTGCTAAAAATAGTTCTTTCTATAACATTAAAGGTTAACTTAAAGGTGAACTACCTCTATAAAATAGATAGTTGTAATACAAGTCATAAATACATCATCTATGCCTTTTTTACGGTTCGTTGTGTGTTTACAGTGCATTAATAGAATATGTTAAAATAATGAATATGTTCAGAATACGTAATGTATGTTCAGATAACAGTACTAATAGATGTCCTCACATTTTGGTAATAGCCGTTCTTATTTCTATCCTACAGATTTTACTACATGCCAAGGAAATGGTACAGAAGGTACGTGGCTCAGTCGTTCCCACCAACACCTCCTCCTCCTCTGTATATGCAAATACAAAGGCTGCACCTGGCAAAGTTGCTGTGTTTTACAAAAGTGTAACCCAAACAAACGGAACTGTTTTCTCTTGATGCCTGTTTACCAGTGTACTCCTTTCTAAAGGATTATAGCTTCATTCTCTCTCTAACACAGATATGATGGAGCACGGCTTGAAGCCTGCATGCAAGTCTTTCCAGCAAATTAGCAGCAGTGTTAATTAGAGTTTACTCCGTTTCGCTATATTGTAGTGTTGTGTTGATTATGATTGTTTTCTGGCTGACTTCATCTGCAGCATGCTTTGGCTATCAATAACTCCTCACATGAACACACACATAAGAAAATGAGAGAAATAGTAAATTGCTAACAGTGACAACACTAGTTCATATTTAAGGTTTCCATATTGTGTATGCTTAAATCCAGGCATGCAGAGAAGGCAGCTTCTGCAAACCTGATCAGGAAAACAACATTTGAACATACGGTTGCATTGCATAAAAATAAACTTCCAAAAAAGATTAAATATTCTGCACTGTTTCTGAAGTAATCAAAAAAAAAAAATTCTGAATGTATTGGGGATAAAGAAGAGTAACTTGATTTTTTTCAGAAATTTCTCATTTTCCTTTGCATTCTTTCAGGGGAATGTAATAAAAGTCGCAAAGAGCAAAACAATTCGCACCAATAAGACTAAAAATCCACATCTCGCAATGTAATATTGTACCTTAAACTGTTATTGCATTGCGAATTTTAATTGCGCATTGCGAATTTTAATTGCACATTCATAAGAAGTGCTTGAAGGTGTCGTAATCTTTTGGAGCAAACATAACGACTTTTTCAGTAAGAAGTTTTATTACATTGACTGCGCATTGGTGCAAACTATAAAATTCGCAAACGGAAGTGGTCGCTAAACAGTTTCCGGGCTAGCAAAAGCTATATTAAATTCGCACAAAGCAAAATTTGTTCGCGCAAAGGCATAACTTTTCGCATTGCGAATAGTTTTTCCGTTAGCGATTTTTATTACATTCCCCCTTTTGAGTTTTGTTAATAATTACAGCATTTGTTACTCTAGCAGAGGAGATTAATTATTCTGTACTGAATGTACCTTCAGGGAACATTAAGATTAGAAAATAGAAAACACAAGTCTCTTTAAAGGTGATCTAAACACACAGAAAAAAATGTATGTAAATTTTAACTGGTCATACCTGGTAAGATCCACTTGTTTGGCGAGGCCACCTAAAGAAGCAGAAGTTTAACTGATTTGGGCACCACAAGTTGGGCCAAATTGGAATGACCCGATCGTTATGGACACTAGGCCTACTGTATTTAGATATATTTTTATTTATATACTGTTGCTTATGCACACAGCAGTGTAGAGTAGAACAAATGTGTCAGTAGAATAATAAATATATATATTTATATATATAAAGTACAGTTGCATTGAAGATAAATAGCAAAGTATTAAAGATACAAGAGGAATAAGGTTCCTGCCCCATAGAGCTTACAATATAAATAAGACACTTAAAAAGGATATTAAGTGCTGATGCAGTTTACAGTAGTTGACACTTCAATATAAGTGAAAGAACTTGGCCAGGATTGTGTGAGTGCTCCAAGAGATAGGCCAAGGGAGGTTATGGTTCAGTTGTGCTCCATCCAACTTCTTTTGGCTGTAGATTCAGGTGTCTGTGCACCACCACAAACGTGACCAGTTTCAAATGTAAGAATCAAACAGCTGTAAGGCAGTGTTAAGTGAACTGCAACTGTTAATTTATAAGCAGTGTGACTACACTACATGTTTCGGGTTGGGTGCTTTCTCAAGTGTGAGAGCCCTTGAGAAAGGGCTCGGCCCGAAACATGTAGTGTACTAATAAATAAGTAATAAATTAACAGTTGCAGTTTACTTAACACTTCCTTACAGCTGTTTGATTCTTACATTTGAAATTGCTCCAAGAGATAGAGGGAGGATTCTCTCCAGAGGAATGCAGGGCTGGCATTCCAAATGTAAGGAGCAGCAAGAGAGAAAGGACTAATTAGGGGCAAATTCACTAAAGGGCGAAGTGGCTAACGCTAGCGAAAATTCTACATTTCGTTACTTCACCGATTTACTAACGGGTGCTGGCGTAAATTCGCTAGCGAAGTGGACCTACTCTAGCGCTACTTTGCACCCTTACGCCAGGCGAAGTTGCGATACGGTGAAGGGACGTAACTACGCTAATTCACTAACTTGCAGATTTTACTGAACGTTACCTCTTGCGCCAGACTTGCCTACGCCACCTCAGACCAGGTGAAGTGCAATAGAGTAGATAGGGATTGCTTCAAAAAAAGTTGACATTTTTTCTAAGTCCTAAAAAATGCTGGCGTCTTTTACTTTTTTAAGGGTGATAGGCTAAAAAAGATCATAAATTTTTTTGGGGGCACCCTCCTTCCCCCCTACATTTCCTAACATATGGCACCTAAACTATACAGTGGGCACATGTATCGGGCAATATAACAACTCTATTTTATTTTATGAAGCTTTCCCAGGCTTGTGTAGTGTAATGTATTTGCTGCTACATATACGTCCATTGTACTTTAACTTGGCGCCATATGCAAATTAGGCATCGCTAGCGTAACTTCGATTTGCTTGACAAATTAACTCTAGCGCAACTTTGCTACCTTTCGCCTCCCTGAGCACAACTTCGGATTTTAGTGAATTAGCATCGCCCTGGCGAAACCTCACCTGACGAAGTGTGGCGAAGCCAATGCTGGCGCAACTTTGAGGATAAGTAAATTTGCCCCTAAGGTGGGAAACAGCAGTAAGTAGTTCAACCAAGTGGTTGCTCTGAGAGGAGCAGGAAACATATGGAAAGACTTTAAAGGGATCCTGTCATCGGAAAACATGTTTTTTTCAAAACACATCAGTTAATAGTGCTACTCCAGCAGAATTCTGCACTGAAATCCATTTCTCAAAAGAGCAAACAGATTTTTTTATATTCAATTTTGAAATCTGACATGGGGCTAGACATTTTGTTAATTTCCCAGCTGCCCCTGGTCATGTGACTTGTGCCTGTACTTTAGGAGAGAAATGCTTTCTGGCAGGCTGCTGTTTTTCCTTCTCAATGTAACTGAATGTGTCTCAGTGAGACATGGGTTTTTACTATTGAGTGTTGTTCTAAGATCTACCAGGCAGCTGTTATCTTGTGTTAGGGAGCTGCTATCTGGTTACCTTCCCATTGTTCTTTTGTTTGGCTGCTGGGGGGAAAAGGGAGGGGGGTGATATCACTCCAACTTGCAGTACAGCAGTAAAGCGTGATCGGAGTTTATCAGAGCACAAGTCACATGACCAGGGGCAGCTGGGAAATTGACAAAATGTCTAGCCCCATGTCAGATTTCAAAATTGAATATAAAAAAAATCTGTTTGCTCTTTTGAGAAATGGATTTCAGTGCAGAATTCTGCACCAATGTGGGTGTGGTTGGGCAACATGCCGCGCCCCTAAAATCTCTATAGAGTCTTGAGAGTTAAGCTGATAAAACAGTTTGTATGATTTTCGGTATGTGTTTGCTGTATGGACAATCCTGATCTCTATATACCATGGACATTGGACTTTTCTGTTGCTAACAGCGTGAATGATTGAAACAGCAGGATACATGGTGCATTGACCCACATAGTACATCAGCAGATGGGAGAATGAGTTTTCATTTTCTGTAAAAATTCATTTTGGGCACGTTCAAGTCCATAAAATTGGTGATACGTTCTTTTAAAAATGTCCTTTGTTGGTGAAATGCTAATTTGTAGAGATTTCTTCTGCTAGACTGCATTTTTAGTATCCTAGTATGGTTATCAAGAGGGTATGTCTGCCTTAAAATAGTATATTTCTGTTTATAACGTGATGATGGCACCTATAGAAATACTTTTGAGATATTTTAAAATATGTTTAATGTACCGGTTAGGACTAGCTGTGCTGGAAAGTTAAATATTCACAACAAAGCTAAGTAGGAAATAAATGTGTCAATGTTTAGGGAACTGGAGCTTTACTTTCTAATGATTATCACATCTACTGGCTATGTAACTGGCTCCCATAGAGCATTATGGGGGGCTGCTTCTAGGAATGATGGGCTTTTTCTTTGCTATTATCCCTGAGAAAATTGCTGCAGTCAAAATGCACCGTGATCCATCACACTAAGCAAGTATAAGAATGTGTTTTATTCTCTTTTACAGGTAAAAAGTGAGATAAACAAACCATACAAACTGTTGGAGATTGACATTGATGGCACCTTTAAATCTCTCTTGCTACTTAAAGGGATACTGTCATGGGAAAAATTTTTTTTTCAAAATGAATCAGTTAATAGTGCTCCAGCAGAATTCTGCACTGAAATCCATTTCTCAAAAGAGCAGATTTTTTATATTCAAATTTGAAATCTGACATGGGGCTAGACATATTGTCAATTTCCCAGCTGCCCCAAGTCATGTGACGTGCTCTGATAAACTTCAATCACTCTTTACTGCTGTACTGCAAGTTGGAGTGATATCACCCCCTCCCTTTTCCCACCAGCAGCCAAACACAAGAACAATGTGAAGGTAACCAGATAACAGCTCCCTAACACAAGATAACAGCTGCCTGGTAGATATAAGAACAACACTCAATAGTAAAACCCATGTCTCACTGAGACACATTCAATTACATTGAGAAGAAAAAACAGCAGCCTGCCAGAAAGCATTTCTCTCCCAAAGTGCAGGCACAAATCACATGACCAGGGGCAGCTGGGAAATTGACAAAATGTCTAGCCCCATGTCAGATTTCAAAACTGAATATAAAAAAATCTGTTTGCTCTTTTGAGAAGTGGATTTCAGTGCAGAATTCTACTGGAGTACCACTATTTACTGATGTGATTTGAAAAAAACATGTTTTCCGATGACAGGATCCCTTTAAGAAAAAAAAGTATGCTGGTCTTTCAGTGGACCCTACAGGTGATGGAAAGTATGTTGCTAAAGGTCTCGATATTGTCAGAAGAGACTGGAGTGAACTTGCTAAACAAGCTGGAAAGTAAGTTTTAAGTATAATGGAAAAACTGTTTTGAGTATTTCTATGTAAACTTGGCATCTACAGTGAACTGCTTAAAGGAGAAGGAAAGCTAATGAAGCAGTATATTGCCAATAGATTAGCCACAAGCTATAATACTATATTTATTCTGTAGAATGTTTTACCATACCTGATTAAACGTCTCTAAAAACTTTCTGTTTAGGATAGCAGCTGGTGGGACATCACTTCCTGCCTGAGTCTCCCTGCTCACTCATAGCTCTGGGCTCAGATTACAGCAGGGTGGGGGAGAGGGAGAGAGGAGCAAACTGAGCATGCTCAAGCCCTAGCCCTGGAGGATTAAGCTGAAAACAGGAAGTTTGATACAGAAGCCCATGTGTACACAATAGAAGGAAAGAAATGTGGTGACAGAGGACTCAGAGCAGCATTACTTTGAGGGTTTACTGATGTATTTATATAGACCTTTCTTAATTTTAGCCTTTTAAGAGCTTACTTAATTTTAGCCTTTCCTTCTCCATTAAACCTTTTGAGCCTGTGCTTAAAAAAATGTACTATTGTAGACTCTGTAGGGCAAGGCGTTCCGTGGTCTCTCTTATTATTCTGTAGGTTCTGTGCACATATAATTTCTTTTGTGTAGGCTTTTTAAAGCATCGACAGTGGTTGAGTCCAAGTACTATATATACAGTAAAGCAGTGCTGTTCAAATTCTATGGTATCAAGGGCCGAAATTTTTCTGGCCTATGTGGTGGAGGGCTGATAATGGAAGTCAGTGTTGACCACTCCCCCTTTTAAACCACAGCCACGTTATTGCAAGAACTTTTATCATATCCACATTAACAGTGGTAGCACACCAAAAAACTAAATGGTTGGTGCTCACTGCAGAGATATCCCTCATCACTCATATGTGAAAAATGTAAGTTATGTTAAAACTTACCCTTAAATCCATATGCCTCATCCTCCCCTGTGGATAATACAGCACCCTCAACACATGATTAAACATTGTAGGGGCCCCTAACAAGTATTTCCAAATGCTAACAAACCCCCAGAACAAACCCTACCAGACTTACATCCCACAGGTAGCATAGGGCAAGCAGAGTTTGGCACAATCAAGCAGCACTGGGCAAGCAGAGTATGGCACACACAGGCAGAGTATGGCACACAGGGAGCATAGGGCAAGCAGAGAATGGCACACTCAAGCAGCACTGGGCAAGCAGAGTATGGCACACACAGGCAGAGTATGGCACACACAGGGAGCATAGAGCAAGCAGAGTATTAGTCTGTAACATGTTTTATGTTTTTCTGTGTTTCAGTTATGTTATTAATCAGATTCTGTCTGACCAGCCACGTGATAATATTGTTGAAATTGAAATATTGAAGAAATCCTTTGATCGTTGGATTAAAATCCTTCAAATCGTTCGATCCGAAGGATTTAATCGTTTGATCAAAGGATTATTCCTTCGATCGGACGATCGAACTATTTGCGCTAAAATCCTTCGACTTCGATATTTGAAGTCAAAGGATTTTAATTCCCAGTTGAATATCGAGGGTTAATTAACCCTCGATATTCGACCCTTGGTGAATCGGCCCCTTCATATATGAAGTTTTTTTCCTGCTTAAATGTTTATTTAAAAAAAAAAATAAAGTTACAGTTGTACTTGGGGCAGTAATTTAATGTACTCAAACTGCCTGCAACGTAACTAGAAAGTTGTGACGGTCTTAATATATTGCACAAATACAGTCGGTTAAACTATCTCTAGATTCTACTACAAGTATGGGATCAATTGTCAACAATGCTTTGTACCTCAGATTTTCCAGGTTTTTTTTCTGTATTTTGGTTCACCATTAAGTCTAATAAAAACATTTAAGTGTTAAACCCAATAGGTTTGTTTTGACACCAATATGGATTTATGCAACTTAATTACCATCAAGTACAAGGTACTGTATTATTATTATTACAGTCAAAAAGAAACCATGTTCGACAATTTAAATTTTTTGCTTAAAATCTACTTTTGGAACTTTCTGAATATCTAATTTGCAGATAAGGATACCAGGACCTATACAAATCTTCCCCATGTAGGCTTTACAGACAGGGACTTCCTTTGTACTGTGTCTGTAATTAAAGTTATGAATAACAAAACATTTGGGCAGGTTCCATAACTTAGAAAATTAATGTGGTCTCCATTTGGTCATCTATGGAGACTGTCAACTGTGTGAGCGCAGCCTCAGAGGCTTTTTAGTGGGCCTATAGGGTACAATCTCAGATTCTGACCTACTGATTTTTTTTCATGAGCATTATTAAATAAGAACTAAAGCTTAACTAAAGAAGTAGGCTAGAAATGTTGTACATTATGTTTTAGGCTTCTATACCAGCCCAAGCAATTTACCAGTAAATATTTGTGTCTCCAAAGATGCCCCAGTAGCTTCCATCTTCTTTTTTGCTGATTCGCTGCATGTGCTCTGTGCTGCTGTCACTTACTGAGCTTAGGGACCCACTCACAATATACAGTACACGTAGAATATAAATGTCACAATATAAGGCTGTTTAGTAATTAAAGGATAAGTAAACATATAAAATAAGTGATTGTAAAATTGATGAGGGTGCTATTCTAAGCCCTTTTGTCATTTACATTCATTATTTATTTTCTTTTTATTGCAAGATATGAAGGGATACATGTGCTGTTAATATGAATGAATTTTGTTCCAACAGTTTCTGACCAGTCTGACCACCAAGCAGTCAAGGAAGAAAAGAAAGAAAGAAAGAGGCTGCTCTGATGTTCTTCTGCTTAGTAAGGATTTGATAAAGGTTTCTAATTGTTTTCCTAAGCAGAAGAACATCAGAGCAGCCTCTTTCTCCTGACAACTTCCTTGACTACTTGGTGGTCAGACTAATGGGAAAATGACCAGCAGGTGGTGCTGTTGGAACAAAATTCATTCATATTAACAGCACATGTATCCCTTAATATCTTGGAATAAAAAGAAAATAAATAATGAATGTAAATGACAAAAGGGCTTAGAATAGCACCCTCATCAATTCTACATTCACTTATTTCAAAGGTTTACTTATCCTTTAATACAGATAATTACTACATGGCAGCACAGAAGCCAGTGCAACTAGCATCAGAATTTAATAATCAGCCCTGTAGCATCAGCTTATATTACAGGCCAACCTAATTTTCTGCTTGATAATTAGTGAGGATCCCTAAACTTAATTTCTCAACAGCTGCTCAGAGCCCACTGAGCATGTGAGTGTCACAGACACTTTCCAAGATGGTGACCCCCTGTGACAAGTTTGAAGTCCTGGATCATTGCTGCTATTGAGAAGCTGAAACTTTAGACTGGTGCAATAAGGTCATTATATAAAATATGGCATTTTTTGCCTTATTAATTTTTAGGGTTTAGTTCTCTTTTAAGCCCCCTAGCCAAGTTGTTTAGTTACTTAACTGTTTTTGAGTTAAGCAGAATACAACGTGGTTGCAAACTTGATTATTGGATTTTGCCTACATGAAGTCACTCTCTGTCTCTTTTCTAAAATCAATTGTTTAAGAATATTTATAGTTAAGAATTGTATTAGAATATATTCTTAAATATTAGAATGTTAGGGGCCGATTCACAAAGAGTCGAATATCGAGGGTTAATTAACCCTTGATATTCGACTGGGAATTAAAATCCTTCGGCTTTGAATATCGAAGTCGAAGGATTTTAGGGAAAATAGTGCGATCGAACGATCGAAGGATTATTCCTTCGATCAAAAAACTTAGGAAAGCCTATGGGGACCTTCCCCATAGGCTAACATTGAGTTTGGTAGCTTTTAGATAGCGAACTATGGGGTCGAAGTTTTTTCTTAAAGAGACAGTACTTTGACTACTGAATTGTCGAATAGTCTAACGATTTTTAGTTCGAACCCTTCGATTCGAAGTCGTAGTCGAAGGTCGAAGTAGCCCATTCGATGGCCGAAGTAGCCCAAAAAACACTTCGAAATTCGACGTTTTTTTACTTCGAATCCTTCACTCAAAGTTAGTGAATCGGCCCCTTATTATTTTAGTAGCAATGCATAATTGCTACATTATTTATCAGTTAGAAATATGTTTTGTACTAAATATGTTTGGAACCAAGTTAATTGCATTTTTGAATGGTTTTTATTTTTCTATGTTGATTTCTTCATCACCATATCATAGTTTGCCGAATGCCATAGCAAATTTCATATAATTTTTTTGTACCCTGATGTGAACAATATGTACTATTCCGAGCAGCATATGTTTTTGTTGGAGGAATATTGGGGATCTCAGATGATATTAAATTGTCTACCATTTACTGCCAGAACATTTGGCGCAAGATGATACCAGATTTATCCAATTCCACATTGCACACTGTTCATTTGTATGCTGGAATTATGCTACAAATATTTAACAATCACGTGTAATATTTTCATAATGTTTAATTGTAAATCGTAATGTTCATTGGCTTGTTTGCAAAAAAAGTCATACAGTACTAAATGAATATATTGTGTGTGTGTATATAATATATATATATGTCCTTCAGCACCTGTTTATGACCTTACGAGTGACATGATGCATAAATCTGCTGTTCCATGCTTTCTAAAATAGACTGTGTATGTTTATTCCCCTTTCATGTAGGATGGATCAAATCTTAGTGCCAGCCAGAGAGCATATGCTCCAGAGCAGCTGCAAAAACAAGAGAACCTTTCCATTGACACCCAATACTACCTGTCATAGCAAGTCTACCCAGTAGTGGTTCAGATCTGTGAGCCCATTGATGGCATTGATTCTGCACTAATTGCAATGTGGTTAGGTAAGTATGTTAATGCCTCCCCTTGAGGTGGTTCATGGAAAGTGCCTCTCCTTGAGCTGGGTACATGGTTCCAAATCTTCACTCAAAGGAGAAGGAAAAATTAAAACTAAGTAAGCTGTATCAGAAAGATCTATATAAATACACCAGTAAACCCTCAAAGTAATGCTGCTCTAAATTCTCTGTCAAAAGAAACACCACATTTATTTCCTTCTATTGTGTACTCATGGGCTTCTGTAGTGGATTTCTTTTTTTAAAATTTCTTTATTTTCAGTTTTCCAACAAGGGTACAGAAAGAAAAAAAAAAAAAAAAGGGGAAATGACAAGGGTGATAAAGTTACACTTACATGTATCCACGCAAATGGTTTATATAATGCATTTACAACATTTCGCTCCATTTATTCGTCTTTTAATCCATCCTGATAAGGTCTTTCATATATCTATGCCAGGGAGACCATATTTTCCAATATTTCTGACTAGTATTGTGGTATATGTGGGTTAACTCCTCTAATAGGCTTATTTCTTTTACAGCTCTCAGCCAATCCTCGTATGACGGGGGTTTTTCAGATTTCCAATTCCTCGGGATTATCGAATTTGCGGTCTGCGCTAATTGAAAGGTAAGGGGGTCTTCTAGCATTGTATGTTTCTCTTTATTTAAATTAAATAATATCAGTGTACTGTCCCCCCTCTGCATTCTAAACCCGGTAATTTTATATATACTTTTCCAGTACCTGACTCCAAAAAACATCCAATAATGGGCACGATACCCACATATGTATATGATTCCCTACCACTTCTTTACATCTCCAGCATATGTCTGATGTTTGTGGGAACATTTTATTGATTTTACTAGGAGTATAGTGCCATTTTGTTATCAGTTTATATATAGCTTCTTGCGTTTTTGAAACCTTCGTCATTCTGTTGTTATACTTTAATATCTTAACCCACTCTTGCTCTTTAATTGTTATTCCCAATTCCTTCTCCCATTCTCGGCTGAGCGAGGAGAAATTATATTCTTGTTGTGTTGTTAAGATATTATAAATTTTTGAAAGGGGTTTCTCAATCTCCCCTTCCATCTCCATCACCTGTTCCCATTGGGTTAGGGGTCTTTCCCAATTATACTTATCTAACTTACTGATATAATGTGAAAGTTGGTTATATCGCCATTGGTCTCCCAAATGGGGCCCCCACCATTCTTGTATTTCAGGAAGTGAGACCATCTTTCCCGATCTAATAAATTCTCTCATTCTGGTCAATTTTATGTCTCTTCTCCCCCACCTCTCTCTGTAGTGGATTTCCTTCTTTCATCTTAAATCTCCAGGGCAAAGGCTTGAGCATGCTCAGTTTGCTCCTCTCTCCCCCAACCGTCTCCCTCCCCCATGCTGTAATCTGAGCCCAGAGCTATGAGTAAGCAGTGAGAGACTCAGGCAGGAAGTGATGTCACACCAAGCTAATACTGCAGCTGCTATCCTAAACAAACAGAGAGAGCTTCTAGAGTTATTTACTCGGGTATGGTAAAGCATTCTACTGAATAATCATAGCATTCTAGCTTGCATTATTGTCCCTAACCTATTGGCAATAAACTGCCTTGGCAGCTTTCCTTTTCCTTTAAAATAAGCAATGAATATCTTGTGTGGGAGTTTCCTACAATGTTTTTGTGTTTTTGGCCTTTGCTGTATTTTCCAAGATTCCCAGGCAGACAAGACTTTTACTTACAAATCTGTAGTTTTCAATATCAGAACATCCAGTCCTCACCAAATCTAAAATTTAGGTAAATCTGATATTATGTTACATATTACAGATTTAAACCTTTTCAGGTGAAGGAAGGTCAAACATGATTAATCTTTAGTTTTGTTTGCCATATAATAAAGAGTAAACCGTATTCATAACACCACCATCTGATTAAAGGGGTTGCTCAGCTTTGAGATAATTTTTAGTATAATGTAGAGAGCGATATTTTGAGACAATTTGCGATTTGTTTTCATTATTTGTGGTTTTTGAGTTATTTAGCTTTTTATTCAGCAGCTCTTCAATTTGCATCTTAAGCAATCTGGTAACTAGGGTCCAAATTCCCCTAGCAACCATGCATTGATTTGAATAAGAGACTGGAATATGAATAGGAGAGGCCTGAATAGAAGGATCAGTAATAAAAAGTAACAATAACAATACATTTGTAGTCTTTCAGGGTCGGATTGGCCTGGCGGGACACCGGGAAAGAACCCCTACCCGACCCTCATGGGCCCCCGCCGGGCCAGACTAACTCTCTCACTATTCAGTTTCCAACCAAATAAGAAAAAAATGTAGGTGATGTGCAGCGTGTCTACACATGCGTGCTGAGTGACGTCTTTTGCACATGCGTGTGGCACCATTCGCGCTGAGCGGCGCCTAAGCATTGCAGTAGGGGGGCGGGGGGGGGGGCAGAGGGGGGCCCTGGACAGCAGTCCCAGTGGGCCCTGGGCCCCCCAGTCCGACCCTGCGCTCATTTGAAAGCTGCAAAGAGTCAGAAGAAAAAGGCAAATAACTATAAAAGAAATAATCAAAACCTATTGAAAAGTTGCTTAAAATTTGCAGTTCTATAACATAAAAAAAGCTACCTTAAAGGTGAACCACCCTTTTAATGGTTTGCCTTCAATCATTTTTGTTCTGCCGTGTACCTGTCCTACATCACATAATTTCAGTTTCTTAGTTCTATCCAATGCCCCAGAAGGATGGTGACCGCAATCTAGGCAGGATCACAAGCGCATCAATGGGCAATAACAACAAATTCGTTAGAATAAATATAATGGTTAAGTTGGGACAAACATGGTCAATATATAGTAGTTTTACTGCACAACTACCTTTCCTTCTCCTTTAAATTACCTAACATGTTCAAGCTTCGACAAAGTACACACCAAGATTTCATTTTATATTTTTAGATTTTCCTGTAAATCTGAGTGATATTTTTAGTTTTCCATTCAGATGCAAAGATATGCAAATTTTTTCCAACTCTTGAACGAGACTGTGGGCAAAGCAAGAAGTCTGAGTTAATGGCAGTACCCTTAAGAGGCTGCCCTTGAGCTTTGTAAATGGACTTCACAAAGGAAAGACGCTGGAATTTGTTTGATCTAAAAATGCATTTCTGTAGGAATCATTGGGAATCGACAGTATGAGTACTCCTTTATCTTTGACACAGTCTGCCCAAGATTATTGCTTCAATTGCACAAGGCTAGCTTGTACTGTTGAAATATATATAATTCTATTTTTCCTGAATTATATACACACTAAAGCTGCGGTTTCTATTTTGCAGTATGGGCAAAATATGCTTTAGAGTCGTTCCGATACTATGGAATGCTGCAATGACAGGTAGGTAAGTAAACCTGGGGGCGATATCACTCCAACTTGCAGTACAGCAGTAAAGAGTGATTGAAGTTTATCAGAGCACAAGTCACATGACTTGGGGCAGCTGGGAAATTGACAATATGTCTAGCCCCATGTCAGATTTCAAAATTGAATATAAAAAATTCTGTTTGCTCTTTTAAGAAATGGATTTCAGTGCAGAATTCTGCTGGAGCAGCACTATTAACTGGTTCATTTTGAATTTTTTTTTTTTCCCATGACAGTATCCCTTTAAGTCTTTTTTAGGTTCTACAGTACAGCGGTAGATTGTTTGTTTGTGATAATAGAACAATCTACATGGTGAATAGCAATTGCTTTACATAGACAAGCAGTATATGCTGTGGTATAGAGGAAGAGGTTAAAAGGAATTAAGATCGTTCCCTCTAGATGGCAGCGATAGATACAGTAAACTATTAAAATAAATAAACTCCTTTCAGATAATTATTGTGAACTTTATAGTGATAATCTGTATATATAATCTGTATATATGTGTTCCTTTTTGAAATGGACATTTTAACTTGAAATGTTAAGTTTTCTATTTTAACCTTCTGTTTTTGGAGGATCCATTTGAGTTTCTCTTAATGTCCTGCATTGCTGAATTATAGCAGTTTATGGTTGACAAAAATAGACTTTTAAAAATAATTTGATTTAATTTACAATACATTTTATGTATTCTTTTTTTCCCTCTTTTTTCTCTTGTTGGCATCAAACACACAGTAACTTGTGCCTTTATCCTTATAGAAAAAAAGATTCCATTTCCCTCTCCAAGGGTGGCCCACGCTGTAAAAGGTTATCTGCTATCTGCAGGGCTAATTGATAGAAACTGCCATGATCTGTAGAGTAAATCTGAAATAATTTACAGGCTCAATTGGCTTTGTCAGTGTCATGAAGTGATAATGAGGCTGGCTGAAGAAATGAAGTTGTTCCTTGGACAGTTTTCCAGGGTCTTCAGCTTCTATTGTCGCAGTCTCCAAAGTAATAGATGCAGATGTCCGTCCCCCCAAGTGCCCTCCTGACAGCTCTGTGTTAAGGCTTTGTTTAGCAAACAGCTCTACAACAGGTGGATGCAGCCTGCCTGCCTCTTAGTTGAGCCAATGAACTGATAAATATTTTGGTATCTTGGCTTTGCTGCTCCATACTATGGGTTTGGATGGGGGAAAAATCTTTAAAATATTTTGAGACATTGCCTAATTGGTATAACTTATTAATATTGTTAAACTTGATTTAGTTATATTGCTTTTGTAAGTAATGGTTAGCCATAATGATGCTCCGAGTTAAAAATTAGTAGGATTGCACCGAATCCAGGATTCGGTTCAGGATTTCCAGCAGCATTCGGATTCGGACGAATCCTTGTGCCTGGCCGAACTGAATCTGAATCCTAATTTGCATATATAAAATAGGGATGGGAAGGGAAATCGCGTGACTATTCATCACAAAACAAGGAAGTAAAAAAATCCCCCCCCATTTTCCTTTACTGCCCCTTGCATTTGAAAATTAGGATTCAGATTCAGTTCAGTATTCAGCCAAATCTTTCATGATGGATTCGCTGAATCCCAAAAAGTCGATTCAGTGCATCCCTAAAAATTTGTTTACAGTGCACAGCTAATTAATTCATTGGTTTTGTAATTCCTATAGCTTGGTTTGGCACTGAACAGCTCCTGTTACCAGTCTTATCCTTGCCACAAAAGTGCTTTGCAATATTTTAATATTCCTTCCATTCCAGTGCATTGTCGATGTCCACTGATAAATGGGGTATTGGGAGACAGATTATGTAAGGAAATTCTTGAGTTAATACTTGAAACGCATGATATGTGAAATGTATCTTATTTTACCAATAACATGTCCTTGTGATAATTGTAGCTTCTTTAACAATAACAAGTCTTTGTGATAATTTGAAACAGTGCATTTGCACGCAGCTAACTGTCCCCTGAATAAATGATGTGAACGTGGGGCCAGATCAGCTGCAGAAAGATTGTAACATTTTACAGTATCTATAAAAAGCCAGCTACTTTCTGTATTAGCTGGTCAACCTGCAGCTTACTTCTGTATTGCTTGTCCCCTCGCAGCGAGTATAAAACTTATCACATTCCTCTGAACCCTGAATGGTCATTGGCAGATTTTTCTAACAGATTACTAAAGAGCTGATCTTAGAACTTTGTGATTGGGCAGTTATTGGTGGTGAAGGACATAAAGAGAAGCAGTGTGGGTAAGAAAAGTGAGAAAAAAAAAAGCAAATGAGAGGCAGTGCAAAGGAGCAAATAGAAATAAAGGGGAGATCAGAAGGAAGGAGGAAAGCAAGCTGCATCGAAAAGGGCATTTGGAGAGTGCTGAAAAGAGTAAGAAAAGAGTGTCGAAATTAAATAGTAAGATGGTCAAGAGGCACAAAGGATAAAAGGGAGATCTGAAGAGAGATGATGTGGAGAGCATGGGGGAAAAAACAGCAATGCCGCATTACTGGTTCCATTCCAGAGATGACATTTTTCAGTTTTTGAATAAGCTGTAAATGAGTGTTCTAGTTATTTTTATTTCAAGGGACAGCATCATCATTGACGTTCATTCCTACATATGAATAATTTGGCTGTGCTATTTTACTCTTTAAAGGAATTGTTCAGTGTAAAAATAAAACTAGGTAAATAGATAGGCTGTGCAAAATAAAAAAATGTTCTTAACGAGGGTAGTTAGGCAAAAGTTTAATGTATAAAGGCTGGAGTGACTGGATAACATAATAGCCAGAACACTACTTCCTGCTTTGCAGCTCTCTTGGTTTCCACTGATTGGTTACCAGGCAGTAACCAATCAACGAATTTAGGTGGGACCCATTGGTCATAACTGTTTGCTTTTGAAACTGAGCTGCATGCTGAGGATCAGTTGCAAACTCACTGAACAGTTATGTCCCATGTGGGCCCTCTTTTAAATCGCTGACTAACTCGGGGTTAGAGAGCTGAAAAGCAGGAAGTAATGTTCTGGCTATTATGTTACACATCCAGTCACTCCAGGCTTTGTAGATTAAATTTTTGGCTAACTAACTATATTAGAAACAAATTTTATTTTGCATGGCCTATCTATTAACCCAGTTTTTATTTTTATTTGTCAGGATATTGTTGCAGTGACGTGTCATCATCTGTAAATATTTACTGTGGTCCTTTTCCCCCTCTACAAGCATGTAGAAACACGATTTTCTGGAGTGAGACAGGCCTGCAGATACCTGCCAGGTTATTGCAACAAAACTCCAATATTTTGGACAAGTGTCACACTTGGGAAATTGATTCCTGGTGATATATGTGCATAGTTGTGTGTATATACCTTTTTCTTTTTGTTTAACGGTATTTGTTGAAGTTGAACTTTTTTTCACTTACTCATAACAAAGTTAAAGAGAGATGAATATAATGATTTAGCTTTGTTAAGTATAAGTATAATGATTTAGCTTTGTTAAGTATAAGTCCAGACCTCATCCTAAAAGAACTTCAAGCTTTGGCTTTCAGTTGTCTCAGCAGAGCAATGAGACATTTTCCTCCAGCCAGAGCTCCAGGCTCCTGGGCGTTGGAGCATCCACACAGTATGGGAACACACTGCTTTCAATTACACAAGAAACCACAAATCTGCATTAAATTGCGCTTAAATTTATTAATCTCAGAAATGAACATGCCCGTTGCCTTAACCATCAAATACTGTTTCTTAATTTGCTAGGACTTTAACACCTTGAATATATGCAAATTAGATTGAGAAATTTGTTTTATGATTCGTAGTAAATAGTACTGAGCCTTGCAAATCAGCACAAGGGTTAAATTCAGCTCTCAAAATAATAATAAGATACCTTTGAGTTCTGTGTATTAGCAGCAAATTCTAGAAAACCCGTTCCCCCTCTTCATTTCTAACTGCTTTTCAGTGACAGATTAAATGAGGGAAATACTCTAAAATCTAGTTGTGTAGGCTGTGTCAAGAAAAGAACCAGCATTTCATTATTCATTTGTTCACTATTTGTGTTCGCCTTCAGATATTTAGCATTTAGGTTAAGAGTTTTTCTTCCAATTAGCACCTTTTCTACGTCGGCATTCTCCGTTTAATGGAACATTCAAACCATTTTTGCAGTTTAGCATAGAACTCTATAATAAAGCATGTAACTAGAGTGCCACAACTCTTGTATGTTCAGACTTGGGTGGCTTGTTTGGAATGATGAGTGAAAAGGTAGGGCCATGGCTGTAAAAATGTGTTGAAATAGCCTTGATTTGTATTAATGTCTGCTTTATTTTTGCAGCTCTTAGTATTTAACAAAAGATTTTTAATAAAAATTAAAATCCTCTGCCATACACCAGATCCCTGCCTCCCTCCTTGCATTAAATGGCTCATTTTGCAGTCATGATCAGTACCAGACAGTTACGATGTTCTTATGAAAACCAATGTGGTCTTTTATAGAATATCCAATTCTAAACAACTTTTCAATTTGTCTTCATGATTTATTTTTTATATGTTCAAGTGTCAACATTTGGAAAAGCGCTCTTGCTCGAAACATGTCATGTGTCAATTAAAAAACCTCAACTTTTGCAGCAGCGACCTGTGTCTGATCAATTATTTACCATATCTTTTCTGCTGAATATAATGCTTCATTGGGCAGAAACGGTGGTTAAAGTCGAATGAACTGAATCTACTATTTTCGCTTATTTGAAGAAAGTATGTTTTATATATTTTGGAAATCATGGGAGTTTGTTTTCTTATTTTTTAAGGGCTTGACCCTTCCCACTTCCGGGTTCACCGTCACTACCAGCAGGACGAGGAAAATGATGCGTTGCTGGGAGGTCCTTCCCAAATCACAGACTGTGAAAGGTTCAAATTCTTCGGAGAACATTTATGACAATGTTTTTGATGGCTCTGTAAGTTTCCTTGAACTGACCTGCTAACCGTAGTGCGTAATTATGTCCATTCTTAACTCCTTAACTGATAAGGCTTTTTGCAGCTTTTAACTCTGAAACCCACACACCATTAGCAGAGTTTATAAGCATCTGATACAATCATTATTCCTTGATTCATTCCTCATTCACACCACAGGCGTTTGTGCAGAGGAATATGATGACAGTTGGACAGTATCATCTGAAAAGAGTTTCTTTTTTCATTCAGCTAGTAGGATTGGATCCAACAGGGTTCATTGTGTGATAGATTAAGAAAATAAATATAAAAGGAATGATAAATGACTCTCTAGTTTAAAACATACATTTCTCATCTTATGGATAAATAACACCTGACAAATGGCTAGGCTAGAATGCAGCATTCTCTGCAACCTCATATCTACGGCAACCCTATCATATTGAGGTATCTACGGCAACCCTATCATATTGAAGGTAACCCTTGTAGCTCCATTGCTTTTTGATCTTGGTTATCCCTCTCTTCATTCTTTGATAAATATGCCCCTTATTTGTAGACTAAAATTAAATCAAAGACAACTTAATTGTATTAAGCACATCACTAGATCTTTTATAATCTATTGTATGGGCTTTTCTCAATGGTCCTGTTAGTGCACTGCCATGAGGAATGTCAACCCAAAAATTGTGTAGCCTCTGATTTGGCAAGAACATAGATGATATTTCAATCCTCACTGCCATTGACACTAACATGGGTGTGATGTCACACTAAAAGCAATAGAACCTTTGTCAATGCTCATCTTGCTGATGCTTGGAAAGCAGATCTCAATTTTCAGCTTCTTAAAATTGCTGTCGGTGCAATTCTCTGACAGTGGGTCCATGTTAATGTCGATACAAGTGTTGATACGATTTAGATTATATAGGAGAATAAATGCTCTGCTAAATTGTATTTAAGGAAAATAAGTCACCTTGGAGTTCTAAGTCAGAAAGTCAGAATGTGTTCACTCTAAGTTTTTCTGGAATCTGTTTTAATTCCACAAATCTAAGATAACAGCTTTGAGGGTTTGTGGCATCCTGATATTTTTCACTGTGTTCAGACACTTGTTCACTTTAGAACTTTTTTTCAACCAACATAAGGGCTCTTACACACGGCCATTCCGACCTGCGCTCCCCTGCGTTCCGTTTTTTGGCGTTCAGCCGCAGGGGAGCGCAGGAATAGACGCAAGTCATTATTTGAAATGGGGCTGTACTCACTCAGGCGCGTGTAGGCGCCAAACGCAGGAAAAATGCAGCATGTTGCGTCTGAACCTGCGTTCGGCGCCTACACGCGCCTGAGTGAGTACAGCCCCATTTCAAATAATGACTTGCGTCTATTCCTGCGCTCCCCTGCGGCTGAACGCCACAAAACGGAACGCAGGGGAGCGCAGGTTGGAATGGCCGTGTGTAAGAGCCCTAAAAGAAATGCGAGGCAGAGTAGCAAAGAAAGCATTTCTAAATGGAAAGGACATCACTTTCTTTTGATAAAATTAGATCTTAGGGTGGTGGCAGATGGGTAGAAAAATCTTCTCTAATTCGGACGACTAATCTCCCCGAAATGCCTTCCCACAAGCAAGAATACGAAACGCCAACCGGATGGCATACGAATAGCTTCAGATTTCTGAAGTCGCCTCACTCCGGAAATGACAAGAATATGAATCGCTGCAGGAAGGCATTTCGGGGAGATAAGTCGCCCGAAGTAGAGAAGCTTTATTGCTGGGCGACTAATCTCTCCGTCTGCCACCACCCTTAGAATTAGAGCATGCCAATATACTTTTTAAACATCAGGCCCTTCAAGCCCTTTGGTTATTGCTCAGATATTGGGGCAAATTCACTAAGATTCGTAGTTGCGCCAGCGTCCGATTCGCCGCACTTCGCCAGGTGTATTTTCGCCAGCGCTATGCAAATTCACTAAAAACTGAAGTTGCGCTCAGGGGAAGCGTAAGGTTGCGAAATTGCACTAGCGTTAATTCGCCAAGAAAAGCGAAGTTACTTGCTTAATTTGCATGTGGCGCCAAATTGAAGTTACAATGGAGGTATATGTAGCATCACTACACAAGCCTGGGAAACCTTCAAAACAGCAAATAAATTTTTTATTTTGCCCTACACATGTGCCCACTGTATAGTTAAGTTGCCACGAGTTAGGAAATGTAGGGGGGAAGGAGGGTAGCCCCAAAAAAAATTTCAAACTTTTTCAGCCTATCACCCATGAAAAAAGAAAAAACGGCAGCTTTTTTTAAGCAATCCCTATCTACTCTATTGCACTTCGCCTGGTCTGGCGTAAAAGGTAGCGTTCAGAAAAATGCGCCGTCAGTGAATTTGCGTAGTTACGTCCAGGCGTAAGGGTGCGAAGTAACACTAGCGAATTTACGCCAGTGTCGGTTAGTGAATCGGCGAATTAACGAAAATGCGATACGCTAGCGAATTAACGCTAGCGTTAGGCGCTTCGTCCTTTAGTGAATTTGCCCCTTAGGGTCTAGAATATCATGTGATTCTGGAAAATGTATTGATAGCGTTATTTATAAACCAGTGACCCATTCTGCAGCACAGTAAAATAGGTGTAAAAATGTATTGCTGCTGAAGCATTCTTTGATAAAGACTACAGAGGTATCATCAATTTTTACTTTTCTCTTTTTGTAAGTCTTTATTTTTGATGTAATTTTATGAGGAAGTTAGAAAAAAATATCTGTGTAACAGGCTTTGACAATTAGGCAGAGATTTTGGGAAATGTGAATGAAAACCTAAACTGGACGTAGACATGCAGTCATGGTCATTCAGTAACATACTAAAAGTTAACTTAAAGACGAACCACCCCTTCAATTGTTCCATAAAGCCACAGAGTATATAAACTTGCCAGCCTGGGAGAAGTATAAAAATGTGTACTGCTATAGCGAAATGACTTTGTTCTTTAGCTGTCAATTGCTACTTACTTTATTCATCTGTAATGCATAGGCTTTGCTTTGAATTAGAAGCACATTTGAATTGTTACAGCTTCTCTATTGCTCATTCCCTGTTCCTCTTTTTAATAACGTGTCTGGTTATGTTATCTCTCCTGCTGTCTTTCCACTTCAGACTTGAAAGTCCCTGGAGTGCTTTACTGCCATGAAGTGATGCCAAAAAAATGCAAAATCGACCTTGGAATACAAAGCAAAATTGGCCAGCTTGCAAGATTCCCCCCACTGTCAGCCACACACTAGGTTTTGGCATGGTAGTGGGCCATGTATTAGCAAAAAACCTTGAAAACTGGAGACTATACATTCCTTTTATCTAAATTAAAAAGTAATTATTTTTAGCTAATTTGGACACTTAGCAGATGGCTTTTCTTTTTTTTTTAAATCAACGTAACTGTCATTGGTAGCAAGTAAGAAGATGATATAGACACAGATCAGCAGTTCCATGCTAAATCCTTGACTTTTGCTTCATTACAGTTGTAAATAAGATAGCTAATTGCATAAAGACTTGACAATTTGCAGATGGTCTAACTCTTGCTCTACAATCTCTTCCATCTGGAATTTCTTGTTAATGGGACTTTCCTTTGGATGCAGGGGGGAGGGCAGGCAGTATGTTAACAGGGGAGTGGAAAGGTTAGTATGATTAGGCAGAGTTGATTTAAAAGTGGGCAATAAGAGTATTAATTGGTAATGTTGATTTCTTATGCTGCAAAGTTTTCACTTTGCTCAACTGCGAGACCTGACCTAGTAGTAATTAAAAAATAATCATCTGCTGCATCTTTCATTAGGATTTATAGAGAGTGGGGAAGCTAGAAGTCCATTTGTTTATGCTCTGTGGTGAGATTATTTAACCAATTTATCACTAGCGTTCCACAAATAAATAATGATGTTCTTTTTGGTAATATTTTTTGTAGAACTGAGGTTTTGGCTGATTCTCCCTCACAATATGAGTTGTTCTTGTAATCATACTTAATTTCTATACAGTAGGCTTATTCTACTCCACATAACAGTGGCTGTTTATTATGTCTTCGTGGATATCGTCATAAAATATACGCAACCTCCTTTCGTTAGTTCCCTAGTTAGAATCAAATATAGGTATTGTAAGGCAGAATTCACTGAAAGGAGTGCCGATTTGTACTAGAACTTAAGCAAAACTAGTCATGTTTGTGATTTTTAACCTGATTGAAATTGTATTCACGTAATAACATTAAGAAATGTTTATTACATAGCCAGTATATTGATTGTTGCAGGGCAACCTTTAAAGGAATTGTTCAGTATAAAAATAAAAACAGGGTAAATAGGCTGTTTTTAATATAGTTAGCTAAAAATGTAATGTATAAAGTCTGTAGTGACTGGATGTCTAACATAATAGTCAGAACACTACTTCCTGCTTGCAACTCTCTTGGTTTTCACTGATTGGTTACCAGGCAGTAACCAATCAGTGACTTGAGGGGGGCACATGAGTCATAACTGTTGCTTTTGAATCTGAGCTGCATGCTAAGGATCAATTGCAAACTCACTGATCAGTTATGTCTCATGTGGCTCCCATTAAAGTCGCTGACTAACTCAGAGTTAGAGAGCTGAAAAGCAGAAAGTTCTGTTATGTTAGACATCCACTCACTCTAGCCTTAATACATTATATTTTTGGCTAACTAACTATATTAGAAACATTTTTATTTTGCACAGCCGATCTATTAACCTTGTTTTTATTTTTACACTGAACTGTTCCTTAAGGGCTCTTACACATGAGCGTTCTGACCTGCGCTCCCCTGCGTTCCGTTTTTTGGCGTTCAGCCGCAGGGGAGCGCAGGAATAGACACAAGTCATTATTTCAAATGGGGCTGTACTCACTCAGGCGCGTGTAGGCGCCGAACGCAGGTTCAGACGCAACATGCTGCATTTTTCCTGCGTTCGGCGCCTACACGCGCCTGAGTGAGTACAGCCCCATTTCAAATAATGACTTGCGTCTATTCCTGCGCTCCCCTGCGGCTGAACGCCAAAAAACGGAACGCAGGGGAGCGCAGGTCAGAACGCTCATGTGTAAGAGCCCTTAAGTAGCTTCAGTTCACTGTGAAACATGCGAGGGCCTGAAGTCCCTTTTTTTCATAGTGGGTGGTTTACAGATTCTCAGAGCCCATCACACCACAAGAAGGGAGAGTTTGGATTACTCTGTGAGCCTAAGGGGGCTCGGTAGATGGTTCCTGCGAGCACAGAAAGACTATATTGATTTACAATTAATTTGTGGAATCAGGTATGACTGTGCAGAACACATTTGTATTTATTTTTGGAATTTCAGATAGTGTTTATTCACAGTTTTTACATAAGCAAAACAGAATGGACCAGTGTCAACCATAGATGAGGCAGACTGGTTGACATCATCATTAATAGAAATTGTTTAATATGCCTACATTCATTAAAACCATTTCCTTTTATTATTAAAACATCAAAACATCTGTTTTATTATTTGTGGAACATTTTATTTGTTCAAACACATTGCTCTCTTCTCTAAATAACCTGTGCTAAAGGCTTTAACTATGAAACTGAGCTTCATTAATGTCCTGGTAATTTGTATGCCTTTGAAAAGCTTCTGCCACAGTTTTATCAAAACCAGTTAATATTGCTATATAACTTTCAGAAACCCATGCAGCGTGGAAGCATTGCATAAAGGGAACAATAAAAGCATTGCTGTAAATTGTGGAATAGGAACAGAATACCACTTGCAGAACAAGTGTAGAAAAAAATGGGTAAATTACATGAAATCAGACCAAATAATGGCAGCACTACAAGGTGTATGCAGATTGCCCAAGAAATCATTTGGGGAATAAGGATTAATGCAACACTGGTTGTTCAAGTAGACTAGCATGTATGTTTCCTACTCAAATGCAAATGTGCTTTCACTGATTATTAGACGACCATCTGAAACAAAACAGCCCTCTTTATATGATTTAAGCTACAGCATATGCTCTCTCAAACAACAAAAATAAATTGCCCTCTATTTTCTTTCTGCTTGACATGTCTTGTTCTTTAACTATAGGGACTGCAGATTGAACCTGGCTTGAAACGCTGCAGTAAACCTGAGTGTGATGCTTTTCCCTTGGACTATGTTATTCAGGTTCACAACAAGCTGCTCTTGGACATAAGATGGTACATCAAGAAATACTACAGTGTAAGTAATAGATACAGTTTCTGTCCTATAAAACTCTTTCAGCACACAGTCATTACTGATAGACTTTTCCAATGGGTGGTAAGTTATTGTCTGTATAAAATATTTCCCAAATGTGAAGCTACTTGGATTCTGGGATTTGTCCCACCCTGAGCTTCATTGTGTTTTTTACTTATATGGATGTGCCATATCTGGTTCTTTTTCTGAATTGATTTTTGATACGTTATGAGAGAAACGTCCATTCAGGTTTTAATATCCAAGTTATGTTAATCCCTGATTCTGAATTACAGGAAGGTGATCTCCCATAATCTCAGTTATAAGGAAATATTTCTAATTTCTAAACATTATTTCCTTTTTGTCTGTATTAATAAAACCATAACGTGTACTTGATCCTAAGATATATTAGTCCTTATTGAAGACAAAAAAAAATCCTGTTCGGTTTACTGAATGTATAAATGATTTTTTTGGTAGACTTAAAGTATGGAAATCAAAATATGGAAAGGTCCCTTACCTGGCAAACCCCAGGTCCCAAGCATTTTTGGTTACAGGTCCCATACCTGTAGTGCAAAATGCTTTTAGTTGCTTATGAAATTCAATAACTACACAAATGTCAAACAACATACTCAAGATTTTTCCCCAAAATTTAGTGCTGTAGTAGCGGCAATATTTAAATTTTTTTTTATTCATCCATTATTAACAATAGCTTGATTTTTCTGTACCTTTAGAAGCCACCTTGTGACATAATTGAATGCCACTCCCTAATAGGCCACATGGGAAGCTTTACTGCCATAAAGCATGTGTTATTTTTAATAGTAAACTCAGGTTACATCTGTGACATTTATTTTGCTTCAAAAACACACTCATCTGTAAAGATGGGAGAATTTGTAAACAAGGATGTTCTGTACTTCAAATATTTCTATCGAGCAGCTGTTTCTGCAAGGAATGTATCTATATTTTTTGTGTGTTATGAATATTTGTGCAGCTGTAGTATCACAAATGTTGAAGGGATTCTGTCACAGGAAACCATGTATTATAAAATGCATCCATTAATAGCTCTCCTCCAGCAGGATCCTGTATTTAAATCTGTTTTTCACAAGAGCACACTTATTTATATTTCAGTTTGAAATTTGACAGAGGGTAGCCATCGTCTTACTTTCACAAGTGCCCTCAGCCATGTGACTATGCTCTGCCTGTCACTCTTTACTGCTGCACTGCAAGTTGGAGTGGTATCACCACCCTCCATATCCCTCAGCAGCCTATCAACTGAACAGTGAGCATGTAACAGGATAACAGCTTTTTCCTGAGATCTTTCCTGAAATATTAGCTGCCTGAATTGATAGAACCTCCATATTTCTATGCTGCTCCACTGGCCTGCTTTGGGCTAATACACTGATCCCCAAGCAGTGGCTTGGGAACAACATGTTGCTCATCAACCCTTTGAATGTTGCTCCCTGTGGCTTCAAAGTAGATGCTTATTTTGAATTCCTGACTTGAAGGCAAGCTTTAGTTGCAAGAAAAAACATGTCTACTGCCAAACAGAGACTCCTGTAGGCTGCATGTCCACATTGAGTCTACCAATAGTTTCCCACAGCACTGCCACTGGGCAACAAATCTATCTAAAATTAATATGAACTGGTTATCAGTAGGAATCTCCTGTGCTAAAACATGTGAATCTCAGCAGCTGCTATCAGGGTGGCTCTGTATTCTTTTTGTAATTTAATATTACCAGGAGTGGTAATGGAGCATTTCTGCTGCTGGATAATTTCCTCTAACTCTAATGGCTTACACTGCAGGTACAGGTGGTTATTAACATGCTTTAATGTACAATCTTCAGACAAGAACAGACTGTAGTTGCTGTGTTAGGCAGCTTCAATCGGAATTGACATGGGTGGTTTCAGGTGTTTCTCTGCCAGTTAAACTACCCTGTGTGTCATTAGCCTTAATTAGCTTGTTCGGTAAGAATATATGTTATACAGTGTGAGGAAATGGTTTCTAAAACCACTGACCCCCGTACCCTTAACAAACAGATAACATGAAGCCTAGAGATGGTTTCAGCCTTGTAGATATCAAAATTATAAATGCTTACATGCCTATGAGAATAGCACCCAAACAGGAGAAATAATGCAACAACTCAATTCCCATGTGACTTGGAAACAGATATTGAGTAGGAGAAACGATAGCTTATCTGAAAGCAGTTGCATTGTGCAGTGCTGGCTCTTTCTGAAAGCTTAGGATCAGGCACAATGATCTGACATGGCTTCTACACACCAATATTACAGCAAAAAAAAACTATATTTCGTGTTTAAAGAATAAAATTGTGGTAGAATGTTGTATAAACAATGTAATTTAGTATTAAAACTACACCATAAAAATCATGACAGAACCCCTGCAAAGGAAAACTAAAGCTTAACTAAGAAATAGGGCGGAAATGTTGTACATTATGTTATATATATATATTAGTGATGGGCGAATTTGCGAAATGGCGCCGGCGTCTCGTTTTTGACACCGGTGCCCGTTTTTTCGACGCCGGCGCCCGTTTCTGACGCCGGCGCCCGTTTTTTTCCGCGAATTTTCGCGGGTGTTTCGCAAATTTATTCGCTGGCGGCGAATCGCGCAAATTCGCACCGAATTTGCGCCTGGCGAATAAATTCGCCCTTCACTAATATATATCATATAAATGTCACAATACAATGCTGATTACTAAACCTTTTAGATTATTGATAAATGGCAACTCCATAATCATCGCAATTAGCATCAGAATTTAATAATCAGCCCTGTAGCATCAGCTTCTATGACAGGCAAACATAATTTTCTGCTTAATGATTTGTGAAGATCCCTAAGCTCATCTTCTCACCAGCTGCTCAAAGCCCATTGATCATGTGTGTGTCGCAGATCCTCCGAACAAAATCCAAGATGGGAAACTCCTGTGAGTTATTAATGAACTCATAAAAGTTAAACGTGTCTATAGCTATTAATTAAAAATCAAAGAAACATCAAAAGACAACTAATGGGCATACTTAGAGTCTGAGGCGTTAATAACTGTTGCTTTGAGTGTCCTGTGTTTTGAAATTTTAATATTGAAGTTCTCCTTTCTACTGTGATTAAAATCTTCAGATCCTTTACAGAAGGAGCTTGTCATAACTGATAATTGAAAGCATTAATTAATGTTCAAGTTCCTTTCAATTCTGTAGTAAAGATTTCTGATGTACATAATATTCTTCCATAGCAAATTGTCAAAATTAGGAGATAGTAATAAAGAACAGAAATTTTCAACATATTAAATGACAGCAATACACTTAAGCTGGCCACATACATTAAGATCTTCTCTTTGGCGTTGCCACCAAGCAAGCAAATTTTTGGCCCCCTACATGCCGGGCCAAATTGGGCTGATACAATCATTCGGTCCTCAAGCCAATGTTTAAAATATAACAAAAGCCTATGATAGCCGGTCAGAAGAGCACTGCCTCAACATGCTGTTTTCTATCAGGATATCTATCAGGAATGGTCCATACGCTTGCAGAGAAGCTGCTGACTTGATCTGAAGGGGCTGAACAGCTCAGCACAAATGTCAATGTGCAAATCATATGGTTTATGTAATTTGAAGGTCATTATGTACTTGTGTTACGGTAGCACAGCAAATAATCTCTTTCTTATAAATTTATTTTACCACCAACTAGCTATGCACCAAATACATAATGTAATTTTGTGATTTGGATGAATGAAAAAATAAACTAGTCTGAATTATTATTTGCATATTCCAATTTGAGAGCATGTGTGAGGGCGTGTTATCTATGACCAGTTGCTGATTGTTGTCACATTACATAGGTCAAAGAGCCAGAGCTGTCAGTTTAACAACCTTGGGCAGTGAAAGGGCTAGAATCGCATGCCCAGTGTCAGACTGGCCCACCGGGATACCAGGAAAACTCCCGGTGGGCCCAGGTGTCAGTGGGCCCTTATGCTGCTAAACATTTAGCCTATTCCATGGCCATTCCCTGTTTCTATGAGAACAAAGAGGCTAAAGAGATGGATTAATAGTTTATAGTATGTATAACTAAAAGAGACTATGAGAATAGAGGTTGAACGAGGAGAGGAAGAATAATAGTACTGAGAGTGGGCCCCTGGGCTAAATTTTCTTGGTGGGCCCCTGGTCTAAGGTTTTTGGGTGGGCCCCTAGTGTCCCAGTCCGACACTGTGCATGCCTTTGAGGGTTCAGATTTGAGAAGTTGAGCAAATATGAATCTTGAAAAACATTTGGCCAAATCCTAAATCAACTTCTGAATTTAGGCCTTCTGTACCTATAGATACTGCTAGAGCAACTGTAATGAAAGAGAAGGAGGATTAGACTTTTTTTCAATATTAAAGCTTTGCTCTCTCTCATTCCACAACAACTAGGAGAAGTTATCTCTTTGTTCCATTCTCATTGTTCTAACTATAAATCTTTTCAAACTCGAAGGGGCCAATTCACCAAGCTCGAGTGAAGGATTCGAAGTAAAAAAACTTCGAATTTCGAAGTGTTTTTTGGGCTACTTCGACCATCGAATGGGCTACTTCGACTACGACTTTGACTTCGAATCGAAGGATTTGAACTAAAAATCGTTCGACTATTCGACCATTCGATAGTCGAAGTACTGTCTCTTTAAGAAAAAACTTCGACCCCCTAGTTCGCCATCTAAAACCTACCGAACCCAATGTTAGCCTATGGGGAAGGTCCCCATAGGCTTGCCTAAGTTTTTTTGGTCGAAGGATAATCCTTCGATCGTTGGATTAAAATTTGATTTGAAGGATTTAATCGTTCGATCGAAGGATTATTCCTTCGATCATTCTATCAAACTATTTGCACTAAAATCCTTCGACTTCGATATTTGAAGTTGAAGGATTTTAATTCCCAGTCAAATATCGAGGGTTAATTAACCCTCGATATTCGACCCTTGGTGAATTTGCCCCAAAGTGTTTCCAATTCCAAATCTCATTTTCTGTTGCAGCCCTTCCTGCCAGTGAAGATGTTATTGGTTTAGTTATCCTTCACATCTGGAGGCAGGACAAACGTCTTAACATTTATATGTAGGATTGGCTCCTCCCCTACCCTGCCGTACTTCTGTCCTGCCACCAGAGGTGGGACAGCTTAGGAATGATGTTATTTTATTCTATTTTATTTTATTTTACATTATTTTACACTATTCTGGCTTGTAGTAGATTGGATTTATGGTGGACTCTTGGACTTGACTTATGGCTAAAGCTGGCCATAGACGCAAATATCCGATCGTACGAATCATCTCCCGACCTGCCACTAACCATTCCGATCAAATAAAGTAGTAAAAGAACAGATCAGTCGATGTTCTGCCCCTGACAGCAATCGTACGAAAGTTATGTCCGACCAAAGCTAGTGATAGTCTCCCTCTGAAAATCGTATGATCGGCAATACATGCAGAGATATTATCTGCAGTCAACTGAAATCTTTTAACATGTCCAATAGGACATACTAGAAATAGTCAGGGCCTATACCCCTGAAAATGTAGTTATTGTTAACAAATTCGTAAAATGCTCATCAAAATATATTTTTGCACTAGCAGTAATACAGAAAGATTATGGTGTATTTATAAGGGACCACTAATTACAATTGCTTATAGATTTGATGTTTTTCTTACCGGTTATTTGTGAGTTTCACAAGTCATCCTACCATCCTACTAACTCCCATTGTAACCCTCATCCCGCATCTAACAAGCTGAATCCCACATGAGTCACCAATGGGCAAATGTACAACTATTAAACTACATATGTAAGGTGTTTGAATTAGGAGAAATAAATATGGAGGTTGAGGCATCACCTTTGAAGAACTAGTATGTATTATAACCTATATAAATAAACTTAATTTTGTGTAAAATGTAAAAAGAAAATCTGCTAGAATGTACTGTATGTGTTTACAAAGGTCCATGTTTTTTTTAAACAGTTTCAGATAATGTACAAGCAAAGTGAAGCCGTCTGAAATCACAAGGTATTTACTTGTCTCATGCCGTACAGGGACAGCACATTTTTCTGGTGTTCATTTTTATTTCTAAGGGAGACACTGTGATCCCACAAGTGCTCCTTTATAAGGTTGCCTCATAAGAGCACTAATTATGCCAAGGAATAATTGATTTAGTGTTTTTTTATTGGAGGAAGGGTGCAAAAATAGAACTGTCAAGCTAAGTTTAAATTCAGTAATGAAAAAAGGTTTTTTTTTTAAAACAAGAAATTTCATCATCTTGTCAGCTGGCAGAATGCCTGCTGTGGATTCACAAAGCTAAGAATTACACTTTCATGAAATTTTCCTCACTAACTGCCCTGGTTAATTTGTAAGATAACCCACTGTTCTAATTCATTCTGCAGTTGGGAGGTGCACGTTCTTATCTTTTTATCTGACAAAGCATTTTGTGTTAATCGTTTTGGCCCTCAAGTAGGCTCTCTTGAGATGACGCTTTTTACAATAAATGTGTCTGTGATAGCTCTTTAGACTATTATGCTCACAATAGATCCATAGAACTGGTAATTAATTCTGTGCTGCTTTTTTTGAGGCTAAAAGAATAGGTATAACACTATCAAGAGCTGCAGTGAAGTTTGTTTAGCCGATTTTGTTTGAAGTGGTGCCATCGTGAAGTGCCGATTAAGTACTAGGAAAAGAAAAGCCAATATAGCACCAGCACCACCTCCTCACATATATCTCCACCGCCTTTTATATGAATTTACCAGATATACTTACTAGGTATATTATTGTAGTCTCCTGTCTTTTACAATGAGTCTTTTGCTGTGTTTGGAATTTATTAAATGCTGTTTTTCATGGTGTCTTCCTCAGAGTCTCAATATGTTGCCATTATTTACATAGGATAAATGCTTTGAAATATCGTTTAATAATAGTTCAGGTATGGGACCTGATACCCCAGAATGTTTGCTACCTGGGGTTTTCCGGATAAGGGATCTTTACATAATTTGGAGTTCCATACCTTAATTATACTAAAAAATAATATAATATACAATATAATAATATAGTATAAACATTAAATAAACTGAATAGGATTATTTTGCCTCCAATAAAGATGAATTATATCTTACGTTGGGATCATAATTAAAATGGAGTCTATGGGAGATGACCTTCCTGTGATTTGGAGCCGACAGATTGTTGGCATCTTATTGGGCAGTGTATGTGGCCTTCTGATGGGCTTCCCCAATCAACATCTGGCTGAAAGTCAGCCAGATGTCAATCAGGCAGGGTTAAAAATCTCATTGGATCAAGGACTGCATTGGTTTGTTGATGCGATCCCCGATCCGACTGCCCGTATTCTCCTTGTGATCAAACCCGATATTGTCCTCCACCAAACGAGCGGATCTCTGTATGTATGGCCAGCTTTATTCTAGAGCACCAAAATACGCACTTGCATTACAATGCACAGCTCACAATGGCTTCTTTATTGCGTCAAGATACTAGCTTACGAAAACCTAAACAAAGCGGATAAAAATCCAAACTTCCTGCTGCTTTTCTTTTTTAAAAAGCTTTCTTCTCTCTAACCACACTGCCAGTGTCTTTCCTTCCACTATTTTGGATGCGGCCAAACCCCTGAATCCTTCATGAAAGATTCGTCCGAATACCAAACCGAATCCTAATATGCAAATTAGGTATGGGAAGGGGAAAACATCTTTTACTTCCTTGTTTTGTGACAATTTCCATCCCACCACTAATTTGCATAAGCCAATTCAGATTCAATTCGGCCGGGCAGAAGGATTTGGCCGAATCGGAATCCTGCTGAAAATGGCCGAATCCCGCACCGAATCCTGGATTCGGTGCATCCCTAATTGATAGTCAAGCAACCAAGAAATGGTGCAATAGCGAATTTTTTTTTTCTAGTATGGGATCCAGAAACCCATTATCCAGAAAGCTCTGAATTTCAGGAAAGCTACCTCCCATGAACTCCATTTTAATCAAATAAGTCTAATTTTTTTAAAAAATGCACTTTTTCTCTGTAAAACCGTACCTTGGACTTAATCCCTGACTAGATGGAATTAAATCCTTATTGGAGGCAAAACAATCCTACTGGGTTCAATTTATGTTTTAATGATTTTCTTTATGAAGATCCAAATTACATAAAGAGTCCTTATCCAGAAAACCCCAGGTCCGGAGCAGTGTGGATAACAGGTCCCATACCTGTACCCTGTATTTTGTCATGTGTCAATTTAGCTACAAAAGAGCAAACGTTAAAAATGTGTTAAATCACAGATATTTTGTTTGTTTAGTTGAACTTCATGTATGCGTCTATAACCTAGCACAGACAAAGCCATTCCCGTTATGATTCCCTTTACGATGTTTTCGCTTGATGTAATGATCGAGCATTCGCTTAAACACTTACCTTGAATGTAACTTGGAAATGTAGCCTACTTAATTAGTTCATTCCACTAGTTCTACTCTTCTCTTTGCAGATCCAATTGCTTTTGTAGACCACATCACATAAGTCACTTAACGCCTCGAAATAAAATAATGCTTTAAGCTTGCAGCTAACAAATGCAGCATCTCTGCAGAGCCCTGGGACCATCCTATGATGTGTAATTGCTTTTACATCAGTGACAAGAGAGAGACAAGAATGTGCTTTCCTTGAACTTAACAACAGTTTGGGCAATTTTCTATAATCCAGTAAATACAAATTGTAGCTTGATTATCCATCTACGTCTGTCAAGTGAATTTTAATGGATGAATGAATGAGTCAAATCTATGCATGAAAATATACAAATGTGCAAAATGTAGGTCTAATTATAAGGCTGCTGAATTTACACAAGGTCAGGTAAACAAGGCACCGGCGTAATGATTATTAATTGTTAATAATGCCTTTGGGGAAACATTCGCATTTCCTGAGCACCGAGCAGTTTGTGCATTTTCCCATCATTTGAAAACTCAAATGATCAGAAGCAGCAAGTTTGATGGCAGAGAACTATTTTTCCTGCCTCTGCTCTACACTACATGTAATTGCGCGACTAATTTGTCGATTGTAGGCGAGATGACATTTTTAGGTTTGCGCTGACAATGGTAGGTTTATTTCTTCTTGAATGGTGGAATATATTTATTCTTTCTGCATCGTTCTACTGTGTCACATTGTACTTTTCAGACCCTTTACTGCCAATGTAAAAAAAAATGTATCTTCAAACAAAATTGCTGTTTAACTGTCATAGAAAAATATACTGTACCATGCTGTTTATTTATTTTTTTAAAAAACTTTTGCTTACTTTTCTAATGTTTTTGCATTAATTATTCTACAGAAGGTGCTAGTTTTTTCGCTGAGCTGCAGAGTTTTCTTTCTATACTGCCAGGATTGTGCTAATCTAATTCTAATTGACACTGGCCTATTCGCATGAGGTTGGATTTCTGTGAATTCTACCGCATGTCAACGCAGGTGTTAATTATTCTCACAAGCGAGCGGACAATGATGAACCCTAAGGGGAGACCATTTATCAACGGATTTACCGGGCAGATTTGTTAATATTTTAATTGTAAATTTGAATTTTTAAGTTGGATTTTTGGTGAAAACTCACAAATTCAAGTTGGGAATAATCCAAACTCAAATTTAAGATTTATCATACCTGGACCCTGGGAAAAGCTTGCATTTGCCACCTAAAACCTAATGGCAGAGGTCTAGTAACCCATTTGAAGATGTTAATAGCCTTCCCGATTCGAGATTAGTCGAATTTGATTTGAGTTTTCGGGTCAGTAATATTCGTTCGAGTTTTAGACATTCAAGTTTTTTCTTAAATAAGATACTATTCGAATTTCAAGTTCATTTGAGGTAATAAAAACCTCTAAAACTCGACCTTTGCTAGATTAGCCCCTAAAACTCTTAGGGGCCGATTCATCAATAGTCGAATATCGAGGGTTAATTAACCCTCGATATTCGACTGGGAACTAAAATCGTTCGACTTCAAATATCGAAGTCGACCGATTTTGCGCAAATCCTGCGATCGATCGATCGAAGGATTTTTCGTTCGATCGAACGATTAAATCCTTCGAATCGAACGATTCGAAGGATTTGAATCCAACGATCGAAGGAAAATCCTTCAATCAAAAAATCACAGGCAAGCCTATGGGGACCTTCCCCATAGGCTAACATTGACTTCGGTAGGTTTTATCTACCGAAGTAGGTGGTCGAAGTATTTTTTAAAGAGACAGTACTTCGATTATCGAATGGTCGAATAGTCGAAAGATTTTTACTTCGAATCGTTCGAATCGTTCGAATTCGAACGAATTTAACCAATTCGATGGTCGAAGTACCCAAAAAATACTTCGAAATTCGAAGTTTTTTACATTCGAATTCTTCACTCGAATTTTGTAAATCTGCCCCTTAAACTCAACTTAGATTTACCAAAACCCAAATTCTCCAGATTTATTAAATACGAAAACTGGAATGGGGAATCTAAAAGCTACCAAGTTCATATAGAAGTTAGAGTTGTCCTAAACAGGGCCGTAACTATGGTTAGGCAGAAGAGGCACGTGCCTAGGGTGCAAATGTGAAGGGACACCAGGCACTGTATCTCTTCTGCGCCTTGCCCCTAGTTCGGCCGCTTCTTTCCCCACCTGTAGCAGCAATCGCTATCTTCCTAGGCGCGCACAGACACGCACTCTTCCTAAATGCGCACTCTTCCTAGACACACTCTCTTCTGCCCATGCGCGTGTGCACGATCGGCTCATGCGCTTTATCACCCGTGTGCACGCACCTGTGCGTACGCACACTTCTGAAGGGGGCGATGTATTCGGTCGGGTTGCCTTGGGCGCCCGGCCGACTTGGCCCGGCACTGGTCCTAAACCAATTTAAAGCAGTTTTTTTACCAATCAGTTGTAAAAGTTGCTAGACCCATTGCCAGTGATCAGTGGAATACTGATTTGCTGCATTCTAAATTTATTTCATGTTTCTATATCAATTAGTTTTGTGTGCAAGTTTATTTTCATAAATAAGCACATTTGAGTTTGGTAAAATTTCGAGTTTGTTTGAATTTAAAAAACTCAGACTTACAAGTTCACATTTTGATAAGTAGTCCTCCCCGTCTTAGTGACATAAGGGGGGTATTTAGCAAAGGTCAGATTTGAAAGGGAAAAAATTTCACTCAAAATTATTTTTTTTTAAAATGTATTTGTGTAGAGAATGTTTTTAACAAAATACTACACAGGCTGATTTGTTTGGTATTTTTTTACAACTGTCAAGGAATTTTTTTCCTTGACCCTGCCAAAATCTATTCAAATCAATGGGGCTTTTATCTCAGCTTAAATATATGCCATAGAAGTAAAGAAAAGCTCTAGATCAGGTTTTGAGAACAACTTTCATTGAGAAAACTTCATAATAGTCTAGCACTTAAGCTTATGTCAGTTTAATTTCTCAAAGACCTGCATTGAATGTAAAATATAGATATTTTTCTTATAAAATTAAATGGTTAGACTGTATAAATTATCTACAAAGGCATTTATTAGTTTGTCATATAGGGTTAGTAGTTAAATCGGGACAGATTTGCTTTAATTCACACTAAAAAAACAAGAATGCAGCATAAAGGGAAATCTGAGTGTAGTATAGTATCGGTTGTTGTAGTTCCACAACTTCCCAATCTTACTATAGGGCAGGGGACCCCTCACCCGTGAGCAACATTCAGATGTAAAAAGAGTTGGGGAGCAACACAAGCATGAAAAATGTTCCTGGGTGTTTCCAAATAAGGGTTGTGATTGGCTATTGGAAGCCCCTATGTGGACTGACAGCCTACAGGAGACTCTGTTTGGCAGTACATCTGGATTTTATGCAACCGAAACTTGCCTCCAAGCCTGAAATTCAAAAATAAGCACCTGCTTTGAGGCCACTGGGAGCAACATCCAAGAGGTTGGAGAGCAACATGTTGCTCACGAGCTACTGGTTAGGGATCACTGTTGTAGGGTGTCAGGTTACTCCTTACATTCACCATGTGCGTGCTTTAAGTTGGGTACTTACAAACGATTAAACTTTTAAGACAAACTCATCAAAAAAACCAAGATGGGACTGTCAGAGGTTGCTTCATTCTATTGGGAATGTAGAGCGCAGATATATATAGTGAAAAACCTTTTATTACATATAATTCTCCCCTGTGTGGAGATGCGTAAACTCGGAAGAAGCAGGGGAGCTGTAAGTCATAAGCATGATGCATCCCCATGGCAACAAAACCCTTTAAGAGGTAAGAGGCATACTGACTGCCCAAATGAAGCCTCTGATGAAGTCCTAAAGCTACAAAAGGCGAAGGCAGCTGGCGTCATCCCCCAGCGCCACGGAAGTGTTACAGTGTGTGTGAATTCAACTCGGGTCAGAGCCAAACCAAAATACCAAATTCAATCTTGGAAGTAGCACGGGCACTCGAGTAGGAGAGGGGACTTTTTTAAAACTATACAAATGTGAGTGAAATTGGTGGAATTTTATATATATGTAATAAAAGATTTGACACTATATATCTGTTCCTAATAGTATGACGCAACCTCTGACAGTCCCATCTTGGTTTTTTGATGAGTGCATCTTAAAGTTTAAAGGTTTTGTAAGTACCTAACTTAAAGCACACAAGTGGTGAATGTAAGGAGTAACCGGACACCCTATAGTAAGATTGGGAAGTTGTGGAACTACAACAACCGATAATATACTACACTACATATAGATTTCCCTTTATGCTGCATTCTTCTTTCCCTGAGCTTTTTTAGCTCTGACTCATATGGACTTTGACATTGTTAATTTCTACCCGAGGAGAAACGGGAATACAGAGTCGATATAAAAAGGGAAAACCCGGAGACTGTGGTTACGCAATTTTCTAACAAATCTTACTTCACACTAAACCGTTATGTTAATTCGTTTCCAGGGGCGATCCTGGCCCCTCTGCCGCCTGAGGCAGCAGCAGTTACTGCTGCCCCCCCTCCCCCGGAAATTCGCTCTTAAAGTACCAGGAGCAGCATTTTTGCTGCCCCTGGTACCTAGTGGGGCGCTGCCGCCTCATTCGCAAAGCACCCCTGTTCGTTTCGACCCCCATGGACATTTATCTAAATTGCTTGCAATAATTTTGCTACTACTGAAGAAGATGTGGTTGAATAAATACGGCCATCAAATTCAACCTTTCTGCCTAAGTGGCAATGGTATGTGGGAGAAGAGATTTGGTAAGTTTTGGGTTAAAATTCAAAAATGTATTAAAAGCCATAATCACCTTTTTGTATAGTAGTTTGAAGCTGAAAAACATTTACCTACTTCGAATTCATTATAATATGTGCTCTCCAAAATATATGGTTTTGTATTGTTAACTAAGTGCTAAGTTAGGGGCTGATTCACTATGGGTAGAATATCGAGGGTTAATTAACCCTCGATATTCGACTAGGAATTGAAATCCTTCGACTTTGAATATCGAAGTCGAAGGATTTAGCGCAGGAAATTCGATCGAACGATCGAAGGATAATTCCTTCGATCGAACGATAAAATCCTTCGAATCGAACGTTTCGAAGGATTTTAATCCAACGATCTAAGGAATATCCTTCGATCAAAAAAAGTTAGGTAAGCCTATGGGGACCTTCCCCATAGGCTAACATTGACTTCGGTAGCTTTTATCTACCGAACTAGGGGGTCGAAGTTTTTTTTAAAGAGACAGTACTTCGACTATCGAATGGTTGAATAGTCGAACGTTTTTTTACTACGAATCCTTCGATTCGAAGTCGTAGTCGTAGTCGAAGTAGCCCATTCGATGGTCGAAGTAGCCCAAAAAAACCTTCGAAATTCAAAGTTTTTTTACTTCGAATCCTTCACTCGAATTTAGTGAATCAGCCCCTAAGTGTGCTGATTCTGGAGCAGCACCTTGAAAATTCAACTATTTTGCTTGCCTCTGCTCTATACTACATGTAACCTTGTGACTAATTTGACAATTGTAAGCGAGATGGCATTTTTAGGTTTGCACTGATAATGCCAAAGTTAAATAGTTAAATTGAGGTTTTTCTGTGTACTCAGGAGACATTGGGCTTTTCAAATCACCAGATTTTGCACATATAATAAAATGTTTATTATATGTCACTATTATAACAAAAATCTAAATTTTTTTATAGATATTTGCAGAATATTCAAGTCAAGTCAAGTGGATTTTATTGTCATTTCAGCCATATACAGTAAATATCGTACATAGTAGAAATGAAATGACGTTCCTCCAGAACCCCCCGGTGCTATACAACAACTCTAGTACACGGTCATGTTGGGCATTCTATATGCTGTTAAAGAATATAACGTCTTATAGAAGTGGAACTAACACACAAATTCAGATTTGGAAAGCCTACTTTGCCTTGAAAACAAGCAATATGTAATTTTCTTAGGTAAACTGGTTATAATATGCAATTTAAGTATCAGTGCTATTATCTGTGTAGCACCCAGTTTATGCTTAGAGTAACTGATTCATATACATTCTGAAAATGGGTATTGTGTCGGCTAATATTGTTGTACCATCTCTCAAGTTTTTAAATATTTCCACTAGTTTATTGTAATCACTAATACTAATTTATTGTGTGTGAACACAGCTGTTTAAATACTAATGGTTGTTTTGTCAGTTCTCCTCCGGACATTTGTGGCAGGGTTTTCCTGTATTTGGAATTATGCCCCTGATAGATCTAGACTTAGGTCGTTCTGACCTCCAGTCTCTTGACTCTGATAAGATACTATACGTCTGTTCTGAGAGGGCTCATAATTCCTTTCTTTCCTTGTTTGGTATTAAAAAAATAAATAAAAATCATTAAATGTTCACAAGCTGTTTCCTGTGGGGTTGAGCTGCATAGCAGTTATTCACTTAAAAAAAAGAAAAAAAACTTCCTTTTTTTCTTTAAAAGTTTCTGATTCAATTTCAAGGTTTTTTTTTAATAAACACATTTTAATCCATTGCATAGAGACTTGAGGGGTCATTTCCAGCCCCTGGTAGTGCAAGAGCACTAAGGGAAACAAGAGATGACCACTTAGGATGCTCATTTAACATCACTTGCGTCCCTCTGAGTTGGAGATGCAGCTCCTTCTACCTATGGGCAAGTAATAAGTAGAGGTCCCCAGGTGGGATTGCCTTCTTACACTCCCTAACATACACATGTAAACGACACGCAAGGAGGAGGCATGAAGAAGGACTCCTATTTGCCTTCCTTGTCCGCCCATTTATAACCGAGTGAGGCCTAGCACAGTCCGCACCGGTTTCTAGAAGTCCACACAGAGGGGCAAATTCACTAAGCACCGAAGCGCCGAACGCTAGCGTTACTTAGCGTTTGGCATTTTTGTTACTGCGCAAATTCACTAACGAACGCTGGCGTAGTTTCGCTAGTGTTACTTTGCACCCTTACGCCTGGCGAAGTTTCGCTAGCGACGTAACTACGCAAATTCACTAACGCGCGCAGTGTACTGAACGCTACCTTTTACGCTAGACTTCCTTCGCCACCTCAGACCAGGCGAAGCGCATTAGAGTAGATAGGGATTGCTTCAAAAAAAGTCAACATTTTTTCTAAGTCCCAAAAAACGCTGGCGTGTTTTCTACATTATGGGTGATAGGCTGAAAAAGATCGAAATTTTTTTTGGGGCTCCCCTCCTTCCCCCCTACATCTCCTGACTCATGGCAACTTACCTAGACAATGGGCACATGTGTAGGGCAAAATAAAATTTTTATTTGATGTTTTGAAGCTTTTCTAGCCATTTGTAGTGCTGATACGTATTCCTCCATTGAAATTTGAATTTGGCGCCGTATGCAAATTAGCCTTCGCTAGCGTAACTTCGCTTTACTTAGCGAATCAACACTAGCGCAACTTCGCAACCTTATGCTACCCCTGAGCGCAACTTCAGATTTTAGTGAATTTGCGAAGCGCTGGCGAAACTACGTCTGGCGAAGTGTGGCGAAGTGCGGCGAAGTTACGCCTGGCGCAACTACGAATCTTAGTGAATTTGCCCCACAGTGGGCAATATATAAAAAATGGCCTGTTGCATCCTTTTTTGCACTCTTCATGGAGCATTTGTGAAAGCTCACTTTTAAATCCTGAGAATGTGAGCGTTATTGAGCAGTGCTTCAGACTTTTACAAACTTATATAAATGGCTTTGCTATTTAGAAGAGCTGTTATTCAAATTTTTTTATTTAGCAATTGAAATATTAATATATTTGCAGTCTATACTTCTAATAACAGGCTCAACTGAGAATCCACAACCTTATGATTTATTAACCCAGGAAGTGCATAGAGTATGTATAGACAGTTAGGGGTGCTGACTGTATTCGCCTCCAGGGAACCGTTGTGCTGAAGTCCACCTAGCAGTATAACACCGTCTTATACTGCTAATATATCTGAAATATATCTCTACAAAATAAAGGTCTGGAATTCAAAATGTATTACATTATCAAGTTCATTAACACACTATGGGAATTTTCTTTTATACATGAAAGATTCCTGTTAAACATGTGCTACAATTGCTGACGTTCATTTTAAAATGTAATGTCTACTTAGGATCACTATATAATTCTTAGTCTTTATTTTCAATCTTCAAATGGGTTTGTTGAGATAGCCCTTAACGTGTACTTTGTTTTTAAGCAGCAACTTTCATATGCCTCGTCCATTTGCTGTCCAAATTTTTTTTTTCTTTGTATTGATTGGAAATTCAATTGAGAAACATGTTTAGAACCCTGCTTTCTGTAGTAATCATAAAAGTCAGTGGGAAGACAAGAAAATTGAGTTCTAAGAAAACTGCATTTTCCCCTATTTCAGCATAGATGGTCAAATAGTGGTAATTTTTATTGTCAATATTAGCGACTACTTTCCTATGTTAGAATGAGTGACCCATCTGTTGTTGGCCATGTAATATACTCTACTATTTTAATTGATAACATTTATTTTTGAATTTTTCTCCCTCCACATTCCCTGTGTTCTCTCACCTTGTTATTATAATTCCAGTACCACCCTTTATGCTCGCACATTGATGTCATACTTCCCCTGTTTGGACAAGATAAATTGTGCAGTTGACCCCAGCTTAGTCATCTCTAAAGTCAGATACTCGGTCAGCTAATGGAATTGGATTGCTTCAGCTTGTACACACTATGGGGCCCATTCACTAAGTTCGAGTGAAGGAATAGAAGAAAAAATACTTCGAATTTCGAAATGTTTTTTTGGCTACTTCGACCATTGAATGAGCTACTTCGACCTTCGACTACGACTTCGAATCGAATGATTCAAACTAAAAATCGTTCGACTATTCGACCATTCAATAGTCGAAGTACTGTCTCTTTAAGAAAAAACTTCGACCCCCTAGTTCGCCACCTAAAAGCTACCGAAGTCAATGTTAGCCTATGGGGAAGGTCCCCATAGGCTTGGCTATCTTTTTTTGGTCGGGGATAATCCTTTGATCGTTGGATTAAAATCCTTATAATCGTTCGATTCGAAGGATTTAATCGGTCGATTCGAAGGATTTAATCGTTCGATCGAACGATTATTCCTTCGATAGTTTGATCGAACTATTTGCGCAAAATATCGAAGTCAAAGGATTTTAATTCGGCAGTCGAATATCGAGGTTTAATTAACCCTCGATATTCGACCCTTGGTACATCTGCCCCTATGTATGGGTTGAGATTCGGCCAGGATTCAGCCTTTTTCTGCAGGATTCGGATTCGGACAATTCCTACTGTCCGAATCTGAATCCTAATTTGCATATGCAAATTAGGGGCGGGGGAACTGTGAATTTTTGTCACAAACCAAGGAAGTAAAAAATGTTTTCCCCTTCCCACCCCTAATTTGCATATGCAGATTTGGTCTGCGGCCGAATCTTTCGAAAAGGATTTGGGATAATGTATTCGGTGCATCCCTAGTACGTGTATTTTTATGTAGCCCTGTTTCTCTATACAGTATTATATAGCTTTTTAACAGTACGGTAGAAGCACAAACAGAAAGGAAAAACATTGCAATAAGTATATAGTTACTAAGATTAAGAGAGACAGGATGAAGAACATTAGTTGCTTAGTTAGAAACGAATGAAAACGGTTAGATTAATAACCTGGCACCTGCCTGCATGGTTGCATTTCTTGGGAAAAGTGCCTTTTGACCAAAGCATTGGTCTCCAGGGCTGATCTTCATCAGCTAAAGCTTTTGTAGGGGAGAGATCTCTTAAGATCAACCATTTTTAAAAGCCAAAGACCACAATTAAAGGGCAGGTGCGGGGGTGCTAAAACTAAATGCAAATCTAGTAGTTATTCTGCACAAAGAATGTCCATAGTGCAATTTGTATTGAGGGAGCACATTAAGATTAAGTGAAATGTAAATAAAGTACAGTGTGACTGGTCTGGTCAATTTTACTACTAACATAGAAAAGAGGGAGTTGATCAATACACATTCCCTGGTCCCTTGTTTTATTTATAATTTAGTATCTATGTAAGTGCATACATTTTTGTTAAAAGGTAATGATCATAAACAACCACACTACGTCTAAATTGCTTATAATGTTCCTTGACCAATCCCCTCTTCTGTGTAAAACGATCATATTTGCATGTGAACCCCCCCCTCCATCAAGTCAGTGTGATCAGAAATGTGTTTACCTGTTTATCCATCCAACTGTAAGTCCTACTTTGGCCAACTCTTTTGGTACCTGAGCCAGTTTAATAATCTCATGGAGGCCCCTTGATGACCTGTTTATTTAATGGGATTTTCCAACACTTCAAACCAATATTTTAGTAAACCACAGCCATAAATTGTGTTTCAAGTTTAACTTGGCTGTTAAAATACCTGAATAATCGTTGTTCCACACTGCATATTGTCAGAAGTGCTATAAAAGAATAATGAGGTCTGCATCACTAAATTGTCAGCAGTCCCATATTAAGTAATGACTCTTAGCAAAGTCAAATCAAATATTACAAAAAATCCTGATTTTATTTAGTATGGTAACATGCTCACAATTATTCAACCAAATTTTTGCACGTTGGAATTCTTTCCGGGCAAAGTATACAGATTCTAATATAGGCAGGTTGTTTTTGTGTTATTCAAACTGAAATCTCTCCAGATTTTTTTAAGCTGCTCATCAAGTAGGAAGAGATAGAAAATGTATACACTGAGCCTATAAGACTTCCCGCAGTGCTTATTAATCCTTTATGGATCATTTGAAATGTTTCTAGTTTATTTAAGCTTTGCTATCAGACTGTTCCTGCAAAGATGAGGAGAAAGGGGGTAAGAGAACGTGATCATGCTTTGAATTTTTAAAAGTTATCTCACTTTCAAGCAAAAAAAATTGCTTTTCTGGTCCATCAACACTGAGCTAATTGAGTTTTTCTGTTGCATTAATACAAGCTTGACATATATCCCAAAAGATAGTGTTGCCGATTTACTACACTACATTGTTTGCTAGTTATACATTTTAATAAAATAATATTTTAACTTGGTTAAAAGGTGACCATAATTCTTAGTGGATATATATATATATATATATATATTTAGGTATAGAAAACCAATTCTGAACCCAAAGTTAACCCAATGTAAAAAAAAAAAAGGACCCCAACTAAGTCTCTACCACAAGAGTTGCCAGTCTGTGTAGCTTCAGGGTAGTTGAATAACTGGTTTTAAAATATTTATTCTAAGAAGGTAAAAAAACAGAATTTGCCTAAAATTACTTTTCTTTATGAAATGGAAATCAGGGTGCTTAAAACACTTATGAGCATTTATCATTGTCTTCGATGGACCGCAAAGCTCGCCATTAAAGGTGGTCAATGGAAAAGTGCATCTATATTTGTTTCAGCCTATGTGGGGCCAAATTGAATGCACCACAGGGGTCCATCAGGAGTGAGGTCGGTTCAGCTAGCAGCAGACTCGATTTTCCAACCAACACAATCAACACGAATGGATACCATTTGGAAAATCTGAATCTATTTAGCCCCATGCCTAGAGTAATGCTCTGTCCGTTTAGTCGAAAAACTGAAGTGGCCAAACATTATGTCTCGGTTTATTGACGCCCTGTTTTGATTGTGTTTTCAGTCTATATTAAATGAATGGTTTGTACACATGATTATGTCTTTAATCAATATTGCATATAAAACAAAAATCAAACTTGATTATCTGCTCCCTTACCTACAATAATTACAATCTTAATAACAAGACTTATGGGGGCTTATTTATTAAAGCTCAAATTTTTCTGGTTGGTCTTTTAAAAGGGAAAACTCAAATGTTTCAAGATTTTATTATACCCCAAAGCTGCTAAAAGTCAATTTGAAGATATCGTGGTCTGCACTGGGTTTCATACAATAATCCGAAAAATTCAGGGGTTTCGGGCGATAACTCAAAAAAATCAAGCGATTCGCAAGTCGAATCCAAAAAAATTGCACAATTAGAGTTTTTTTATGATTTTATCGAGATTTTATCTAGATATTTCAAGTTATTTTATTAATAAATAAGGTACAATCGTGGATAGGAATTTGGTTGAGTTTGTTTTATTGACTTGAATACATTGCTCCCTATGTGGCAGGTGCCACATTTTGACCTGAAGATGTAACTTTTTTTCTTTTTTTTTCTGAAATTTTAATCATAAGCTTTAATTTGATTAGAACATTTTTACCAGAAATCCATTGTTGTTTATCTCGGGGAATCTGTTTTTATATACATGTAGCACTAAGTATTATTTAGAGTTGAGCAGTTAAGGAAGATTAAGGCACTTCACACTTTGCTGCGGCTTTGCATATTACCTAGCTTTTGTGGTTAACCTTTGATGGATTTCTTTTCTCATACCATTCAGTGGTTAGACAAACCATTCATGCAAGCTAAAGGTTAATGTCATTTCTAAATAGCTGTCAATGTAATAAGTGTTTTCTCCCAGGGGAAGAATGTTTTATCGGTTATATAAAAGAAGGCATGACAGAAAGTTTATTATTTAGATATGATGAGTTGGGCAACTCCTGACAAATAATATAGGCAAAACATCAACGCTTGTTTACAAAGTGTCTGTAGATTTTTTTCTCCTATTTGGCTTGATTTAGGATAAAGCAGAGTTTTTTTATTTCCTCTCTAACTTGTAGGAGTGCTTAATACATCTGGGTTTAACGTATTTTCATATGATATAGATTACTGTATCAATGTTTGTTTGTTAGTTGAGTTTCTTCCAGGCTCTATGGGTTTCTTATGGGTTTAGAATGAAATTAAGTCTAATGGAAATGTTTGTAATGATGGAAAATTTGATTGGAAGCTTTGTAAAGTGCTTCTTAATATGTTGTCATAATATAAAGTATAATACCGTTTTTGTGTATGCGAACCTTATGTAAGACCTTTAGGTTGACAGTCATATATATGGATAAAATTAATGCAGTCTGCAGTGTTTGTTTTTTTAAAACCAAGCAACATACTCGCACAGAAACTGGTACATACCTAACACCCCTAACATCAACATCTAAGAGCAAGCAAAGCAATATGGTCTATGCTGACAAAGGTAATGAAGCATGGACAGATCTATACATTGAGGAGGCTAAACAAACGCACAGCAATAGTGGGGGTAACTCCTCAATAGCAAGACTCCACTTACTATCTACGGAGCACTCCCCTGATGTCAGTATAGTTCGTGCTTGGAATTAAAATAAATTGTTTTTGAAGAAGATCCTTTTTATCAAGCTGCATGAACCATCTCTAAACAGAGGAGATGGCCTACAACCACAGTCTGTGATCCAGATGTAGCATCTAGTGGTTTCCATAGTGGTTTCACAAAAAATTCCATCAGCAGATTAAGGGAAACAAATAAATAAAGTTCTAAATGTGTGTTTATTCTGAGAGGACCTTTATACACTATAAATACACTATATGGCTACAAGTGTCTGAACACCTGCCCGTCCAACATCTCATTCTCAGAGATTGGATAGTATTATAGATATTGGACTTTGTTGCTGTAACAACCTCCACTCAAGTCCAACCAACATTGTTTTAAAATGTAACCACAATAGCATCAATGTAGTTGGGCTTGTAGTCTGCATTTACAATACGCAAGCCAGTACACCTTTGGCTTCCCAAGAAACGTAGCACCAGTGTTTAGGAGGGCTCAATCAAGTCTTCAATTGAGTTGTTGTCAGGGCTCTGTGCAGATGAGACTATTGTTTCCATTCCCTTCTCGGCAAACCCATTGTGTTCAAACCTCACTTTGTGCATGGGGACATTGCTGTGCTAAAAATAGTCGTCTTCAAACTGTTGTAGCAAATTAGGAAGCTTGATATCATCAAGAATGTACATTGTAGTCTTAAGGTTTCCTGTAAATGGAACCAGAGGCTGTAGCCCACATATTGGAAAACAGTCCCAAAACATTACTTCTCCTGCACCAGAGGAGAAAGCGAATTGTAATCAACCAAAAGTGACCTGTATTCAAACACTAAACTTTACAATAATTAAAAGTAAAACTGCTGCCATCTCTGAGAGATATTTTGTAGAGATATATTTATTCCCAGCATGCCACACACAATTCTGTAAGTAACGTGTGTACAACTAATAAATGTCATACTTTAAGAGAAAGTGTCTGTTTTTTATGCCACAATTATCATTACTTATTCATGGAGGCCCAGGATGGTTCAATACCCATATCTAGCCCTTGGGATATTCATCCAATTTCTCTTTAATGGGGGGGTGATAAATATACAGAATACCTACAATTCCCAGTTCCACAGAAAGCAGACTTTATAGCACTGTATAGCCTGCTGCGCTATAGTCAACAAAGTACCCAACACAGCTAGGGGGCCCCAAATCAGTAATGCCTCCCCTATAGCGCCATTGATTTTGAAAAGAATGATTCAAGTTTTATTAGTGTTTGTGCTTTTCATGATCTGTGCTATTTTCCATTTGTCCATGCACAGAGTGACAAGGCACCATCTTTGTTAACTAAACAGAATAGATCTTTGTTGATGGAGAAAACAATTCTATTTCTGTTAATGAGATTTCAGCCACTGGATTGCAAATTATATAAAGACCCCTTATCTGGAAACCCCAGAACAAAGGCAAACCAGATGATAGATCCCACACCTGCCTTTAAACATATCCCTGGAACAACGATGAGCTTTCCACAGTAGGGATGCTTGTAATTTTAGTTTTGAAAATTCCCAGATGTAAGCCATAATGTGTTACTGGCCCTTTTACACTATGAGGAATGATTAGCCAACACATCAGATTAGGTGCTTGGGATGAGACTATTTATGCTGTTGGCAACATATTATTTGCACAGGTGCATATGCTCACAAGCACTTTACCTCTAACAACCTAAATATGAACAAATACTGGTGACTTCAGACTAATCTTCCGGATTCATCTGTGTTTTTGTAACTACCATGCTATTTTACACACACACACACATACATATATATATATATATATATATATGTGTGTATACTGTATGTGCGTGTATGTATATATATATATATAATACACATATATAAAACAAACTAGAGGAAGTGTGAGTTAGGCAAGAATAATGAATATTATACTATGGAGAAGTTGCTATTTAGATTTTTCCATCTGGGTAAAAGGATTCATATGGGGCACCTATATGTTTCTGTAAATAAAAATCACTCCGTACGAATTCTTTATAACTTCATAGCCATGTATTAAATTGTGTAATATGCTATAATTGCATATTCAGTTCTTGATATAAAAATGAGGGGATTTTTAAGGAGATTCCTCCTTTATTCCGCATGGTCAGATGATAACTTACGTAGAGTTACAACAACATACCTTTAATATATTATTTTTCATTAATATCAAAGCAGCTTATACACAAAGGGTAAACCTTGTCGTTTATTTAGCCAAATATCATAAACAGTAGTTGCGGCAATGAAAGCGTCATATAAAACAATGTTAACTCTTGTAAATCCCATCGCTTTAGCTCCTCCTGAGATAATTTGAAAGCAATGTAGTAGCATTCTGTCAGGTGATGTAATATTCCACGCTGATGTCTTGCCTCTCGGAATGTAACTTCATCTCTGCGTTCACACTTTCTAAATATTGCCGAGGAGCTTTCTTGATGGAAAGTTAAGTAGTGTGCTTTTGCCTTTCCATTCTTCTTTGTCTGTGGTGGAACAGCTGCTGATGTACGAAAAATGCGGTCCGTCATCAAGCACGCTGAGTCCAAGAGAAGCAGACAAGATGACTGTAGCTACCCCTGTCTGCCTTGGCAGTCTCTGTTTTCAGTGTAATGAAGAGCAGGAGAACAATATTCTGTAATTAAGGATTTCATTAAGTTGAAGAAAAGAGCAAATGGGGATGTTTGTTCTCCAGGCTGAAAAAATGTGTCTGGGGTGGAGGTGAAAAAGAGGGGAGGGCAAGCTGGTGGTGCTGTTAAGGGGAGAGGTGGGTGGAGAGACAAAGTCAGGGCTGTTTGTTGAATATACAGTTAAGGACTGTTACCATCCTAATTAATCAAGTTAGAAATTACAGCTGTAGTTGGTTTCCCCCAATTCTTGTTATCCATTTTCTTCTCCTTTGAGACAAAGCAAATATAAATTTTGCGTTCGTTTGTCACTCGTTCTTTGACTTCAGCATCTCTGAAAATAACAATGTAGCACAAAAGACCAGTATTTACCTAGTTGTAATGTGGGTTGCCATGGTGTTTTGCAAATTATTGCAATTATGTTCACCATGCGAGTCGCCCTTGGTAACTGGCGAAAAAACTGATAATCCTGTTTTGAACAAAAGGTCAAATTGCTGAATAGAAAGTCTTGATTAAGTAAAAGATGTACAAAGTGGAATTATTTCCTACCATTCAGAAATAGTTCTTGATCGGGTTTTGGTTGGGAGGAGGGAAGGGGGTGAATAAGTACATCTGTTGATTACTGAAGTACAAAGCATTGAAAGGATGTTGCCTTGAGCCTTTCATGTAGACTTAATGGTGGCTTTTTTGTCAAATTTACCCATTTGCTGCATTGAAAGAGGCAGCTGCATTTAAGCGGGGAGATGGTGCTTTTTCAAGTGCTCAGTGCATGTAAAGTTCTCAGCAGTGTCTGTAGTTTACTACTATCCTTCTCCTATACTCGTAGCTCCATGCTCGATGAGCTGCGTTTATGTCTTGCTCTTGTAAAACCTTCTGACTGATGATCTAATAAAGTGCTCTTATTGAACAATCTCTCATCAGCTACTCCTCTGCTAGGGCAAAGTCCACGTACAATGCACAGGTTAATTGAAACAGTTGTGCACTAATGGATATTCTAGACAAGCTTTTGTTTATGCTGACCATATACTGTATGATTTAATGAACTAAGGTGTTCCTGATAATCAGTTCTGGTAGTTTTCTGACTGCATCAAGTTGCAAGAATGCTTATTCAAATAACAATGATAACCAACACCAAAAGGTTAGTCTAACTTAGAAAATCCTCCGCACTGCTCACCGGTTGTATTTGTTGGTTTGGGGGCTCACCACCCTGAACGGTGCGCTTGACAGGTAAAATAGTCAGCGCTTAGGTAAAAAGATTAAATAATACACAGTGGAGAGATTTCTTACCAAATCGGTGTCTTGACCTGGGTGCAGCCACCTTGAGTCCGTCGCCAAGAGATAATGGTATCAATAGTAGTCAGTGTTTGCGACAGCGCACTCACGGGAAAAACCAGGATTCAAGTTAAAAAGTTATTTGATCATTTGATATACAAAGAAGTGTCCGAGGTCTGACGCATTTCATGTCGATGCACGTCCAAATCCATTTTAAAATACTGATGTCCTAAAGAATATGTGTTTTAATACTAATACGACTGACTCGCAGGAACCTCACTACAAACAGCATTTTTCCTCTCAATATACCTGTTGATTGGGAGAAATCCTGATTAATTATTGAGTAGCATTACATGCTGGTTGTTTATTACAACATGATATTTTTGAGTATTCTATACAATTATTTTTATAAATGCCAATAACTTTAATAGGAAGACTCTCAAATTAACCTTAAAAGGCTAAAGCATGCGCCTGTCTTGAGGTTAAGAAGATAATATTCTTATAAGTGTCTAAATGTTCGTGACTTTAAATGGCCTTCTTGAGATGAAATGCTCTAAAAACTTTGGAGAGCCTGAGAGAGTGGAATGAAAGCTAAGTAAACCTTAACAAGTTTGTGGGTTTACATTCTGTATCGCCTAGCAACCTCCAGGCTCAGCCAGTTCTCGTCTGGGCATTGGCCTTGTTTACTGTCCATTGAAACCATTCTTCAAAAGCACAGAAGAAATTCGGTTTCATTAGCATCATTCTCAAGGACAAAATAATTAAAGTTAAATGAACAAACATTGCTCAGTAATTTGCCCTAGATACCGACTTAACTGTTTGAGGCTTGTGTGAGTCCGTTTCAGAAGTTTGGAGGCTCAGGTTGCTGTGTGATTGGTGCAGTGTGTTTTGTTGTATAATTATTGTTTTATAATTTTCATAGTTTATTCAAAACCGTAACAGTTTTTTAAATTCAGTAGCAGGTAATGCATCGTGAAAAGTATGGTCATAAGATAGGTCAGGAATCCTTATCCTTATCCCTCAGCGTCCTAAAATAAATGGTCTCATTTACTAGGAGTAGGTGCAAGTGCAGGAGTGCCTGCATTCAAAGTGTGCACCAGAATGCTTGGGAATTAAAGAGTAGCTTCTTAAGTGGGGCCATTGATATCCATACCTACCTTTGCATTTCCACAGTTATGCATCATACCCCTAATCTGATGACCCAAAAAAGTCATGAGGTATCGGAAAAATACAGGTTTTTGCATTGGGCTTAAGAAATATTTCCATTAATGCATTTCCAGATATAAATTTAATTCATCCATGCATTGCATGCCCTGTAGTTTTGATTGATATATAAGCCCTTAGAGCAAACTCTCTGAAAATGGTGGGCTTTGGTCTCTCAGGTCAGTCTGGTGCAGGTGCCCCTTCGTCCCTGTGCATTTTCTCTTGACCTTTAACCACCAATATAGCTTCAGGTGGGTGTGGTGTGAGTCCGGTGAGGTTCATATTGTTCTTACCTGCTTATCACAATTAATATTTAAAGTAAAACTATACCCCTGAAAATGTAGGCAGCTGTAAAAATATTTTAACAGCTCATATGTAAAACCCTTTTTCATTTTTTTTTAATAGTATGTGCCATAGGGTAATTCTAAATAGAAAATTGCCATTTTAAGTACTAAGGGCCACCCCCTTGGATCATAAAATTTACAGTGCACACACAGAGACCAAGGGCACACATACGTGTTAGGTCAGATGAGCCACTGAATAGACAAATGTATTTATTTTATTCTCAAACACACAGAGCACAAAGAATATCATTAACTAGTGGCACAAGGTAAAATATGTAAGATATATATCCCAGTTTGGTAAAATTCTTTAGTATGCCACTTACGGTAATAGAAAGAAAGATTCTAGGTGCACAGGACAGACGTGAATAGTATGTTCACTCATATTCATTTTTGTTCTGTGTCACTGGGCCTTTAACTAGAATGGGAAAGTAATGCATTTGGCAAGCTGTATGTGCTATTTCTGGTATAGCAGAAGCCTGGCCATGTCATTAATAAAGTAATGCACGGTACACAGACCTATTTGCTGTTCATTTTATGTTTTGAATAAAGCGTTGTATTCACACTCTTATCATAATGTTTAATTTTCATGCATAATAGCCTTGGCTATTGTGATTCTGTTGAGGGAAATTACTAGATAATAAATGTAAATAGTGGTAAATAAGGAAGGAATAAAAGGGGATAAAAACAAAAAGAAACCTTTTCATACTCATGATAGCTAAGAGGCTTACTGTGAGATACAGTTGTTGGGTTTTTTGTCAATTTCTAGTCCTTGCTCGAGGTAAAGTTTATATAAAACTGGATATTTTTAGTAGTAACTTGTGTTTTCAGGTGAGTTCCCAGGAAACACTTTGACACCCATCAGGTGACTATCTTCCAGGGCTCAAAGGATATGGTTTAGAACAGTGATCCCCAACCATTAGCTCGTGAGTAACATGTTGCTCCCCAACCCCTTGGCTGTTGCTCCCAGTGGCCTCAAAGCAGGTGCTTATTTTTGAATTCCAGGCTTGGAGGCAAGTTTTGGTTGTAAAAAAAACAGATGTACTGCCAAACAATCAACATGGGGCTTCCAAATGGCCAATCACAGCACTTATTTGGCACCCCAAGAACATTTTTCATGCTTGTATTGCTCCCCAACTCCTTTTTTCTTCTGAATGTTGCTCATGGGTACAAAAGGTTGGGGATCCTTGGTTTAGAATATGTTACAAAATGGGTGTTAATTGATATGCATATACCTTTATACTGCATGTTTTTTACCAGCTGTAGTTTTTCAACTATCGTTCTGGGTAGAAAGACTACAAGTCATAAAATATGGGGCCCTAGTTGCAAATATGACACTGGAGTTACCAAGATTTTTTAGGAATTGGGTCCTCTGTTCCATTGACTATATGGTTACTATTTTTGATTGGACCTTCGCTTTCCTCTACCCCCCAATATATAGTCTTTAGTTAGGGTAAACTGCAGGTTTGAGCACAATTAAATGCATGGGCTGATAAATTTTATTTTATTTTGCCTATTTGTGTCAACCAGCATCCAAAGTTTTTATATTTTCCTTCTGCTTGCATTTGTTTCCACCAGAGCAATGGGGTGTATTTATAATACATGGTTTACAATATATTCATCTTGCCAATATTTTTAAACAGCTTAATGTCACATGAACTAACAGAGAGCAACCAGACACTGAACAAAATGTTGGTATCGGTTAAAGCACCAACTGAAATGCAATAGCATTGTCAGATCTCCAAAACATGATGTAAAATGCAGCAATGTGAATTTGAGATATAGACTTAGACCTCTCCCTTTGTGTGATGGCTCAAGCAGACCTGTCAGCCAGACATAAAAAGCTGTATAATAAAAGTCATTTTCAAATTAAACATGAAATCCAAATTATTTTTTTTATTAAAGCATTCATAGCTGTTGTAAACTCATTTAAAAATATCAGCTGTCAATCAAATATTGCCTGCCCCTCCTTTATGCCTTAGGCGAGGTGAGACAAGCAATTATTTTCACTTTCCATTCAGCACTTCTTGGAGGTCACTGCTCTCCCCACTTTCCCCCAGTTCTCTTAACCATTCAATTGTGTAGCCAGTGCATGGGGATGGATATTGGATCCCCCATTCTGGTGCACAAACAAGATTCTGAGATGATGCAAGACTTTGTCCACAAAATGGCTCCTACCTGCTTGCTATAATTATGAATTCCCAGACTGATGGAAACAAGATTTAAATAATTTATACAGTGTAATTAAAGTTCATTTTGCTTGACAAACATGATAAAATAGAATTTGGAATCATTTTTTTGGGTGACGGGTCCCCAACTTCACTGGGGCCAAGTCTGATAGAACTTTACAAATTGAGCATCTAAAAACTTTTATTTCTTGAGTGGTCAGTTTCATTAGTGGTGGCTCAAACATTCCCAAAATTGAGTGTGTATATTGAAGTAAATATATATGTGTGTATGTACTGTCAATTTATTTTTCTTAGTTACAGTAATGCATAGTAAGAAAAAGCAGACTAGGCAACTATTGTTTATTTAAAGAGGTGGTTCACTTCTGAGCTCAATTTTAGTATGTTATAGAATGGCCAATTCTAATCAACTTCTCAATTATTTATTTTATATAGTTTCTTAATTATTTGTGTTTTTCTTCTGACTCTTTCCAGCTGTCAAAAGGGGGGGTCATCTACCCCATCTAAACAGAAATGCTCTGTAAGGCTACACATTCATTGTTACTGCTACTGTTGGTTACTCATCTTTCTATTTAGGCCTTTCCTATTCATATTCCAGTCTCATATTCAAATAAATGCATGGTTGCTTGGGTAATTTCGACACTAGCAACCAGACTGCTGAAATAGCAAACTGGAGAACTGCTGAATAAAAAGCTAAATGACTAAAAAAATGAAAATCAATTGCAAATTGTCTCAGAATATCACTCTCTACATGAATTAACTGTTAACTCAATGGTGAACTACCCCTTTAATTTAAGGGAAGAAACTGATCTTATTGATCTTTTGCTCTGTTCCACAGCTTGTATGTGAAGAAAAAACCTGCCAGAACAGAACACGGCATCTTCCTCTAAGTTTCTCCCGCAATAGGCAAAAATGTCAAGCTTGTTCTAAAGCAACTTAGATCACAGGTGAGAGAAATGTTGCTGTATATTCCCTAAAAACCTTTTTTTTTCTCGATAGTGTAAAGAATCACCAGATTAAAAATGGGCCTGCCCTTCATGTAAATATGTAAAATATGATTAGTACATACAATTCTAGATGCTTTTCAGTAGAGAGAGTTGTCATTGTTCCAGGTGTCCATATGTAGAAAGTAGTTGTAATGCAGCACCGGTGTGCAGTGATTTGGGGTTAGGGCATAGGTTTGTGATTCCCATAAAAAGTCTTGAAGTAGTGACTGGGGTGGGGTTAGCATAAAGACCCCCCCCCCATTCTCTGTGAGCTTTTGTAGCACTGGTTGGGTAGCCATAAACCACAACATGGATGGCTAATGGTGTGTTCTGATCATTAATCATTCCAGGAGGGGGTCCGTCTTGTCCCTGACTTTCCTATCCACTGGGATATTCCTCCAAAAACTCTCCAGTTGCTACAATGCCGCTTTCCAGATGCCCGAGTAACTTTGGAGGTTCTGAGGTTCAATCTATGTTGTGTGCATGAAGAAGTTAAATGTATTTACATGACTTTGTTATAAATCTACTGGGCCACTTAATTTCTTTTTAGTTATCAAACTTAATTGTATGTTAAACGAAGTTCATACATTCGACTTGGTATTCTCTCATAATACAGTTTGCAACAGTATAATAATCTATGATACACAAGGGCCCCGAAAATCCTGTTGCCCTCTGGCGAATGGACATAACTACGCAAATTCATTAAGATGCAGATTTTACTGAACGTTACCTCTTGCGCCAGACTTGCCTTCACCACCTCAGACCAGGCGAAGTGCAATAGAGTAGATAGGACTTCCTCAAAAAATAGTTGAAAATTTTTCTAAGTCCTAAAAAACGCTGGCGAATTTTCATTTTTCAGGGTGGGAGGCTGCAAAATATCGTACATTTTTTCTGGGGTACACGGCTTCTCCCCTACATTTCCTAACATATGGAACCTAAACTATACACTGGGCTCATGTGTAGGGCAAGATAACAACTCTATTTTATCTTATTAAGGTTTTCCAGGCTTGTGTAGTGTAATGTATTTGCTGCAACATATACATCCATTGCACTTTAACTTCCCGCAAATGCAAATTAGGCAATGCTAGCACAACTTCGCTTCGCTTGCCACAGTAACGATGGAGCAACTTCGCCAGCGTTCGGCGCCCTGGATGCAACTTTGGATTTTAGTGAATTAGCGTTCTCCTGGCGAAGTGTTGGGATGTGAGCGAAGCGGAAGCTAGCACAAATTCGTCGCTTAGTGAATCTGCCCCATAGACTCCATTTTAATAAACATTTAAAAATTTAAAAAAATGATTCCTCTGTAATAATAAAACAGTATAGGATTCGTTATCGAGAAATCCATTAAACCAAATAAAGCTCTGAATTACAGAAAGGCATCTCCCATAGACTCCATTTCATCCAATTTTTTTTAAAAATGTTATCCTTTTTCCCTGTAATGATAAAACAACTTGTACTTGATCCAAACCTAATTGGAGTCAAAACAATCCTTATTGGGTTCATTTAATATTTTAGTAGACTTAAGGTATGGAGATCGAAATTGCAGAAAGATTCATCATCCGGAAAACCCTGGGTGCCAAACGTTCCATATAACAGGACATAGATAACAATAAAACAATGCTATTGGGTTTATTTTTAAATGCTTTTTCGAAGACTTAAGATATGGAGATCGAAATTATGGAAAGACCCTTTATCCGAAAACCCCCCAGGTCCCAAACATTTTAGATACCAGGTCCCATACCTGTATTTAATACATGTCATTGTGTAATCCTAATATAAATTTTTCTCTTCTGCACAAGTTATTGGCCTGAATAACTCAACACCTCTTTTATATTAAAAGGTAAATATTCAGTCAAAAACTTTCTCAAATGTTCCCATCAGTGGGGAGCTATTTCGGTAACAGTAGGAGTTGGAAAAGACTAGGAATTGGAGAGAGAGCAAAAGTATTATGTATGCGTTGTGGACTTAAGCCAGTGTTAAGTGGTGGTGTGTGGGGGTAATAAGGGAATTTTGTTCAGGGTCTTTAAGGCCAGACCTGCATGACTCCTTTAGGGTCTTTAAGGTTGTTGCCTGTCATGATTGAGGATCAGACGAAGCTACAATTTGTGAATACAGGCCGGAGCGTATTTGCAAAGCTCCATAAACCTCTATGTGTCAAATCTTACCTAGCTTGGAAATAAACATCATTATCGTGGCAATTGAAAGATGCATTTTTAAAAGAAATGGGGCAAGCAGCAACAATTGAAGCATAAGCAGTCATGGGTGGTAAGAAGAAGAAAAAAGTCATATTCCCCATTTACTCTGTTCTCCCCTGCTCAGTTTTGGCTTATAACCTTTTTGCTATCTGTTCAACACCATTTAATGCCCTACTTCATACCCATATTAAACTCTTCTGTCAATATTAGGGATGTAGCGAACTGTTCGCCGGCGAACTAGTTCGCGCGAACTTCGACTGTTCGCGTCCGCCGAATGTTCGCGAACGTCGCGCGACGTTTGCCAATAGGCGTTCGCGTCAAAAATCGTTCGACCATTCGACCATTCGATTCCTTCGACCGCTAAAATCGAAGGATTTTCGTTCGAATCGAACGATCGAAGCCATTGGATTGAATGAAATCATTCGATCGAATGGCTTCGATCGTTCGATTCGAACGAAAATCCTTCGATCGAACGATTAAAATCCTTCGATCGTTCGAATCGAACGATTTTCGGATGTTCGAAGTTCGCGAACTGTTCGCGAACTGTTCGCGAACTGTTCGCGAACTGTTCGCATTTTTTGCCGGTGTTCGCGAACGGCGTTCGCGAACACATAAACGGCAGTTCGCTACATCCCTAGTCAATATGCGTATCCTCTTATTTTCTCTCATTTGCCCATATCGCCTATACTGAATGATCCCATTTAACCCTTCTGTTATTTGTCTGTCTCTGTCCATCACCCAATTACCACATGCTGATTTCTGTTCTATTCCTCTGTTAGCACCTGCTCAACTTTAATCACCCTCTAAATGATCCATTTTCCTATTCTCAGATCTATTCTATACACCTCCCCTATTAGTACTGGTTTCTCTTGGTACCATGCCCTGGCAACCTCTAGAGTTTATACCCACTATGCCTGTGACTTTGCATGAGGTATATGTGTGAGTTTGTGCATGTGTGTATAATTGTGAACACTGCTGTTTTTATGTGCAGATATTATGGCCCCATCATTGCCTTTTTTATTCTAAGCCTCTTGGAAATTGCTCAATATATAGGGATCTGTGTCAACTTTTGAAATGTAGCCGATCTCATACAAGGTTAAGCCTTTCTCTTTGGGCCCTTGAGTATGCATTAATGCAATATTATGATTTATTTGTTATAGCTTCTGTCTGTGTGTTGGAAGCCTAAGCTTTACTTGGCCTCGACTAAGCTTATTATGCTTTTGAGAAAAAAAGGAAACCGAAGCTAGTTGTAAACCCAGTGGCTTACCACTTGTAAATGATTACAGATTTTTTTATTCTTTTTTTGTTACCCTTCTTGCCTCACCCTCCCGTGCTTTTATTATACATTACAACACATCTAGGTTCCCAATATAGCATGAAATATTTAGCTTTCAGCTTTTATTTAAAATAAATTAAACTTAACCTTATTCTTTAGTCTTATTTAAGATGATAGAATGTTATCTGTCTCGAGCTGACTGTATAAAACTTTTTTTTTTCCATGCAAAAAAACTACAATTTACAAAATTTGGTTTTTAAATCATTTTTTTTAAAAATAGATTCTTAAAATGCTCAAATGTATGTAGCTCAATAATTGTGCATATTGTTTTCAGGCACAAATACACACCTATTTTCCTGGTTTCTCTTTATGTAAAACAAACAAATAATTTTATAGTGAAAGTTACATTCCCACATATCAAAGGTTTGGTTACCATGTTGTACACTAGACTACAACAAGATGTCCATGGTAATAATCTACAAGAGCTACGACAAAAATGGGAAACGGATGTGGGCAACATTTTAGATGAAGAGTGGCTGGAAGAGCAAGATTCAATTCTTTTGGTATCCCCCAATTATAGGTTACGTACTATACAATTATATAATATACATAGAGCATACTATTCCCCAGCCAGACTTATCCTGATTAATAGTGATGGGTGAATTTGCGCCGTTTCGCTTCGCCGAAAAATTTGTGAAACGGCGAAAAATTCACGAAACGGCGCCGTTTTTTGATGCCTGCGCCTGATTTTTGACGCCGGCGCCCGTTTTTGACGCGAATTTTCGTGGGCGTTTCACGCATTTATTCGCTAGCGGCGAATCGTGCAAATTCGTCGCGAATTTGCGTCTGGCGAATAAATTCGCCCATCACTACTGATTAACGCTGACACTCCGGACCTCTGTACTAGACGTGCCTTAGAAAAGGGGGCTTTCATCCATATCATGTCGAGCTGTAGTAAGATCACTCTGTATTGGGGGTCCATATTGGATACTTTGGAAGCTATAATGCAAATTAAAATAGATAGAACACCAAAAGTGTGTATTTTGACCATATTACAGGATCTTAAGCTGAATCAGTATCAATCACTTTTTTTGCACAAGGCACTGTTACTGGCAAAGAGACTTGTAACCAGAAACGGAACTAGAGGGGGACGGGCCCTGGCGCAGGACGCGCACCCGGGACACCCGCCCTTCTCCGTTCACCTGGAACTGGCCGGGAATATGCGGCGCGCGGACTGCCGGGGGGCCCTGAGGGGGTGCGGGCCCGCTCGCACCCCCTGCTCCCCCGGTAGTTCTGCCCCTGCTTGTAACTCAGAATTGGAGAAATATTGCCCCTCCTATGTTTGCTAACTGGAAACAAAACATGCAGGATATCTGTAATGTTGAACAATTGGTGTATATTAAAAGGGGGGTCCTTTACTAAATATTTGGATAGATGAATTTTCCCTTCCACATATGCGACCGATAATAGGGTAATAAAGGTCAGGAAAGTATGTAATTATTATGTTTGGGATGCATTATCTTCTTGCTTTGTGGTATTTTGTAACACACAGATTCACTATGTTTTTTATGTAACCCTAAGTATGAATATCCTATATCCATTTTAGCACTTTTGTAATAATTATTCTGATGTTACTGTAATTGACATGCTGAACAGTGATATGCTGTTTTTTCTCTGGTGTGACAATTTTTCAATAAACTACCTGAATTTAAAGGAAAACTATACCCCCAAAATGAATACTTAAGCAACAGATAGTTTATATCAAATTGAATGACATATTAAAGAATCTTACCAAACTGGAATATATATTTACATAAATATTGCACTTTTACATCTCTTGCCTTGAACCACCATTTCGTGACTCTATCTGTGCTGCCTCAGAGATCACCTGACCAGAAATACTACAACAATAACTGTAACAGGAAGAAGTGAGCAAAAGGCAGAACTCTGTCTGTTAATTGGCTCATGTGACCTTACATGTGGTTTGTATGTGTGCACAGTGAATCTTACGATCTCAGGGGGCGGCCCTTATTTTTTAAAATGGCAATTTACTATTTATGATTACCCAATGGCACATACTACTAAAAAGTATATTATTATGATAATGGTTCATTTACATGAAGCAGGGTTTTACACATGAGCTGTTTTACTCAGTATCTTTTAATAGAGACCTACATTGTTTGAGGGGTATAGTTTTCCTTTAAAAAACTTACATTCCCTATAATCAATCACAAATGTCCATCCTGCAATATTTATAAGGAAGTACAGCAATAGCATATTTGACAAAACTGACCCCTTCAAAAAGGAAATTAAAAGAGAAAAATACATACAGACCACCATAGTACTCCTCCTTGCGCATTTGATACCCTCCGGTACTTAATCATAGGAAAATGGGGTGATATGAGATATCCTTTTTGATATATGATGTTCCCTTAGTTCTGGGGGCTACATTCCGCTAACATTGGCCCTTTTTCAACTGGCTATTTATACTCCCTATAGTGTATTTATATAATAAAATTGCCCCCCTAACCTGAAATGTCTTTTTAAAGAGGATCACAACTTGACGGACTGTTAAAGCAAGATTTGGGCCTTTGCTTATTTTGTTTCCCTGGATTTGCTTAAAAATAAAAACTAGGTAAATGGATAGGCTGTGCAAAATAAAAAAAAAATGTTTCCAGTATAGTTAGCCAAAATGTAATATATAAATGCTGGAATGAGCAGATTTCTAACAGAACAGAACCTGCTTTTCAGCTCTCTAACTCTTAGACAGCGACTTTAATGGGGGGGCCCACATGGGGCTGTTCAGTGAGTTTGCAATTGATCCTTAGCATTCAGCTCAGATTGAAAAGCCAAAAAAATAGCAATTGTTTTTGTCAATGTATGCTAAGGATCTTGATTTGTAGTTGCACATTTTTTTCCTGTGGTAGAGGACTGACCTTTAATGTGTAACCGAATTTCTCAGCAGAAATTGATTTATATAGTGACCGGGTTAATAGCCTTCCAATAGGTGTCTGTGAAAAGCCAGAGTTGTCGGGATAAATAATCTCAGAAGCCCTGACTTGGACAATAGATTTAAGCTTGGCCTGTTAAATCCAGCAGGTATCCATGAGTTTGAGACACTGTAACAAACTGAATCTGTGCCGTCACAATGGGATAAATAAGACTCAGGCAACCTTAATGCTAAAAATAATGCACTAAGCACTACAACCAGCTTCCATCTCTCCTTGTAAGACTTGTTATTGCCATTATTCCTTGTGGTCTGCGTACATGGAAGGTCCCTGTATAGTATCACACAAACTAGAACTTAGAAGTTAAATGGTAAGTATTAGGTGTGCTTCCAGAAGCTATGTAAAGTTGCGCCAGGTGTAAGGTGCCGATATTGCCTTTCATTAACAGTATTAAACATTTATTTATTTATCTGGGCTAGGGCTGCATTATTGACTTTTTGTATGTAACTTGCTCTTGTAGTGCAATTATTATCTATGCAAAGTGCATACGTTTTCCAGCTTTGTTTTTTATTGCAAGGTTATGATCATAAAGTTGCTAAGCCACCATACAACATAACAAAGAAAACCCCATGACCCCAATTATTTACTTCTGGTCATATTTTCATAGGCTGCACCTCCCTGCATAGTTGCATTTCTTGCACAGATACTACATTACTAATAAACCAGAGGGCCTGGGAATGTGCATTGATAATTCCCTTTTTCCATCCAAGCAGTGATCATAACCCCCTTTTTGTATTGCCAGAGTGAAATAAGAAGTGTAACAATGGACTGCCCTCTGGAATATCATAAAAAGGCTAATTAATAGGCACAAGGTCTGCCCAGATGCAGTAACGCATAGCAACTACGTGACTAGTTAATGCTACTCGCAATTGGTGATTGAGCTTGTATCAAACTGGGCATATTTTTTCTTATATAACCCCTTTAGTCTGTTATTGACAGTAGGCAGTCTGCAGCAGTGTTATTGGAGGAACCCCACTGCCACTGTTCAAGAGCTCAAGTGTTGGGATAATATATGTATGCAGGGGAACTCTACAAAAAATAACTTAAGCTTTTTGAAAAGTAAACATAATTTCAAGCAACTTTGCAATATACATCAATTAAAAAATATACAGACTTTTAATGATTTTTAATGGTTTCTGACAGTACCCTAAGCCTAGCCCCCTGCTCTCCTGCTGATCTCTCCGACTACTTTGCTGAGCTGTCTGACTAGTTACTTTGTATCAACATCCATCTGTCCTCAGCCTGCATCCTCCAAACCCCACAATTCCCTGCACACGTGATTTTAATCAGGAATGGAACATCATAGTGCAATGCATTGTGGGTTATGTAGTTCCTGCATGCTGTCTGTAAGCTGTGGAGAAGTTGTTACAATTTGTAACATCAGTGTTTAGCCCCTCCTTCCCTGCCAGGATTTCAAATGATGCAGAAAGAGAACTGTTAAACAGCTGGATTTCAGCATAGAAAATGGCATTTATTCATACTTTTTGAAGAAACAGGTAACTGTGATGGGTATATTAGGGGTTTCTGTGTTATGTGGGCCTCTTTATCAAATTTTGGTTTGGAAGCCTGGAGTTCCCTTTTAACAACATCATGAATGTAAGGTGTTCACTACTTAACAATTTTTGAGACTTCACTGCACCCAATCATCTTAATCTTAAAAGAGGCTCATATCTTACCCCAGCCTATAGCCGCTGAGCTACTTGCACCTCATGTATAGTGATTTCTCTATATTTCCACACTACTTCTTGGTAAAAAAAAAAAATTGGGTCTTTCATCCATTTACCTCTTCATTTTAATATTTCATTTGTGAATAATTAGCCAATGTGTAATGAACCCACTAACGATTTGAGCTTAAATCTTAATTGGCACATTTACTCTTTTGGCAGGTGTGCTATTGTCCACTGGTGACTGAGCCTGCTACAGTTGCTCTTCTCTCATTCAGTTGCAGTCATGTGAAAGTAGAAATACTCACGCCTAATGGGGCATCACTGCCGGCATCTCAGCCAAACCTCTCTCGGAAATGGTCCTTTAGAGCCTCCTGTTTTAAAAAATATATGAATTTTCCCTGCTGTACTGCTCCTTATGGAGAGAGCCTTTTTTTTGCTTGGGCACAAAATTGCTAGTTGTACTTTGTTTATTAGGACTTGTGCTGTTGCCATCAGTCAGATCTGATTTCTCAGTGGAAGAATTCTGGTCCAATTTTGTTTGGATCAACTTAGCAAAATGGTTTTCCTGTACAGGTATGGGATTCATTATCCAGAAACCTGTTATCTAGAATTACGGGAAGGCCATCTACCATAGACTCTAAATAATTCTTGTTATAAAATGGGACCTTGTGCTTGACCCTAGTTGAGATATACTTAAAGGGATACTGTCATGGGAAAACACGTGTTTTTCAAACTGCATCAGTTAATAGTGCTGCTTCAGCAGACTTCTGCACTGAAATCCATGTCCCAAAAGAGCAAACAGATTTTTTTATATTTAATTTTGGAATCTGGCATGGGGCTAGACATTTTGTCAGTTTCCCAGCTGCCCTAAGTCATTTGACTTGTGCTCTGATAAACTTCAGTCACTCTTTACTGCTGTATTGCCGTATTGGAGGCAAAACACTCCTATTGGGTTTAATTAATGTTTAAATATTTTTTTAGTAGACATAAGGTATGGAGATCCAAATTACAGAAAGATGCCTTATCTGGAAAACCCCAGGTCCCGAGCATTCTGAATAACGGGTTCCATACTTGTACAATATGAGGCTACCTTTTCTATTGCAAATGCCTATATCTTGTATAGTCTTGATGTTGGGAAAGTAAGGCTTGTTCTCAAAGATGTGACAAATGTAGTTGACATTATACAACCCCTTTGCTTTAAAAGGGACCTGTCACCCAAAAAAATGTTCAAAGTACTATTTTATCACATTACTTAAGCAAAATAAACTGTAATTAAACTATAGTTATTTGAATCATGTTTCCATCAGTCTGGGAATTCATAATTATAGCAAGCAGGCAGGAGCCATTTTGTGGACACTGTTATTAAGACAAGCCTTGCATCATCTCAAAATCTTGTTTGTGCATCAGAATGGAGGACCTGATGTCCATCCCCATGCACTGGTTACACAA